>NC_090658.1:42385804-43010804 GCF_013368605.1 Nyctibius grandis | reverse complement strand
ACAGCCATGGAAGTGTTTGAGGAAGTTGACAATTGCTGCAATAACTAGTGAATACCTAGTTCAGGTTAGAAACGTGTGCCAGGAGACAAGGTTACAGATGTTTCCCAGAAGGCAGAAAACAAAAGGCTGGTTATTTAACTGCTCCAAATTGTGGAGGACAGGAGAGTCAATCAGTTTTGTGTCTGTGTGTGTCTGTGAATGATCCCATGTGGCTTCTCAAGGGACCACTTTTTTAACATACAAAAGTTCAAATTAGCTCACTAACAGCAATCCAGAATTCAAGAAAGATTTTTCCTGCTCTTACAGTAAACTGAAGCAGTTTTTCTCCTACTGAGGTGAATTTTCTATTAGTCTTATTGGCATAGTCTCTAACAGCAATCTCTACAGCTTCACATAACCCATGAAGTTCTTCATGCAAACATGCTTGATAGCTTATTGTGAGCAGAGACTGTGTGAGGGTTGGTTTTTTTTTCTTTAACAAGGTAATTACTGCATGTCACTCATGAGGTCATTGGAGACTGCTGCACAACGGGACTTTGTTCTGTGCTTTGCTGGGCAATTCTGACAACAGACCTGCTTATGCAACAGCACAGTTGCAGTCCTCCTTTTAGAAAATCATCATGAGAGAAGTTTTTATTATTAAATGTATTGGATAGTCTTACAAAAAATACATGTAGTATGCATTATATTGTACTGCTACAAAGTTACACTCTCTAAAGCAAATTTTCTTTGATTTCCAAAAAAAAAAGGGAGATGAATTTACAAGTAAACCCAATCTAAATAATGAATCGAACACCCAGAAATGATTGGCTTAGTTTTTTTTTTTTCCTTCACGCAATAAAATTGTCTTTATCACCTTGTTTCGAAACCTGTAAGGGTCACTCAGGTTACATTTTTAAGCTTTTCTTTGCAACTACAGGGAAATTTTCCTCTTATCTGAAAGTTAAGATTGGCTTTGACACAGGATTTCTGGCTAAAAGGAAAACATCAGATATCACAAGAGTCATGATGATATCATACTGAAGTCACCTTGAAGATCCTGGTAGTGAGTCCCGAGTTGGTCCCAGGAATGGCTGGCATGAGAAGATGACTGAGAAACCGAGGTGCCAGATTCAGGGTTCCTATCATGAAGCAGGGACCAGGGACAATATAATTCTACCCTCATAAAGATCGTAGGTTATGTGCTCAGGCACAAAGATACTTCACTATATCCATAGCTCTTGTAAGGCAAAGAACCCATGGTGAGAGTACAATGCTGTCCTGCTCCTTTTTCCCTTTCCTCTGCCATTCTGCACTCTTCCCAGTCTTGCCCGAGTGCAATACACAGCTTGGGTCCCTTGGCATCCACTTTTTTCCGTAAATACCCCAACGGATTTTTTTTTTTAACATTACTTATTGAGGAAAAATGTACATCTTGTTTATTTTGTCATGGGTCATGTTTTGCATGTCTCTTCTCCTTCCACCCTTGCCTCCTCACAGTCCTCAAACCCAGGTGTTGTGTAACGGTGTGAGTGTGTAGACTGTGCTAGAACTGGAATATCAGCTTCACTGAGAAAGCAGTGAAAATTAACATGAAAATGTCACCTTTGTGGCAAAGTGCCCCTGTACCTTTCTCATGGGGGAATATTCTGTTGAATATGCGGAATGAATCAGAAACCAAGTGATTTGGATCCAGGCTCCCCCTTTCCTTAAGATGCCAGAGACTGATCCCCCTACATAAACTGAAATTACGAAACTCAACATACCACCTCACCTGGATTAAGGGAACTATCTGCAGGCTACAATATCCTCAGTTGTGGAGTGACCATGCTCGGAAAGGGTAATTTTTAATCATTATCATCAGCCTGATCTTCATGAATCCAAATTCTGTTTTGCTACATAACCATGAATCCAGAGCAGCTCCATCAACTTATCTGCATTCTTACCAGGGTTACTGAGAATAAAATCAGGACAAGACTCCCAGATTTTCATCAACTGATTTCTAAATGAAGACATATGCCCTTCAACACATAAAAAAGACTATTTGTTCATAACCATTTTAATGGATTTTCTTGTAGGTTGCTAATTTGTTACTTGGGAATCACTTCAAAATACAAAAGGAGAGGCAATTCCCACTGCTGGAAATAAAAAGAGAGAAGTGATGGTTTGAGATTTATTCTACCAAAATACACTGAAAAATTCTGTTGGAAATGGCTTTGATTAAAGAATGCATTAAAGTAATTTTAAATAACATTAATTAAGAAAGTGAGCATATCATGAGGATAGATTTTAGTGGACAGGTTAATATTTACCCTTAAAAACAACTTAATAGCTTGAATGAGTCATCAGGTGTGGGAGAAGGGCTGGTGGAAGGCCTTTCAGCAGTGGAAATAGAACTGAATTATTTGCCTAAATGAAAATCTTAAAATAAGGTAGCTCTTGCTGGCAAGGTGTCTGTTCTCCTTTTTCCTTCTTTTCCCTTCATCTCTGTCTCATCTCCTGTTGCATTAGGTGCTTCCCAGATTCTTTGGCCCATTGCTTGGAAAGAAGGCTGTCATATTCTGCAGCTTTGTGTTGCAGGGTAAAGTGGACAAGACAGCCTACTGCAGTCTCTTTTTGGGACGCCTGATGTCCTCCAGCACTCAGCCTGGTTACAAAAATGCCTCTTTTCCCACAGCTACAGTGACAAGAGTTGAACCTTCCAAGTAGATGCATCTCATTGATTTAAACAGATTTCCTTCAATATACTGAAAAGTAAGATGAGTCAAAGTCTCTATGCTAGGCTTCTTTAGAGTAACCTGTCTCTGCATTAGCTATCTAGAAAAACTGACCTCCCGAGACAACTAGTGCAGGTGTCTAGAATTAAATTTCCTATATCATTGTATTATTATGGAAACACACTATTATTCAAATTTCCTTTCTGCAGGAACTGTCTTGCTCACAAAAAAAGTTAGCTCTGCAGAAAACTGGTCATTTGTACTAGCTATTCCTGCATATTTTGGTCTTTTAGGCTGAAATTTAGATTTTAAATCCAATTTTAGTGATTAACAGGAGAACCTGGTGAACTGATGGAAAATTTCATGTAAGGTCTAAAGATATGACTGAAGCAGCAATTTTTGCAAGTACCTTCAAGTGATATACAGAAATATTAATTATTGTTTTGTATTCATTAAGGATGAAAGCTCATGTGTAGTCTTGCTTATTTGCAAGTGGTAGAAGTACAGGGATGTTGAGAAGTGTATGTTCAAAGGCAAAATCTTGGATTAACTTCAGAGGAAGTTTAAATGCTCCATTTGTTCTTCAATAATATATTTTATGTAATTACATTTATTTTTCAGTCAGATACAAATAAACAGATGCTAAAAAATACAACATATTTCATGTCTCTGGCAGCTCAAGTCACCTCAAGATACTGACTATCTGGGTCTCAATATGCATATTAGAAATGATCTTGTATCTTTAGCCTGGAGTTCAAACCTCCACTCATATCTGAGTCTGTCATACTTTTTTTTCCCTTAAGACCTTACATCCTGAAACTGCCAAACTTCATTCAGCTACAAAAAAAATTACATGATTTTTAACCTTGTAAAAATCAAATGTGGGATATTTGAGTGAATATAGAAATCAAAGTCAAAATGAAACTTGTGTAGTTAGATCTGGCCTACATTGCTATTTGTACTGATTATCCAGCATTGTGTATTAAGGGGAAGTGGAAAAAATTAAATAAATCTGTGTATTGTGAAGTCTGTAACACCGCGTATGAAAGCTGAAAAAAGACAGATTTCACATCTCATTTCAAGTACTTTTGTGTCTGAACGTTCCCCTTTTGGAGACCTTGCAGTATACCTAGAATATAGATAAAAACATAGTTAAATCAAAGTGATGCTGATTTGCATAAACTTCAACAAATGTACACAAACCCCCTCATTCCCCCTACAGAAAAACCAGAGCATCTCACTCTGATTTAAGTAAAAGCTGTCTTTATTGAAGGAAAAGAAGTTGCTTTACCAAAATAAGAGAGACTGATATGATTAGAATAAGGTCCTGCATTGTAAATGGATACATTTGGAGTTTAAAATACTACTGTTAACCAAAGTAATAATCTTTATGTTTTGGAAAGAAATAGCCACACCATTTTATGTTTCACAACATAAAAGAAAAAATGTATATGTGGAAGTTTTCCTTATATCTACAAAAAAACCTGATGATACATTTTCTGCCTGTTAAATTACTGCCTTCCAAAGAGTTCTTGCTATCAAATCGTGCTTCATAAATTCTTCAAATGTACTTTCTATTGAGAACTCAGTGATGTGTGAGGATCGTGTAGGTTTTGCTTTTGTTTTGAAGGAGTTATCCCAGCCATCCTTATATTCTTTGGGGATTAACACTCACTGGAAAACATGTGCATTAATTTCTGCAGGACACCATCCTAGCCATAGCAATAATGGAGAAATTTATTTCTGAAGCTTTAAGAGGCTATTTAAATTTCTATGGAAAATTGCTGTCTGAAGAGTCTAAACATCACCTTATCTTCACAACCCTGTAACATAAAAGAATTAAGTAGAGCTTTAAAAAAAGAGTTTGTTGACGTGCTTTTCTGGTAGTTGCATATAGAATACTTCTACCATAAGCATATTTTGCATAATGAGGGCTTCAAGGACCAGGAGGCAGCATCAGTCTCCCTTCCAAAGTATAGCGTTTATTGCCCTAGCTGTCAGAGCTGAATGGATTTAGCATGTGGTGCTTATAACAACTTGTTAGCTGTTATATGCTTGACATGTGGCAACAGCTTAAAACCATTTGGAAGCAAAGGCTAAAACAGGCTTCTGCCCATTGAGGGATGACATTGCTGGAGCAAACACTACTGCACCTATGAGGATAGCCTACAGCTGCTGCCTTTCAGATGCTGGTTTCCATCCTACTGTGAGAAACCTGCCTGCATGGTGTGAGACTATATTTTGTAAAGGCTTCCTGCTCATTCTTCACCAGCCCTCTCTGTCCCAGGACCCATCAGTCTGAAAAGAGATGCCTTTGAAAGGAAAGGAGTCATGTTCACTCTCACCTGAGATGGCTGCATCAAAAAATAATGATAACATAAAATACGGTAATATAGAGCAAAACCAGAAAGATATCTATCACTCCAGTCACCTGGACTAAGACACCAAGTGCAAGGACTCTGTTTCGGAAACAACAAAGCAGTGCACTTACCATGGCAGTCAGGCTGTGTCCTTTCTTCTACATAGTTGCAGTGTTGAAGCAAAAATTACTGGGAAAATTCCAGTAGTGCACATAGGGCAAAAAGCCCAAAAGATTAGTTTGATGACCTTCTCTGGCCTTAAATTCTATGAATACCAGGCATAAATGTAATGCCAAAACCCATAAAATTAGTATCAAGCTCAACTTTCCTCTCCTACAGTTACTACTGCCCAAGCTCAACTTTCCTCTCCTACAGTTACTACTGCCCAAACTCTTCCCTAGATTTTTAAAATGCCTGAGGAAAACTTGTGCACTGTTATCAACAGATTTGGGCTGGTCCGGACCAAGGAGGGAAATTAATTCCAGGCCCTCAGCTCTCTGTCAGGTAATATCCTGCTTGTTTCCTGTTGTGTTGTACCAGCTCTGCACCTGCTCACTCGCCTCCTGCACTCTCAATTGGGGAAAGTAACACAAAGAGGAAGCAATTCTCTTTTGGTCTTCAGATATATTTGCAAAGAGAGCAGAGCTAGACAGGAGCACATTTATCCACACTCTGTACTGTTTTAAAGGAAGCTTTACCCTGTAATTGTTATACAATACCTATGCAGTAAATATGATATAATCTAAGATTAGCCAACGAAATAATAAATTCATCTCCACTTAACTCTCAGGTTGACAGCTATCTGTCCAAGAGATGGTGTTCTTTATCAATGATCAATAGTTTCATCTTGTGTGAAATATTCATGTAGGTGTATTTTCATGGTGTCTAAGCACCGTTTATGTAATGTGTTTAAGAAGTATTTCAGTAAGGTGGAGAAAGACCCCTTTCCTGATACTACAAATAGAGGTAAATGGCCTGGTCCAAGCAAGGAGATATGTCTTTCTTTTAAAAGTAGAAGAGTAGGGTAGTTGCTGAATGAGGAGGGTAGTGTAGTGTCAGGGGATGAGGAAAAGGCAGAGGTGCTCAATGCCTTCTTTGCCTCGGTCTTTAATGTCAAGATCGGTTGTCCCCAGGAGACTCGGCCCCCAGAGCCTGAAGTTAGGGACGGGGGGCTGTGTGAACCTCCCGTAATCCAGAAGGAGACGGTTAGTGACCTGCTGTGCCAGTTGGACACCCACAAGGCTATGGGCCCGGATGGGATTCACCTCAGAGTAATGAAGAAACTGGTGAATGAACTTGCCAAACCACTCTCGATTATCTACCAGCAGTCCTGGTTAACTGGAGAAGTTCCAGCTGACTGGAAATTAGCAAATGTAACGCCCATCTACAAGAAGGATCGGAAGGACGATCCAGGGAACTATAGGCCTGTCAGCCTGACCTCGGTGCCAGGCAAGGTGATGGAACAGATCATCCTGAGTGCCATTACATGGCACATGCAGGACAATCGGGGCATCGGGGCCAGCCAACATGGATTCATGAAAGGCAGGTCCTGCTCGACCAACCTGGTCTCCTTCTATGACAAAGTGACCCGCTTAGTAGATGAGGGCAGGGCTGTGGATGTAGTCTATCTAGACTTCAGTAAGGCATTCGACACTGTCTCCCACACCATCCTCCTGGACAAACTGGCTGCCTGGGGCTTGGATGGGTGGACTCTTCAATGGGTTAAAAACTGGCTGGATGGCAGAGCCCAGAGAGTGGTGGTGAATGGGGCAAAGTCCAACTGGCTGCCAGTCACTAGCGGTGTTCCCCAGGGCTCAGTTCTGGAGCCAGTGCTGTTCAATATCTTTATAGATGATCTAGACATAGGGATTGAATGCACCCTCAGTAAATTTGCAGATGACACCAAGCTGGGTGGGAGTGTCGATTTGCTGGAGGGTAGGAAGGCCCTACAGAGGGATTTGGACAGGTTAGATAGATGGGCCGAGACCAACGGCATGAGGTTCAACAAGAACAAGTTCCAGGTCTTACACTTCAGCCACAACAACCCCATGCAGCGCTACAGGCTGGGGGAAGAGTGGTTAGAAAGCGGCCTGGCGGAAAGAGACCTGGGGGTGCTGATTGACAGCCGGCTAAACATGAGCCAGCAGTGTGCCCAGGTGGCCAAGAAGGCCAATGGTATCCTGGCCTCTATTAGGAATAGTGTAGCCAGCCGGTCTACGGAAGTGATCGTCCCTCTGTACTTGGCACTGGTGAGGCCGCACCTTGAGTACTGTGTCCAGTTCTGGGCCCCGCACTTCAAGAAAGATGTTGAGGTGTTGGAGCGAGTCCAGAGGAGGGTGACCAAGCTGGTGAAGGGTCTGGAGGGTCTGACCTACGAGGAACGGCTGAGGGAGCTGGGGTTGTTTAGCCTGGAGAAGAGGAGGCTCCGAGGTGACCTTATTGCAGTCTACAACTACCTGAAGGGAGGTTGTAGTGAAGTGGGTGTTGGCCTCTTCTCCTGGGCAACTAGCGATAGGACAAGAGGACACAGCCTCAAGCTTCGCCAGGGGAGGTTCAGGTTGGACATTAGGAGGAATTTCTTTACAGAAAGGGTTATTAGACATTGGAATGGTCTGCCCAGGGAGGTGGTGGAGTCACCATCTCTGGATGTGTTTAAGAAAAGACTGGACATGGCACTTAGTGCCATGGTCTAGTTGACAGGGTGGTGTCAGGGCAACGGTTGGACTCGATGATCCCTGAGGTCTCTTCCAGCCTGGTTGATTCTGTGATTCTGTGAGTATGTACCCGTGCTTCTTCTTCTTCAAAGCTAGTAAATAATTGGAGAGCTCCAGCAAGATATGGAAGACATGGCTAGAAAATTATATTCAGGCCTAGACACTTCTCAGGAATCACTCTTAGT
This sequence comes from Nyctibius grandis, assembly GCF_013368605.1. Lineage (NCBI taxonomy): Eukaryota > Metazoa > Chordata > Aves > Nyctibiiformes > Nyctibiidae > Nyctibius > Nyctibius grandis. The sequence goes on along the minus strand of NC_090658.1, from coordinate 43,002,849 downwards.
GCCAAACTGTTAGCTGTTTAAGGAATGAGAGCATTTCTCCAATCTCAGCTGTGATGTTTTCACCTTCGAATGGCATACTTTCAGATTTATGACCTGGGGAAGTAAGAGAGATTGCACAGATCCTTAGCAGCTCCATGAGAAGGGGAAGAATGGGATTTCCACCCCTCTTTGCATGCTTCCTATGTATCGCTGTCCTCTGGTAGTTTAAGTTAAAAAAAATGGAGCAAGAGCCTCCTATACACTCCCTGCAGGGCATGGCCATTAGAGTCCAGTGTTGCTGTCTCCCTGGTTTTTCCTTCTGGCTTAATGACTCCTTAAATACTGCATGCAAATAGAAATTTCTCAACAAAAAGGAAGGAAAGTTTCTCATACTCCATTTCAGCATGTGCCCAACTAGGGACATGAAGCATCTATACTGGATTTCCTCGAAAGCGGTTTCAGCATCTTAGTCCATCTCTTGCATACTCTGACAATGGAAACCTACTTTACTGAAAACTAAGTCAGAGGTCTCACTTTCCAGTGGACATTCCATTAAAAATATTTTTGTAGAAGTCACTTTCACTCTGTGGAGAGGGGTAATGTAATTTTGGATTGTGCAGAGCTTCAGGCCAATACAGGTGCTTGACACCACTGAACTTTTGATGACCACTGGGCACAAGCAGTATTACAAGAGCTTAGGAAAATAAGTACCTTCAGTGATAGGCATCACATGGGAGGAGTTTTTAAACCTTCTTTGTATTAGAGTCAAGTGCTTAAATTCAAACACCTAGTCTAAAAAGAGATTTGCCCAGAAAGCTTCTGAGAAAGGGTTGAATAAAGTAATTAATCCAAGTCTTGGGGTTAACAGCTGCAACAGTAATTGATACCTCTAGAAACAGTAATAGCTTTCACTGCAGGAGCAGAGAGAAATGGCATTTGTGAAGAAGAAAGACAAACCAGGTGTCCATCATGGTCCCTTCTGATTTTACATATCGATGGAAGAGGTAAAGCACCAGTAACTTTTAACCAGTTTTACGATATAGCGTGCTGACACATGAAGAGCTCTCCAGTGCTGCCATCATCCCTCACTATTTCTTCTGTTCCTTTCATTTGTTTGCCACAAATCACCACACTTCACCTTCAAAGAGCAGGCAAACCCTTGAGGGCAGAGACTGTCTCTTACACTGTTTGCACAGAGCACAGCATGATCCTGACAGGAGCTGCAGGAGCGTGCAAGCTTAACTTCATTCATCAAATACTCCTAAAAGGTAAGAGTAGTTTTGCAGGAACAAACTAACTCCAGTGATCCTGGAGAAGTGCAGGCTGGGTTCTTTTTTGTTGATTTTCTTTTTTTTTTCCCACCAAGGTGTCCTGGTTTGGCCCAAACCAGGCCAATTAGTCTTAGAGAAACCAAGGTCACTGCTAAATTCCTCACTGCTTATGAGTGAAGAGCCGAAGGGGGCTCGCACCTGCAGGGAGGACCAGACAGGGCAGGTGACCCAAGATTGACCAGCGAGGTATTCCATCCCATACACGTCATTCTCACTTTCCTATTTATCACTAACCCACTGCCTCCTGGAGGTGGGGCCCAGGAGGGAGGGGCCCTCCTGTCTCCCACTGATTGGTACCAGCTTTGCCAATTCTCCAGTTAAAAGCCTGCAGGTGTGATGGCAGGGGAGCTATTGCATTTTCTCCTCTGCCCGTGCTGGGGGGAGCTATTGCATTTTCTCCTCTGCCCGTGCTGGGGGGAGCTATTGCATTTTCTCCTCTGCCTGTGCTGGGGGGAGCAACTCTGCCTGAGGAGGATTTCCAAGCTCTCAGTCTTGGCTTTGTATATATTTGTATATACTTGTATATACTTGTATATACTTGTATATACTTGTATATACTTGTATATACTTGTATATATTTGATTATTTCTATTATTATTGTTATTATACTCTTTTTCATTATTATAGTTTATTAAAACTGTTTTAACTTTCCAACCCATAAGTCTCTCTCCCTTTTCCCTTTCCCTTTCCCTTAGGGAGGGGGAGAGGGTTAACAGAGAGCATCTCCCACCTGGTTAATAGCTGGCCCAGCTTTAAACCGTGACAGATTTATTGGTGCCCAACGTGGGGCAAGAGAGAAGCTCCAACAGGTTGCTCTGATAAGTTGAATCCTGGCTCTGGTGGGAGGAGACCCAGAGAGCTCAGCTGAGAGAATATCAGATTTCTTCCTTTGAGATTTACGAGGGGTTGGAAAGTTAAAACAGATAGTGAAGATGGTGATGTCATTTTTGAATGCTGTGTTATCTCATCTTTTTATGGAGTTTCTTTCACAATTGAGTATTGCAATGATGCCTTACCTGCCGTGGGCACTGTGTTATTGCTTGCTTCTTATGAATGTTTACATGCAGTTTAGCAGTGGGTGCTGGTCGAAATGTATTGTTTTGGTATGGGCTTTGATACTGATTTATGCTGTGATAAACTGGGCAGTTAATATTCCGATCTCTTATCTCTATGACACAATGATGGGCAGCTTTAATCGCGAATCAGTAGCAGCGACTTCATCTGCACACTCCAGGCGTCCTTTAGCTGATTCTGTTAATGATTACACTTCCAGTTTTACTTCGGGAAATAGCACCTTCTCCTTTTCTGCCAAGCTGATTCCACCAGATTTTGCGAAATTAGGATGGTGCTGTCTAGGTGGCATGTTTTTATTTTTGGTTGTCCTGAATGTGTTTCTGATGTGGGATAAGATTAAATATCGGTGCAGGGACAGTTGTAGGTGTTATGCAGCCACCTCAGATCCTACAGTGTGTACTGCCGCTACAGCCACTAAACCCACTGAAGCCTCGGCAGCCTGTACCACAGCTGCTACACCCCCCAAGATGGCCACTGCAGCTACTCAGACTCTCAGCACTCCCACGACAGCCACTGCATCTACTCAGACTCCAGCATCTATCGAATCTGTACCAATTGCTCCTGTAACCAGGAAGAAATACCAAAAGAAATCAGCTCGTGAAGAGAAGGATGATGACTCAGAGCCTTCTAAGGCAGAGCCATCATATGACCCAGGTGAGGGCCCTTCTCAGGCAGAGTTAGGGCCCAACACAGATGGGGGTTTCCTCGATCGTCCTTTTAAAGCAGACCCATCACAGAAGAAAGGTCCTTCTAAAGCAGAACTATCACAAGAGGACTCGGACGTAGAGATAACCTACCACTCCTTATCCCTGAAGGACCTGAGAAATATAAGGAAAGACTTCAGCCGTTATGACCGTGAACCTATTATTACCTGGTTGCTCCGATGCTGGGATAATGGGGCAGACAGCATGCAATTGGATGGCAGAGAAGCCAGACAGTTGGGATCCCTGTCCAGAGATGGTGGTATTGATAAGGCGCTCGCAAGAAAGTCAAACACTATCAGTCTCTGGAGGCGACTCTTGTCAGCTGTAAAGAGCAGGTATCCCTATAAAGATGATGTTATGAGCCACCTAAGCAAATGGACCACTATAGAAAAAGGTATTAACTACCTTAGAGAACTGGCTGTGCAAGAGATCATTTATAGACACCCACGGGACATTGTAGATCCTGTAGATCCTGATGAAGTGGAATGCAACCGATCCATGTTCCGGAAGGTTGTGAAGAATGCTCCACCGACATATACCCATACATTGTCAATATTAGTCTGGGGAGAAGATGCTATGGCACATTCTACTGTGGGCGAAATGGCTAACTGTATGCGACAGTATGAAGATAGTATTTCTTCCCCACTGCAGGCACGCATCTCGGCTGTGGAAAAACTGACTAAGGAGAACAAGGACTCATTTAAACAACTGTCAGACAAACTGTCCAAGATAGAGAATAAACTTGACTCTCTACCTACACAGGCGCGCGTTGCAGCTGTTAAGAGAAAACGTTCTCCTACAGGACCAGCTCAAAGGAAACGGAACACATCACGAGGTATCCTGTGGTTTGCCCTGCGTGGTTATGGGGAGGACATGAGCAGATGGCATGGACAACCTACCAGTACCCTACAGGCACGAGTACGTGAGTTGCAAGCGAAAAGAAATACCAGAGAGAATTTTTCTAGGAGGATGGCTGCTCCAGTTACCAGTGAGCAGGACCACAGTCAGGGGAGATGGGCCTCAAATCACTTTTTCCCAAGTGTGAATAGGAGAAATGAAGGTCCAGTCCCTGTGAGCAGCACGAATCCATTTCTTAATTAGGGGGGCCCTGCCTCCAGCCAGGTGGAGGAGAGGGACAACCGAGTTTATTGGACTGTGTGGATTCGATGGCCTGGCACATTAAAACCACAAAGGTATCGAGCCCTGGTAGACACTGGTGCACAGTGCACCCTAATGCCATCGGATCATAAAGGGGCAGAATCTATCAGCATTTCAGGAGTAACAGGAGGATCTCAAGTGTTATCTGTATTGGAGGCCGAAGTGAGCCTAACTAAAAATGAATGGAAAAAGCACCCCATTGTGACTGGCCCAGATGCTCCGTGCATCCTTGGCATAGACTACCTCAAGAGAGGGTATTTTAAGGACCCAAAAGGGTACAGATGGGCCTTTGGTATAGCAGCTGTAGAGACTGAGGACATTAAACAGCTGTCTACCTTGCCTGGCCTCTCAGAAGATCCTTCTGTTGTGGGGTTGCTGAAGGTTGAAGAACAACAGGTGCCAATTGCTACTACCACGGTGCACCGACGACAATGTCGCACCAATCGAGACTCCCTGATCCCCATTCATAAACTGATTAGACAATTAGAAAATCAAGGAGTGATTGGCAAGACTCGCTCACCCTTTAATAGTCCTATATGGCCAGTGCGAAAGTCTGATGGAGAATGGAGATTAACTGTGGACTATCGTGGCCTAAATGAAGTTACACCACCGCTGAGTGCTGCTGTGCCAGACATGCTAGAACTTCAATACGAACTGGAGTCAAAGGCAGCCAAGTGGTACGCCACCATAGACATTGCTAATGCATTTTTCTCTATTCCCTTGGCACCAAAGTGCAGGCTGCAGTTTGCTTTTACCTGGAGAGGTATCCAGTACACCTGGAATCGACTGCCCCAGGGGTGGAAACACAGTCCTACTATTTGCCACGGACTGATCCAGACTACACTAGAAAAGGGTGGAGCTCCAGAACATTTGCAATACATTGATGACATCATTGTGTGGGGTGATACAGCAGCAGAAGTTTTTGACAAAGGGGAGAAAATAATCCAAATTCTTCTGAAAGCTGGTTTTGCCCTAAAAAGAGGCAAGGTCAAGGGACCTGCCCGGGAGATCCAGTGTTTAGGGATTAAATGGCAAGATGGGTGTCGCCAGATCCCGATAGAGGTGATCAACAAAATAACAGCCATGTCCCCACCAACTAACAAAAAGGAAACACAAGCCTTCTTAGGCGTTGTGGGTTTCTGGAGAATGCATATTCCAGATTACAGCCAGATTGTACGCCCTCTTTATCAAGTGACCAGAAAGAAGAATGATTTTCAGTGGGGCCCTGAACAACGACAGGCTTTTGAACAGATTAAACAAGAGATTGTGCATGCAGTAGCCCTTGGACCAGTCCGTACGGGACAAGATGTTAAAAATGTGCTCTACACCTCAGCTGGGGACAATGGTCCTACCTGGAGCCTCTGGCAGAAAGTGCCAGGGGAGACTCGAGGTCGACCCCTAGGATTTTGGAGTCGAGGATACAAGGGCTCCGAGGCCAATTACACTCCAACTGAAAAAGAGATACTGGCAGCGTATGAAGGAGTTAGAGCTGCTTCAGAGGTAATTGGTACTGAAGCACAACTTCTCCTAGCACCTCGATTACCAGTACTAGGCTGGATGTTCAAGGGTAAGGTTCCCACCACCCATCATGCAACTGATGCGACGTGGAGTAAATGGATTGCATTAATTACGCAGAGGGCTCGAATAGGAAACCCTAATCGCCCAGGAATCTTAGAAGTGATCATGGACTGGCCAGAAGGCAAAGACTTCGGAATGCCACCAGAAAAGGAGGTGACACGTGCTGAAGAAGCCCCACCATATAATGAACTACCAGAGGATGAGAAGCAGTATGCCCTGTTCACTGATGGATCCTGCCGTCTTGTAGGAAAGCATCGGAAGTGGAAAGCTGCTGTATGGAGTCCCATACGACGAGTCACAGAAGCCTCAGAAGGACAAGGTGAATCGAGTCAATTTGCAGAGGTAAAAGCCATCCAGCTGGCTTTAGACATTGCTGAGCGAGAAAAGTGGCCAAGGCTGTATCTTTATACTGACTCATGGATGGTAGCAAATGCCTTGTGGGGGTGGTTAAAGCAGTGGAAGCGAAGCAACTGGCAGCGCAAAGGTAAACCTATTTGGGCTGCTAAATTGTGGCAAGATATTGCTGCTCGGCTAGAGAAACTAGTCGTGAAGGCACGTCATGTAGATGCTCACGTACCTAAAAGTCGGGCAACTGAGGAACATCGAAACAACCAACAAGCGGATCAAGCTGCTAAAGTGTTCCAAATAGATTTGGACTGGGAACACAAAGGTGAACTATTTTTAGCTCGGTGGGCTCATGACACTTCAGGTCATCAAGGAAGAGATGCAACATACAGATGGGCTCGTGACCGAGGGGTGGATTTAACCATGGACTCTATTGCACAGGTTATCCATGATTGTGAAACATGCGCCGCAATTAAGCAAGCCAAATGGTTAAAACCTTTGTGGTATGGGGGGCGGTGGTTGAAATATAAATATGGGGAGGCCTGGCAAATTGACTATATCACACTCCCTCAAACCCGCCAGGGTAAACGCTATGTGCTTACCATGGTGGAGGCGACCACCGGATGGTTGGAAACATACTCTGTGCCCCATGCCACTGCCCGGAACACTATTCTGGGCCTCGAAAAGCAAATCTTGTGGCGACATGGCACACCAGAGAGAATTGAGTCGGACAACGGGACTCATTTCAAAAACAGTCTCATAGACAACTGGGCCAAAGAGCATGGCATCGAATGGGTATATCACATCCCCTATCATGCACCAGCCTCTGGGAAAATTGAACGGTATAATGGGCTGTTAAAAACTACCCTGAAAGCAATGGGGGGTGGAACCTTTAAAAACTGGGATAAACATCTGGCACAAGCTACCTGGTTAGTTAACACCAGGGGATCTATCAATCGAGCTGGCCCTGCTCAGTCAGACCTTCTACATACAGTAGAAGGAGATAAAGTCCCGGTGGTGCATGAAAGGAATCTATTGGGAAAAACTGTCTGGATTCTTCCTGTAACGGGCAAAGGTAAACCCATTCGTGGGATTGCTTTTGCTCAGGGACCTGGATGTACTTGGTGGGTGATGTTGCAAGATGGTGAAGTCCAATGTGTCCCTGAAGGTGATCTGATTCTGGGTGAGACTACTTAAGTCCGAACTGTATGTTGTTAATGCATAAGTGTCTTTCAGGTTAAGACAGTGGTGATGAGACCGGAGCTAGCTTCATCAAGTGGCGTCCAGTAAGCTCCTCGAGTCTGACATCTTTAACCTGCAACCCGTGGGCACGAACCATGACGAAAGAGAGACTGCTAGCCAGAGAGACTGCTGAGAGACTGCTAACCAGATGGAAACCCACAATCCTGAACCAAATGAACTTAATGAACTTTTTGTATAGAGAAGAATCATAAACTAGTGATATGTATATATATATTTGAAAATGAAAAGGTAGTGGTGATCTGAGTATGACGTGAATGGTATGGAATAAGGGGTGGAATGTCCTGGTTTGGCTCAAACCAGGCCAATTAGTCTTAGAGAAACCAAGGTCACTGCTAAATTCCTCACTGCTTATGAGTGAAGAGCCGAAGGGGGCTCGCACCTGCAGGGAGGAGCAGACAGGGCAGGTGACCCAAGATTGACCAGCGAGGTATTCCATCCCATACACGTCATTCTCACTTTCCTATTTATCACTAACCCACTGCCTCCTGGAGGTGGGGCCCAGGAGGGAGGGGCCCTCCTGTCTCCCACCGATTGGTACCAGCTTTGCCAATTCTCCAGTTAAAAGCCTGCATGTGTGATGGCAGGGGAGCTATTGCATTTTCTCCTCTGCCCGTGCTGGGGGGAGCTACTGCATTTTCTCCTCTGCCCGTGCTGGGGGGAGCAACTCTGCCTGAGGAGGATTTCCAAGCTCTCAGTCTTGGCTTTGTATATATTTGTATATATTTGTATATATTTGATTATTTCTATTATTATTGTTATTATACTCTTTTTCATTATTATAGTTTATTAAAACTGTTTTAACTTTCCAACCCATAAGTCTCTCTCCCTTTTCCCTTTCCCTTAGGGAGGGGGAGAGGGTTAACAGAGAGCATCTGCCACCTGGTTAATAGCTGGCCCAGCTTTAAACCGTGACACAAGGCTTGTCAGGTCAGCGCTGTGCTATATCAATACTGCTTTTACCGTGACATACTAGTGCCATAACTAGGTCACTCTTCATTTGCTTCTGGAACCTCTAGATATTGAATTCTGAGGTTTGATTTTTATTTTCTTTTCAATTCAGGATTTTGTTATCTAAACAGACTTTATCTGTTTCTTCTACTTTGAGGTTCTCTGAGCATGTTCTCAGGGTATAAAATTTTTTTCCCTAATATCGAGGGGAGCTGGCACTCACTGGTCCCGAAGTCCACATCCTTCTCCTCAGGTTACTATCACAGTTAAATATATTCTTTTGCAGAATGTTAGAGAGCGTGCAAGTCCTCACTCATGAAGATGTTGTTCAAAGAGTACCCCATCATCTACTCGCATGGTGAAGCTTAAGAGGCTAGATCTGCTCTTTACCTTAAAAGACAAAGCCCTTACAAATCACAGGAAGCTGATATATCGATTTTTGAAAGTAAAGTTTATTTCTACCTTAGTAGTAACTGCCTAAACAGCCTCACTTCAGCTTCAGCTGCTAAAAATGATTGAAGAAAGAGTGACTGTTCCGTCGTTTTTACAACTTCCCAAATCTGCATGAAAGCTATTTGGAAGAATCACCGTTCAGCTACCTTAGGGGACCAGGTAGCTTTACTGTTGAAGTGATGGTCTCTCTTGTTATATCTCTGACTACTGGGTAGTGTATTACCTACATGACTAGCTTCAGGGAAAGGCCAGCTCAGATGTAACAGTCTCTTCTTGACAGTTTACTGGAATTTTAGCCCAAGAAGAATGTGAAAACACAACAACAACAACAACAACAAAAGGCTGCATGTCCAACGTGGAATTTGGAGTTTCCTGGGAGCTGTGTCTCTAACCCAGCATTTCTGAGCAAGAGAGGCCGACTCTCAAAATCCCACATCTGCCAGTGCTCACTCACTCTAACTGCTGCAGTTCAGCAGAGAAACTCAGTTGATGTGCTTTGCAACCACTGGGTTTCTGGAAACTCATGAATAACTACAGCAACACAGGCTACCTTTGTTCTCTGAAAAATTCAGTCAGCTTGAAAGTAATGTGCTGTCATTATAGATATTTTTCTTAGTTTACTATTTTGTCATTTCTTAAATTCCTTGTATTTGTGGAAGGCAGGAGACAGAGAACAGGGAATCTGCACGCATTCCTCCTGCAAGTCATCTTTCCCTAACTGAATGGGAGGCGAAGTAGATGATGTCTCGTTTCTTTTGCATCCTTTATGACACCCCACAGATGTAAAGACAGATTATAACAATTCCCCTGGACAGCTGGTGAATCTTGTATGGATTTGTCCAGAAAGCAGCAGACTAATACAACCATGGCATTCAACAAGCAGCTTGTGCGCTAAGGCTATTTGCCAGCACTGAGAAAAATACTATTATCATATATCACTTTAAAAAAAAGGTACATAGCTTCTGTTATTTTTTTTTTTCATTCTAGAAGGAACTTTACGGAGTATCAGTTTTCCTGTAACTATAGAAGATAATAAATGAACTCAAATCTAAAGAAAATAATATTGTAAGTGCAATGAAGCTGTGATACTTTCTGACTGCTATTCAATTTCTCATGTTGAGTACAAACAAGGTGTAGAAAGTTAAACTCTGTATCACAGTTCTGCAGAGTAAATAACTTCTTGCTTTTAAGACAAATTTTATGAAAGTTGGAGACTGCTTCCCCTCTATACAAAATGCAAGTATCTGGGAATAAAGAAACCCAAACTCACAGTGTCAAAGTACATAATTTATGCCAGAACCAGTGGGCTTGACATAAAATACACGAAGAATCAACTTTGGTTAATGAAATATGGCACAAACTGTGCTCACTTCAGCAGTTAGGATCTGCTCCCATAAGAACACGCTGCCAATTTTATGCTGAGATCTCCCCCCCAGCAAACCAGGCTTCCTGAATCTTAGGGAAAACTACATGTTGATCAGAGGAGATGAGTTTCAGATAATTCTAGTCGTTCACCCTGTCGTAAATCCTCAAACAAAGCCTGCTGAGAAAAAACAAATTATTTTCACAAGAGCTGTTGATTATACTCTTACACTAAATCAAGTATTGCTTTTCAATTAGATCATGATGTGCTCAGCCCTGGAAGTCAGCAGGAAGGTTAGAAAAGTCATCTTGTCCTGAATGAAGCTATTAGCATAAGTGTTTGTGATGTTATATGTCAAGCCAATCTAAACATAAACTGATACAACATACTTATTTTTAAAAAACTGTGAAGAGAATATAAATCAAAGCAATCTTTCAGCTCACTTAAATTGCTACCTGAAGTTTTCCCTCATGCTTTTGTCTTTTTAACATTTCCTCTAAGCCATTGCAAAAATCTCTGCTTCAGTTTGTTCCTGTCTGCTGAGACAGAAGGTTGCCCAAAATTGTGTTTGTCTTTTATGAACACAACAAAAAAGTACTATAAACTAAGCTGAAGTTGTTAGGCAGGTTTCTACTTTTACAGACTTTATTACTCGTTTATAAGCTATGGCTTGCTAATGGCAAATACTAAAACTTTCTTTTACTAAGAATTTTGTGAAGTTTTGTTATAATTTACAAGGTTAAGCATAGTTATAACTACCACTTGACTGACAAAGCTTCTTAATGAGATCCAGCATGGATGAGAATTCCCATATCCATTAATGATTTACATTTGTCATAGAACGTGCAAGAAATAAAAAACATTTTAGCAATAGACAAGGAACAGTCTCAGGCCTAAATGAATAAATACCATGTTATTTATTTCTTGCCTTCTGAGTCAAGCGGAAAGGAGGGAATATACTGAGGCAGTATCCATATGAACAGGTTTTAACTGCATTTGGCCCGGAAGTTTTCAAGTTTTGAAGATATCTAAAAATATCCAGCAAAAAAAGGATGCTAATATCAATAAGGCCTCGCAGTTCTAAGGAGGCTGCTGGTATGTTTCTGGTTAAAATTACAAGCAGTAGACCAAATCCTCACGACCTTCACTCAGGGTCGAGGGCTGAGGCTTTTACACTTGCACCAGGACAAGTCCCTGCATGTAAGCTTCTACTGCAGGAAAACAGCATCTCCTTTGCTCTTCATACAAGTGTACCCCACCAAAGCTCTAAGTTAGGCCAGATTTTGGATACCTGATGTATGAAGGCTATCGCCTTTCATTTTCATGAATGCTGTCTCCTTACCACTTTACATATCTTGCCTGCATTGACTCTTTTCTCCTAGACTCTTGAGGGGCCATTAGGAATGGGAAATGAAAAACAAAAGAACATTTATGTTCTGTTGGTAAATGTGGTTGATGCAGGGGGTTCTGGTTACTAAGGGGCAAAGAAAATCTCAAATTTATGAGGAAGCTGCAAGGAGAAGTGACTTTGAAAAATCTCGGTGTTTACAGAACTTAAGATACATTAAAATGGTGAAGCATTTAATGATCTGACTCTATTTTTCAGTCTTAGGTGCTTTGAAAATGGGTATTCTAGGAGTAAATCGTCCAGTAATTCTAGATATACCTACACTAGCATTGCCAGAGAACATTGCTTGGGCAATGAGAATCAATAGTCTGACAAACTGTGGGGTTGTCCCTGCCCTAGTGTGGACCCAAGCTAACAAGCAGTCCCCCTGTCTGTCCCTGGAGCAGTCTGGCTGTCAGCCTGGGCCAAGGATAGAGGCTGGAGGTGGCTGCCCTGTTCTGGAGGAAAAGGGCATTTCATAGGAAAGATATGGGCTGTCTTGTACCTGTTGGTCTCAGTGCCAGCCCTGTGTCCTGGCCACATGAATTTTTAATGCAGTTGTAGTGTAACCGTCATAAAAACCTGAAAGGAAGGTGGTGATTTCTTACTTTCACTTTGAGTTTTATTTCTCTCACTTGTAAGTCTGGTAGATTTTTAGGGACACTTCAGCTCTATAGCAGCACAAACTTCCACAAAATAAACATAAACAGATAAATAAATGAATCAATCTCATTAGGCTAAGAGAGCCTGGTATAGACTACTGGTTGTATATTGTGATTATCCACATAATTCATCAACTAATTCAGTGTTACTCCCTCCATGATAAGCTTCTGATAAAAAATATCCTCTTCCAGAGCATAAAAGCAATATTTTTCTGTTCTGTTATAGTTGACTACATAGTTCTTGTTCAGTAGCAAATTACAGTGTCAATTTTATTGGCACAATTTAATTGTATTCACCAGGAAACAAAATTCTTCAACCAGAATAACTGGTTGTGGCTTTTATTTTTCAAAGTTACAATGAAGTGGGCTTTCAGAAAACAAAGTAAATATTTAATTAGTAACAAGTTATATAAAACAATTACCTGTATAGGAAGTGCACTTTCCCCTTCTTTATGTAAGAGACTCATTGTTTCCAAAGAGGAATTTTGCCAGAATAATGACTGTATGACACACTTACATAAAAAGAGAGATCACCAGTAGTGATCATAAGTACTACATAGCTGTTATTGCTTTCTCTTTTGTCAAATGTTGCCCAGAGTGTCCAAACGTATTAAAGAGGCCTCTTTTGAATAACACATAAGGCTATCTGTGTTATAAGTCTTTGTTGCATTGAAATCTCAGAAATATGTGTGTATTTGTGTAAACTGGCACTTGTACTAGCTGATGTATTCAGAAAGTGCGAACACCTTATTGCTCTAAATCACTGTCCTTAGGGTTGGCTTTATAAAACAGGCAAATATCTTTAAAAGCATGTAAAACTGAATAAGAGACCTGTACCAATTCCTCGTTTTGCCTGGATAAATTTTCTGCTGCCCACTGTACCTCTCATGTCTTCCCTGGGTGTCCCTGTCCTACTCCCAGCACAGCTCACAGCATCTTCTTCTGACAGTCACAAAAACTACCACAGCCTTGTCTCCCTCTGTGGCTTCTTCCATGAGCAATGCAGACCAATTAAAGGTAATTAAGAGCTATTAACTGCTGAGACAGCCTCACTGGGCTCGAGTTACTCTTTGTGAAGCTCTGTTCAGTCAATGACTCTTCACAGATAACATTATTGTCCAGATTGCAACAGTCAGGAAGAGCCTTCTTACATGGATGTCATGAGCCCTGGGAAAAGAGGAGAGAGTCACTTAAAGGACCCTAAAAGCTCAATATTTTACAAAAGAGAAGTGCTGCCATTCCACTAGCTGAGCAAACCAGCGAGAAATAGCCTCCTGAAGTTATTCGCAAGCCTCACTGGGGACCTCTGACATGGGATGTTTCTCAGAGAGGACAACTGGAACGGCACTGTGTCTCACGGTTGACACAGAGGCTCGCAGGGCAAAGAGGGACAAGCTGATACAGTGCAGGCAGCTGTTGAGGCCATCTGTGCCATAGGCCTCATGGCTCAGGGAGTTGCCCATGAAGTGACTTTTCCTCGTCTCCAGTCACTTTGGGCACAAGTTCTGCCCATTGACTCTCAAAGGTACAGGCCACAACTCCATAACAGCTTCAATGTGGAAGCAAGCCTCAGTACTTACTGTGTCTAGAGTCATGGCTACACAGACTCAAGGAAGTGAGTGCTGGATCCTTGTTTGTCTACTTCCATTTGTCTTCACTGTTAGGGAACACTGAAAGTACAAAATGTAAATCTACACTGGGATGCTCTTACCCATGTAATTTCTTCCATTGAGTGGTGTTTTCTTAGCAACCTGTAGGACACTGACCTCCCTCAAAGAATCAGATACTACATGGGCTCTTTTCAGTAACCCTTACTTTAACAGTCTTGGCCGGGTTAGGCAAAATACTGAAACTTTCTTCCAAGTAGCATGAGATAAAGTCATCTGAAGAGCAATCCTGTAAGTGCTGAGTCCATGGTTGATTTACAGAGAGCTATCCATGCTTAAAATTAAACACTAACTGAAGGGTTTGGATGGCTGGGTACCAAAATTCTTAGTGTCTTGGAGTATCAGACCCTTTGTCGGTGTATGTGGCATTGTTAAGCGTGGTAGAATTGAGGAAATATTACACTACAGATGAATGCCATTATTAAAGTTTTGTTTTTAATAATGTAAACATTTCACAGTTTTATCCTAATAGTTACCCTAACTATACAGGTGACTATAATGTTATGTTACAGACTCTCTTTAGTTCTTCCAGTCTTAAAGATGTACAGAATTATAGAGGTGGATAGTTAGATTTTGAGGTTTAAAAACTACACTTGAGATATCTGAAAAAGGGAAAACCCTTTTGTCTACTGAAGCATTCTATTTTTGAATTCAAATATCTTAGGTTTGTGAATGCTGGGAGGGATTTACTGGAAACGCAATGACGGTTGTGATGCTGGCACTCAGAGTAAAATTAAATGCATATGAAAGATCCGTTCTGTGATTCCACAGAAATATTGTTTGTTTGTTCAATTAGCCATAGGGCTCAGTAATGGGGATAACAGTTGTCCCTACTGGCAGTGTTGCTCTTTGCCTTTACAGGAGTACTCTTATGATTAATGTACCTCTTACAATACAGGGACTGAGTGGTAGCACCATAGTTCATCTTTCATAGTCTTTCACTAAGAAGATATAACAAAATTTATGCCTTTATATGACTGAAATCCCACCTAAAGTATAAAATATTGTATCCATTTTCTGCTTCAGAACCTCTGTGAAACTACATGAGATGGGTAAACTGATTAGCTGTGAGGATTGTTATCTGATACAGAACAGACAAAAGCTCAAAACTTGCTTTTGGAAATAAATAAAATCACAGTTACAGATACCTTAATTTTAATCCATTTTGATCACAAAACGTGTTATAACAAACTTCTCTGTATGTTGGAATTCATTCATAATTTCAAAATGAGCACACAAAGAGGATTTATTTTTAAACTCCCTTCTGTTTTCAAACCATAAAAATCAAGAGTTAAATTATGACAAATGGAAACTACAGACATCTATTATGAAAGTGTTTATTCTCTGTAGAAAGATGGTAAGAACAATGAGTCTTATTTTTATCAATCATCACCATTCAAGTAAAAAAAATCACTTAAAATATAATTGAAATCACACTTTGAAGTCTTCTAGCAAGTTTGTATGAAGTTTCTGGACACTACACAAAAATCTTATTTTTAGCAAATCATGGCACGTGAATATATTATATTCTATTAATATTGAACCTTTAGGATGGTATATATATATCTCCTATTTTATTTCTATTGTCTAAATTCTATATTTTACATATGAGTTTACATTTTAAAAATATGCATGTTATATTAGATCCTTTTTAATAAAGATAATATTACTAGAAATGTCAGAGATGTAATCAACATATTTTTTGACCATACCAAGCATATTTAGATTATAATAAACATTTGTCATTTGTAAATCAAAAGCAGATTTACAAAGGTAGAAAATTGTCATTGTGTTTGTTTATGGTTAGAAGTAGGAACTCAGAAGTGTAGCTACCTCAATTTTGAACAAGAAGTTCTTGCGAGAACTGGGAATAAGCTAGAGGTGAAATTCAGTCTTTCTTGAAATTGGAGAGAGTTTACTATTAACATTTCACACATTTGTTTCATACTTCTTGGCTACAGATGAGTAGCTCCTGTCTACTGCTTCAAGTGCGGTTGTTTGGGGCATGATCATTCTGGTACCCAGTGGTTACCCAGCTTCATCTCATAGGTGTTTTACAGCATCTTTTAAGTTTACAATAAGGCATCAGAAAATGTTCTGACTGTTTCTTGCTTTTGGCTTGGCTTGTACAGTGTGTCTTATTGCAGACATCCATGCCTTTGATTGCATCTGTTTGTTATGTGAGGCCCAGGAAAAGTTATTCTAAGAATTATAATGGTGCCAGAGATGAGACCAAATCTTTTTTAAAAAGTTGCTCTAAGAGGTTGATAAGGCATTGCCACAGACATATTGTCTATAGGCGTTGACAACTCAGTAGCATGTTTATCTTCTGAAATATATTTGCTATATTTTACATTTAACTTGTCTAATACATATCTTTGCCTATCACAGAAACATCAGTGATCCAAATCAGCAAGGATGTTGAGTCTGTTTATATGGCAAATTGCAACATTTTGCTGAGAAACAGGAAGGGAGTAAAAAGCCTGAAATCACTTCATGATCATTCCCTCTGAAGGATAGAAAAACTCCTGGACAGTAACTTTTATGAAGTGGCCTTAAGAAGTGCAGTACAGGCAAACACAGAAATAGAATACAAGATTTTTAATAGAGTCCTCAGTGAAAGAAGAACAGCACAAGTTGAACACAATCAAATGCTAAAAAGCTATCAGGAGACACAACAAAACACTGCTTAGGAAAACTTGTATAAAAACTGAGCTGACAAAATAGTAGGTCCAGCTCAATGCTCCAAGTTTCCTACTCACACAGACAAAAGGAGACAAAAATTGCCCTTAATTCACCCCATTCCCATCCAGATTTGACTGAGATTATTCACAACACTATAATAGTGTAAAATGTTCAATATCCTAACCTGTTCTGCTTCCAAGCCTTTTTAAGGCTGTGTCTCAACCCAATGCCTGTCAGGAGATTTTCCTCAGTGCTAAAGGTACACTTTGCCACCTTAAACTTAACAAGATGCCCACTGCTGATTATTCCAGCTTGAACATCTCTCTCTTCTGTTATTGTCACACATTTAATTCTTAGGCAAGTTATATGAAATGCAGCTCTCAGTTTTTAACTTTAGACAATCTCTCCAGGTATTTTATTCTCTGATATTTCTCTTAAAGACTAAAAATAGTGTGTGGATTTTTTTATCTATTATGTTCAAAACAGAAAACAGTACTCTATGTGTTTACTGAACTGATCTCATACAGTGAATCCCCATGTGAATTTCAAATTAAATATGTCTCTGAACCAGTTTGCAGTAAAATGTGCCCTAAATGGCAATCTGCACTCCATTCTCACTTGCATTATCACAGAATTACTTTCATATCTTTTCTTTGCTTTTCACTTCACATTTCTCTGAAAACTTTTTTGAATTTTTGTTCCATAATGCAATAACATTATTCAAGACTTATCAAGACATAATATTTATATGTATTTCTAACATTTTCTGTTCCATCCTTGTCCTTTTGTATTTCTAACTCTCTGGTGGGTTCGCCCTGGCTGGATGCCAGGTGCCCACCAAAGCTGCTCTATCACTCCCCTCCTCAGCTGGACAGGGAAGAGAAAATATAAAGAAAGGCTCATGGATCGAGATAAGGACAGGGAGGGATCACTCACCAATTATCATCATGGGCAAAACAAACTCGACTTGGGGAAATTAGTTTAATTTATTACCAATCAAAATCAGAGTCGGATAATGAAAAACAAAACTGAATCTTAAAACCCCTTCCCCCCACCCCTCCCTTCTTCCTGGGCTTAACTTCACTCCAGATTTCTCTACCTCCTCCCTGCCACCAGTGCAGTGTGATGGGGATTGGGGGTTGTGGTCAGTTCATCACACGTTGTCTCCGCCGCTCCTTCCTCCTCAAGAGGAGGACTCCTCACACTCTTGCCCTGCTCCAGCGTGGGGTCCCTCCCACAGAAGACAGTTCTCCATGAACTTCTCCAACGTAAGCCCTTCCCACAGGCTACAGTTCTTCATGAACTGCTCCAGCATGGCTTCCCCACAGGGTCACAAGTCCTGCCAGAAAACCTGCTCCAGCCTGGGCTCCTCGCTCCATGGCGCCACAGGTCTTCCAGGATCCTGCTCCAGCACAACCTTCCCACAAGGTCACAGCCTCCTTCAGGCATCCACCTGCTCCGGTGTGGGGTCCTCCATGGGCTGCAGGGGGACAGCCTGCCTTGCCTTGGTCTTCTCCACGGGCTGCAAGAGAATCTCTGCTCTGGCGCCTGGAGCACCTCCTCCCCCTCCTTTTTCACTGACCTTGGTGTCTGTAGAGTTGTTTCTTTCACATATTCTCACTCCTCTCTCTGGCTGCTCTTTTGCAGCAGGTTTTTTTCCCCTTCTTAAATATGTTATCACAGAGGTGCTGCCACCGCCGCTGATGGACTTGGCCTTGGCCAGCAGTGGGTCCATCTTGGAGCTGGCTGGAATTGGCTCTGTCGGACATGGGGGAAGCTTCTAGCGGCTTCTCACAGAAGCCACCCCTGTAGCCCCCCTCTACCAAAACCTTGCCATGCAAACCCAATACAAACTCTCAATTTAAATGAATTTATAAATATTATAGAAGATTTATAATCCCCTTTTTCAGAACAATAATTTACATGTTAAAATTGCAAGAAGTATTTGTCACTGCGATATCTCTCCACAGCTCAATAGGTCATCTTTTATTATCTTTTCAGTATGTACTCTTTAGGAAGATGTATTCTTTCTTTTTTAAGGCAATATGAATTGACAGTGAGAACAAACAAAATACATTGTCATAAAGCTTGACTATTTCAAGTACTTTATAACTGAAATGTTTTGTTTAATTAGTTAATATTTCATATAACAATAAAATGGTGCTTTATTGTAAAATACTTTCTAAAAAATATTCACAACTTGCCATTCATGGCTTTTTTAATACGAAAGAAGCATGGATATGCAATGGGTCTATGCACATTTACTCTGCTTTTGAGCCATATATAAAATACATAGTAATATACATGCATACATACAAGTAACCAACTTCTGGTTTTGAATTTTGGTGTTGCATCTACTTTTCTAAAATGCCTCAGGTCATCATCATTTTTCTTCATGACTTTCAAAAGTGCCACTTAGTGGTACAGTAAGTGACATGTTAGCTAACCTTCCTAATGGCCTAGAAGGATCAGGTAACCTGCACATGTTCCATTTTTAATACATTTTTACCTCTTATCAAGTTATTTGTACTGTCTTATTTTGATATCTCATTCATTTTTTCAGTAATTTAATCAATGTTATATTTTGCAATATTTTTCTCTTATACATTTATGACAAACCTTTCTTATTTTTTTCCTACCATCTCATTAAGTCCTAGTGGACTGTAAATATTAGATATTAATAATATTAAAATACCCTGGAGGATTTTTTCAAAATTGTTGGAATTTCTGTTTCAGTCATTAGTCTGGGAGCTGCGTGCATTGTTACACCTGGAACAAACCTGTCTAAGTAGCACCAGGAAAATGGTATGTAGATGACAAAATGAGGCAGAAGGTTACAGCTCCCAGGAACTCTCCTTGAATGCTTGAATGACGCTTAGAACAAAAGCAACGTCTGTATGAATATGCAGGTAGCACAAAAAAAAAGAAGAGGTTGTGAGTCTACCACTCACTGGGTGCACAGCTTTGCTCCAAGCAGAAGACAGAATTTAGATTTCAGCAGAAGCAAACATTTGATAAGGAAGAATAAATAATGGCTCAGCTGTAGGAAAAATTCAAGATACAACTTGAAACTGTAAAGCTTGTTTTGTTCTGCATGTGAACATGATACAGTGCATGTGCTGCTTTCAGTTTTGTTAAATATTACAAAACTAATGAGCATGAGAAGAACAAAGGTTGAGTTGTTTTTAATGAACAGAAATTAGGGATTAAAAAAATAAATGAACGCTACTTTTTAAAAAAAGAAAAAAATATACTCTTTTTGGTTTTTTTTTTTTACAATTTTGGTATTGTAATTGATTAAAAATTCCAGTTCTCTAAATATCAGCCTCAGGAATAATATTCTTGTGTACCTACCTGGTTACATAGCTTCCTTCCCCCTACTTTTTATATGCAGGTAAAAGTACAGGTAGTCACTAGAAACAGAACGCCTACATCATAGGTAGGCATTGCCATCAAACAGGTAGATTTCATGCCATCTTGGTTTTCAGATGATGTTGACAGCTGGCATTTTATTTCACTGGACATACGTGTACATGCGGTTACGTAATTACCAAGCTTCATTGGTAAGGCCAATTATATGTCTCCAAAACTCTAGACCTGAGGCTTTCTTAGACCCTTTAGGATGTGAATTTTTCAGCCTGTTCTAGTATTAAGTGGTGAGTATGATGGCAGAAAAATAAAGACTGCAGTGGTGTGCAGGAAGTGAATGTTCAAACTTGGGACTTGGGATGTCCCCACACCATGCCAGGGGGTACCTAACACTTCACTCTGTGGATTTGGGGCAACTGGATGAAAACTTAATCATACCACTGTCTTGTTACTTTATCGAAAGAAAGCAGTGTGCATTTTTCAGGCTTCAAAACTCCCTTTTGAATAATCTATTTCTATTCTGAGGTTATTTTTACAGTAAAGGACTTATTTACATTCCTGACAAAAATAAGTGAAACCCATTTAGTCAGCAGCAGAACAGTGAATCTCTGTGCAACCTCTCACCCTCCACCTCATAGCTTAATACCCACCCCATAACTTGATACCTGATCACACTCCTACATGTACTTATTTGCCCTCCCAAGGAGTTTGTATAATAGTGCTATCTTGGGCTAGATTTCACTTTACAAGCTTCACATTTCCAGGTTCAATCATTTCATGGTTTTCTCCATTCCTTTCATAGCTGTAGACAGCTATCCTTCAGATGGCTCTCTTCGAGGGTCATTTAGTCCAAATGGTGAAAATTGCTGGCCTGTAGTAACACGGTTTCTATCGCCTCTTCCCAGGACAACTCATGTGTTTCACATTAAACAACATAAGAGGCCTTGAAGTGAATCTCTCATCCAGCAAGTAGTGTACACTCATTTCAGATGGTGTACAATGCCAGACAAGCAGAGCATGCAGCTTGCTAATTAGGCTGTTCGTTTTGTCCCCTTGCCTTTCTTCTGGCCCTTTGGAGAAGCAGTTTTTAAAAAGAGGCTGGTAAGATCTAAATTACTATTTGGAAAGCTTTCCCTGAAAATATTCTTTGCTTCTTTCTGCTTGCAGAGACTTGGTTGAAGATAAGTTATGTGTTAAGTAATGATTCAAAAGCTAATGATATGTGAACTTGACTCTGGGGCAGCCGGACTATTTGGATTAGAATTGGTGTTAACCCCCAGCAAATCTCTACAGAGGTTCTACTGTAGTCTCTTGCCTCCTCTTTTTCTTTGTTAGAACATGCTTTCTTCAGTCACCCTCTTTTCTGAAATAATATTTTTCTGAAAGTATGCTGAAGAAGTAATATGGGTAGCAAAGAAGCACAAAAAAGTGTTGAAAGGTGGGGGAAAAAAAGTAAGAAATCTGTCTGGTTTACCTCACCCAATTAAGAGTCTGATATGCAATCTGCATAGACTGCCTGTGGCATTTCCCAATCCTTTCTTAAAGATTTTGAAGCAAATAACTTTTGAGAAGAGGCTGAGAAGAGTATGGTTTGGTAAATATGGAAAAAGGATGGGAGAGAGGAGGGTCTTTTTGCTTTCTTCTACTACTTAATTAGTAGTTATACAGAAAGTGGAAAGAGACATTTATTGGAGGTGCACTCTGAAAGTCTGAGCGGTAGCAGGCACATATTTCAGCAAAGAGCATTTCAATTAGATGTAAGAAAAAAAATTTCTCAGTGTTGATCAAACCATTTGCCCAGAGATTTTTTGTGGAATCTCCCACTTTGGAGAGATTGTAAACTCAACTGGAAAAGAACATGACTAACCCCAACTAACTTTTACTTTGGCCCTGCTTTGGGCAGGGTGTTGGACTAGACAACCTCCATAGGTCCCTTCCAAACTCAATTACTCTTTTTTTCAATAATTTAGCAGTAGAACCTGTGTCTGAGATATGATTAGAAACAAGGAATATATTTTTCATCTTCATGTTCCCATTTGACATTTTGCATCTGCTTTTTAGCTGTCTTTTTATTCTCCACTTCTGACATTTGTGGAACAGCACTGTTCGAAAGAATACCTTTCTTGACCTATCAAAATGATTTGCATGATTGCTTAAATCTCTTCCTTTATCTCCATAAGAATCATGGAAGTTTTTTAAAGATATGGCATTCCCTATGAAAGTACACATTATAAAGTAAAATAAAAATATTTACAAGACTCAGGAGAAACAATTAGGAAAAAAAACTGCCCAAAACTCCAAACGTTTTGAAAGCTTACCTCACCTGAATGGTTTGCTTCAATATAAATTTTTTATCATTCTCAGAACAACCTGATGTGCTCTCTATGCTGTTACGAAAGTCTCCTTCCTTACTGGAAGACTCCAGTGGTATGAAGATCAAAGAGCTAATGTTCATTATCATACCCAGCCCTGGTTACAGTACTTCCAGAGGACAGTAGATAGTACCTAATCAGGTAGGGTATGCGGCATTTGTTGCGGTTCTCAGATATTTCCCACTATGACACTCAGCGCTCAAGAGCATCTTAATTTCACCAGGAGTTTAAGTATTTTTAATTTTTCCATATTGGAGCACTGTGTCAATTGTAACATTTTTTGGACAATTTCAGATAAAGTTCTTTGTCTGTTTTCTAGAATGAAAGTAAGACCAAACATTGTTGTTCTTTGTCCTGCAAAGAAAAATTCTGGTTAACCTTTTCATGTGCAAAAATTGCGCTCTGGAAAAGATACTTGCATTCTGGGCCGTAATCTGCATAAATCTCTATGAATTTCATGACTTAAAACATAATCTTTGCTTTCACATCCTTAGAGAAAATAAAATTCCCCAAAGTTCCCATCAGCTTTGGCTGGATCAGGTCCTCATCCACCATGAGAAATTTGCACAGCAGTCTGGGGTGTGGGTCAGGCCGAATGGGCAGGGTCATTGCCAGCAACATGGTTCTTTGCCCAGTCTGGGCAGTACAAAGGGAATCCCACACCTCAGACTTTCTTGCAGAGAAGAAAAACTCAATCCCATGATGAGGGGAAAGAAATAAATGTGTCTTCTCAGAGAAAAGACAGATGTTTAACTATAGCTTCTGCAATTAAAAATAATGCAAGAAGGAAATGCCTACGAATAAAAGGCCCTCACTGACCACCAAGGTGGCCTTCCTTAATGATGCTCATCATTTTTCCCTTGACGTAAAATCTAAGTTTTACGAGCCTAGATGAACTGCCTTTATATCCTATCTGTGTGACTTGTAATATTTTCATCATCAAATTAATTGGGACTCCTAAAAACTATTTTGAGGTACAAAGAGTCCTGAATTTATTTTTTATTTAGAACTATGCAGCTTTATGTTAGCTAATTGCCATAGCTTGGTCACCCAGAATTTTCACTTGGTCCTTACTTACATACATTTTAGGATCTTAAAAATATTTATCTAACCTAAAATAGACCTATATCTATGATACCTAACATAAAAATAAACGTCAGTCTTGTGTTTTTGTTTTTACTGCAAGCACTTTTCTGTAATCATTACAGGTTTTCTCCCAGTTCACAAAAATTTCTGTTGTATACATTCTGATCCATGTTTGTTTGTTACAAATGAGTTTTCTAACCTGCTGAACCCCAGTATCTCATTTGCAAGTGGTTGTCAACTCACAGGACTGCGGTGATTTGTTTTATGCAGTAGATTGGAGGAGTATAAGATATGAAAGTTTGCTAACTTTTTCACAGTCTCAAAGCTTTCTATAAGCAGTTGCAAGTGAAAATAGGAATAGCTCTGAAATTGTTAAACTAAAAAATGAGCTGCAGAAAAAAGTCAAGATTTGTTGCTGAAGTACAAGCACTTCCTTCTAGAAAATAAGCCAGTTTTGTTCTTGTTAGCAAGGTCATGCAGCCAATTCATTTCATCTAACTTTAACAACTTTTAAAGACCTCAGTTTATTAGATTTAGGGCTTTGGACTGATATAGATTGTTGTGGCACCAGCAAGCCTCTGGAGTTACGTCAGCTTGGGATCTTGTGTTTAAATTTTTATTCTGTGTCTTGCCACATAAATAAAAGTGGTTATGACAAGATTTCTCCTCACAGGATTTTACAGGTCACAGATGAGGTCATCAGCAACAGGAACTCACTGAAATATTTTGCAGGTTCTTGTGTAACAGGATATGCTGCTATGCTCTTCCCCCACCAAAAAGGCACCAATACAGTCCCAAAGACCACAGAAGATGTGCTACGCATGGCTCTTGAAGGAATCCTGTCTGCCACAAAGATCCAGTATGGACTGGTAAGACATACACATACTTCCCTGACCACCTATGCCTCCTTCCAGGGTTGCCTCCTCTTTCCAGGAGGTGCAAAACCAATCTGAATGTCCTGTAGAAAAGGATCAATCCTAAAACTTAATTTGGCTTCCAAATTTTTGGAAGCGGGTCAAATAAGATAAGGAGGCCAAGTCATGGTGTGTATGTTGGGCCCAAGGGTGCAGCTGTTCTGACTCAAAGTCTGGTGTCAGTGCAGCACTGCTGTGGGATGTGGACTCAACTTGACTGTGAAAACGGGTAAGGTGTGAGAAGGTGCTGGAGCTACAGCTGCCTAACTGCAAGTAACAGGTCCCACAGCTGCAGCTGCTGAGGCTATAACATCTGGTAACTCAAGGATTCAAGACCCCTGACATGAAGAAGTAAAAAAATAAAAAACAAAGGGGAAAAGGGGTTAAAGGGAACCCATAGAGGATAACTCAGCAAGACCAAGGCTCAGCCTGCTCCAGGCTGCAGAGGAGGCTCACTGGTCCATCCCTGATTGAGAGCTACCTGCAGAAGTGTTTCATCTGACCTGAGGAGCATAGTAGTGCTTAGCCTGGCACTGTGTTGGTCCTGGCCATCTATTGCATGCATTACCCAATAAATAACTGCTGCGCTCTCTCCGTGCTGTGTACAGACTCCTTGCAAAGTCTTTGCATGTGGTAAAATGTGCCTGAACCAAGGTGACTCATGAGGGAGAGTAACGTGTGCTATTGGCATAAAGATTCCTGTTGACTTAACTTCAGTGTTTGTACTTCACTATCAATATTTTAATTATTGATAAAAGCATGATAAGGAGGGAATGGAAAGGGACAATTAATGGGAAGGGACAGAGGAAAGGGGAGGAAGGGAGAAAAGTGAAGCAGAAATATTGTCTCTGAACTTTGCTTGAAGCACAGGTTGTTAATATAATAACGTACTCAAACCAAGAATGTGTCCATGCACAAGCAGAGATCTCCATCATGAGCAGAAGAAGGTTGCTGAGACCTCCACAGTGCTCTACAGACTGCCCTGCACCCCTAGCAATGAGGGGTGGCAATTTGGCCTCAACAGCATAGGGGGTGCACTGACTCCTTCAAATCCATTCTCTCCTGAGTTTAACATCAAGGTTGAGAACGGAGGAGTGAAAACAGGAAAAGAGCAGGGTGTGGGACAGAGAAGGAAAAGGGCAGCGGAAAGAAAAGCAACCTGCCTGAAGAAGTGAAATAGTTATCCCACAGTGGAATGGAGGTATGATAATTTGAATTTTCTCACATTTTTCTTGGTCTGAGTATACCTAGCCACAGATGGATATTGCAGATGAGCTGACCATCAAGTAAAATGTTAACCTTTAGTATTCTGTACTCTTAGATGTTAAAATTGGCTTGAAATAAAAAGTTTCTTTTGTTTCCTAAAACCGTGTCAGAGACAAAACCTTTAATTATACGCTGACAAAAACAAAACCCCCGTGTAGCGGATTTGAGTGTATTTTCTTTTACTGCTGAGGTAAATTCTGTGTGCAATATGACATTAAACAGATCATTCAGTTTCTTCTACTACAAGCCTCCGCAGAGCATGGAAAATCTCAGATACATCTCATTAGCTTTTCTGCATGTGTGTCTCTAATTATGAAGTGCTATAATTGATCATTTTCCTTTTCAAATTAATTTATAACATAAGAAGATTTGATTGAGGAAATGTACAAAAGGAATACTTTGGTTTGACCTTACGGCTTGTTCCAACTGTTTGGCTGGTGTCCATCAGGATCATTAAAATCAATTAAGGAGTTAAGTACAGGACAGCTATTGTTCTTCCATAGAATCAATAGACCCTTTCAGATCTCCTGTAATTTTAGGCATCACAGCAGACAGTTTAAAGAATTACTCTTTTGTAGAATAATAGGTTCTAATCCTGCATACAATGACTTTGTTAGGTATATTCATCTCTTTAAAGGCAAACACATACGCTTTTGGGGATTGAAAATATAGCATGATCTATAAGAGATAGATATAATATATCTATCAATCCACATTTCATCTCTGATACCACGAACACACTGAAAGAAAACTAAAGCGTAGCTGATTTTTTTGCTCCAATCAATTTCACTGAAATTGCTAAATATTCAGTCCACTAATGGTTGGTCATTTGTAGCTGCAGCTATATTTAGGAAAAGGAAAAAAGATATATTTGTATCCAAGTAACAAAGATGTGGCCCTCGTCATAGCTACGTAGCTGGATCAGCCGGTGGCAGTCATTTCAGCAACTGAAATAAGAAATGTGGGGAAGGACAGACTAACACAGTCCTTAAGGCCCAGAAGCTACACTATTGCAATAATAACTTGGAGCTAGAAACAAGCTTGACTTGTTTGGTGAAATAGGATTGTTTCATGTGAAGCATGGCTCCATTCAGAAACTGTAAACTCAGAGCTGGGGCAGTGTTCACTTGTATTTGTGCAGCACCTCACAAATGGGACCGACAGTGCCTAGGGGTGTCAGTGTTAATGCTGGGTAAATGTTAAATGACTCTTGTGCTTTTTATTATTTAGCAGCTATTGCTGGGCTGTGGAGGAGCTGGTGCTAAATATAATCAGTTTCAATCACAGTGAAATATTACAGACCAGGTAGTCACACTGGAAACTAAGGATGAATGGAGAATAATACCACGCACCTTATTTACCATCGAGTTTAATACTTATGAAGGAGAAATGAATGAGGAGAGGAAATTCCCTAAAGTCAATGCCTACAGTTACACTCAAATCTTATTTATGTGCACAGAGAAAGCACACCTTACATAAATAAAGCCAAGAGTTTATTGCTTGTATAATTTAAATTGGAAGAGTCTAATAGTTTTTAGTCCACATCTAATTGTTACGGAAAAAGAAAGAAGAATAATAGAATTAGCAATGATATACGAACACATCTTAGTTTCTACCCCTTTTCCTGGGGTTATGCTCTCCCTTTCCCTGCTCTGTCAGTGGGGGGGGTTATGGCAAGCTCTCAGCATCTGGAGTCCTTCACCAGGAGGAACACCATGTTCATGTTGACGGTTTCACCTCACTTATATATTTGCTAACATGCTTTCATACCTCACTCTTTCTTCGTTGGTCTGCAGCTCCATGTTACATCCAAACTTATTATATAGAGTATCTTTTTTCTATGCTGGATACTATTTCTTTGTTCTCTTTTCAAACCCCAGGTCTGCATTTCTTTGACTGACCATGGCTGAGCATTTTATAGCCTTGGGGCCTCCAGTGCCAGCCTCTGCCCCATCTCAGCATTCAGCTGTGTTTGGTGCCTCCCCTTCTCAAGGCTGCTATCTCACCATCCTGTGTTTCTGTACATGACATCATTACGGTAGAGTCATCAAATTGTGGTGGTACCATACAAAGACAGAACAAAGGAAAACAAATTAGCTGTAGACACCTGGCAATTAGGAAAAATGTTGTTACAGCTAAACCACATTAAAGTAAAGCTGCTGGCAGGTCAAGAAAAGTTCAGACAGAGTAGGCATGACAATCCTCAGACCTGAGGCCTTGCAAACTTGGTACAACACTTTTGACCCCTTGCTAGCCATGGCAATACCATATTGTAAAGCTACAGGGTGACACTGTTAACTACATGTAAGTCCAGCAGTAAATCCTATAAAATTAGTATTTTCTTCATCTAACAAGATGTCTAGTTCAACATTAATATGTTGTCTGCCTGCAGTGAGAAATAATCACTCTTTTTTTTCTACTGAAAAGCCAAATTTAATGTTTCCATATCCAGTGGGAGGGACTCCTAAGCACTGATTACTGCATAATCTGTAACAAACTCTCATAAAAGGTGTCTACATTAAAAACATGAGTAAAATATCAGTGATGTAATTTCATTTTATAATGTGGCTTCCAGCTTATGTGAGAATAAGACTAAACATAAGCATAATACATCTCATAGTCAATAACGCCATATATTTGTCATCATCCACAGAACAGGGGTAATTTGAAAGCACTTTTTTTCTTAATTTGGGAAGAAGCGCTCAATTTCTACACTGGCAATGTGAAGACATTAAAAATTGTGTTGTTTTTTTTTCTTAAATTAGCAGGCTATCCCTGTTCCTCTTTGATACTCAAGTTCTTAAGCAAATACTAATTGCAAAAACTGCAATTAGCTCTGCTGCCATCTAGGCAGTGGCAGAGGTGAGTGTCACTTCCACCTGGGGATGCCCGGCCAAGCAGCGGCAGGAGGGACACCCAGGAGGGCGCAGTGGGAAGGGATGACAGCAGAGCAACCCCCTCCAGAGCCACCAGTCTTGGGGAGTGACAGGGAAATCTCCCCTCTCCCTTGGTCATCGATAGAGGCGCAACCACTACGTGTATGATAGACTCAGAGAGGGCCACAGGGGACCTCGGAGGATCCCTACTGCGGCCCCTGTGAAGAAGCGGGGCCAGAGACCCCACGACTCACATGGGTCAGCATGGCTTCACCAACGGGAAGTCTTGCTCAACCTACTTGATAGCCTTTTATGAGGATGTTACCCGGTGGATAGATGATGGTAAAGCTGTGGATGTGGTCTATCTCGATTTCAGTAAAGCGTTTGACACGGTCTCCCACAGCATCCTCGCAGCTAAACTGGGGAAGTGTGGTCTGGATGATCGGGTAGTGAGGTGGATTGTGAACTGGCTGAAGGAAAGAAGCCAGAGAGTGGTGGTCAATGGGACAGAGTCCAGTTGGAGGTCTGTGTCTAGCGGAGTCCCGCAAGGGTCGGTTCTGGGACCAGTTCTATTCAATATATTCATTAATGACTTGGATGAGGGATTAGAGTGCGCTGTCAGCAAGTTCGCTGATGACACAAAACTGGGAGGAGTGGCTGACACAACGGAAGGCTGTGCAGCCATTCAGAGAGACCTGGACAGGCTGGAGAGTTGGGCTGGGAGAAATTTAATGAAATATAACAAGGGCAAGTGTAGAGTCCTGCATCTGGGCAAGAACAACCCCATGTACCAGTACAAGTTGGGGGCAGAGCTGTTGGAGAGCAGCGTAGGGGAAAGGGACCTGGGGGTCCTAGTGGACAACAGGATGACCATGAGCCAGCAATGTGCCCTTGTGGCCAAGAAGGCCAATGGCATCCTGGGGTGTATTAGAAGGGGTGTGGTTAGCAGGTCGAGAGAGGTTCTCCTCCCCCTCTACTCTGCCCTGGTGAGGCCGCATCTGGAGTATTGTGTCCAGTTCTGGGCCCCTCAGTTCAAGAAGGACAGGGAACTCCTAGAGAGAGTCCAGCGCAGAGCCACGAAGATGATTAAGGGAGTGGAACATTTCCCTTATGAGGAGAGGCTGAGGGAGCTGGGTCTCTTTAGCTTAGAGAAGAGGAGACTGAGGGGTGACCTCATGAATGTTTATAAATATGTAAAGGGCAAGTGTCAAGAGGATGGAGCCAGGCTCTTCTCAGTGACATCCCTTGACAGGACAAGGGGCAATGGGTGCAAGCTGGAACACAGGAGGTTCCACTTAAATTTGAGGAAAAACTTCTTTACGGTGAGGGTGACTGAACACTGGAACAGGCTGCCCAGAGAGGTTGTGGAGTCTCCTTCTCTGGAGACATTCAAAACCCACCTGGACGCATTCCTGTGTGATATGGTCTAGGCAATCCTGCCCCTGCAGAGGGATTGGACTAGATGATCTTTTGAGGTCCCTTCCAATCCCTAACATTCTGTGATTCTGTGATTCTGTGTGACCCCTTGCGCCATGCCGCCAGGCCTGCCTTCTGGCATGCCCTCTGAGGGCCCCTCTGCCCTTTTCTGACAAGCAGCTTTAACCATCTATCTCTCATAGGTAGGTACCAGGTACATTTCTAAAGACAATGTGTGACCTTCAAAGCGAGAGGCAGGAGTTAAGCACCCTGCTGCTCCTTGGCTTGCCCTAGCAGCTAGCTGGAAAGCTGCAAAATGCTGACAGCTGAAAATTCATCATTAAAATGTTCTTCAGTGTCAGTCTCTCTTTCCCCTATCACCAGCAAGCCCCCAGTACCAAGACAAACAGGGTGACCCTGACAAAGAGCTGACTATTGGCTTCTGTGTGCCAGCTATCATGTTTTACTACCGCTGTTTTCTGTCTTAGCAGAGCTATTCCTAATTGTGTGTCAAGAACATTTCCTGCCTCAGAAGGCAATAATATATATCACTAAGGAAATAAACCACCTAAGGTATCTCCATGAGCCAGAGTGTCTTTCCTCCTTAGCAGTACTTTGGGGGTCAGCACGCCACTTTGGGTGGTGTCTGGGCAAGCCCCAAATCCCCAAATAGCAGGGAATCAAAAAAGGGGAAAAAAGCTTTTACCAAAGGGTTTGAATACTTCAGATTCAGCAGAAACTGCAGGGTTCCCTGTGTAGCCTTTGCTTGAACACTTGACGCTAAGGGCAGGATACAAGCAAACACACCTGGGGAACAGAGGAGCTTTGGCAAGAAAATGCTGTGTTAATACTCATTAATTTAGATCATTTATGTGCAGTGTGCAAAGCAGCACTATGGAAAAATAAAATGCTGCATATATTTCTTCTTTTCTGTGGAGCAAATATTACAAGAACTGGTCTGCAATTTGTAATAAACTGCCTGGTGTTTCTTCAACGCTAACATTTTGATGTTTCAGATTGTACCATATTTCCCTCATGGAACCAATGGGAAGAACATTTGCAACTCGGACCCCATGTTGAGAAAACCACCTGCATATCTATTATATTAATGTATTCCTAACAAAATCAAAAGGATGCTTTTGAATGCCATGAGAGTTTACGCATATTTTTTTGAGCAGGTTGTAATTTTCTACGAAAGCCTGAGATCTTGGTTTTCTATAGTGCAATTGCCACATCTGAACTATTTATTCTGAATTTTTTGTTTGGCAACTGTTAGGTATTTATACCTGGAAGATACGAACTTTTGTAGTTCTAAGAAAGTGACTGTTATGTTTTTCAGTGTTACAGACTGTTTTTTTCTGCTTCCTCACTATGTTTTTAAGCTTAAATTCCTTTCAGCCCTTTTTATATTTCTTGAGAAATTAGACATATGGCATCTTATGTTATACTATAGATCATAAATTTTGTCCTTACATTTTTGTCTTTCACGCAGTTTGTGCTACGTTGTTCTATGCAAATCATTGAGTACTCCAATTTTTACATATATCTTAACTCTCAGAAATACGTATCACCATATTTTATTTTCAATGTTTATTATCTTTGGAAAAAAAAAAAAGCTGTTTATTGTTTTAATTAACCATCAGCTGGCACAATAATTTTCACATTTTTTCTGTTATATTTCACAGTTTACAAGACCTGGAAAAAATATATTAGGTAATAAAATGCCTTTTAAGAACTGTACCATATAAATTTAATGTAGTATAAATACATTTCTAAGTGGTGTGTGTTGCAGGTAAAAGGGGTAATGTACAAGTGTCTTGTTTTTCAATTACTATTGTTACATTCAGCAAAAAAAATCATTAAACTTATCAGAATTAAAGCAGAATTAAAATTTTCCTGTTTAACTTCAGTTCCTCCACTGGTATTTTTTTTCTGAAAAAACACTTCAACAAAGGCTTGCCAGAATATTTTATAGTAAAAATTGAATACCTGAAAGACAATGATATATGACAGCAAACTTACACATTGGGTTTGACTATTCTGCAATAAATAGGGGAAAAAGTTGTATAACCCCAATGGAGAACATCTTTCTCCTATGTGAGATTTCTATTTGCTGGACTAAAAAAAAGATCTTGTAGCTACATAGAAAGAATAGTTCAATTTTTCTTTTTTTTTTCTCTTGTATATGTAACTGTCTCCTAAATGAAATCTGGAGATCTCCTTATTACAGACTCTCAACTTGTTCAATAAAAACGGTACTTTGTATATTTAATTCTTTATAGGAGGGAAACCTGCCTCTCAAATGTTCTTGACCTGGAACTTTGAATGCAAATTACCTTCCCTCACAAATTAAAAAGAAGAAAAAAATAAAAAAGAAACCGTCATAATTGCTTGTTTAGACCAAAGTCAAAAGGAATAAGTAATTTTTCAGAATTTTTACCCAAATCTGCTATCAGCCAAAGCTTTGTTTACAGAAATTTCTATAATCATTTAACTCCAGGTCTCCCTTCTCACCCTTCTTTCATAATAAAATTTAGCCAATACAATAGACTTTGCTGAATGGAGCAAAGTCAAAGTGAAAAAGGCTTTACCAATGGAAGCAACTTTCTCGAACTTTGTCAGTGTGCTTGTATTTGCACTTTCTTACTGCTGATCCTTATCCATGGGAATAGTTAATTTACTTTTCAGCCATATCCCGTTTTCTTATTCTACTCTTCCATTAGTACAGGATCTGAGTGCAGACAAGCCTTATATATAGCTCAGGCAGTGCAAACAGATGGTTTGTTTGCATTATGCTGTCATCGCTATGATTTATCGCAACCACTCCCAGAGTAAGACTTTAAATTTACCTTATTGTCCCTCAAGGACCAAGTTTTAGAGCTTATAGTGGAGAGCAGAGTAGAGCAGATGAAGGCTGTAATGCTTCCCACCGTCAGCAAATTGATTTTTTTATGTCCCTGTGGTGCTGAACCACATATTCATAAAGTTAGGTTGAAAGCAAGGTTTTCATGTGAACATTTCAAAAGCGCTGGTACACAGTGATATGTCCTCCTTTGTAAAACATGAAAAGCCCAAATGCTAAGTACTTGCTACCCCAAGACTCTGGCACCCTGCTGATGCAGTAACACAGGAGCTCTGTTAACTGTTATTTTCCTTGCCATATAAACCACAACGGTGAATCAATTCAGAGTCGGGATATTACCACAGAGGTCATGTCTCCAAGAACAACTGCAGGTCTTCCTTCACCTGCACAAAGAAAACAGCTGGAGGAAATGCTTATTTTAAATATTTCTGGGTTATTTTTAATTTCTTTCAAAAATTTCTTACAGGAAAAGTTTCCATTTATCCTGCTATGTAACCACGTGTCTGTCATCTGCTTCAGGAAAAGTGCAGTCTGCTGAGATATTCCTGCCTGGTAGTGGGAGAAGAAGAGACTGAGTCAGAGAGAGTCAGCCACCCACATCTGCACCTAAGACAGGATCATTCTTACCTTAAGAAAACAACACAAGATGATCCAAACAAATAAACTGATCATTCACTAACTTTATTAAAGGAGACATGACAGCCCACTGTTGACCCGCTTGTAACATTTTGGGTTGTGTGTCCATTTCATCACAGTTTAAGACTTTTTTCACATGGAGGTATGCAATTCATCTGTGAACTAGCAGTTAGGCACACTGCACAAAACCTCTGCAAAAGCCAGCAGATGAAACATTAATCCCTTTAGAACATTGTAAAGCTCTGTGCTTTTGCCTTTCTTTTGTATTGCCCATGCCCTTAGCTGAATGTCTCTCTTCTGCAAGAGAAGCCAAACTCAATTTGCTGTGCTGTGTTTACCTTTTTTATGATACTTTCCATCTACCTGCAGTCCCAGACCCACTGGACCTCCAGGTTAAGCATGTTTTGGAGTTAGGTCCACCTGACCCAATAAACCTGCAAACCACGCCAAACTTCAGCATGTAGTGTGTGTTAAAGGAATCAAAAAATGCACTTTTTACTGTGAGTGGGTTTTTCTGACACAATTGGGTTGCTGTGAGTAATGATAGCACCTTGTGAATTTAAGAAATAGTAAGCTAAAATTTCTTGCCATCTCCACTAAAAATAATTTTTTTAATACCAGTAAAATTAAAATGTAAACAACTAACTTATTGAAGATTCATGCTTTAGAGCATTACACTTCAGTTTTGGTTGGCTTATCATATAAAAGTACTTAAGACATAATTCATATTGAGATTGGAAAATATAGAAAGCTATAGAAGAGCAAAAGAGAAGGATGTGCTGGAGGTTCTGGCAAAGAGGAAAGACTGTAGGAGTAGATGACTAAATCTTGTATTTGTGGCCACAAAAAGCTGTGAACATGAACTAAGACTGAAAAAGGAAGATAAAGATAGGAAAGATAAAGACATCGAGCATAGAGCACAATGGTACAAAGTAATGAAGAACAGCAACTCCCATGCAAAGATTTGAGGAAAACTGTAGTCTGCAAAAGTCAGTTTACAAAGACAGTCACACAATGTTAGCCCATCCCCGTGCTCTCCTGTTTGACATACCTAAGAACAAACTTTCTGCAGCACCTTGCGCAAAAGCTCTTAGCTTACCAAGTCTATCAGCAACCTATTAGATGTTAGCACTGCCTGAAAACACAGTTAAGTCCTTTCATTGTTAATAAATTTCGTCGGAAATCAGCATCTCAGCAACACAGAACATGTCACCTGAGGCAAGGTGTCCCCCACCTAGTCAGCCCCAAGGATGTGTCTTTGTTACCCCCACCCTCTGTTGTAGGAAGTGCATTCTCTTGTTGGTCAGCTCCAACAGGAGGGCATCTGGAGCTGGCATAGGGTGCTCCAGAGGAAAGCTCCTGTGGGACAAGCTTCTGCCATGCTGCTAATGAGCCTAGGAGGGTTGAAAGCTGGGGATATGGATAATTCAGAGGTCATCAAGAGCAAGTGAAGAAAGTGGTAGTACAGCCTGCCCTGGTTCTGGGGATTTTGAAGGGGAGATTCAGTCCCTAGGAAGCCTGTGCTGGAGAAGAATTTAAATAACATAGAGAAACACCAAGCAATAACTGGAAGGGACTGAGAAAGGAAATGTATTCAATATAGGTAATGTTAAGGCTCTAGCTTGATATGCAGCATTGACGTGCTCTCTGTGACTCTGGGCAATCACTTGAAAGAGAAAAGCTGATCACAAAGGTGGTAGACCAGAGGATATAGCATTGCAAACAACAAAGACACACAAACATAATTTAACATTATGGCTGGAGATATACACAGGTGGATTCAAGGTACCTTCTATTTATTTAAGAGCTGTGTGTATTCTTCATCCCATAAATAGAAGGATAACTTCCAAAAATATTTTTAGGGTTCTGGAAAGCAGGCATTTAAAAAGAAATAGATAAAGTCCTTCTTAAGTGTTAACAATCATATAAACTTGGCCATGTATCCATGACAATGAGAATATGATAATGTTATCTGCCTTATGAACTCCTGGTTTCCTTCAGCATGCATCTGGATAGTGTATACTAATTTCGACATTTTTATTACCCAGAAAACTTCTGCTTAAAAAAAGAAATAAGAATGCATACTTCTGAAAGGTTGTATACTTTATAAAAGAAAAGCCTTTCTGACTCACACACTTAAACCGAATAAAGGAAAACTTATTCCTTCCTCACAGGACTCTGTGTATTAAATCTTGTATATTACAACATCTACATTGAAAATAACAAGTCAGTCAAAATAGAGAATTATCACCTTTAGCCATTTTTCATACATTTTTCAATTGTTTTTTTACTTCTGCTTTCTTCCATACCTGTATAATATACAAAAATAAGCCTTTTGATACTCTCAAGCTTTTTTTGAAGTTTCTCTTTTACTGGCTTTTACATATCAGGATGAGAAATATTTTTCAAGGTATATCTTTAGCTTGTTTCAGAACATCATATTTCCTTTAACAATTATGATGATTAAAATCATATCTAATACTAGTGTGGAAAAATATTTTAAAAAATCAAATAAGATGACAGACTGAATTCTCTAAGAAGTTTTATAGCTTCACTCATCAATAATATTTGAGTTCAAAACTACATATCATGATGGAGAAAAAGCCAAGCTGGACAGTATGCGTGCATTCATAATTGCACTGATAGTCTTTGAAAAACAGATGTGGAAACATACAATACAGAAAATGCATCAGAATCCCGTAAGCATCCAAATCTGTGGTGCTAAATATAAAGGAAAATATTTACACTTCAAATGTAACATAAGTAAATTAGTCCCAAAGAATAATGCTCAAAAACCCCTCCACACCTTCAACCTAAATTTTTGAGATGCTATACTCTTAGAGTATAAGTGTTCTTAAGAATATCTGCTAGTAGCAGACTGTCTGGTTTTACTGTGAACTAAATTTCCCCAACTAAGTGAGAGGATACAAAAATTCATTTTGGAATATTTTCATATCTAAATATTGAGATAATACCCATTTCTCATGGGGTTAGG
The DNA here is from genome assembly GCF_013368605.1 of Nyctibius grandis. Classification (NCBI taxonomy): domain Eukaryota; kingdom Metazoa; phylum Chordata; class Aves; order Nyctibiiformes; family Nyctibiidae; genus Nyctibius; species Nyctibius grandis. The sequence continues at coordinate 42,966,459 of NC_090658.1, read as the reverse complement.
CTGTTCACTGTTCAATACAACTTCTAAAAAAGGTTAATAAATTCAGTAAATGTCATAAATGTCTTGTTTATGTTCTTTGTTTTCATATTTCAAAAGCTTGCGGCATCCAGTCAGGAAATATAAACAGCACCATATGCCAGTGGAAGCATTCGTATCCTGCACCTCACAAATTTTGAATTCTCCGCTTCACCAGTGTTTGGACTGTTCGCTAACCCACCCATAAACTGAAAAAGTGGTTTACATACATCACTTGAGCCTTGAAATCTATAGGCTTTGTTCCTACTCATTGTTACATTTAAACTGAGACTAGTACTACATGTCCATGCGTGTCATTTGCTTACCCGAAGTGGACTGAGGCAAATACCTACTCTCTTTGCCAAACTCAGGCCTTTGCTAGTGTTAATGGATTCATGCATGTGTTAGCTCAGATGAACGTCATATAACTACATAACTAGATGGTTGCATGAACACAAGAATGATTAAAATCCTAGATAATGCTTACAGAGTGCTGCCAAAGAAAAGTCCTTAGGAAGAATGTAATAATTAATCAAGACTGTACTATTAACAACCCACATATATTCCACTTTCAGTTCTCAGATATTCCCTTTAGGACTTTCTGTCCCCAAGCTCGTCATGCAGCACTCACGAGGAACAACAAAAAAGCACTTGCTTCTAGATTTAGCAATTTGTGACTTACATAAAGACACACTGATAGATGGACGTCTGGACTCATTAAATGAACTGGACGCTGTTTTGTAGGAAGTGGCAGCTGGTCTTAAATAGCTGCTGTGAAAAAGGTCTGTGTGCTGCCTTTGCTAGCAAGCAGCTAATACATTACTGTAGACAGGAACCATGCTTACATTAACATATTAGGCAAGATACAGCTCTACCAGCGGTTGCCATATTTGTGTTTGCTTATGTTATAATAAATTACTATTTAGTTCAGGATAAAACTGAACACCAAAGCCCCTTTATGAGTCTATCTATTTGACACTGGCAGGCAACCCTCAAGTAGGTGCACAGTATCTCTGCGGAAGGGGACCAGTGACCTGGAAACTCCTAGTGAAGAACTTCATGTCAGTGTTTTCACAGTGATACTAACTGAGGCAAAACAAAAGGCAGCTGATTCTTTGAAAACCAAATATAGGGATCATGGAGAGACAAGAGTATTCAGTGAAACGCTTCTTTCATCAAACTTCTGCAAGTCAGAATTGGTAGCCAACTTGAAATTACTTGTCACTCTTCCATTTTACCCTTGTGCCCTGGCAGAGATGCAACAAAAAGCATCTACCATGGCACAAAGACTCACTTTGCAGGTGAAACGGTGAAGAGGCCACTCTGCCCAGAATGAATTTACAGAACTTAAATCAGGGACAGATATAAACTTTGATTACAACATATAAACAGATCATCAGCACTTTCAGCCAATGTTAATTTTCCTAAATTAATATTAACTTTTAACCAAGCAGAAAAAAATAATCTTAATTAAATATTCCTTGTGCAAAAAGAAAGATTCCTTTGCTCTTAAATGCTGTGTGCCAAAGAGTATATAGAAGCATGTAGTATCACATCATCAAAACTATTTAGAGGACCTGCTCTCACTGCACTTTTAAATTAGTCAAATTTGCCTGACAATTGTCAGCAACTGCTCATTTTTAAATGTGAACTTTTGTTATATGGCTTTGTAATGAATTCTGTGGAATGTATATAAAGATGACAAGTAACAGCTGTTCTAAAAATATTCCCTGATTTTCTCCCTGTCCAAAGAATAATTTTATAATATCTTCAAATATTTAAAATTATTGCTGCTCTCCAAAAAGAATAAAAGAAGAGAAAAAATAAAAAAGCAGCCTATCACAACAAATTAGGAATGTCATGTCATTTGGACTGAATGTTTCTGATGTGCTGTGTATGCTCTACACATCAGCACTAGGTGTAAGTGCAAAATAAAAAGTCTCACATTTCAGGATAACCTTTTATTTTAAAGCTTCTCAATTCATATAATCAGACTTCAAGTCCTGTTCCTCATTCATGACACTCTAACAAGCCCTTACAACTATGTGAGAATCTCAGTTTAATTCTTGAATGTATTTCTAAAGGCTTCTGTACAGGAGGACTGCGGAGAGAGGCTTAAGAATTTAAGCCAATCTTAAATCAAACCCAGAAACCTGAGGAAAAGAATACAAAATATTGTGTCTACATGTTTTCCTTTTTTTTGAAGCCAAACCCCAACACTATGCCACTTCTGATGCAACCAGAAAACTTAGTGCAGGTCTCTTGACCAAGGTTTTAGTATTACATATATCTATCTGCATAATAAGGACCAGCCCAAATTGTTGTATCACAACTGCATCATATACATCCAAGTCCATTCTTGGACACGGGCTTAATAAGACCTTCAAATTGTCAAGAAATGATGCTATACTCTGTGCATTTCTTAGCACAGATTTCAGTGAATGTCTTTCCCACCCGGCTCTGAACATCCTCTGTCAGGTCACATATCTGCAGAGCTTTCTTGGAAGGAAAAGTTGTTGCTTGCCACCAGAGGAGATAAGACTAAGCTCAGGTTTCCTATGAAATAGTAAGGACAAGGTCAGCATAGCTGAGCAGAGCAGGGTCAAGGAGCATTCTGGGGCTGACGGCTCTTGTCTGGGGGTGAGATGAAAGGAACAGCATAGTGGCTAAGAACTAAATTGTCCTAGACCTCTCTTACAGCGGTGAATAACAGATGACTGAAGAAGACTATCAGCAGAGCACAAATTGTAGTTTAGGGATATGCTGGGCCAGAAGTAGATCTTTGTGTTTAATAGCCTTGGCTTTTTTCTTTTTCCCTTTTTCTTTTTTTTAATTTTTATAATATATTTATCTAATCACTTTTGGAACTATGTAGACTCTTGACATCCTTGATATTCTGTGGCAGGAAAGTTCAGTTTAAACACGTGAAAGAAACATCTACATTTGTTTATTTAGAATCAGATCATGCCAATGTGTTGATGACAGGGAGTGAACAGTCATTGCCTCTTATCTATTCACCTGTCTCATAGCACCAAGGACTGCAGAAATCCCTACCACTCACCTTTTTTCATTTTGAAATGCAGTAATTTTTTAAATATTTCCTTGTGTGAAGTCTATTGCATAACTTTGGTCATCTTTGTCACTCTTCTTTTACACTTTTGTAATTCTGTTATATTCTTTTTGTGATGGGAATCAGGATTGCAAGCAATCCCGAAAACAGAAAAGTGTCTTATGCATTAAGTGTCAATGTGATGTTTTTCCTGAAATTTCCTAACATTCCTTTTGCTTTTCAAAGTGTTGCTTTTCGTTCCAATGTCATGAGTATTGACAATTGCTCTCAAAAATTCTTTTAAAAATAAGCAAAAATGTCATGATAATTTCTGTAATTACTAGGCTTGACAGTGTTATAAAACGACCTTGAATTCGTGAAAATTAGAACTACTAGAGCCTGCTGACTTTACACTGTAGGTGGATTTTAGCATTTGTGTGTACTTCCAAATGATCTCTGGCAGGTTGTCATCACTTCCTGAACTGTCTGTTAGCATTATGGTAAATTACACATTATAATCATAGTTTGCTCCCTCCTGCTCGCAAGTTGATTAGTAGTGTTTCAGATATGATTGTACCTTGCTTTTGAAAAGGTAAAATTATTTGTGGTGGCTGGATATTTTTTTGTAGATTATTTTAAAGGCATTTTTACCTTGATATCCAAAAGTCATATCCACTGATGAGGTCTAATGATGACATAAAGAATAACTTGTCTTAAATAAGATCCATACTTTCATCATCAGTTAATGAGTAGAAATGTTTTTTGCAAGATTCATTTTAAGCATGCCAGAAACTGGCAGCATTAAAAAAAAAGCAAAAAAGCTTCTTTATCAAGCTGAAACAGGTATTCTCTGATTCTGATTTCTAAGTTCGATCGCCAGCCTAGTCTGAAGATTTCCTACAGCAGTGGATCTCTGTGGATAGGGCCTAACATAACTTCCCTGAGGACAAAATAATTGTCTGTCACTGAAGATTGGTTACATTGCTAATGCATACCAAAAGCTGACCTGGATTACTTGCCTCTCTACTGTGTCTTGCATTTGTAACTCTTCCTACATTTGTTATCAGTAATTGTGGTGCAAGCAAAGGACGCCTTGATGCAGGCACAGCACTGCAAACAGAACTGTATTCAGAAATAAGGTTTGTGTGTGGAAGAACAGCTGGTGCAGATGGCAGCTCTGCGGATGGTGCCGCAAACACAACATCCATCTGGGAGCAGAGCTGGATAAACATAGCATAATGGGATTTCTGAATATTTTTGTGAAACCTGTTGAGCTTTATGCTAGTATCATTGAGGGCCCCCATATCCCTTTGTTCACTGAACAGCAAAACTGGAAGGTTTTCTCATTATTCTTGTAAAAGACCTGCACAGTTGCAATAGTTCAGGGATAATCCAAAGGAAATAATGGGGCCTTCCTTTATGAACACATATAGGGTGATTTGATGATCTTATAACATGCTATGAATATACAATACTCATTGTAATCAGTTACAGCCAATTTACTTGTCTAAACTGGTGGTGCCAGCAGTTCCCCAAATAATTATGAATAGTAAACGTACAGTAATATTTGTGGTTTGAGAAGAGATTATTCATACACAGATAAAGTAACTATATATAGTAATCAGGACAGAGTCTAAATCCAGTTCATTCTCATGTCAGTTACCCCTGGCTTTGAAGCCTATGAACTTGAAGACCACAAATCCTATGTAGACCTCATAGCCACAGGTTTTTAGTCAACTGTAAGAAAACCCTAAAGAGATAAAACTTCAAAAAATCAGATTCTTCCTGTTTGATGGGTACTCTCTGTCATTAGACTGACTTACCTTTGAGAATTCTGCAAGGACATATCATATATTTTCATTAATATCTGACACTTTTTCCCATGAGATTCTCCAAGGCAAGTTAAAAACATATGATGGACAAGAACGTCGGTAGGTGGAAAACCAGTGTTAAAGGAGTGGTTACCAGTGGGTCATTAACAAAGTAGAAGCCTGTACTGCTGGGTGTAGTTACAGTCAAGACTTTCATTCATTGTGTTGGAATTCCAATAATCACATTCTTTTTCATTTTCAAATCAAATGGAGGGGTGGAAGTTCTGGAAGACAAGACTAGTACAACATCTTTAGACACCACTTTCCTAAACTCTGTCTCCATATGCCTCAGCTTTGTTCAGATCCAGTCATTATTACTTAGCAACACCTTGCTGGAAAGGATTTAATTCAAATAATATTCATATTAGTTTGAAACAGATTTTGTGCAATAGAGATGAATACAGGTTACATTTTAGGCTAGGGAACTGACCAACTGACTGCAAATTCTGCAAGAGGCTATGAATCACAGAATCACAGAATCACAGAATGTTAGGGATTGGAAGGGACCTCGAAAGATCATCTAGTCCAATCCCCCTGCCGGAGCAGGATTGCCTAGACCATATCACACAGGAACGCGTCCAGGCGGGTTTTGAATGTCTCCAGAGAAGGAGACTCCACAACCTCTCTGGGCAGCCTGTTCCAGTGTTCAGTCACCCTTACAGTAAAGAAGTTTTTCCTCAAATTTAAGTGGAACCTCCTGTGCTCCAGCTTGCACCCATTGCCCCTTGTCCTGTCAAGGGATGTCACTGAGAAGAGCCTGGCTCCATCCTCTTGACACTTGCCCTTTACATATTTATAAACATTCATGAGGTCACCCCTCAGTCTCCTCTTCTCTAAGCTAAAGAGACCCAGCTCCCTCAGCCTCTCCTCATAAGGGAGATGTTCCACTCCCTTAATCATCTTCGTGGCTCTGCGCTGGACTCTCTCTAGCAGTTCCCTGTCCTTCTTGAACTGAGGGGCCCAGAACTGGACACAATATTCCAGATGCGGCCTCACCAGGGCAGAGTAGAGGGGGAGGAGAACATCTCTCGACCTGCTGACCACACCCCTTCTAATACACCCCAGGATGCCATTGGCTTTCTTGGCCACAAGGGCACACTGCTGGCTCATGGTCATCCTGTTGTCCACTAGGACCCCCAGGTCCCTTTCCCCTACGCTGCTCTCCAACAGCTCTGCCCCCAACTTGTACTGGTACATGGGGTTGTTCTTTCCCAGATGCAGGACTCTACACTTGCCCTTGTTATATTTCATTAAATTTCTCCCAGCCCAACTCTCCAGCCTGTCCAGGTCTCTCTGAATGGCTGCGCAGCCTTCCGTTGTGTCAGCCACTCCTCCCAGTTTTCTGTCATCAGCGAACTTGCTGACAGCGCACTCTAATCCCTCATCCAAGTCATTAATGAATATATTGAATAGAACTGGTCCCAGAACCGACCCTTGCGGAACTCCGCTAGACACAGACCTCCAACTGGACTCTGTCCCACTGACCACTACTCTCTGGCTTCTTTCCTTCAGCCAGTTCACAATCCACCTCACTACCCGATCATCCAGACCACACTTCCCCAGTTTAGCTGCGAGGATGCTGTGGGAGACCGTGTCAAACGCTTTACTGAAATCGAGATAGACCACATCCACAGCTTTACCATCATCTATCCACCGGGTAACATCCTCATAAAAGGCTATCAAGTTGGTTGAGCATGACTTCCCCTTGGTGAAGCCATGCTGAGTGCCCCTAATGATCCCCCTATCCTTGATGTGCCTAGAGACAGCACCAAGGACAAGTTGCTCCATCACCTTTCCGGGGATGGAGGTGAGGCTGACTGGTCTATAGTTACCCGGGTCCTCATTCCTGCCCTTTTTGAAGACTGGAGTGACATTCGCTTTCCTCCAGTCCTCAGGCACCTCTCCCGTTGCCCACGACTTAGCAAAGATGATGGAGAGTGGCCTAGCAATGACTTCTGTGAGCTCCCTCAGCACCCGCGGGTGCATCCCATCAGGGCCCATGGATTTATGGACGTCCAGGTTGCTTAATTGGTCCCTGACCCAGCCCTCATCAACCAAGACAGATTCCTCCTCTATCTTGACTTCTTCTGAGGCCGCAGGGGTCCAGGGCTCCTCAGGACAGCCTCCAACAGTATAGACAGAGGCAAAGAAGGCATTCAGTAACTCCGCCTTCTTTTTATCCTCTGTCTCCAGGACCCCCACCTCATTCATCAGTGGGCCTACATTGCCTCTAGTGTTGGCTTTATCTGCAATGTATTTGAAGAAGCCCTTTCTGTTGTCCTTGACCTCTCTTGCAAGGTTTAATTCCAAGGAGGCCTTAGCTTTCCTAGTTGCCTCATATGAGACATGAAGAAATCCTCTGTTTTTACTCAACTGTACTTCAAGGGCCAACTTTAACCCCCAATTTTAAAAAAAGGTGCTGAACAGCTGAGACAGAATCAGAACAGCAAACATTGCCAGAAGCTTAGAAAAAAAGAACCTTCAAAGAGGGAAATGGGTTTACTCAGCATAACAAGCTAAAAGTCACAGAGAAAGACATAGTAAGTACTTTAACACGTAAAAAAACAGCTACAAAGGGAAGGAAATAAACTCTTTTGCCATAGGCAAAGAAGTTTTAGGCTTGAATTACAGCAAGTGCAGCTGAGGTTGGGCTGGGAAAAATCTTCTGATAGTAAAGATGATGAAGTATGGAAAGGAAATGTTGCAGAATCTCCTGCTGAGAGGTTTGTAGTAGCAAATAAATTAAACAAAAACCTGGTATAAATGGCTGGGGCACCATCTGGACAATGGAATAGATGAACTTGTTTTCTGTGATCTTATACTCCTTTTGCAGAAGCAACCAAACCTATTCCTTTTGTCAATGTAAAATAAAACACTGCTGTTGTTTTTCAAAACACATGGAAACACATATATTGATGTTAATGGAGTAACATGAGGTCAGTGATGTTCTTCAACTCTATTTCTAGGTATACTGACTTTATGACAGAACCTGCTTTGGTTCATCCTGATGATTAGAAGAGTGGAGCAAATTTAAACCTGATGGAAGTTTATTTTCTTGACATCAGTGGATCCAGATTCATGTACATTGGATCTAAAATTGGCACTGAGAGCATGAGTTCTTTGACTTTCTTAACTTAAAAAAAATCATTGCTAGTCCTATGGGGACAAGCCCACCCATTCATTGTTTTTACGGCTAACCCACCCATCCATTCTCCTTTCTGATACCATTTATTCTATTTTAACTTCCTTATCTTCTATATTTCCTTCTTGAATTCTAATATTTGTTTTAAACTATAAAAGCTAATAAGATCTGCCAGAAACTTAAAATTCAAAACTAGAGATTACAGGTGACTATAATGTTATCTGAATTGTTATCTAACTTTGGCAGGCACTCCACAGTTACCACTGAAAACTTCAGTAACTGAATTTATTAAGCCTACAAAAAACAAAATCAAATTCATTATAAAATGAAAACATTAAAAATTTTTACATTGAAGAATGAATTACTATTGATATTTTAATAAGATTTAAAATAAAAGTGAACCTTCTACATTGGAAAGCCTTTTCTTTATTACACAGAAATAATTGGTTATGCATGTGCTTATATATTTCTAAAAGTAGTAAATACAAAATGAATACAATAAAATGCCAGATTTAATGCCATTATTGATAACTGGATTGTTGCATATAAAAATAATAAAACATACATAATAAAACATCACTGGATTTTAGTTTCCTAAGTATGCTCCATCTACTGTGTCTTGAAGACTAACAGTTCCAACTGAGCCACCCGAGCTGAATCAGCTGTATTGTGTTACTGCACTTACAGTGTATCATGTCTTTGGTGAGTAAACTGTTTTTCCGATACAAGCAAACACATTTTATTCAGCACCTGTAATGTGTTATGGTCATGCATATGGCCAGCTTTGATGGCTTATCTAGCATGCAATAGTTTAATCACTTGCGATCATTCTTTTTATCCTAAGATAAATACTAGGTATATTGGCTTTTGCATCACAGGCTGGAGCTATAGACAGTGTTATATTTATGACTAACAAAATTTGATACACACTCACTGAGCTCAAAAAAGGATTTTACTAGTGTAGAACATCAACCAGTGAACGTTGAGATGCAAGTGTTGTGAAACCTCTTGCAGAGACAGTTCTGAACCTCCTTGAGACACTGTCATTACAGAGATCGTCCCCATCAGATTGTGACCAAAATACTGTAGACCCCAACAGACTCCTGTTCTCTATTGCTTGGTCGAAGAGCTCTCTCTTTTCTTTGGTGGCAACAGATTGCAATTTTGGAAAATAATAAACAATATTAGCATCCCTTAAAGGAAGTATCAGCATGATATGAACAAAGCCAACTGGATGTGATTTAATAATGGATTTTAAAAGAATTCCCATATGTAGCAGTGGAATGCACCAAATTTTAAACTTAAGTTTATGAATCTACTTTTCCTACAGTGAAAGCCTTCTGTCCTTTGAATCAGCATAAATAACATTTAGTACAATGCATTCCTTATGGTTTTCTATATCTCTCATGGTATCTGAGGAACCACTTACTCTAAGTATAGAAAAATGCCATCAACAAAATCCTTTAAAAACAATTTTTGGATTTCCTAACAGCAACCACTATCATTTTTGTTACTGACAATTATAGTGTCTTAATACGATCACACGTAGTTACAAAGTGTGATGCTATAGTTCTTTACATGGATATAACAAGTATGCAACATAATTTTAAAATAATGCCACTAGAATCCCTCTACACTGGATCAGTTGGTCTTGTTTGCTGTTGCACTCCAAGGCTACACTGCCACCTCACACACAGATTAATGTTTTAATTATGGTCCTTCTTGCAGATTATTTCACAGAGGACTCCTACTGCTGCTGAGGACTATATATACGTTTTTCTGAATCATCAAATTAGTGTAGGATACTGAGTCCCAGTTTAAAAAACAACTTCTGAATTTTGGGCCCAGATTCCACCTACGGGATCTTGGAAAGGATGGGCTTTGGAGAAAGAGGAGAGAAACGGTATAAAGAGAAGAGGCAGGAGTTGGAATTTTGCAAGTCATTACAGCAGAATTGATAGAACATAGTCTACTAAGATGGAAAAAAGAATAGCTTGAAATACTGTGCAAGTAAAACTAGATAGTACCTGTAATGACGTACAGATAGGTAACAAGATCCATGGTAATGCAATAATGAGAAGCAAATAGCTTCTTTTTTATTTCTCTGTACATCTTTATCCAAAAATGTCACTGTGCATCATGCAAACTTCATTGCCAAAACTTTTTATTAATTTTTGTGCATATATGATGTGTTATTAAAAACAATAAACACAACTGACGTTGTGCAATTTCACAACTTTTCTTGGAGGAAGCACCCAAAGCATGCGTGACAAATTAAGGACTTTTCACCAAACACTCACAGATTCTGTCACTTACTTAGGCCACAGGAATTGTAATTTGAAATGTATGCTCCAATCAGCATCTAGTTATCTATATGAAAATAATGAGTTAGGCAGGCAGAGAGACAGACAGAAAGTAACCTAACTATTTCCAAAGTCAAATACTGAGAAACTAACTGTGGAGCAGACAACAGCTTTTTAACTATGCAAGTCGCTGGAATATGAAAGAATTAAATTAAAGCCCCTGGTCTGAATTATTAAGTTAGATTTTCCTTATTTGACTATTCTATATGAATCCAGAGCCTTCTGTTTTCACAGGAGTAGAGCTTTTGTCAAAATTACTACAGATCCAATGAAATACTGTTTTATCTGAACAGCCATAGAAGTATAAAGGTTAAATCTTATCTTTTCTTCTTCTCAAAACTTGTAAATCCTTTAAGACCAGAATATACAGGTGTCCTTATCCTTGGCTGGTTTGATTGGGTACAGAGGGTATTGAGTATCTTTTAATTTAATGAGTGTTAATCCCCTGTTTCTTTCAAAATTTCTGAAGCTCATTTCTCAGACTCCACCTCTTGAAAAAGTATTTTCTAATCAGTGCCAACCTGGCCCACTTTACTAAAGCTGGTGATTCTCTTGATTTTCTTACAGCAACTCCTGGGACTTTGATGAAGTTTAACTTCTTCAATTTTCTGTTTTCTGTCACTGTAGTGGAATAAATTTATTGGTTTCCCATACTGAAATTTTCTTTGCCGTTCCAAAATCTTCGTGTAAAGAAAGCACCTGAATGATTAATTTGACTCTATAACAGCAAGTTTTTCAATTTTAACAGTGGTATTACTTCTGGGGCAAGCAATATTATTGTCTTATAAAACTGCTAAATTATTAAATATTTGTATGTGTATAAGAAGATACTTTATAAAATACTAATTTTAATATAACTTTGATTTGTAAGATTTGTGCCAATACATTCGCATAATTCAGTTTGTCAAAAAGTCCTTTCACTCTGTTATTAAGCAGTCATAACAGATCTGAAATGCACATAAAGCACAAATGTTGCTCTACTTTATAATTACTCTCCATTTTATAGTTATGCTCTATGTAGTTTACAAAAATACCCCTAATTCATGAGCAAAGCAACAAGTGAAAAAGTCTATTAAATTACAGGCCAGTTCTCACTGCTTAGAGAGGAGAGAGGCCATTATAATCCTGCCATAAACCTCTAGGCAAAGGTTTTACTGTCAAGCAGAAATGCCCTGTTTGTGGTGTGCTCTACACAGTTGTCCCTCAAAGCTGCCAGAAGAGACTGCTAAGAGGGAAAAAGCATAAGGAAGAGGACATGTACTTGTTCTCCATTGACACAGAGTCCATAAAGAACCTGGAAAATCTTCTGGACTGCTTGCCTCTGAATGCAACAGGAATCAAACAAGAAGGGAAAGTGTTTTCTCCCCATATCACTATTTTATAATACATATTATTCAAAGATTCTGTCTGAGATTCATTTCAGGTCATACTATAAGCTCTTTTTTGGCTGTCCACTGCTTTTTGCTGGGTTTTTTTGCTGTCTCTGCTGTTTATCATCTCAGACACAAACACACTGCTGCAATCCAATTGGTATCTCACCCCACCTCTGTTAGCAGAACTTCATTATCTCCTTATGAACCATGGCTTAAGTCCTGCTACGTGCTATCATACCTGATCTATCTTGGTAATCCAATAATATTGTTTTGGATTAGTATTCCATGGAAAATACAGTTTTCTAATTTCTCTGAATAAAAGGCTGCCAAACCCAGTTTTCATTATGTTTTCTCATACTTTAACTATGCTTTATGTCTTAATGGTAAGCCTTCTCAACTGAAAAAAATCTAAGGAATTTATCTATCATCTTTAATATTTACTCACTGTGGTCAGAAGAAGAGAGGACTAATTGATTACAAATACCCTACATATACTGCTATTTTCAGGAGATCCTCAGTAACACATAGTGATAGCTCAACTTGCTGGTTGACTGAAATAATCTAGTTTATCTTCTTGAAAAGTTGGCAGTCAGTGCACAGTGGAAGGCAGTGACAGAGATCCCAGCCATACCAGAACTCTGTACAGTTCTGAAGCAAATGAAGAAGTCTGAGTATCCAAAAAGGCAGAACAGGGCTGAGGATTTTGTGTTTCCCTGACTAGGTAAGTGATATTTACCCCAAGAAAAGTAAGGCATGTTAGAATTTTCCCTATTAATATAGGCAGTGGTATAAAGCCTGATACAATTACCTCTTCCTGAAGCATCTCAGGAATTTCAAACTTGAAAATGACCAAGTTGGGTAGAAGCGTGTGTTCACTAGAATTATACCAAAAAAAATACCCACACCAAAAAAACAACAACGAAAAATCCCTTTACAGTAAACATCAGCAAAAAAATCGAATCTTAACTAATACGGAAATAAATTGACCTTGAAAGAACTTATTGGATGACACACTGAGAAAAGATCAGACAAATATATGGTGAATGTTATTCTGACATTTAGGCTTAAACTCCATTTAAGCAATTACTTCAGAAGCGCTGCTTCTAAATAGGTAATTTATATGTGTCAAACGTATCTGCCTGTCTCTGGCTTAGTTTAATCAAAAGTATGATTTTTCAAGTCAGAGAAGAAATAACTACACAACACACATGGTAAGGGAATATGAGGAAGAGTGGAATTGCCAAATGTAGATTTTATACCTGTTCCTTCTTCATTTGACTTGGGTGTAGGAAAAGCTAATGTTTATTTTTAAATTACTTCCTAGGGAGAATTGAGCAAATATAATACCACATTCTTTTCCTGGTGCAACTGCTCAAATTCACATAAAAATTAATGGATTCTGTTTATAGCAGCAGATAATTTCACCCCAAATATTTGCTCAAAATCAGTGCATGTCCTGAGTGGTTTATAACATATCTCATTCTACCGCAGCAAAACTGCCATGAGTCAGTAAGTCTTATCCTGCAAATAAGATGAGTCCCACAAAATAATTCTCTCTTTTTAAAAAGATGAGTACTTTTTTTCAGACTGTTCCTCATCTTGCTGGCAAGAAATGTACAAATTCCAGCTCATTATGTCTTCCATTGTCCACATGGATCATCCTGGAATGAATTTATTCCTTCTGTCAAGGGTACACTTCAGAAGAGTAACTTTCACTGTGCTGCTCCAGCTATAACAGGGCATCAAAAAAACTGGGGTTTTACTACAATTCTGTCAGAATCCTCTGGCTCCTCCTCTAACAGTATCTTTTTTAAACCGTAGTGCTTATGAAAGGATTATGCAGCAATGGAGTTTCCAAGACACATATGTGGTTGTATTAATAAATCAGGGCCCAAGTTTTTATGCTTTTCTCATTCCCGGTTATGAAGTCTCTCTGATGCTTTTAATTTACATTTAAATCTTGCAAGAACTTGTTGTTTAAAAAAAGATATGAGGCAATTCATAGTTTAATTCACTATGAACTAATTGCCTTAAAAAGTCATGATGGGAATTGATATTTCATGTACTTAAGATACATATGCTATGTTAAGCGTTAAGTGCATGTTGCTAACTTGGCGTTAGTCTTGTCTGGAAGATTGCCAGATGAAACTAGCATTTTGACACACTCAGAATTGCAGGAAACCTCTTAATGAATAATTAGGTCTACAGAATTGTTTACATTCAGAAGTTTTAACCAAATGTAACACTTGCTTTAAGTAGAACCACATTTGTCATAGCGTGCTGTTAAAGTGCATATAAATTATAATTTACCTTTGCTGCATAACCTAATGCAATCTATTAAGGAAATAATTCTTTTAATAACAAGACTTCAGGAAACAGAGAGTTCAATCACACATAAAGAGACAATAAGACTACTGTTAATACACTTTTAACCTTTTAATAACTCGTTATGATTAACACACAGAGCTGAAAGGTCAGTGGTCATTTTCCTATAAGCCTCCTTTGTGGAATGACAGTTTTGCCACCCCAGAAAACAAATCCATGGGCCAGAAATGACCTGGTGTCCCACCTAGCACCCTTATCCTCCTGGGAGTAGGGCTGGGCACTGAGAATGTCACTCTGGGTAGCTGCCCATACAGTGAGGTTGGAGGCACCAAGCACCATGAGACCCATTTGAGCAGAGGTGTTTTACTTGGCAATTGAGGCAGCTGTAGACAGCTCACATGGTTGAATCACTTGGAGGTAACCCAGTATGCTCCTATAATTCAACACTTCAGTCTGAAACATCACCCTCTAAGCTCCCTCTACTGCCTTTATCCACACTGCTGGTCTCAATGGAAAATTTACTTACTTCTTCCATGCCCATCCCCACATCAGTCTTTATCAAATGTCTCAACTTTTCTGAGAACTTTGACATTATTAGCTAACAGTTTTCTAATTAACATAAATATTTTTTAAAGGAAAAAAGGATGCCATTCTAATATATGTCTGTGGTCAAAACAGTCAAGAAAGTATAAAATACAAAACTCAGAAGATAAGTGGACACTTTCATGGCTTTCAAAAATTACAGAATTTGAATATTTTGAAAATATTTAATAAACCTTTTTTTATTTTGGAGGCAACTTCCAGTAAAAAAATCTGTTAGTACAATCAGTGAGGCACTACGCTAATAGAGATATATAGTGTGATGAGGCTATTCTTGTTTGGTCTAAAATTTGAAAAAAAGCATCATAGCTGACAATGCAGAGAATTCTAACCTTCACACTGAGCTCAAATTGTTTACCCCTGAACAATTATAAGGGATAGCTACTGGCAAGCAGGAGACTGTTCAAAGTTTAAATGATGGATCAGTGTGGAAAAATATCAATAATTCAAAGCGATCAGACCTCTGGCAACTGTAAATCACAGGAAAGAACTTCCTTTTAGGACTGACAGCGCCTTTCACTTCTGGTCTCTGACCAGCACCAAACTGGTCCCAGTGCCAAACAAATGATGTCTCTGAGGATTCCTTCACGGAGCCTTAGCCACAGTTGCAAAGATAAGCTGTGTGCATTTATTTCCAACTTTCAGAAAGTTTGGTCTGGTCTTTGATGCTAGAAATGTCCATGGGTGGAAAGTAGCTGCTCTTTTTCACAGGAGTTTGTTGCATTGTACAAGCCAGTTCTCACTGTATTTTAGTCTTTCACTTTTCTTTCTCATTTCAAGCAACTTGGTTAAACCACTGATTGCTCACAGGAAACCTTGAAGTTTGTTTCAGAAGAACAAACAATTTTCTAATCTCCCTCTGATTTATTATCTGACTGGTTACTGGCTGCTGAATAGCCAGTAAGTACACAGGTTAGTATCTCACTAACAAAATAAAAACAAAACAAAAAGACACTTTGGACACCTGAGGGAGGCATATACATATTTTTACAGCTCTTTTGTTTAAATGTACCTGCCCAGCTCAGGACTTTGAACTTCCTTGCAGGAAAAGGATGCATTCATTAAATATACCCAGGGAGATCTTCAGTCATAGACTGCACACTGAAACAGATCACACTTTGTTCTGTCTTACATAATGTTCCTCCCATATTTTGCTGAAGGGTTTTGTTTAGTCAGCTTTGGGTCTACAAACCATGTTTGGCTAGTGGTATCCTCAGTATGTTTCTCTGTCTTTTAAGCAATAAAGCTCCAAAAGCATTATCGATCGCTGTTAGGTTGCAAAGTAGGACTTAACAGAGGCAATTTCCAGCTTTCTCTTATTCTAATGACTATCCCTGAACTGTAGATTTTGAATTTGTTTATTTAAAATACACCCTGTTTTGCAGCTAGGCATCCTGGCTAGCTCTGCGGGATACTGAGAGCATTTAAGAGCATTTCACAGGACTCTCCATGAGCAACTCTCTTCCACCCATGCCAGCCCTTCGTGGTGCCTCGTCTGAGCTTTTGTGGCCTCCACACTATGCACGGGCCCCCAGCACAACGCCATGCACATCAGCCCTCACGCTGCTGCAGGGACATCCCACGCACCCTGTTGTGTTTCCACATGAAGCACTCTGAAATAAGCCACCAAAAAAAAGGGACAAGGCTGAGGCTGTTGGATGCAGATGGCAGCTAGTACTGGGGACCATCCTCAAAAACTGAACCCTAAGGAAGCCTGTGATTAGCTGAAATATTACAACATTTTGCATAGAAGTTTGGAGGAGGGTAACTGCTTCTTCAACTGATGGACTTCAGTCATTAGTGTTCAGCGCTGTAGCCTCAAGGACCAGCACCAGCAAAATCCTACACCTGATCTTTTCAACATGTCATATGGACCTCGGGAACCTCATCTTTATGACAAATGCTGACTACCTTCTTATCTATGACAAATAACAAAAGCTGATCATGTGCTGTTTGTGCAATCAAAAGGATAGATAAGACCAAAAGCACACAGAAAAACAACAAAGTAAAATTAAGCTTTGGTTAAAAATTAAATAGTATATATACACCTGTTAAAAACATGCAAACAAACATATATATGATATGATAAAAGCTCTAGGTAAGAAGTAAAATCTTAGAGTTTGAAAAATAACCGAGAGAACATTTAGACACATCTAAGTGTAGAACTTGCTTCTGTATCACAGGACACTCTTGTTCCCAGCTTTAACTTCTTCATGGATGATCCCTTCACCTCAACTCCATCCATACATTTGAGGAGAACATCTTTACCTTGGTTTTATCTGAATGAATGTTCACAGAAGCCACTTGTTACAATCTTCTCATATGGGTATTTGGGGAAAAAAAAAATGAATATTTTAAAAATTAGGCAGAAGTATTTGTGTTGTAGTGCTCACATACTCTTCCTGCAAAGAGAGAAGAAACGTGAATATTGTTACTGTTATCCAACACCATTTAAATAGCAAAAAGCTACAAAAATTGTTTCCAGTGAATATTTACACTTTTTTATAAATTTATTTACTGAAGAGTAGAAGAAATATTCTCCACAGGGGTATTGCACAAGCAGGAAGACTATCTAAGTGAACTGAAAATATTAGTTATAAATTATCTATTCAGCTTTTCTTCTCAAATACTGACAAGCAGAGCTCTGAACTGCTGGATTTAGGCTTCCTTTCCATTTCAGTGGACTATAACAAAACCCCAAGGTTAAGTGGCAGAGCAGAATACTTGTATTTCTCCCACATCTTCGTCCAACATCAAGCTTGAACATGTATCAAACCAGGAAAACCTGTTATACTTCAGCAGGTTGAGAGTTTTTTCCTTTTTACAAAATTGCTTGGAAATGCCGAATTCTCAAATCTGAAACTTTTGTACAGAAACATACCAGCATAAATTTAGTGGAGTCTGCCATGAAATGGCTGACCAACATGGAAGTGGTAGATGCCAGAACAAAAGCTAAGCAGGTGGTTGGGTTGCAGGCTTGGAACATGATCAGCTGAGATGTGAAGTTTTTTGGACATTGAAAATAAGAACTGGCTCATACTGTTGCCCCTCTCCTGTGCAAAGAACAAAGGTCTGCTTTTTTTCCAAAGCTGGGGATATCTCCTCACTATCTTTGGAGGTACTCCTGAAATTCTAAAAAGTAGTTGCCATTTCCTGACTATTAAAATGAAGAAAATAGCTGTTCCTTAACTCTTTTATTTCATGCTTGGATGAGTACTTGTACTTGTCTGTTTACGATCTGCAGCCTTTCAGGAAACCTTTGCTCATTTTCAGATACTCTTATTTTCTAGAATGTCCTTCTTAGAAGAATATATTTCCTTTCTTATGTATTCATTACATAATAAACTTTTACCATTCAAAGAGGATTTATTCCTTAACAGAGAACACATTCTCTGTGTAAACGCTGAGTAATAAAGATTGTTAAATGTAAAATTTAAGGATTAAGAAATGGTTATAAAACCACCAAAAAGTTCACTTTCCTGTTGACTGAAGGGTGCTTTGGAACATTTTTGTTCACTTGTTCTCTCAGTAAAGCTGGTGTCACTTCACTTCAGAGAGGAAGACAATTCCTGTTTCCTCCGCTTTCAGCTTGGCTTCTCTGATTTGGGTTAAAGTGTTTTGGTTAAATGAGAAAAGATGATGACTGTTCTTTGAAGTCTTTTCCAATTTGGTAAGAAGGTATACTGGACAATAGTGTAGTCTTCATTCTCGGTCTATAGACCAGACGTAGTAAACAGAAATATGCACTTTTTCTCCACTGTTGTTTTTGGCTCAGCTAAACTTTGTGATTATCCAGTTTGGTATACAACCAAGGCATCACCAGGCAAAACAGAGCAGAGTAATATACTGACTAATGCATAGATAACTTAGATAATATATGATGTAGCATGACAAGGACAGAAAGAACACCTCTAGGTGGCATAAGACGATGACTTTTACCGGCAGGCAAGGCCAGTTGATAGGAACCAGAAGTCATTATCTTGCCAAGAAGCATTTAGAAATAATGTGAAACGCTGACCTAATGCAATACAATTGATATTATTTTCCAAAGTTAAGAAAATACTCACTGAGTTGCTTGACATAAAATAATTCTTTAGTTTATGAATGTTTCTGTAACTGAAATTCCAGAATTGTAAAAAGATGTCAATAGTCAAAAGCAAGAAAATTCACAGGATAAAATAATTTTTAAAAATATAATACAGGGACCACAGTATGTTATATTCATTCAATATCACTAAAAATATTATCTGGTAGAGAAATTACATATGGATTCCTGAATGGCTTTTTGCTGAGGCTAGATGTATAAGTGATAGCAGTTGGGAATGGCTGCTATGGTCTGTGTCACTTAGAAAGCTGCCTGTACAAATGGTGTGTCCTCTCATGTCACAGCGGTTCATTGTGATGCACTATCAAGGTCTGCAGCTTCTTTCAAAGAAACCAGCCAAGAATCAAATTGACTTCTCCTGTGTCCTCTGTGTATCTTCTGCACATAAAGCGGAATTTCCATGCATCCACCTATGAGATTCCTCACCATGTGGTTACATTTTTAGGTTTCTTTTATGGTGTTCCACAGCTTTCCCATGGTCCATGTTGGCCACAAGCCATGTGTTTTTATTAATATGGTGCTAAGCCAATGTTAATATTCTTTTCCTTTCCAGCAGGTTTTATTAGATTGGGCTAACCTTAGTTATACAACTTCTGATTCAAATCTAGCTCACATTTAGGTGCTTTAGAAAGAGGATAAAGTTCTTCCTTACATAGCTCTCTGCATAAATTCTTTTAACTGTAGTCTCCATTGAAGCACAAGGTAACAGCATTTTACTGGCTCTAGTGTTGAAATTTTTTAACCAAAATAAGGTACTTACAACTTAAAAGCAGGGAATTTTCAGAGTTATTTATTATTTTAAGTGAGAAATCTAAACTCTATTTTGAGAGTTTTTGAGGTAGAGCTGGCTGATTACTCACAAAAGAGACTGTGAATGTCATAGAACATAATATCTCACGCAGAATAGAATTAAAGTCCCATGTACCCATATCCTTCTTCCCTATGCCAGAATGTGTCCTTTCCTGGGCTACCGTATATCCTATACTTTTTATGTACTTCATACTGCAGCTACTTACTAGCTGTTTCTGATGCTTCTGGTTTCCCTGCATCTGCTCTGTAGGGAACATCTGTAGGAAATGGTCTTGAATTCAAAGTCAAAATAATTTATCTAAAAGCAATTGAATATGTACATAAAAGTTCACGATACTGCACTTAGAATACAATCTTGAAAGTGACTTTGAGTGAAGGAAGAGCTTTGATAATTCTTTGAAGCCCATTTCCTACGGATTTCATAATGAAATCTGATAAACTTGAAGGTTCCCCTAGTGACTGCAGTAAATATCTATCCACAGGTAGTAGTTGAAATACGATTTCAGTTCATTAAGTTGGTGTTTGTATTGAAAAAAAAAAGTTATTACCTTCCTCTTGTCACCCAGGTTTTTTCTCACATTTTTAGTTCTAATTTTCATAGAATAGTTTTGGTTGGAAAGGACCTTTAAGATCATCAAGTCTAACCATTAACGAAGCAATGCCAAGTCCACCACTAAACCATGGCCCTAAGCACCACATCTACACGTCTTTTAAATACCTCCTGGGATGGTGACTCAACCACTTCCCAGGGCAACCTGTTCCAATGTTTGATAACCCTTTCGGTGAAGAAATTTTTCCTGATACCCAATCTAAACTTCCCCTGGCACAATTACTCTTTTCTAAACTCTACTTACCTCATCATCAGAGTTCAGTGAATTTGTTAACATTGATTATTTTTTTGCCCACAATTACTAGAAATCATATCTCCTAAACATGTTTTTGCCTTCCTTCTCTCCAAGTCATTTATTTCAGTCTACAGGTACTTAAATTGGCTTGACTTGGTTTATTAATTCCCTGATACAGCATGCCTACTAAATTGTCCTTTCCAAATGTATAATTATGTTCAACACATATGCACTCAAAAAATAAATGAGTGTAGTCATTGGATTTTTTTAGTTCTATAATTTCCATAGCACTTTTGGGGATTTTATCCTTTTTAATAATGTAACTTTATTTGTGTTTTCTCCAGATAACATGAAACTTCTGCTACATTAAAAGATTATTTTAAATTACTGACAGCAGGATGCTTTCTTCTCCAATCCCATTAAGGTTAAATTCTCTCACATGCAGAGTCTCTGGGTCCCTCAGAATGAATTGTGAAGGTTTAAACATTGAATAGCCTTGGCTAAGAAACCCCTCAGAATACAGAACATCAGAAAAATTAGCTGAGTTCTGGTCAATTTAGTTTAGTCCAACACCTCCTAAAAGTAATGAAAAATTCCTTTTGACCTCAAAAGATCAAGTTCTCTTTGTATTCAGACTCATTACAGTTAATTTAGAGCAGGAGACCAGGGCAAAATCTGACACTGAGTCTATTAAAGTTGATGCAACTTGAATATCTCTAGTTCTCAAAGACCTACTTACTTCCTTACTAACAGATAAATAAGGGAAATGCAGTATGCATTGACAACACTTTGTGTAGGAGCAGTCTATTTTCATGTGTAAACTCCAACACCCACCAGAGCAGGTGAGGGACATCAGACTGACTTCATTGCGCTTTTTATACTACAGTGAGATGATGTGCAGAAAGGTGTGTAAATAACATAACGCTGTGTGGGACTGAGTTTATATAAGTCTGACTAGTTCACAGAGTTTAATAGGAAGATACATATGCATGGGTATTCACTAAAGCAACACGGCATATATGTGCTTATTTGGTACTAGGCAAAAGATAGTAGAGTTGTCTCTTGTTAGCAAAGAAATTATATGTATTTATATATATATACAAAGGATATCTCACAGAAGGGAATGTTAAATGTTCGAATTTCACTTCCAAAGGATAAAGACGTTCATCCATGCGGGAAAGGCAGTGACGTGCAGAGGTGAAGAAGCTCCTGTTGGCTAAGTCTTTGGATGAACCTTTCAGTTTTTAAATTAGTAAACAATTCATCCTGATCCTTGAAAACCTTTCAAGTCTGAATATTGCCTACAGTGTACAAGGAGCAATTGAAACTCTGTTTGTCTGAGATCAAACCCAAGGGAAATTGCCTGAAGCTGAGTGTACTAGTCAGTTCAATTTAAAACAGCCTTCTGAAGAAAGCATGGGCTTTGTTTGTTTGCTTGTTTATTTTTTAATCCAGCATCTTCCTACCAATTTTTTGGTTAAAGTTCTTGATTAAAGGTGGGTGTTATTGTGAGCAGCCAGATTGGTTTTATGAAGAAGCAGAGTTTCTAGGAACAATCTATTACTATCAGCGTAGAAGGAAGCGGCACATTTGTCTTGTTTTGTGTCAACCTTATTTTTTCCTTACCAGTAAAGTAGTGGAGTTTCAAAGCCAGACACTGCAGCTTGGGGAAAGAAATGTCAGACACATTTTGCATCACAAATGCAAGGCAAGTAATTGCAACCATCTCTACAAAAACCCTAACAGGACATCTGTCTGTGTGTGAAGTGTAGGCGTGAATCGAACAGCACACAGGCATACTGTTTGCAACTTTGCAGGACACTTTATGTAACTTTCATATGTTGTGGAAAGTTAAGAAAAACATTAAATGAGAGTGGGAACAGTTCTTTAACATTTTCACTCTCCTGCACGGGACAAAGGACTCCACAAGCTGGAGACCAGTTGATCTGATGCCTGCTTATCCGATAGCAGGAACAACAATGCCCAGAAAATTATCTTAATGGGTTTTTTCCCTTGTGTTTGGGTCACTACAATTCTATCCTAGCTACATTTACTGGCAAACTTACTAAACAAACAAGGCTGTCCAAACTCTCCATCTTGTATGCTGGCTGAAAGTGGAAGTTTGATTATACACACCCTTGTAATGGACTGATCATTATCTCTTTGCATTTGATTTGTGGGGTGCTATTTTTGTGAGACAAACTGGGCCAACAGAAACTAATAGAAGTGCAGTCTGTAGGTTTTCTATCTTCTGCCAACTAATTGTTAGCAATATATCTAGTGAAGGATCTATTTCTTGACTTTAATTGTTGGGGGAAAAAATCCTTACACAGTGTGCACCTTTCAGTGGAGAGAAACAAAAGGAGCCAGAAGCAGACAAAGAAACAGATATTCCACTTCTTTTAGCCATCCGCAAGAAATATGTATGAAACCATATATAAAACTTCACTCGAGTCAAATTCCCCAAGCTGAGATGTAGCAATACTGATTAGCATGACTGGGAGTACCTATGTGCTGTAGATACACCTTCTCAGTTCAGTCACTTATTTCAAATTAATGATAATACTTGAACAGGAGTCTTGCTTGGAGCAGGAGAGTGAAAATACAGGATATGGGAAGCATCACTCTTGCTCTACAATGCAACTCCTAAGACTGAATTCTTTCACATTCTTTACCATAAATCTTATATTTAAACTAGTATATTAATTTAGATTATTTGTTTTCACTCTGTGAAAACTTGCCATCATGAAACTGCAGATAAGATAGAAGGATGAAAAGGAATACAAAAGCGGAATCACT
Organism: Nyctibius grandis; assembly: GCF_013368605.1. Taxonomy (NCBI): domain Eukaryota; kingdom Metazoa; phylum Chordata; class Aves; order Nyctibiiformes; family Nyctibiidae; genus Nyctibius; species Nyctibius grandis. The sequence goes on along the minus strand of NC_090658.1, from coordinate 42,943,162 downwards.
GACTGTGATTGAAGGGTCTGATGCAGAACCATGAAAAACAAACACAGCTAGCACAGAGGTCAAATACTTCTCAGAAACTTTAAACACTTATAAAAATTTACTGGTGCTTTGGGTCAGATCTTAAAATTATGCCATGTATTAATCTGTGTGCTTCAAATTGTGCCTATATTTCGGGAGAAAAGCAAACAGAGCCAAGAGCTATGCTCCTACTTTTTGCATCTGACAGAGCTGTTTCATGTCAACATGGCCAAAAAGACCATGGTTTGGGGAAAAACTCGCTGTTGAACTCAGTCCAGAAAAACAACATGATGACCATTTCCAAAATGAGGGCTGGGTCAGAGACCAATTAAGCAATCTGGACGTCCATAAATCCATGGGCCCTGATGGGATGCACCCGCGGGTGCTGAGGGAGCTCACAGAAGTCATTGCTAGGCCACTCTCCATCATCTTTACTAAGTCGTGGGCAACGGGAGAGGTGCCTGAGGACTGGAGGAAAGCGAATGTCACTCCAGTCTTCAAAAAGGGCAGGAATGAGGACCCGGGTAACTATAGACCAGTCAGCCTCACCTCCATCCCCGGAAAGGTGATGGAACAACTTGTCCTTGGTGCTGTCTCTAGGCACATCAAGGATAGGGGGATCATTAGGGGCACTCAGCATGGCTTCACCAAGGGGAAGTCATGCTTAACCAACTTGATAGCCTTTTATGAGGACGTAACCCGGTGGATAGATGATGGTAAAGCTGTGGATGTGGTCTATCTCGATTTCAGTAAAGCGTTTGACACGGTCTCCCACAGCATCCTCACAGCTAAACTGAGGAAGTGTGGTCTGGATGATCGGGTAGTGAGGTGGATTGTGAACTGGCTGAAGGAAAGAAGCCAGAGAGTGGTGGTCAATGGGACAGAGTCCAGTTGGAGGTCTGTGTCTAGCGGAGTCCCTCAAGGGTCGGTACTGGGACCAGTACTATTCAATATAGTCATTAATGACTTGGATGAGGGAATAGAGTGCACTGTCAGCAAGTTCGCTGATGACACAAAACTGGGAGGAGTGGCTGACACACCGGAAGGCTGCGCAGCCATTCAGAGAGACCTGGACAGGCTGGAGAGTTGGGCTGGGAGAAATTTAATGAAATATAACAAGGGCAAGTGTAGAGTCCTGCATCTGGGCAAGAACAACCCCATGTACCAGTACAAGTTGGGGGCAGAGCTGTTGGAGAGCAGCGTAGGGGAAAGGGACCTGGGGGTCCTAGTGGACAACAGGATGACCATGAGCCAGCAGTGTGCCCTTGTGGCCAAGAAGGCCAATGGCATCCTGGGGTGTATTAGAAGGGGTGTGGTTAGCAGGTCGAGAGATGTTCTCCTCCCTCTCTACTCTGCCCTGGTGAGGCCGCATCTGGAATATTGTGTCCAGTTCTGGGCCCCTCAGTTCAAGAAGGACAGGGAACTGCGAGAGAGAGTCCAGCGCAGAGCCACGAAGATGATTAAGGGAGTGGAACATCTCCCTTATGAGGAGAGGCTGAGGGAGCTGGGTCTCTTTAGCTTAGAGAAGAGGAGACTGAGGGGTGACCTCATGAATGTTTATAAATATGTAAAGGGCAAGTGTCAAGAGGATGGAGCCAGGCTCTTCTCAGTGACATCCCTTGACAGGATAAGGGGCAATGGGTGCAAGCTGGAACACAGGAGGTTCCACATAAATATGAGGAAAAACTTCTTTACGGTGAGGGTGACCGAACACTGGAACAGGCTGCCCAGAGAGGTTGTGGAGTCTTCTTCTCTGGAGGCATTCAAAACCCGCCAGGACGCATTCCTGTGTGATATGGTCTAGGCAATCCTGCTCCGGCAGGGGGATTGGACTAGATGATCTTTCAAGGTCCCTTCCAATCCCTAACATTCTGTGATTCTGTGATTCTGTGATTCTGTGAAAACAGAGAATGGTTCAGGGCAATTTCAGACAGGGACAAAAATCCAAGCCAGACATGGACTTCAGCTGAGTTTTGTATTTGTTTGGCCCTGGGCCACAAAGAGACGATTGAAAAGCCAGAGCTGCATCCTTGTAACCTTTGCGGCAACCTGGACCAGGAGGGAGGAGGCTGAGCTCCCTCCTGTTTCTGGACCTTGCCTGTGCCAGGTGACACCCAGTCTGTGGTCCCCAGCGTATGAACCTGGCTTCCTCTGGGTGTGTTTTGCAAGACAGCAAGACTGTCACCCTCAGGGCTTGCTCCTTCATCTTACAGTTTGTTCCATTCAGTTTTTTATATTATCAGACCCTCTTCTAGTGTGTTTACCAATGGAAATAATTTTAACCCCCAGTACCATCTTCTTAGCAATTTTACACTATTCTTCACAGGAAGATAATATTATTGGGTAGGCATCCCAACTTTTGCACATCAATGCAGTTGAACTGTTGTGATTAGAGTCTGTCTTGGAAAGAGTATGTGTCCTGGTTTGGCCTAAACCAGGCCGATTTTCCTTTCAGTGATTTTTACTTTCAGCTAAGTCTCCTCTAAATAACTGCACTTTCTGAAACTAACTGCATGTTTTTGCAGACAGCGTCTGCTTCCAGGACTGATAACGCTCGAAGTTTGTAGTTATCGCTGAGGCACCGGTAGAGATGTTGTGCAGTAAGGCTCTTGCTGTACTTTTTTCTTAGAGAAACCAAGGTCACCGCTGAATTCCTCACTGCTTACAAGTGAAAAGCCGAAGGGGGGTCGCAGCTGCAGGGGGGAGCAGACAGGGCAGGTGACCCAAAATTGACCAACGAGGGTATTCCATCCCATACACGTCATTCTCGGTATAAAGCGGGGGGATCACGAGGGTCTCGCTCTTGCTCGCTCTTGCTCTTGCTGCTATGGCCGGTGTCCAAGGAGGACTCCGACTTTTTTCCTGCTGCCCCCGATGCCGATCTGTGCATCCCTGAATCCAGCTCTCGACCGTCGCTAGGCCCAGCCTGGGCCTTCCCGGAGCCTGCCCTGCAGTGCCGGTGGTGACGTTGCTGACATCGGGGGAGCTCGATCTTGGTTTTGTATATATATTTGTATATATTTGATTATTCCAATATTATTATTATACTCTTTTTCATTATTATAGGTTTATTAAAACTGTTTTAACTTTCCAACCCGTAAGTCTCTCTCCCTTTTCCCTTTCCCTTTCCCTTCGGGTGGGGGGGAGGGTTAACAGAGAGCGTCTGCTGCAGGTTTAATCGCCAGCCCAGCTTTAAACCGTGACAGTATGATATACTTTTGATTACAAATAGCAATTTTAATGTTAAAATAGCAAGTTTTACCTTTCTTCAAGCATAGCCCCAAATGAAAACCTGAAAAAAAGGCATATGACAACAACTGCTATGAAAATAAGTGATGAAAGGTATAATTTATTATTCAACAACTAGTGATTAGCAAAATAAAAAGACTGTGAAATCATAAAGTACAATCATAAAAAAAAACAAACTATGAAAAAGTAATGAAAAAGCAGCAGTGGCTAATCCATGTAACCAGATACTTTCTGGTTTGTGTGATGAATTGGTGGAAAACAGAGAGAAGAAAATACTAAACTTCACACTGAACTATACTGCTCAACTATTAACTGGAGCTATCATTCTACTTTTATACACTTTCAGAGAAAATTAAACTTACTACTGTTGCAGATGACTAGTTTGGAAGGCAAGATGGCGTGGCTAACAATTTTGTGTAGAATAATTGCACTTCAAAACTTTGTAATGGAAGTTCCCTATGCATTTATAAACATACCAGCAGAGCAAAAATATGTATGCTTTCAACTTTATCAGAAAAAATTAAATTTTACATGCACAACCTATTTACATTTCAAAATCAGTCTTCCATGCTGAAATGTTACTTTGAGGGTGTATTTTAAAAAGTAGATTGATGGCCCTCCTGGGAAAGAGAGTAACACTGAAATTCAAACATTGCTGTATAAGAATAACCAAAAATTTTCTGGCTATAGTTTACAATTCACACAAATGGAGTTGATTGATTGGTCCTTAAACTCTGAATTGCCACTGACGGGCTACATAGCCTCTCTCTGCAGTCTGGTGAGGAAAGAAGTTGGTTGCAATAATTACAACAGAATTACTGAAAATATTAATGTAGTTATTGCAAAATAATAGTGACCCCAGTACTAATATGACTGTGTTTTTGCAACAGTAAGCAGTCACAAAAGAAAAATGCTCATGGGTTGGTGTATAAAATATTTTGCATGGTTGCTGTAACCCTCTAGCCCTTCCTAAATCTGCCGCCAGTTTGCATAATTTGCTGAGCTGCCTACATTGTTTGTGGTGGAAAGGTGTCCTCCCTCAGAGGATGAGAGGTGCAAAGGCACTTGGGACTCACGTGGGAGGCATGGGAGGCACCGCCCTTGGAAGAGAGAGCATGGGGCTTGGGGACCCTCCTGACCAAAAAGGCTCCAACGTCTTCCCAGCTCTGGGGCTGTGAGGCTGCGAGCTTTGGGAATATGCGCCCCACACAGCTGGTGGATCCTGCAGCATGGCTGCTCGTGAGAAGGCTTTGTGTTGTTTCAGAAAGATTTGGTCCTGTTTTGCCAAGGAAACATTTTTAATTAATTCTCTTTGTGTGGAAAATGTAAATATTGTCAGTCTTCACTCCCACTGAAAACTAAAGCTTAAAAATATTGGAATTTCACCAATAGTCCAAGCTTCAGTAAGTAGGTCGCTTTGTTTGTCTTTTCTTCTGTTTAATCTCTTCTTTGTTTTGGATCTTTTTTTCATACTGTTTCATATAACATCATGAGTTGGACAGTTGTTTCTTGAGCAGCTTGGCAGAGAGGTTCTGCAATGCAATTTCTTTACTTATCAGTTGAATTTTCAGAGTATTGGATGCTATTGGATTGACCCAGAAATTACAATCATAAAATGAAAAATATATTTTGAACTATTCAATATATTGTAAAATACTAGTTAAGAAAAAAATTGTGGTTTTAAGTTTATTTTCAGTTTATTAATAACTTGTCCCAAATTTACATTTTCTTATTTCTCCTGTTTGATTACACATGAACATGAGGCTCTTCAGATATTAAGACCGATCTAGGTGATGGGAGACAAGCATGTCCCTTGGATGTTCCTTTCCCAAGATGGGCAGCTGTCACCTTAGCATTAGGAGACCTAATGTTAGACGCATCTCTGACACACAAAGGTGTTAGGAAAGAAAATATATACACATTTTAGGTTCCTGAACCTCTTCTAGCTGCCTCACTGCTGCAGTCAGTGAAAACATCCACGGTAACAGTATGGTCAAACAGGCTAATTAGCCCTCGTTGGGATTTAGCCCAGAGTATTAGGCATGGTCTCCTTCTCATACACAAATACTTCCATCCCTACTGCAAAATAACAGTGCAAAACCAAAAATGTGAAAGCTGGGTTAGCAGCAGGCACAAGCTGTGGTACTGTGACATTTAAATCTTAATCCAAGTCGCCACCAACCAAGCTGACCTTTTGTTAACAAGAGCTAGCCTTTCATGTTGTTCGAATAAAAGTTTGCTTTAACAATTTATTCTTCAAAAGTGCAAAACACTTTGTGTTTGCTTCTTAAAAATTACTTTCTTGTTACATTTCAAAGTTACTACTGATAACAAAACCTAAAAACCTCAAAGTAAACAAAAGGCAAAGAAAAAGAAAACAGAGCTTTTCTGAAAAGGTTATACAAATAACTGTAAGAATTGTTAAAGCCTTTTTTTTTTTTTTAACTTTGGATAGAAAGCATTAAATTTGCTTTGCATCCTTAGGCCAATAAAGCACAACACACCGAAGGATTTTAAAACAAGTTTTAAAGTAGGTAACTGGGATAGCCTGCATTAAAAGGCTTGTACACCGCTGGTTATTCCACAGCCCACACCACTCGTTACATGCAGGCAAGAAGGCTTTGAACCTCAGTGTTATGACTTTGGAGAACAAGTAATACCCAGCTATTTGTCCTTTGTATATCCATGTATGACCACATCCCAGTACTCCAAGGTCTCTTCGGCTGTGGCAACTCTTCCAGATGTTTGTGGGTCTTCTCCATCTCCCTTGTCTCTTCTGCCACTGCCACTGCAGATTTGCTCGGAGAGGCGCAGGGGTGCCCTCACCCATCCCTGCCCTGAGCCGTGTAGGGGCCAGGCAGGGGCACACATCCCCAGGGTGTCACCGACACAGCACGAGCAATCAAGACACCTCCAGTCTCTTCATCCTCCCATGCAGAACTGTGCCCCTACATCTTCTGCTCTCCCTCCCCTTTTGCTTTGCTCAGGTTGAGGGTAGAAGTCCCATCCTGAGATGGCGTGTATGTTAAGCAGACAAGCAAGCAGCTAAGCCCAACATGAAACAAGATATTGATGACAAGTATTTATTCTACAGCTCTGTGTTTTATAAGTTCTCTCTTCTCTTTAAATTTTTAATTTTGCCTTCAAAGCCACCTGACCACTTAAGAGTTTCATATCATTTCCTTTCATGCTGATTAGATTTTCCTCTTTCCTTTTAATTCTTGCAGTTTAACCCATCTTTCTCTGCTAATAAAATCTCTCTGGCAACCTCATCTTGTACTCTCATCTTCATTTGTAACAATCCCAGCTGTTGTTTGTTTATTCTTAAGTCCATTATTAGTTTTAAATAATGCCTTTCAAAGAGACCATCTTTTGCTTCAAATGTCCTTTAGCCACCCATGACCTTGTGTTGCGTTTCGATACTCTCATTCCCTCTTTTCCAAGTTCAAAGGTTGAATTCTCTTTCTTTCTCATTTGCCTTTTTCGACACAGACATCTGAGGGTTCAGGTTAATACACACTGAATTTCCTTTGGCCAATCCCTTGTGTGCCTCTTTCAAAACTTCCTTCATAAAAGCCAACTCCTTACCCTTTTCTCATAATACCCTTCTTAGTTCTCCCTGTAATGTTGCTACACTTCTCTTGGCCTTAGAATTTCACTTCAACACACAGCCCAGCTGCTGAAACAATACCCTGTGACTGACTGTTGTGCTTTAAACCAATAAAGCAGGTAAGAGTTGCCAGCACTGAATAAACAGCACGCTGAGGTTTTTGTTTTGAACTGCCTGGATTTTTTTTTTAAATTCACATACTTCTTTACAATTGAATTACTGATTTCTAACTTTCTCTTATTGCAAACAAATCTTCCAAAGAGCATGCTATCCTGCACACTTGCACACACAGTGTAGGGAGGAAGATGAAAGTAAGGAAGGACTCTGCCTGAAAATTTAGGCTCTATTTAGGCTACCTTTAATGCTCTTTGAGCTGGACCATGCATTTGGTGCTTAGACTCCTTCCATGCCAAACCCACCCAGTGGGTTATCACAAGGTAGGTCCAGAGGCAGCCAGGGCAGGGGGAGCACGGCCAGGAGCCGTCCCACCCCAGATGCTGTGCGGAGCACAAGCCAGTAAGGAAAAGCTTCAGCCCTTCCCTTTAGGAGGCTTATTCTCAACCAAAGAAAGCAGTGAAGGAGGCATGTTATAGCCTTTCTTTCAAATATCTGACTGGGAACTCTCATTTTGAGCCAGTGTCAAGCACTGGGGGTGCCCGGGGTGCCCGGGGTGCCCAGGGTGCCCAGCATCACCTTGGCAGTACCACCGGAGCACAGGAGCTGCTAGAGCAGCTGCCTGGGGTGGACATTTCAACTCTGAAGGTCCTGGCTTCCCTATGAGACACCTGAGGTTCCGAAATATTTTTTTACAGCTAGCTCTGAGAGTCCCAGTCCTTAAGTCTCTGTCACTTACAAGCAGCAAATCATAGCAGAATTAAAAACCTTTGAAAAGTAACAGGCGTGTGATCCATCGCAGGTTTGAAGCCCTAGGGGTATATCAGAGTGAGGAGTAACCATTCATTATCCTGGAGAGCTGATAATGAGGGGAAGGGGCTGTGAGCTTTCTTTCTTTTTCTTTTTTTCTTTGAGGTTTTGTCATTATCTTAGCATTTTCCTGCTGGTTTTTGACTCTCTGGAAAATATTTTCACTTTTCATTCAGAAAAATGTACAGCCCTTACCACCACCACCAACCTAAACAGAGAAAAAGGAAAATAACCATAGTAAAAAAACCTCCAAAGACAAATATTAAAAAGAACCTTAAGTAACAAAAAAAATGAATAGTTGCAAGAAGATAAGAAAAATATGAAAGCCTATGTCGTCAACACAGGAGTACTACAAATCACAGATGTCTGAAATATGGTCAGAATAAATCCCTATGGTATTGCAGCAATAAGCCAGTTACTTCTTCTACAAATCAAATTATTTGTTAACAAACCCTTGGGGTTTTTCCAAACCAAGTTTGAAAAGAAATACTCATTTTCAAAAGTACTATATCTCCAAGACGTGTGTTAACCTCAGGGCTCCTATCTGGTTTATCAAATTTTGCTGTGTTCATTTTAATGCAATAAAAGACACGTAGGTGGCTAGAGATTGATAATTGTGTCACTAAACATCATTCAGCGGGTTCTTGGAGGTGTGAGTGCACATACCTCCACTCACTGCCTATGGCTGTGACGGTTATTAACGGTCTTGCTCTCTTATTTATTCATATAGCAAAATAAAGGGGAAAAATAAGTGTAAATATCTGTTATTGGTGCAATCCACCTTTTTGTTACCTTTTGAAAAGGGGAAACGGTGGTGGGTTGCTCTGAAGTGTGGGCTGCAGAGTCCCATCCCCTCCCAGACAGCAGCCGGCAGGTGACTGCTGTCACCTTGCCTCTGTGACAGTGTCCTCCTCATCCTCTGGCCCAGCCATGCAGAGATGTGGTACCCTCCTAAGCACGTGTGCCCAAACTGATGGGGATTCTCCTTTTAGTTATCTCCTGCCCTTCCAGCCTGAGTGATAGGCTCACCATGGTTTTTAAAGGTTGTCTCAGAAACCATGAGTAGCAAATGGCTCACAGCAAATAAAACCAAAGGCTGATGTTTTCTGGAAACAACATGGTTCCATGAGTTTAGGTTTTAGAGAAATAATGAATATTGCAAAGTTCTATGGCAACTGTGTGAAATTTGTTAGGACTGCATGATAGAGGATGTGGTTAGGTAGTTATCCAAAGATTTTACAAGGTCATAACAGAGCTTGTTCTCATCTACCGTCCAGTTCAGCCACTGATGCTGGGTGGCAGATAAAGGGGGTGGTGGATGGAGTGAGGTTTCTCCAGATGTGACAGAAGTTACTCTCACTGAAAATCACAGCTGCTGTGGGGATACAGCACACCAGACATCGTGCTGCGTGGGATTGCTTTCAGTGGGTGGCAAGCTCTGTCCACCTTCACCATGTTGGAAGGGTCTTTATGAAGTTACCTCAAAAACTCTGATACTGTCACAGTGTAAGGTCCTCATATGATATTTTTACTATGCAGATCCACAAGTACTTAACAGGATTAGCTCTACAGTTCTTAGGAATCAGTTCAAAATATTTTTCTTCAGTCCAAGAGGATCAAAATGAAAATAAACAATGCTGGAATATTTGGCTGGTCTGATCATTTAATTAAAATGCAGGTCTGCATCAAAATCCCTCCCCTCCTTCACTCTGACCAGGCATTTGCACTGGGCTACTGACTGTTCTCCAGTGTATTGATCTCCATCTGCTTCTTCATAAAAATTAAAAATAAAAACATTTAATAACTTTGATTTAATCTCTGAGGCAATTTTGCAAAACAACCTAAACCTTTTGTTTGAAATCTCTTTGGCACAGTGCTAGCAGGCGGCAGTACCCCTATTTGCTGTCAGCAGAAGCCAGCAGGGGAAGCGGTTCACCCAGCAAACCGAGGGCAGACCTTGAACCTGAGTCCCTCGAAATTTGCTCGGTGCCTTGGCACACTGCCTCCCACCAGCCTCCTCTATTTGCCTTTCACGGGGTGAAAGCCCAGCCCTCTGTGCCTGTGGGTACAGCTCTGCTTTGGCTTTGACGGGTCCGCACAGTTCTGCCTGCCTGCACTCCTTGGGCAGAGGTGAACGGGAACAGGATAACACACAGAGTAAGGTCAATCTCATCAAACATGAGACTTCAAAGAGAAGTTTCCGTTCACAAAGCAGAAACTCTGCTGGCAGTAGTGTCACAGAAGTGGTGAGAAATTCAATTTTCTTGCCATTTTTCTACTTCCATGGTCATAGTCCAGCAAAGAGATAGAAAAGTCGTAAGGTTGTCTTGTTTTCTTTTGATGGCTATAAATGACCGTGAAAGAGAACTGGCAAGATTCCTGTGTGCTAATGTTCATAACTATGAGAAACAAAAGGCTCCTAGAGAAAAAAGAAATTTAGTGTGTTTGTAGTAGACTAAGATAATTTCATTGTATTCTCTTTTTTGGCCAAGAAATAGTCTTCTGAAAATTTAAAGTGATGGTATTTTGCACACTTTGAATACCTGCATACTAACATTACCACCTTTAGTTAAGAAATAAATAAAGCACCTGCACGTTTCAGAGGCAAAACTTTGACAATGTTTGATTAGATTTTAATGGCAATAGGCTTCTTGTATAGGTAATAAGAGGAACTGACAGATCACGATTATCCTGCTACTGTTGCTTGAAAAGACATCGAGGCGAGGGAACCTGAAATTCCTGATTAGCATTCACATGGCATGTTGACAGTCCCTGTTGCGCTGGTCTTCAAGCCCACATATTGCACTTTAAAAACAGGGGCTTTCTCTGGCTAGTTGCCTTCTGCTCTGCCTGCAGTTTCCTGTACCCAGTCAACCTTCTTCCACCTCACACAGCATTGAGTGGGGCGCGTAGGGCACCGTTGCAGCTTTTTCACCTCCTGGTACATTATTGCTTCTGAGCTTTACACTATTTCATGACTATGGTAAGTGTAAAAGTAAAACCTGACTCCTGGCCCAGCTCTGTGAAACTTAAAAAATGCATTTTTCTATCAGCTCAAGACAGATATTTTTTTCTCAAGAAGAGTTTTTATAAGGGTGTTCCTGCGCGGTTTGCAATGTACAAGTCAGCCAAGTGGCAAGTCCAGGGTTTTATACTCTTCTTTCAGCCCCAGCACATGCCTTCTGAGCATTTTATAGATATCCTACCACTATCTATATGAAGATAATTTTTTTAAAATGCAATTTACAGTATAATTATCAGAAGTTACTCTTTTCCAAAGCACTTGGTTTGGAAATACCTCTGCTGGAACACAGTTGTATAAATAGGTGAGTCTTCAGGTGATTTGGGTGTAGAAAATCAGGAAAATAGCTTTTTGGAGTCAACAACATAGAGTTTGTTCAGTCCAAAAAAGTCACCCTGAACACAATATTTCAGTTTTATTTCAAAGACTCTTAATAAAGTAACTAGATTCCTGGACAAAATATTGTACTAAGGTTTTTATCATAGAAAGAATTCAGACTATTATAACAAAATAAATCTGAAATATTTTACTTTTTATTAGTTATTTTTGTGGTGAAAAATTATATCTTACAAATTCATTCAGTTTTATTCATGAGTTTATCTCCTGGATTATGATTTTTTTTAAATCTAACTTTTTTTGAAATAAATCTGTATTGCAATTTTCATTTCAAGACAATGCTCAAAACGGCATTGAAGTAAAAGATCAACTGTCTTTGTAAAGGTATTGCAAAAAAAACCAATATTAAGTTACTATAATGTAAAGATTAAAGAGATTTAAAACTGTAAAAAGGCAACGTAACTCTTCATTGCAGAACTAATAAAGCATTCTGGTTACCCTGAAGCATTTTATCTGTGCAGCTACTGAAGTGAAAACATAGTGATTGCAAAGTATAATAACAATAATGGCTATATCTTCGAAAGCGTTTCTCAGCCATTGGCATAAAACACTGTACAAAGAACATAAGCAGCCGTTTCAGGCAGGAATAACGATAAAAGTGCCATGTTACTGGCTGAGGGACTCTGTGCAGGGGAAGGGACGTGATGCGATGGGAAGGCCAGTCAGGGCAAGGCAAGGCAAGGCAAGTGGGGTGCATGCTGGGGGTCTGCACTACCAAAAGGGCAGTGCACGAAGGGAGCAAAATCCACCTTTGTCTTTCTGTCTTTTTGTCCTCCTCTGTCTCTACTAATTCCCTTTTGAAAATCTAAGGTATGTTTGACATTTGGGACTGTTCCTGCAAAAAGCCAATTTTTTTCAAGGTGTTAGAGAAGTGACTAGATTTGAAAGAGCTTATCTCCTTGGAGAGGCCTTACAGATTAGTTTCTTTTTCAACGTATACACTGACTTAGCATGCGGAGGGCAATACAGAAGCTTTGTATTGTTTACTTGCCTATTATAATAACAAAATGTGTCAGTGATCCCACTCTTCTGAGTCCCAAAATTAGGGAAAACATCAGGCAAATACATCCTTCCATCGACATATCTCGAAGAATGTTAATAACATTGGGGTCCCCTGCATGGATAAACAAACGTATTAATGGCCAAATCTAACAGCAGTCTACTATTTGACAGAGACCTGGGTGGGAATCTATAAGCATAACCATTGGAGGTGATGGCTCTTGTCCCTCTCCTGAACTTTAACTAGGAGTGGAAAACAAACCTCAGTGCTTTACTGGATCTCCTTTGTGCTATACACATGTGCACACACAAGCATTACTGTAAGGGATGCCAGTATTACACACAAGCATGCGTGCGCACACACACACACACATACACAGAAGTTGCATATACTTTAATACCATAACAGGTATTAACAGTTGCATAACAGGTATGAACTTCCTGGAACAGCAGGGTTAGCCAAATTGACCAGTAAAATATTTTCAAACCAGCAGAAAATATGTTTTTCAGCCCCCATGGTAACAGAATTGGCAGCATTTGAAATTTTAGCCAGAAATATACTTTTTTACCTCTGGAAGGAAGGTCATCTCAAATGAATAAACAATAAGTAATATATTTTGTTAGTGTTCCAAGCCAAAATGTTCCACATATTGCATTCAAATGACAATATCATTGTAAAACATAAGAGTAAGATTTATTAACCCAACCTTGCATTGGTATGCACACTGCACATTGTTTTTACAGTTGTTTTGAACTAAGTGTTTAAGAACTACGCAGTTAATTCCTAGCAGGCTGCTGTCTGAGGCGATCAAACTGAGGAGATAATATGTATATAAACTACCCTTCTGAAAAAGACTGTCTTTATTGTCATCTGTCATTGAGTGGAATAAACAGGGCAAGTTTCTCCAATATGGTGACAGTTTGAATTTTAAACTAATTTTGTTCTATGTTGTGTCTGAAATGCACTACACATTTGCATGATTGGTATTATAGAGGATATAATGATATTGCAGAAAATGTTATTTACTTGAAATCTGTGTTTATTTCTTTTTCAGAGGAACTAAGGCACTGAATGTTTCTATGTCTGACATGTATGCACGATATCACTATGTACCCAGAGTCCTCAGGCTTCCTACAGACACTTTGGAGTAGGAGTCACAGAACTCAGCTTGCTTAACAGGATGCTGTGCTTGAAATCAACAAGTTGAGCTGTCACTTTTCTAAATTCAGGCTCAGAAGACTCAATGCCCACACCTTCAAGCTTCCAGAAGCACGTCCCATGAGCCATCTTTGTAGCTTGTCTTTTGCTAAGTAGGTAGCAGAAAGGTCAGCACAGCTGAGAAGCCCTGGACTTCAGCCAGGCGAGCAAAGCGTCCAGGGAGAGCTCAGCACAGTCATGGCATTTGTGACTGTTGCTGGATGCCTCAGCCTTCCCTCTTTGTCTAGAGAAAGAGTATAGGTGTTTTGGTCTTTCATCTTGTAAACGCCTATGTGGTAAAAGATGACATTTATTTGGGTCACCACAGGAAAACAGGGAATGATTGATACTTATGGGCTTTTAAAATTACATCTTCTTCATATTCCTAAAATATATATTAAGAAACAAAATTATTTCCTTCCTAAAATCAAAGTTTCCTTTTATAGCTGTATTGTAATTGATATTGTCTATAATCTAATACTTTCAGGGACCATCTTTCAGGAATACTTTCACAGATGGGAGTATTTGCTCTTCCATTCTGCTAAATGAGAGAAGCGGGGGCTAATGTCTGCCTCTCAAGACACACACACTATCTAAGGCTACCTCCATCTAAAATAAACTGCTCCTTCCACTTGCTCTTGGATTTCTTCTGGTGCTCTGTGGCCCTAAAAGACAAATATTATTTTTGTTTGTAAGATTTATGAAGTGATGTTGAAGCCCAACAAAGTCTTGTTCCCAGAGGGAACCAGCAGGAACCAGAGGCTTTGTGTTGCGCGCCCTGAGGTCTGGCATGAAGGTATGGAAGGCTCCAAAGCTTTCCAGAGAAGTGTTGCAGGACTCTAGGGAGCCAAACCTAGTTCAGCCTTGGGAACACTGCCTTTTGGGATCCATCCTTGGAACGAGCTACATCCAGACTGTCCTTGGAGAAGACTAGCTGATGTCACCCCACAGGAGAATTGGGGAATAAACTAATATTGAGGTTGGACAAGCAGGAGTCCAGTACAAAAGCTCTCCCCAGTCTTTTATTTTGCAGCACAAACACACTTTGGAGTCATTTAAATGAATAGCTTCATCATAATTATCCATGACAGCCCATGAAGCACACAGCCACAGCTGCACTCAGGAGTCATGGTCGCATTGAAATGTGATACACAGGGTAAAAACTTCCCCTCTTGCAAAAAGAAAGCACACCACCTACATAATGTTTATATTGCAGTCACGTTTTGCTCTGACCTGAATGCAAGTGAAACATAGACCTTCTGTTATAAGGGCAAGTTTTCAGCTCAATAATTAAATTAAATTCAAGGACGAGACGAGCTGTATCATATGGTTGAACAATTCTGAGGATTCTGATAAGGATCTATCCAACACCCGGCAGGTGTAGCACGAGCTCTTAATCTGACCCTCTCCTCTACTCATCAATGACACTAGATGCTGATCTGGAAGCGATGGCTCTTATGCTTCTTGCTGCTGAAGTCAGAGCTACGATTCCTCACCAGTAGCATAGCTCCTGAGAGTTAACTGCAGTGTCTCAAGGAATACCTCTGCTGCAGTGTTGCCTGTCATGGCTTTAACAGTGGCTAATGGTTTTGCTATTACTTATTTTATTTTGGGATGACAATGATAGATCTTTGTTTTAAATATAGATGTACTCATTCCAGTTAGCTGAAATGTAACATCTAAACTACTTGGAAGTATCTCTTTAAACACATACGTAAGGACTAAAGACTTCTGCATTGTAAAGCAGCAAATTTTAGTAAGTGAAGAGAAACACAGGGCAAAGAAAATATGTTTAATCAATTCTAGAAATGCAAAAGGATTCTGACACCACACAAGATCAATATTTTTCACTCCTTCTTTATAAATTACAGTTAATTATCTCTTAAAACAGGAATGTGATTTTGGATTTTGAACAATGGCACATTCATTCTTGGTCCTTGTTTGGCCAACCTCAGTCAAAGTCCATACCCGTTTTACCATCCACACATACCTTTCCAACCATCGTCCCCTCCCTGAGGCTTGAGAGTGACATTCAGTGGAAAAGGTGTTGGGGGAAGTCTGGTGCTACAAAGACCTTACCCTTACCATCCTCCCGGCTCACCTTCCCATCTTACTTAAGTCACACCACACATGCCTCTGTGGGATTTCTAAGCCTCTTTCATAGAGAGTTTTATGTGCCACCCTTCAGCCTTGAGGGAATGCATTGGTGGTTGGGTGCAGCGCAGATATGCTCAGCAATATGTGTAGGGCCAAAGGTCGCTTTCTACCACTGCACTGTTAATTTATACTGGACATGGAGAAAAAGACTCCTTTACAAAACACATTTTTATTAAAATCTCTGGGATAAAGAACTGCCATCAGTATGAACAGACACAGAATAATTGGGTACTAAATGTACAGCATAACTGACTTCTGCTAAAAATGAGGCTTTGAAGGACAACTGCTGATATACCGTTCTTATATAAAAAAAGGTTTGCAGATTATGAATAAATAAAATGGAGGGAATTGAACCTTTTTTTTTAAAAAAGTTCACTAGCACAAGATGTCTTTGAGAACAGTAAGTAACTGCATGAATAAAGACTGATTTAAGAAGATAATTTCTTATAAGGGTATGTTAAATTATACACTAAATGACGTGTTACTATACCTAATACTTAACATTAAGGCCATGCTACCCTAGATGCTGCAATAAGACAGCCACAGGAAATGAAACAGAAACTATCCTTGAGATGATGAAAACCAGTGTGGGTCTCTTTCTTGAAGCATGCTGCCGTCAGTCACCCTGCTGATAGCAAGGAGAGTCCCAGAGAGACCCTAACCCATCTCCTGCTCTCCAGTCCAGCCAGGCACACACAGGCCAGCTCTGGTCCAAAAGCTACAGAGCTCAGGCAGGGTGGTGCTTAGTATGGGCTTTGCTCACCCAGGCAGCTGGATCAAGTCCAAGCAATTTAAAGTGCAGAAGCAAAATAAGTTCATGTCTGTCTTCTGACATCTGTGCAGAAATGTTCACAGTGTCTCAGCATTTCTCTTCTCTGACTAGAGAGTAAATTCCTTTGGATGTCTGTTTTTCACTGCAGAGTACAGTGTAGATCAGCTCCCCTTTCTTTGTATTCTGGAGCTGCTGAAAGAAAATCATGTGACAGGTCATTCAGATTGTATTTTCCAGCACATCACAGTTACACACATTGTTTGAGGCCTTTGGACTCTAAAAGAAGGCTCACCTAAAAATAATGTAAGTCTCCACCAGGTAAGCAGCAAGCAGACCACTGAAGTGAATGAAAATGACATATATTCTTTAGTTCCTACAGTTCCTACAATTTCTACAAGTAGCTGCAAATTTCACTCTAAAGACAAAAAAAGGGTGTTGGGAAAAAAACTGTTGACAGCCAACCTGGCTTCACCAAGGGCAAATCATGCCTGACTAATTTGGTGGCCTTCTACGACGGGGTTACAACACTGGTGGATAGGGGAAGAGCAACTGATGTCATCTACCTGGACTTGTGCAAAGCATTTGACACTGTCCCGCATGACATCCTTGTCTCTAAATTGGAGAGACATGGACTTGACGGATGGACCACTCGGTGGATAAAGAATTGGCTGGGTGGTCGCACTCAAAGAGTTACGATCAACGGCTCAATGTCCAAGTGGACACCAGTGACGAGTAGCATTCCTCAGGGGTAGGTATTCGGACTGGTCCTGTTTAACATCTTTGTCAGCGACATGGACAGTGGGATTGAGTGCGCCCTCAGCAAGTTTGCCGATGACACCAAGCTGTGCGGTGTGGTCGACACGCTGGAGGGAAGGGATGCCATTCAGAAGGACCTTGACAGGCTTGAGAGCTGGGCCTGTGCAAACTGCATGAAAGTCAACAAGGCCAAGTGCAAGGTCCTGCATGTGGGCAGGGGCAATCCCAAGCACAAATACAGGCTGGGCGGAGAATGGATTCAGAGCAGCCCTGAGGAGAAGGACTAGGGGGTGATGGTTGACAAGAAGCTCAACATGAACTAGCAATGTGCGCTTGCAGCCCAGAAGGCCAACCGTGTCCTGGGCTGCATCAAAAGAAGCGTGGCCAGCAGGTCAAGGGACATGATTCTGCCCCTTTACTCCACTCTCGTGAGACTCTGCCTGGAGTACTGTGTTCAGTTCTGGGGCCCCCAATATAAGGAGGACATGGAGCTGTTGGAGAGAGTCCAGAGGAGTACCACAAAGATCATCAGAGGGCTGGAGCACCTCTCCTGTGAAGACAGGCTGAGAGAGTTGGGGCTCTTCCGCCTGGAGAAGAGAAGGCTCCGGGGAGACCTTCTAGCAGCCTTCCAGTACCTGAAGGGGGACTACAGGAAAGCAGGAGAGGGGCTTTTTACAAGGGCATGTAGTGATAGGATGAGGGGTAATGGTTTTAAACTGAAAGAGGGTAGATTTAGATTAGCTATTAGGAAGAAATTCTTTACTGTGCGGGTGGTGAGACACTGGAACAGGTTGTCCAGAGAAGTTGTGGATGCCCCCTCCCTGGCAGTGTTTAAGGCCAGATCGGATGGGGCTTTGAGCAACCTGGTCTAGTGGAAATGTGTCCCTGCCTGTGGCAGGGGGTTTGGAACTAAATGATCTTTAAGGTCCCTTCCAACACAAACCATTCTATGATTCTATGAAAATGAAAATTCAATTAGTGTAAACCCAACATAACTCTTTTAATTTTTTTTATTTTTTTTTTCTCATACTTTATTAAGTTTTTGCATCACAAATGAAGACATCACTAACATAATTTAAACTGGAATAATACCGCTAATGTTTTCAGTGCACGCATTACTGAGATTTTGTGTTTTACAATTAATCTGACATTTAAAGCTGTGTTGAAGGTCAAATCCAAATGACCTGTGGTATACTGACAAACCTGTCCAGTAAAGCTTGTTAGGAATTTTTCAATTAATTAATTTTTAATTCAAAACTTTTCCTAGGAAAGGTTCAGTCTGGAATTCCAATCAAATGAAAAAGAAAATTAGTGAACAAGATGTATAGAAAATAGCCAAGGTGTAAGCAGTCATGACACTCTGCAGGACAAGGGAAACTGGTTCACGTCCTTCTGGTGCTCTTGAGCTTATTTCTTAATAATGTTGCCATAATAATTTCTAAAAATTTTGAATAGGATTTTTAAAAGTATTTTAAACATCATCATTGTGTAGGACAGGGAAATTACCTACACTTCAACCTCAGTAGCCATGAAAATCTGAAACACAGACAGTATAGTCAGTCACACAATGCACATGTAGAAGAACACACATTTCTGTTTACTGAATAAGAGTAAATGTCACACTTGCAGAAGAAATCCACATCAATTAGATCTGTTTCCATCATAACTTCATTCCTTTCAAGAGCTGTCTTTATGCAGCAGACATAACGCTGCAATTTCATACTGGTAGCTAATACTCCTTTGAATTGTATAACTTCATATGGAAATATATAGCAGTAGCGAAGAAAATTATGGTGGCAAAGCAGTGGCAAAGTGGTTAAACTTTCTTTATCCACTGTGCCCTTAGAAGATTATGCATAGGAAAAGATGACTTTTTCTATTGGTAGTTTCCAAAGGAGCCACAACATAAATACTCAGCTATCTCCAAAGTGCTGCATACTTAATTTAGGGTCAAAACCTTCTCTAGTAAGAGCTTAAATTTACCTGGATGGCACAGCAGATAGGAAACAAAATGTGTCTGATGATTAGATATAACGTTTATCAGCATGACCAGAACTTGTATGATTATGTGATCTCAAGAAAAAAAACACCCAGCAGAAAAGATTTTAAAAACCTGAGACGCTTTCAGTGACATGATGTAGGACAGAGTATCTCATCACCTGCTGCTGTTGACAAACGAACAGAGGAGGGTGCCTCTATTCTCTGAGCAGTATGATAGCATGGATATTTCCCAGAAACAAAAATTACAGAAAATACAGGGGTGGGCTTAGCCCATTACACCCCCCTCCCTGCTGCAGGGAAGGATAAGCTATAACCAAACCATTCCTCATAGAGAAATATCAAATCAAAGCCAGAGAGGTTCCCCTTTCTATGCCTAACCCACAGTCTTCCTGACCAGCCTGCCTCGTGCCCTGCTCAGGGCACACCTGCCAGCAGCCGGAGTGAAAAGGTGTTGCCTTTCTCCATGCCCGAGGATAGCGAGAGGGAAAGAGCCAATCTGCAAGGCTTTTCTTCTCGGTGCTGAAGGGCAAGCAAGGATAGAGGGGCAGAAACAGCTCCTGACATGCAGGTAGCCTCCTCGGCAGCAACGGCAGCAATCCCTTTGCAGCCCCCTCCAGTCTCTGTCACCCCAACTTTTTCTCTTCCCACAGTAGTAGGATGAGACTCTGACTCTGGTTTTGGCATTGTGGCACTGGCAAACACTGCCAGGAGTCAGGAAAAGCTCAGTGTGTGGGGGCTTTTGGAGGGGCACCTCCAGCCCTCCAACATCTCCTACAGCACCTCAAAACACCCCTCAGCTCCTCCGCTCCCAGGACACCCCCTTCAAAACTGCTTCATCCTTCTTTGTCACTGGCAGCTCCACAGTGACATCCTTCCCTACTGCACACATGAGCTCCAGCCCAGTGCCGTCATCCATCTGGAAGGGCCCCGCGCCTCCCCCAGTGCCCCCTCCTTCCCCCTGCACCCCAGCTGCTTCGTCTTCCAGCTGCTGCGGTGCCCGACTCCCACGCAGCAAGGTCTTTCGTCCGACCGTGTCTCATATTTGTGCCAGGACTTCACTACGAGCAAAGCACATTTATTTCCCTACCAGACTCGTACAAAAAGCCCATTAACAGACACGTATGTCTGCACTGCCATAACACCTTATCTAGCACAGACAATCTTTTCTCTTAATAAAGTGCACATGGCACAGCCATTAATAGTGAAGGCTCTGCAGCACCACTATTTGTTTTCAGAAGGAGTTAACTCTTACTTCTACATTTTCAGTGTTTGCTCCTCCATCCATTCTACCCCGTGTTTGAGCTTTGGTTGAGCACAGGAAGCAGTTCAAATAATTATTCATCTATTTGGACAATAATGGGTAGCCTCTCCATAGTTACAACCAAAATCAGTCTGTCTTATTTTACACTTCTATAATTTTGATTCCACAACATGAGTTTGACGTGGAATTTTAATCCAATATTACCTCCAGATTCAGAGAGAAATAATTAAATTGTCTTTAAGCTAAATTTAAATACCACAAAGGAAAAGGCAGTAAAAACTTGTTCAAGGTTTGCATTTTCAAGTAACATTCTTTTGTCTACCTCAAGCTTCTTAAAAATTCATGCTCAAGGTATACTTGGCAGTAGTTCTATAATTACGAAACTATTAAGCTTTTGTAGGGAAAAAGTGAAACTGGTTTTCTCCGAATTAGTTAATCACAAATTTTTCAGGGAAATAGTCTTCTGCTAGAAAATGATGATTTGAAGAGGCCAAGT
Organism: Nyctibius grandis; assembly: GCF_013368605.1. Lineage (NCBI taxonomy): Eukaryota > Metazoa > Chordata > Aves > Nyctibiiformes > Nyctibiidae > Nyctibius > Nyctibius grandis. The sequence goes on along the minus strand of NC_090658.1, from coordinate 42,922,303 downwards.
CCTTAGCACAAGTATGTTGATTATAATATATTTTCTTACAAAAATCAGTACATGTCCTCAGTTAATTAAGTCTGTCCTTTGGTAGCAAGTCTACTTCTCTGCCTGGGTAACTCATATCCTTCCTCTTCCTGGGTAACTCATATCCTTCCTCCCACCACTGCCTTTATGGATGCTGCACAGTGAGGTGCCAGGAAATCAAGCAACTAAAAATGCTCATGGCCCCATCAATTCCATTCTGAAAAGTTGACAGAAACTTCTGTATTGTTACTTCTCAACGGAATTTCTGAATTCTGTGGAAAATATTTATGTTTATAAGGAAATTTTTAGCAATTTGGAGAAATTTTTATGAAATAGATTTCTGACCTCTCCATCTAATGTGATATAATTGTAGCTTAGACTTGTAATGCATTGTCCCAAAGACCATATAGATCCTGCCAGTATTAGCTGTCTATTACAGACATGACAAGGCCAAAACTGAGGATACATTTATAATAATGATAGCTCTTCACTACAAAGGAGGTACTCATGCCTGGACCCATGATTATACTTTTGCATTAGAGACAACAAAGATTCACAAACAGATTGATAACATAACTTATTGCTTAATGATTAAGTAAGCATTGGTTGTATTTTCCTCAGTACACACAAGCCTTTCCTTCTTCTCACAGATTCATCTTAAAGATACAAAAATATTTTGCTCAAGTCATTTTATAATTCAACATGAGATGCATACTTTCCAGGTATGTTTTAGACATTAAAGGAAAAAAAAGGCTTAGCAAAAAGAACAAAGCGGCTCTATTCAATGTACAGAACAAACAAAAACCTTTCCACACCCATTCAGTCACACACACTCATACACACATGCACCAACAGTAACCGAATTTCCGGTCACAAGGAGTTTCTACCCACTTTTGCAAGCTGTTATGAGAACTCTTACTTAAAATTCACATTTGATGTCTGATATCAAGCTGGCAAAAGGCTTCTTGAGCTTTTAGGCTCAAAGCAAGATCCTTTATGCAGCCACCAAGGGTGAAGGCAGAGTCTACACATCTGCATTATCTAAACTGATTTAGAGAGCTTGTTAGCAAGAACTCAAGTGATTCTTAAATACCTGAAGCACAGCAATAGCTATCTTTCCCACTGACCTCTAAAACCAAAGTTAAATGTGTCAGCCAGGGAGAGAAAGGGGAATAAGCGAGGAAATTGGTGAATCTCCAGTGGGAAAAGTTTTTATTGCTAAGGAGGGTGAGAAACTAGCAACTGGAAAGTGAAGACAGGAGACCTTGTAAGATAAGATGATCTATCTCCCCAATGAGCAGAGGACTTTTTCTACCATTTTCTATCCCCAGAACAGAGGATTTATCCCACTTGTCAGGGATTATAGTCCAAGTTGATCTCAATCATTCCCCTATGTTGCTGAAATAAAAAGCTGAGACATTTCCTTTGCTTAACAATATTCCAAAAGGAGCAGTTTCCAAAAAAGAAACTGTTTCATTGATGTGGTCCATTGTCCCTCCATCCTAATACTGTATTTTGCATTGTCTCTCAGTCACTGTGTCTGGAGAGTGTGAAAATAACCTTGGTGTTATAAAATCAAAAAATAAAAAATGCGTGTCCATCTTTTTAAAACACTATTCACATAGTGTCAGACTCCGAGGACGTTCTTGGGCACCCGAGCTGCTCGTGAAGCTGCCCTTTTACTATACCCCATTACTCCACCACCATACCTCTGAACTCTGAGGGCCAGAGAAGGACAGGAGTTGCAGTCCTGAATTTTTAAGTCAGGGCAGTATAGGGGGAAGCATAAGTGAATAATGACACAATACAGGAAGGCAAAAGAGGAAGGAGTCTTTGAGGCACATACCTCAATCTTTCCCTCTGCCTTTTAAGCATCTGTTGCCTTAAAAGCACCACTGCCTTAAGCTCCCAGTGAAGTTAACAGAGCATGAGGGGCACCCCTGAATAGGGACATCCTATATCTGAGCTGCTCCTTTTGAGCTGCTGCATCTCTCTCCTTCGACAACTCATGCTGCTCCTGCATTAGGATTTTGGTTCAGAGCAGTGTGTACCTGTGAAGCAAATTGTCTATCCTGTGTGGTTTGGTTCTCACAGCAGTTTTGGTGTATGTGAGCTGGGTTCACTTTGGAAATTCAACCCAACAGTGCTTCCCAAAGCTTTTCACTGGAGCGCTGCTCCAGCTCCCACTTTGTCTGCCTTTGCCCCCCTCCTCAGCACCTTGCAAAGGCCACGGGGGCATCTCCTGTTGCTCAGGTCCTTCATAACATGGGAAGGACACGTTCAATGGGTATGACAATCTTCGACTTTGAAGGGGGAACAGTCCTTTACCTGCTATGCTGTGTGGGAGAGTGGGAGTCATTTCTTCAGCTGAAAGTGTGGCTTGTGGACAGAGCATGGGCTGCGGTGTGCTGGTGGTCCATCATGAGGCTGGAAGAGGGCAGGCTCTTTGAATAGTGTTTCAGCATGAGATAGATGGGTGATTTCTCCCAAGGGGTGAAAAGAGGTGTGAGGCAGATAGGACTTGTATGAGAGCACAGAGCAAGCCTGTTGCTCAGAAGACTCACTCCCTTCTCCTAGAGTCTGAATAGCTTTGCACCACCCTCTCTCTTTGTATTCCTTGCCAGATTTCCTACAGCCAGCCCTTTCTCCTAGCATCTCCATGCAGACCAGCAAGCAGGTGCGCTTCTGCGTCCCACACATGGGCTCACCTAAGCAGCCCTTAACAATTGCATTCCCCTAAATGACCCATTTTACTAAGGCCTGGGAAGGGCAGCACAGGACAGAGCATAAAGACGCAGGCTTGCAAATGGAAGGAGTAGGTAATATGGGTTTATTGAGCTGGCTCCTCTAAAACAGATGAGAAATATATGGGGATGCAGTTCAGCCCTCTCACATCTTTATGTGCAAAAGCATGGGGATGTGCATTCAAAAGTTGCAAAGAGATGCCTTCAGGTTCAAGTAAAAATGTGAGGCGTGAAGATAAGTTGAGAAAATTCTGCAACTGTGACAAGGAAAAAGCTGCTGCCTAAGGAAAAATAGCCATGGGATGGATAAGATTATGTCATGTTCTGTCATTTCCTTAGGAAGAATGTTACTCAGTGAAAGATGTGAGGGTTATAAGAAAATCAGGTTGGATGAGTAAGTTCAAGGTTGTGAAAATATGTCTTCTTCAGTGAAGCATCAAAACCCAAGTTTCCTTAATTATGAGGAGACTAAAATCAAGAGGGCTTGGAGATTCCTTTCCTTGGAGAAAAATAAGAGAAGAAAAACAGTTCTGCAGGAAAATATTTGGCAGTCCTGTGTCAGTATTGTTAATATTACAGATTATATAAATAATTTATTATGTAAATAGCCATTTAAACTAAATGACAAATCACTGTAATTTATTATGAACACTGTATGTGTAACCATAGATGCCCTGCCAGTTTGATTCTGATAGAATAATCAAGGCCTGAATTAATAAACTATGGTGAGAGATATTGTTGACTGACTTGATGTCCATTTTGGAGGCTGGTGTTAGCCAATTTGGCCTTAAATGAAAGAGAAATCATTTTCAATCTACATATCCGTTCTGTTTTGTTAGCAGATTGTCTACTTTTGTTTGCAGATCAGCATGAGTTCCTGATGACAGCTGACTCACACATACTGTAAACCAAGAAATATCAAGGAAAACGATGTTTGGCAGCAAAGTAACTAAAACATATAACCATTTAAATATTTACACTTGACTTTTGTCATATGAGCAGCAGCATATATTTATGGGTCTTTTTCTTTTAATGATGAATCTAGAATGCTTAAGTTCTTGTCAGCACAGTATTTTGTCTACTATGGAGATGTCTTCAACACTGTAGATGTCAAAAATGGCAGGGAAGTGATACAGACATTTTTTGCCAAAGTTGTTAAAAGTGAAGTAGAACCAAGGAGTCCCCTGCTGCGTGCACAACAGTGACACTCTTGGGCTTCTGCAAGCTCTGTTAGAGGCTACGTGTTTCCGCTGTGAGCAGAAGCAGGGGCATAAGGTGAGGCACTGTGGGCATTTGCTGAAGCCTGAAGAGAGCTGGAGGTGCCAGAGGGGTGCAGAGGGTGAACTCTCCAATTTCTATCAGGTGCTGTGCCAGCTTACCAGAGCTGCCCAGTGTCACAAAGCTGCTGAGGCTTTCCTTTGCTTGCCCTTCACTTCTGCTGAGCACTCTCTGATGTTCTTTCCAGAAGAATAGCCCAGGTTTTCCAGAGCTTGATTATGCAGTGGGCGCAGCAGCATCCAAGTTAGGGGGAATTGAGGTGAGCCCACAGCTGCTCAGATCAGCCACCAAACCGGTGGGGTTCTGTAACAAATGATCCAGTATCACTTCAGAGATGGAAAAGATACACAGAAAAAATAAAGTATAACAAACCTAGTGCCTCCTAGTTTAGTAGGACCTGATATTTAGATACAGCTAATGTATGTAAGGACATGTTTCCAAAGCACTGAGGAGAATAAAGATGAGACCAATGAGTTTTCTCATCTGTATAAGGAAAGGAAGACACATTATGTCTTATGTGTAATTTTTAAAAAGAAAAATGCCCTTAAATACTTGTTGCTAGCATTATACTTTTACAGATTATATTTAGTCTTAAATCTTATTATTTTATTAACATTATTACACAGAAATTATTAGAGAGAGTTTTATACAGAAAGAGAAGTTTCATACGTTAAACACAAAGGTTTTCTGAACTCTATTTTCGGTTCATGAGCAGGGAAAGTGGATGTGCAGATTTGAACTGAGGAGCCAAGACTCTTAATATGCTTAAGAAATTATTTCTTATTTGGAGTTGTTATAGGAAAATTATTTTAACTTAACTGTTTTTTGATGGGAGTTAGATTCAGTGACATGGAAAATTAGTTAATTTATTTTATTTTTACCAGATGATTCATTTTGTTATTTTATTTTTTTCTTCTGACATTTCAAAGAAATTGAAGTTTCTTTCCATTTGAATGTAAAGACTTTTAATAAAACTAATGCCTAAATTCAAAATAATATCTGTGATTTGTCAAAAAATTGACTTTTCTGTTTGGTTTTGAGTTGATTAGAGTTGAAATTTTGCCAGCCAACCAACGAATCAACCGACTAAAGAACCAATTAGTTTCACATGCTTAACTTGGAAGTGTAGCAGGAAAACCATTTGGTATGTAGCTCAGTGGTATACTAAGGAATAAAGGCTAACGAATGTAGTAAAGTTTAATCTCTTCTCACGTTTCACACATGCTTGTTGACTTTTTTCCGTTATGCCACTGACAAATCTCTCAATTACAGAAATCATATGACATGTATCATATTCTGTTAAAAATGTACATCGGTTGATCATCCAGGCAATCCTGCTCCGGCAGGGGGATTGGACTAGATGATCTTTCGAGGTCCCTTCCAATCCCTAACATTCTGTGATTCTGTGATTCTGTGACCCCAGGAATCCTCTTCCAAATTTTTTCCCTGTAGAATATCACTGTGTGGGTGTAACTGTGCAATCACAACTGCCAAGACTATGTCAGATCAAGTTAGTCTTGAGTCTAAGTCCTTCAATACTATATTAGGGCAATTGTGTTAAAAGATATAGGCTTCAAAGAGCTACTAAGAAAGTAAAAGTTTGATGTTCTGAGCCAGGACTACTGTTCTTTCATTTCCTAATACGGCTCAGTAGTAACTCTTCTGATTAAATGGATCTTAATAATTAGAACTTTATTGACGATATCTCAAATGGCTTTACTGGGAGTGGAGGTCAACAAGTGAAAATAACTTCCAGAAAAAAACTGTACTCAGCTATTTTCTGAACTGCTGTACATTCTAGGCTACTGTATCTTTAAACTAAAAAATTTTTTCAAGTACACTATTGACTTCCAAAATACTAAAAAACCTGTGCTTTGTATGCTCTGATTATTTTTTGTTGTTCTTAGTCTGTGCAAGGGGTTTCTGTAGAAGGATTTTGTTGAAGTTTAAAAAACTTAGGCAATTCTAAAATATCTGGTGAGGATATCAAGCTTTTCTGGTTGTCATTAAGCTGACCCACACAGATTTGATCACATTTAAGATCTATACCTTGGGCTATACTGTGCTTCTAGCCTCCTACAAGAAGCAGAGCAGAAGTAAATGTCCTTGAGGAAGAACACTGCCATGTCTCAAAGAGGTACTATTTTTTATCTCACTCCTGGTGTACGCTTGGAGATACAAAATCACAGTGACCCTTTGCAAGGCAGCACCATTCTGCCCAAACTGTGAGCAAGCAGGCTGCTAGCTGCTCTACGGTGGAAAAGCTGCCACGACTGTGCAGTTTCTTCAGTCTCTATTGTCCTCGGGTATCACATAGCCTGGGCACACCAGAAACAGAAACAAGAGCAAGAATAGATTAGAAATCATAATTCCTAATACATGGTCAAATTTGCCAGAGTTAGGCTCATCTGTAAATGCCACTTTTTCTGAGAATGCATTTATAGTGTGTATAGTGTGTACTTAAAGACAAGGTTTTAGTCATTGCTTCTGCTATCATTGTTTCTTGCCCAGCTGCAAAGGAAACTAAACTTTGTGGTAACTGCTTTTTGTTTCTGTGAAAACTATAGAACATTCGTCTTCACACGGCTTAGGAAGATATAATAAGAAATGCCCATAAAAACATTGTTTTCTCTTTCTCTTGCCTCTAATGTCAATATGCTGTGTGAGGGAGGAAGCTGGGAGGAAATTGAAGTTTTCCTCTGAAAGATCATAAATCTAGATCTGTTACTCATTAATGAATTCCCTATAGCTCTTAACTGCCAGTAGATTTGCTGTGTAGAAAAAGCGGATGGCGGAGAGTCAGGAAGGCGTGCAGGCAGCGGGTGATCACAGATGTGACCAGTGCCCTCTCTCCCTTAGCTTGCTGAAGTGCCTGATAACCATATTGAAAAAGCAGAAACATTTTAATGGAACGAAGCCTACTTGGTCTGTATTCATCATCAAATTGGTAGCAAAAACAGAAGTATTTTCCTCTTAGGACATTTCATGAGAGGAAAAAAACCTTCTGTCTGTTAGGATCAGTTTGGTGATGAAGCTTGCCACCTCATTGCTGTATCAGCTGTAGGATTTGTGAGAGCTGGCACTTAGCCTGTGGTCCTCTTCGTGGAAGCTGCTGAAAGAAATCATTGTAAAAACAAAGCAGTTTTGTACAGATTCACACATCTCAGCCAATAAACAGAATTTCAGGCCATAAGTAGCTATTTAAATAAGTTGTATAATATCTACAATTTTAAAAACCCAGTATGTCTTATCACTAGGAATTACAGCCTTGGTGCCTGTGAGAAATGTTTGGAATGGCTAAAATGCAATAGGATGATCTTACCTGGGATGGAGAACCTGCATTTTTGCATTTTGATAAGAGGTACTGAAATAACTTGGACAGAAACAAACAAACAGGAGGGGATGAACTGCAGAATGGCACAAGGTAACACGTTTTTTTTCTGTTTAAGTTACCATTTGAATCTAACAGAGCTTTTATTGGCAAGACAATGGAAAAACAGATTTTTCTCAAATGTCTTATCTCATCCAATAGATACAGGCTGGAGCAACTAAAATTTCTAACCCAAACAAACATGGTCTGTTCTTGAAGGCAGCCCAGCTAATTATTTTCACAGAATCATAGAATCACAGAATGTTAGGGATTGGAAGGGACCTCGAAAGATCATCTAGTCCAATCCCCCTGCCGGAGCAGGATTGCCTAGACCATATCACACAGGAACGCGTCCAGGCGGGTTTTGAATGTCTCCAGAGAAGGAGACTCCACAACCTCTCTGGGCAGCCTGTTCCAGTGTTCGGTCACCCTCACCGTAAAGAAGTTTTTCCTCATATTTATGTGGAACCTCCTGTGTTCCAGCTTGCACCCATTGCCCCTTGTCCTGTCAAGAGATGTCACTGAGAAGAGCCTGGCTCCATCCTCATGACACTTGCCCTTTACATATTTATAAACATTAATGAGGTCACCCCTCAGTCTCCTCTTCTCTAAGCTAAAGAGACCCAGCTCCCTCAGCCTCTCCTCATAAGGGAGATGTTCCACTCCCTTAATCATCTTCGTGGCTCTGCGCTGGACTCTCTCTCGCAGTTCCCTGTCCTTCTTGAACTGAGGGGCCCAGAACTGGACACAATATTCCAGATGCGGCCTCACCAGGGCAGAGTAGAGAGGGAGGAGAACATCTCTCGACCTGCTAACCACACCCCTTCTAATACACCCCAGGATGCCATTGGCCTTCTTGGCCACAAGGGCACATTGCTGGCTCATGGTCATCCTGTTGTCCACTAGGACCCCCAGGTCCCTTTCCCCTACGCTGCTCTCCAACAGCTCTGCCCCCAACTTGTAGTCATACATGGGGTTGTTCTTGCCCAGATGCAGGACTCTACACTTGCCCTTGTTATATTTCATTAAATTACTCCCAGTCCAACTCTCCAGCCTGTCCAGGTCCCTCTGAATGGCTGCGCAGCCTTCCGGTGTGTCAGCCACTCCTCCCAGTTTTGTGTCATCAGCGAACTTGCTGACAGTGCACTCTATTCCCTCATCCAAGTCATTAATGACTATATTGAATAGTACTGGTCCCAGTACCGACCCTTGAGGGACTCCGCTAGACACAGACCTCCAACTGGACTCTGTCCCATTGACCACCACTCTCTGGCTTCTTTCCTTCAGCCAGTTCACAATCCACCTCACTACCCGATCATCCAGACCACACTTCCTCAGTTTAGCTGCAAGGATGCTGTGGGAGACCGTGTCAAACGCCTTACTGAAATCGAGATAGACCACATCCACAGCTTTACCATCATCTATCCACCGGGTTACGTCCTCATAAAAGGCTATCAAGTTGGTTGAGCATGACTTCCCCTTGGTGAAGCCATGCTGAGTGCCCCTAATGATCCCCCTATCCTTGATGTGCCTAGAGACAGCACCAAGGACAAGTTGTTCCATCACCTTTCCGGGGATGGAGGTGAGGCTGACCGGTCTATAGTTACCTGGGTACTCCTTCTTGCCCTTTTTGAAGACTGGAGTGACATTCGCTTTCCTCCAGTCCTCAGGCACCTCTCCCGTTGCCCACGACTTAGCAAAGATGATGGAGAGTGGCCTAGCAATGACTTCCGTGAGCTCCCTCAGCACCCGCGGGTGCATCCCATCAGGGCCCATGGATTTATGGATGTCCAGATTGCTTAATTGGTCCCTGACCCAGCCCTCATCAACTAAGACAGATTCCTCCTCTATCCTGACTTCTTCTGGGGCCGCAGGGATCTGGGGCTCCTCAGGACAGCCTCCAGCAGTATAGACAGAGGCAAAGAAGGCATTCAGTAACTCCGCCTTCTTTCTATCCTCTGTCTCCAGGGCCCCCACCTCATTCATCAGTGGGCCTACATTGCCCACATTTTGCATGAGTACTTTTCAGCAATGACAGTGAGAACTCTGCTGTATCACACTTGGTTTTATGCCCGACAGCAGGGGAGGCAGAGTTATGGGAAAACCCTGTATGTCGTATATTTGATGATACCCAGATTGCTGCTAGGCACTGGATGATGGAGACATGTATGAAACAGCACTCTGCAGCATGTATGCTCCCTACCTCAGGTTCATGGGTGCTGCCCAACCTCCAGTGTGCAACAGTCATGGGGCGAGCAGAAAGATGCAAACAGAATTCACCTAATGCCTCATCTGGAAAATAATAAACTCTTTGCTTTGTTTTAATCAGGGGCTTAATGCTATGTCATACAATGACTATTTGAGTGCATAAAGCACACATTTTTTTTCTTGAAGAGAGCCATATAGAAATGATGAAACAGTCCATGAAGAATCTTGCAACCTGGACAGCTGAGGGCTCCCAGCTCTCTCCTGCTGTGAAGGGATGGGCTTAGTTATGGAGGAACCAAATGAGCAGGCTGCCTTGAAAAGTTAACATTTTGTTATTTCCTTTTCTTTTGCCCATGCTCAAAACACATCATATTCACTCAATTGATAAATTAAGAAGTTGGAGCTGTAGCAACAATTGACATGACCACCGGGACAATGAACCACATCTGGTTTATCTGAATGAAATCAATTTAATTGCTTAGTAGCAGGACAGGACATACAGGTGTTACAAAGGAAGTGGACATCTTGAATGCATGGTGTGCTTCATATTTGCTTTTCCCCTGCAGCACAGACGTAGCCTTTGATTTCTGCGTCTAGCTCAGCTGTGATCATATCGGTTTCCTCCTCTCATTCCCATTCACCATCCTATGTTCCCTTTGTTTCCACCATCAGTCTGCAGACAGAAAGCTGAGCTGAAATATTGAGTGTTGATTTATAGTTTTAGTCTTTGCTTCTGTTTCTTCATTCCTCAACATACAGCACTTTTATACTCTCTTTTGTAATGTCTAATTCATCTCGATTTTTCTTTTTCTCAATTGACCCTTATACATCTTGACTTCTAAATCCTAATCATTTACCAGCAACCTTTTTTCTGCTTCTTAGTCTTTCTTCTTAGATCTCACATCTGTTTTAGGGGAGAAGAGGGTGAAGGGGACAGGAATGAAGGCAGAGGAGAGGAAGATCTCAGGCTTTACCAAAAGATTTTTTTCCTTTTGCTTCACATACAGGTTAACTCTGTACTGATCAATGTAGGTAGTTGACTAAGACAAATTAAAACAGAAAACAAACAAAAGAAACCAATCAAATGAAACCAGAAAAACTACGGGAATAGCAGAATGCACGATTATTGGTTGCTCAGTTCTGATTTATCCCTGGTTACAATTGTGCATCTATATTTATAATGTCATCACATGTTACCAGTTCCACTTTTTAGACTGTAGATGTCTTGCATTTAGTGATCTTAGATACATTCTTTAATAGAATTATTTCTTCAACATTTCCAAGATCTCTTTTCCTTCGGGGGATTTTTATAGTCTTTTCAGATCTGTCCTCATTTTAAAGACAATGAAAAATGGAAAAAAAATTTAAATCTAAACTTTCATTTTTAGACAGTTAAGCTATCTGGAAACAAACTTCCTTGCAAGGATTGCCTTCAGAAAGTTAAATACAGCTGTCTGTTGGAATCGTCCATTAAATTTCAGTTACTCCAACTGACCTATCAACAAACTGTTTTACTTACATCTCAAAGAAGGTTAGGGCTGTTAAATTTAAATGGTCCTATTGCAAAATGGGATTGTATAATTCATAATGTGTGAAAAACAACCTTACCTCTTTTGTTGAAATACTCATGTGTCCAAAATACAAGCTGAATAAAATCAGAAACTTATATTAATTTGTGTAGCTTCTGTACATTGACTAGTCTTTTGTGCAGACTTCTGTCCTGAATCCCAGTTGGCAAAGCAGAAAATTTATTTTCCCTTAGATGAAAACCAGGTGATGTCTGATGAATTCATAATTAGCTTGGAAGTGTCTCATCCACACTGAATAATGAAAGGCATACCATCTTAAGCCATGTATGTGTGAGTGTGAACAATACTTTATTGCTCAGCCCCGTTAGTTCCTCATAAGATGCTAAGATCAAGTTTGCTTTGCTGTGGTTGAGTTGTGCCCAGGTTTCTAATCTATTTCATTTTCTATGACTCCATTCTTTCTCTTTTCTTTGGGTAGAATTCATTCTAGTAAATATGATCAACAGGCTTCATCCTACCTCTTTTCTCAAGAGCTTTTACTGTGTCACCTGAATATCAGAAGATGAATACTCATCTTTCTCTCCAGTAGCAGGTAATGTGCTGGAAAGTTTTCGAGCAGCTCAGAAAAAAAACCCTCTGACTCCTCCCACTTTTAGGAGGAGGAAACCACAAAGGTAATCCTGGGAAAGATCACTTTAGAAAGTGTGTAAGTTTTTCAGCTGGCGAAACTGTAGCACAAAAAAGCTTAAGTGACTACACAGCAAGGATGTGGTAAGTATAGAACAAAATGGAAATTCCACTATTGTTAATTTAAGTCTAGTTTATTACTGATTCCACTACTCTCTGTAGTTCCTTCTCTCTTAAAACCGACAAAATTGGTGTTAAAAATTAACTTTCTGTTAAGATGAATAAGAGAGGATCATTTACCATCTCATACTTTTTTTTCTGTTTGAGCATTTAGTAAGACAATACAAGAAAATTCCCTTTCCCTTGCTGTAAAATTATATAGTACACAATACAGTTGACTACAGAGCAGCATCAACTTTAACCCAGAACACAGATGTTAAAAATATATTTTGTTTACAAATTCTTAACACTGTTTTCTGATTCACTGTTCTTCTTTAAGCTTTCTTAAACCATTTCATCCTCAGCTCCTCCTTTTGCCAACATCATCGATGAACTTGGAGATTTGTTTTTTTTCACAGCTCTTTATTGAGCTATGTGGAATAATTGAAAAATTTGGATAGAAATCTCAGCCATTTTAGCCTGTTGAGGACTAAGATTTATATTCAGATAGATTTTCAGTTATAATGGATCTACAAGTCAATAATGAGGCCAATAAAGTATGGTTTCAAAACAGCAGGATATTAAGAAGTCTGTATTAGACACAGAACAATTTGGATCCAAGCATCAGACTGTTCTTTCGAAAAGAGAATAAAGATTCAATACAATCAAGTGAACCAAAGCTTTTACAATTGTTACTCTTTTAATTACCATAAAATTCATTAGCCATGACTAACTGGTTTAAATTCCTGCAAAATTAAAGTCCAGTAAAAAGCAACACATGATAACTGCCTGAGTGACATCTGATTAAATTAGCAAATCGATATTGGATTCTGAACACACTCCTGGATCAGGCAGAAATGAGCATGGTGTTGGCTTGCTGCACAGTTACAAGTTTCAGATCCATCTGGAAGAAGTGAAGTTATTGATGTCAGGCTCTTGTGAGCAGTGTCTGTCTCCCTATACACATATCCTATGTAGTCCAGCCTGGAAGGCAGGTGGTCCTTCCCATCCCTCTTCCATTTCTTAATCAGATACCAGTGATCCTCACAGACAATAATCATGATAGCTGAAGTTAGGTAAAGAACTTTTCTGTTCAATTTCAGAAAAATAATTTTTAATAGTTTATATCTCCTATGTACCACTTCAATTATTAAAAAGTGGACTAAGAGAGGACTTCAAAAGACCATAGAATCCAGCCCTCTTTTTTTTTGGATATATGATCAAATATTCACATCTTGCCCTGGTCAGGAGTCTATCTAACTTCAGTGTAGAAGGAGAGATGAAGGCAAAATGGACAGCGTGCAGACCCAGACTGTCATAAACATGTTGTTGATGCAGTTACACATAGCCACTGCTCAGAAGCAACTGCTGCCCTCCCGTTCCCTGGTGACTGATTACAGCATTTTACATTTTATGCAGCTTGAACAGACATTTTCAAAATACTGATTAAAGTGTTACCTGTTTTTTTTTTGTAATAGTATGCAAGTAAATACAACACTTTAAAACACAAACATTCATTTTATTTCCCTGCACTTATATACGGACTTTCTTTGACTTCAGTACAGAACTTTGACTAGGTTTTCTTACTTCTGAAGAAATGCAGCCTCTTTTTGTCTTTGTCAGTATATAAACAGATACTACATTCATCAGCCAACCATGCAGTCTTCAGAATAAAACTCGTAAACTTTGACTGCAATGGCACAGTCCTCACTCATATACTGAGGTAGAAAAGCAATTGCATCTGTCTGGGTAAGCCAGGCAGATTAGGGCCTGAAAACGACATTGAAAAACAGTCACTTGTTAGTCTCTCTGCTAGTGATCCCAACTTATTTATCTGGTTTTTTTTCCTTCTGTAGCTCAATTTTCCTAGGCCCTTTCAGCAAGGGATGATATATCTCTCTTTCTAAAGATTTCTTTTAGAGTATTGTTTAACTCCATGGTTACAAAAACCCCACAGGTATATGTGCTTGCTTTAAGATTTATCTTAAATTGTCAAATAATGTAAATAAATTTTCACAGGTCATGATGGTACTGAATCAAACTTCAGTTTCATTAATTTCTGAATGTACACTGTACAATGTACACTGCTGGGGATTAAGTCTTTTTTTTTTCCTTCTAAAAACGTATACATTCTGACTGCTCTGAATATATAAATAGCCAAAGAAAAAGAATGAAAAAAAAATAAAAGTACTGTCAGAGGGTGAATGCTTGCTGCTTTCCTGGAGTCTATAGGAGACACGCACTGTTCAACATTTCTCCAGAGAGGGCCATCAGCAAAGAACACAGATAACTCCTGTGGTGTTAACAACTTCCATGGAGGCCTTGTGCGCAGGCCATTATGTTCTTCAACAAATTAAACAACATCACTTGCACTATCATGTGGGAGAAACCAAGTCATAAGTCGTTGGGTGACAAAAATTAATGTCGACAAAAATTAATGTCTTATTCGGGGTCACTCAACAGTTTCAGGTTAAGCTGAGAACACATTCAGCATAGGCCCTTCATCGTGTGTGTGTCTAAATATCTTGTTAACTGTTCAAGTACACAAGCCTATCTATATGTTCCGGTACCTTATTGGGAAGCGACCCCAGTGCACTTCCCACAGAATCATGCAGATGTCACAACAGAAATCTACAAAGACACATTATGAGTTTAATTAGCCATAGGTATTATGTAGAGTTTTCTGGATAAAATAATTCTTGAGATGCTGGATAGTGAAGAATGAGATTAATTCCTAGAGGATATCTACATTTTCCATGTCAGATTTCCTGTGGGAAGACTTTGTTTCATATACTTAGTTTTTGAAAAAAAAATCAATTTAATAAATGTTTTCTTTCCTTTTCCTGTATTTTTGTATCTATCTTCCCTTTCTCCCCTTCCAACGTTTGCTACTGTGTGCTATAGCAGTGTGTAGGGGTATTCTTTACTTCCTCTTTTTTTTTCCTGTACTTACTTCAGCTAATTCTTCAACTGTAGAAAAGTTGCAGAATGCTACAGAGAATATAAGGGTGGAAGGAAAAGCATTTTTTTCACCACTTATTATATGTGTCTCATGTTGATACAACTCATTTATGCATAACTCACTTTATAAAATTGTTTCTTCCTCCCCGCCATACACTAATATTTGCGTGAAATGCTTTCAAAAGCATTTTAAATAATGCTTATAGGACATTCATATGTCATATTTCAGTCTGTGACAACATGTGCTTTTTTAAAACTAGAGATTTTTCATTCAGTCCTGGCATGCGATTTACCCGCATTTATACTATATATGTACTGCATCAGTTACAACCACTCACAGACACAAGAAAATATAAACTTTCCATATTGCAATGAAGTTCAAGTTTAGACGAGCAAAAAGTTGATGCGATAGTTCTCTTTATTGTGCGATAACAGCGCAGACAGTTTTTCCTTTTGTGTCTAGTGGTAACTTAATTTCATTGTCTACTGTGTAACTAGATTCTATGAACTACTAGAAAGCATGTGAAAGATTAAGTTATTGATATCAGTGTGTTCCTCATATAGATATTTACAGAGAAAGAATTACTTGAGAAAACAGTTATTCCCTTCCAATACCACAAAGGCAAATTTATTCTCTAAGGAGCAACTTTAGAAACAAACCTTGCATAACCAGGTCCTTCATCTTGTTGAGCAATGGGCCCACATTTTCCCTACTCTCCCTTTTGTCCCTATGTACTTGTAGAAGCCCTGTGTAGGATGTGAGCTAAAACACACGAGATTCCTTCTGCAGTATTTTGGGCCTTCCTGCATAACACTGTTTCCAAAAATTTTTCAAAAAAAAAAGATTTACCATATTTTAAAAACAAATCTAAGTTCTACTGCCTTTTTACTGCATGTTGCCAAAAGGGGATGTAATAAACCCCAGGGCAAAACTCATCCTCTTCTGTATCGCTTATTGCGTAAACACAGAGACTGGGAATACCTGCATCTCTACCTATATAAAAATGACTTTAAATCTTTCTTTATGGTTTATGCAGAGGTGCCCTAGCATAAAAGGTCACGAAAAAGAATAAAGGTATCTTGCTAGAAAACTTTAATTCAGCTGAAAACTAGTGGCTTTTTAATTCAGCTCTGCCTAGGACTCTTTTTTTTTTTTTTGCCAGGTCATGACCAAGTTAATTGAGGAAGTCCCAGCTGAATGGAGGTCAGCATGTTGTCATTAGCTACCACTTAGCAGGACAGCTCCAGCTAAAATGTGTCCTTGGCTTCCTCCTTCCAAGTCCAGGAGTACAATATTTGTTTTCCGTGTTGCAAGTTTTTAGCAAAGTTTGGTACATAGTGGAATTGTGGGAAATGAGATGCATCCTAGTTAACTAAGAAATTGATTTCATTAACTGGAATAAATGCTTGCTAAAAAAAAATGAATAAATATTTATTTGCTGCCAGGTATGTTTGGTATTTGCTAGGAAGGTAGGGAACTTCCTGTCTCATTAACTTTGTATGTAAGAAGATCACGAATACAATTGCATAAGCTTTGAGTTTCTAACTGAAAAGTGAGTTCTCAGTTATATAGAACTCTATCTGAAGTATGAGTCAAAAGACAAACTTCAGTTTTATCTGTCACCCCCACCTTTCAATCTTACTGGGGGAGATGGGGGATTGCTAGCCTGCCTATTTTTCACTGGAGGTTTCTGAAATCTGGGGTCCATAAGTCATTGTTCCTAGGTAGGACTAAGTTGCATTTGGAGTTGTATTTGGTAGAATAAGAGCCTTGAATATGAAGCAGCTCTAGGGATATACGTCCCATGATCTTTGAACTGAAAAATAGAAAACAAATTATCTAGCAATGGACCATGACAGAAATTCTGGACCAATAGCAGAGGAGTTGGATCCCACCCATTGCTTTTTCTCATTTTGATAACTGCCAGCATCAGAGGAATGAAGAAACCATTACAAAAAAAAAAAAAAAAAAGCTGTTGGGTGTAAAAGATTTTTTTTTATGCTTAACAAGAAGCAAAGAAGAATAAAATGACCCATTTAGTCATATACGCAGAGAATAATGTTGGACTTTAACCTGGGAACAATCCTGGACTGTTTTATAATGCGTAACATCTGATGAACTGAGAGCCAAAACCAGCTGGATGGTTATAGAGAGACTTTATAGACATTAACTCTCATAATGCCATGGTATCAGTTGATGATACCGGTAAAAACTAATTCTAATATTAAAGTACAGAACAATATAAATGAAATGTCCCATCCAGTCATTATGGAAATACTGTATTGCATATACAATGAAATGAACATAGAATCACAGAATCATGGAATGGTTTGGGTTGAAAGGGACCTTAAAGAACATCTAGTTCAATGCCCCTGCCATGGGCAGGAACACCTTCCACTAGACCAGGTTGCTCAAAGCCCCATCCAGCCTGGGCTTGAAACACTGCCAGGGATGAGACATCCACAACTTCTCTGGGCAACCTGTTCCAGTGTCTCACCACCCACACAGTAAAGAATTTCTTTCTAATATCTAATCTAAATCTACCCTCTTTCAGTTTAAAACCGTTCCCCCTCGTCCTATCACTACATGTCCTTGTAAAAAGTCCCTCTGCAGCTTTCCTGTAGGCCCCCTTCAGGTACTGGAAGGCTGCTAGAAGGTCTCCCCGGAGCCTTCTATTCTCCAGGCTGAACAGCCCCAACTCTCTCAGCCTGTCTTCACAGGAGAGATGCTCCAGCCCTCTGATAATCTTCGTGGCCCTCCTCTGGACTCACTCCAACAGGTCCATGTCTTTCTTACGTTGGAGCTGAACACAGTACTCCAGGCGGGTGTCTCACAAGAGAGGAGTAGCAGGGGAGAATCACTTCCCTCGACCTGGTCATGCTTCTCTTGATGCAGCCCAGGATATGGTTGGTTCTCTGGGCTGTAAGTGCACATTGTCAGCTTTCCAAGCGCACATGTTGAGCTTCTCATCAACGAACACCCTCAAGTGCTTCTCCACAGAGCTGCTCTTGATACATTCTCTGACAGTTCCCTCAGGACCCATGGATGAACTTCATCAGGTCCCATGGACTTCTGCACCTTCAGGTTCCTTAGATGGTCTGGAACCTGATCTCCTACACTAGACAGTCCTTCATTCTCCCAGTCCCTGCCTTTGCTTTCTGCGGCTTGGGCGGTGTGGCTTGAGCATGTGCTGGTGAAGACTGAGGAAGAAAAGTTGTTGAGTACCTCAGCCTTCTCCATATCCCAGGTAATCAGGTCTGCGGTTTTGTTCTGGAGAGGGCCCACATTTTCCCTAGTCTTCTTTTTTATCACTGACATACCTATAAAAGCTTTTCTTGTTGCCCTTGACATCCCTGGCCAGATTCAGTTCTATCAGGGCTTTAGTTTTCCTAACCTGATCCCTGGCTGCTCGGACGACTTCTCTGTATTCCTCCCAGGCTACCTGCCCTTGCTTCCATCCTCTGTAGGCTTCCTCTTTTTTTGTGTCTGAATTTGTCCAGGTGTTCCTTGTTCATCCATGCAGGCCTCCTGGCATTTTTGCCTGACTTCCTCTTTGTTGAGATGCATCACTCCTGAGCCTGGAGGAGGTGGTCCTTGAATACTAACCAGCTTTCTTGGGCCCCTCGTCCCTCCAGGGCTTTATCCTAAGGGACTCTCCCAAGCACGTCCCTGAAGAGGCCAAAGTCTGCTCTCCTGAAGTCCACGGTGGTGAGCTGGCTGCACACCCTCCTTGCTGCCCTAGGGATCTTGAACTCCACCATTTCATGGTCACTGCAGACAAGGCTGCCCTTGAGCTTCACGTCCCCCACTAGCCCCTCAATGTTGATGAGAACAAGCTCCAGCATGGCACCTCTCCTCATTGGTTCCTCTATCACTTGGAGAAGGAAGTTATCATCAATGCATTCCAAAAACCTCCTGGATTGGTTATGCCCTGCTATGTTGTCCCTCCAACAGATATTGGGGTGGTTGAAGTCCCCCATGAGAGGACCAGGGCTTGTGAACATGAGGCTACTCCTATCTGTCTATAGAAGGCCTCATCCGCTTGGTCTTTCTGGTCGGTTGGCCTGTAGCAGATGCCCACTATAATGTCTCCAGTCCCTGCCCTCCCTTTAATCCTGACCCATAAGCTCTCGGTAGGCTTCTCCTCCATCCCGAGGCAGAGCTCCATGCACTCCAGCTGGTCATTGACATAGAGGGGGACAACCCCTCCTTTTCTCCCCTGCCTGTCCTTCCTAAAGAGCCTGTATCCTTCCATTCCAACACTGCAGTCATAGGAGCTGTCCCACCACGTCTCCGTGATACCAATAAGATCATAGCTTTGCAGGTATGTGCACATCTCTAGCTCCTCTTTTTTATTCCCCATGCTACGTGCATTTGCATAGAGGCATTTAAGTTGGGCCGCCAATGAAGCTGACTTACTGGCTGAAGTGGCTGGAATTCCTTTGTGCTGCTCTTCAGGTGCTCTCTTGCTGATGTGTGATTCTTCTTCAGGCTCTGGACTTCTATTCCTGGCCCTGGAATCAAACTGGTAAGAGTGGGATGGAATGAGGGTCCTCTCCCCTGCCAACTTTAGCTTAAAGCCCTCTTCACCAGGTTGGCAAGCCTATGACTGAAGATGTTCTTCCACCTCTCTGACAGACAGACCCCATGAGGCCTCCATAGACCAGGTTTCTCAAAGCGAGTCCCATGGTCTAAATAGCCAAACCCCTGGCTGTGGCACCAGTCCTGTAACCAGTGTCTTTGTGGAAAGTTTCTCTATTCCTGCTAGGAGCTCTAAACTGGCTGGGTTTTCACTCTAGTATTGACTGCCTCACAACTGTGTGATAAATGTTTCCCTACACCCAAGAAACCAGACTACTGAACTGTCTAGATACCTAATCATAATACTTGCTATAAGAGCATATTTTAATTATCACAACATTTACTGCCTTTATAATGATACTAATGATTTAAAATCTGGACATGTTCTGAACATATAGTACAACATATTACAAAACTACTAATTTGAAAACATAAAGAACAGGTTTATCACATGGTAAATCTAATGTCATGCTTTTCTCCGGCCAAATCTCACTTATTTATTAAGAAAACCTAAGTGAAAAGTGATGTCAAATATTATCAAATATGAGCTCTGGTAAAATGCAGGTGGCAATCACTCACGATGCCTGACTTGCTATTTCAGCTGGTCAGAAATGTCCTGGCAGAAAGCTTTTCATTTAAAAATACAGAATCAGCAAACCCAAAACTTTCTGCAAGCACACGTGTTTTATGTATGTATGTGTTTACAAATATATCAGTTTCAATATAGTCAGTTTTTAACAATAAGGAGGATTTCTTGCCATCAGAATGCAGTCTGTGGAAATAATGTCTCTTCTTTCAGAGCAGATATCTGCTGGCAGTCAGAGCACTCACCCAGGACACAAGAGAGCTAGGTTTCTTCTTGAACATAGACTAGACACCTTGGCTCATCAGTAATGGAGTTAGTAATTCCACTAATTAGCCATTCTCAGGGTTATTTTGGCAGAAGTTTTATCTCTCAGTTTCTTTTATTGAAGCTGATTTACTTTATGTCAATAAAATAAATATTCGTTGGTCTAAGTGGAGAAAGTTTGATTTACTCTGTTATCTAGCAGTTACATCACTCACCAGCTCAGCTGTGTTGCAGAAATCTCCTGAAGGAACAGCTCTGGCATATTACAGGTCCAGAAAGGTCCAAAATCAAGAGGTTGTAGCACAAACTTGTAAAGCACCCTTCTTTTCATGTCTGCTGCAAACTTTGTTTCAGGCCTTTCAGAAGCTGTAGTGTGCTAGAACAGTTCCTATTCTACTTTCCCCTTCCTTTGCTGGTCTAGTGCCTACGAGGAGGTGGCAGCACCCAAAACTGTGACTCCAAAACCCCTTTTACAAATAGAAACTCTGGAAATAAAGGTGAGGCAGAACCAGCCTAGAGAAAACACCAGTATCCCAGGAAACACAGAGAGCATAAACCAACTGTATCTTCCCCCAATAATTATTGTTTTTATTCTTTTACTACATGTTTGGGTGAAATTATGAGCAGGTCAAAGTCTAAAGTGTTTAAGAACATTTCCCTAAGAGAGGATAATACCTGTCTGCTATGAATGAAAAATTAAATGTTCACTTTTGCTTTTTTTGTGAGTAAATTGCAGTTTCTGAAAATCAGGGTTTGATAAAACATGCTGTCCTGGTTTGGCCCAAACCAGGCCAATTAGTCTTGAAGAAACCAAGGTCACTGCTGGGTTCCTCACTGCTTGCGAGTGAGGAGCCAAGGGGGGGTTGCGCCTGCAGGGGGGAGCGGACAGGGCGGCTGGCCCAGAATTGACCAACAAGGTATTCCATCCCATACATGTCATTCTCACTTTCCTATTTATCACTAACCCACTGCCTCCTGGAGGTGGGGCCCAGGAGGGAGGGGCCCTCCTGTCTCCCACTGATTGGTACCAGCTTTGCCAATTCTGCAGTTAAAAGCCTGCAGGTGTGATGGCAGGGGGAGCTACTGCATTTTCTCCTCTGCCTGTGCTGGGGGGAGCAACTCTGCCTGAGGAGGATTTCCAAGCTCTCAGTCTTGGCTTTGTATATATTTGTATATATTTGATTATTTCTATTATTATTGTTATTATACTCTTTTTCATTATTATAGTTTATTAAAACTGTTTTACTTTCTAACCCATAAGTCTCTCTCCCTTTTCCCTTTCCCTTAGTGGGGGGGGAGAGGGTTAACAGAGAGCATCTGCCACCTGGTTAATAGCCAGCCCAGCTTTAAACCGTGACACATGCAAATTTAGAAAATAGCCTTTACAAGTCCCTTTGCTCTTTTTGGAAAAGAATTCAAAGCACTGAAATAATGATGTGTTAAACAATAGAAATGGCATTTTTCTCTACCATTACGTCTTGTAGGCTGTAATTTTCAGCCTGCTCAGGGACTCTTGGTCATGCAAACTAAATTGAACTGTTGCATGAACAATTTAAAAGGTATGGATGCTTTTATCCAGGACTGAGTACTTCAGTTGAAACACCCCAAATTAGATCACCCTGCTGTCACCATCCTGCTACCTGAAAAACTCTACATGGGTATTTGCATTCCAAGTAAAACAGGGATTATACTGGAAAGAGCCTGGGGCAAAAGATGGACACAAAGGAGATTCTGTGCTATTTAAAAAGTACCAAAAGATATATCTGAAAGTAGGTCTCCCTTCCTGGCCAAAAGTGTGGGATATATCAAGTGCTACCAGAGGATGTCCAAATGCACAGTGGCTCACTCACTGAACGAGGAGCCTCCTCTTACATCCCCACTGGGTGACAAAATCCAGCAAGATAATCTCACTGATAATAGTTTTCCTTCATTACAGTTCCCATTCATCACATACAATACAGCTAGGAAAAAAAAAAATACAAAACCCACAAAAAACCACACCACAACCCACGTTTGTCAATCACCTGCATTTGGACAGAAAGAAACTAAAGCAAGGGTTGGGTGTTTGTTATCTTGTACCTTTTTACCTTTGCTGTCTTTGTTTCTGTTTATTAAGGCTATGATGGTTTCACCAGTGCTACTGTACTTAGAAGCTGGGAGAGCTTCCACATGTTTGTGTCCATGAACTGCCAACACAACGCCTCAGCCTGCGGGGATGTTTGCTTGATGTGTGAGCAAAACAACAGTCATCAAGTGATGGGGAGTATGCAGCGGACTACCTATGTAACTGGTAATAAATAACCACCTAAAGGACAAAAACTTTCATTTAGCAGCAGAGAGTCATCTATATTTAAGGTCAAAAAAAACCATGTCAGAAACAGTGGGAGTACTTCAAAGTCCCTGAGCAACACAGAGTGTCCCAAGAAGATGAAACTCTTCAACTTCTTGCAGTATTTTTTGATGCAAATAAACAATACTTGGTAGTATTTAATGAAGTATAGACACTTATTGCCCATGAATATTTTGACTATGGAACAATGAGAACTAAACTAAAGCTATATAATTTATCTCTATAAAGGAGAAAGAAGGAGGAGATGCATCCACCTGGGAGCATGTACTTCACTGACTCATGTTAGTGGAGACTGGTATATATCCCACCAGTATGTAGAACAAAAATGATTCTCTGCCTGGTATGAATTTTTATTTTCCCTCAATTCCACTGCTGAACTGAAAAAGTAGTTTGTAGAGTTCTGGCCAGCAACACTGGATTACACTAGCAAAAGATTTTCTTACTATGAAGTTAGCCTCACTCCTATAAAACAGCTTGGTGATATGTGAGTTGCTTTGAGCATCTTTATAAGTCTGTCTGTTACTCGGTTAAAGGCAAGGGCATACTGAATCCAGAGTCCAGGAAACTTGTGCACCATCCTGCCTATAAATCATCCATGCCACTCTCACCGACAATTTATAAATGCATTTATTTGGTGTATTTTGTATTTCAGAATCAAAGCCTAAATTAAGTCTCAGGAGGTGGAAGACTCATACATTTAATCTGCTACATAATTTGGCACTGGATTTGCCTTTTCAGTCCCACATGCCTTCCCAGAAGATGTGATTTAGTCAAAACAATTACCGAGCTTGAGCCAGATCCAGAATGGGGAGATTCTGTGGTCTGTGGCAGGCAATCAGGAGAGGCGAGCTAATGGTACTTGCCATTAGTGAATCTGTATTTCTGAAAAATGTATTATGTTTTGACTACACCTGTTGATATGAGGAGAATCCAGACTTCAAAACAAAACAAAGCAAAATAAACCACTTTTAGTAAGCTAATTAAAACAGCTTTAGTTCATAATCCAATGCATTCTGGACTCACAAATAGAAGTCCTAAACAGATCTTTTGGTTGGCAAATAACCCCAGTTTGTAAGGAACTGATTGATACAGTTGTGGAAATTAAACGTGTTGCAAAGTACCACATAGTGGAGCATGTCATGGCTTGCAGCAAAACGTAAACACAGTAATGTTTACATGGCCAGAGCACCAATTTATGCCTAAATTCAGAAGAGTATTCCATGCAAAACTAAAACTTGGGATGTTGCTAACCGCATAAGTAATAAAAAAGAGTCATCTTTTCCCCTGCTGCTTTTAGAGTGCAGCTTGCTTCAACACATTTGCATTCTGCTTGGATCTCCCAAGTCAGCCCCAAGGTAGCCTGAAGGATCATGCCTTCAGGGATTCGGGACCAGGGGAGGAGCAGGCTCCTCTTCTACTTTGTTGCCATGGCACCTGGAAAATAATCGGCACACTATCACAAGTGGTGGTTTTCAGCAGCTGTGGCGTGCGAGGGTTATAGGCTCAGCAGAAATATCTGTTCCCCAACCGAAATTTTCCAGAGGGCTTCACAGTGCATGAGCAACGTTGAAATGTGGGCTCAGGGATAAGAGAGAAGCCTCATATTTTCATCTGGAGTGGCAAAACTACTTCTGACATGTAAGAGAGCAAGGAGTGGACTCTCAGACCGCTTCATTTGCCTGAACTAGGATACCCAGTGATCACCAGTGACATCTTCCATGAGTTCAGTTGTTCAAGTGAACACAAAATCTATTAGTGGACGTGCTTTGTAAAGGAATATTTTGCTGCCTGTTCCACAGTTGTTCTCCAGAAACTGTTTTTTTGTGAAGGCAGACTGCTTCAGCTTGACCATCTGTGCAGAAACTGTGTCAAAGACTTCTCCACCTTCAGGAGAATCCTGAAGCAGTTACTACTTTGATCTTATTTGAGTAATTATCCAAAACTCAGCTATCTATGTAAAATTAACATGGGCTTCTTGGAATTGATAGATTTCATTTGAACATATTTTCACTGGGAAAATCATGAATGAAAAAGCTCTCTATCTAAAGCCTGGATGAGAACATAATGCAAATACTCATTCAACTCATATGTCCATTTTATTCCCCCCTCTTTTAGTTTAGGTTTTGGAGTGGTTTTTTTCATTGTAAATTCTTTGTAACTAGGGTCATATTATGTGTGTGCATGTTCCGACTAAACCTGAATTTTAGTCTTCGCTAGATTTCTGGAAAACCTACCAGCCCCAATCTCTCTGTTAGAGAGTTCTGCTTCCCCATTAGAAGAGCAATCAAGACTGTAATGACTATGTAATCTGAAGCACATTAGTGATCACACTTCAAAATGTAATTTCATACCTTCCCACCTTTCTGTCCCACTTTACAAGCTCTGAGCAGAGTGACTGCAGAAGAATAGAAGGGAGGTGGGAGGGAATTAATTAACTCTCATCTGCCTCTGTTGTGCCATTTTAATGACAGGTTCACCTTCTATGTTCCTCTAGGAAACAGAGCAAGATGGCAGAGGATCAAGTGAAATAAAGTGGTAGTGGAAGTGCAAAATAGGTTAGAATAAGGTAGATCACAGACAACAGCTAGAATAGACTAAATGAAGTGGAAGTGGAAAGGTAGAACTGGAGGGAAAATAGAAAAGTGGACCAGATAAAACTTACTACAACCTGAGAAAGTAAATAGCAAATTTAAATGTGCAGCAATTGGGATGGAAAAAGCAATCATTAAAAAGAAGACTCTCTTCTCAGATTACAGAACCACACAATGAAATTATGTCTAAGAAAATGTAGGAGAAAGATTCAACAAACAAGAGCAGAGGGAGAGAGAACGCAGGAGTAAGAAAAATAACAAAAAGAGTGGGAATGAAGAATGTCATTGGAGAAATGGAAAGCAAAACAAAAGATGCAAAAGAACTGGAGATGGGAAACAAGGTAGTGTCAGGAAGCAAATGAGAGCATAGGCGATGAAGAAGAAGACATTTCATAGATAGGAAGAAAAGTATGGAATAAATAAAAGATATAAACACACATGTAAAGAATGACCACGAAAGATTATGACCTTGTGCCCTGTGAGTATGGCTTAAGTTTGCCCTAAGAACAGGTAGTAGTTTTCCCACTGCTGGTCTTGCACTTGTTGAATAAAAATATTAATATATTATACCAGGGCAAGCATATTTCACAGTGAAAAAGCTGTGTATCCATAATAGAAATAGACTTGATGTCAAGATAGTCTGAGGAGAGAGGTTCAGATAGTTTGTTTTCTCTGCTTTATTGTAATTTCTTATGTAAAAAGGGGACTTACGGCTTTATTCTATCATTCTGATTCATGCTAAGTGGTACATTACCTGCAAGTGATTTGAGTGAAATCAATAGGACTGCTTGCTGAGCAAGGACTTGATTGCTGCTTTGCCTAGGGTCAACAGAATTCCTACTGCTTCCAGTGAAAAAAGATCAAGCAGTAAGATAATAGTTGTGAGAAAGAATGACAGAATCACAAACTATACATAAGTACATGCACTGGGATAGGCGCACAGCAACATATTATGTTATATATTAATGTAAAATATGGACATCTCTTATGAATGTTTCCTATTTCCACCACCAAATGCAGATGAAAACCACTACAAAACAAAGGGATATCAAACAAATGCCTTCATTTTCAAAAATATTGCATTGATAAACACCATCTAGACATTGTGTCCAAAAGATATGAGGAGGTCTTTTACACATTCTATTTATAATCCAGTGTCAGATAAATTAAACTAACTTTGAAAATTATCATGACTTTTTATGAAAAACATGTTACATAGTCAATAGACTTCGGATGTATAGCAAACACATACTCCATTTGTTTTAATATACCATAAATAGATAGAACAGGTCCTGAGGATCAGCAACTGTAATGCATTTAATTACATTCTCTTCCATACCTAGCTAATAGGCTTCCACCACCTTGAAATTCTTAGATGACCAAATGTCCATACAATAATGTATGGAGCTTTTATCACTAAATCAGCAGAACTTTTAAAGCCGTTTGTAATGATGAAGAGGCTCATTCTGGAGGTCATCTCTAAGCACATGGAAGAGAAGAAGGTTATCAGGAGCAGTCAGCATGGATTTACCAAGGGGAAATCATGCTTGACTAACCTGATAGCATTCTATGATGTCGTGACTGAATGGGTAGATGCAGGGAGACCAGTGGATGTAGTCTACCTTGACCTTAGCAAGGCGTTTGACACAGTTTCCCATGACAACCTCGTGAGCAAACTCAGGAAGTGTGAGTTAGAAGAACAGACAGTGAGATGGATTAAGAACTGGCTACACAATAGAGCCCAAAGGGTGGTAATCAATGGTGCCAAGTCTGGCTGGAGACCTGTAACTAGTGGAGTCCCCCAAGGATCAGTGCTGGGTCCAGTCCTGTTCAACATCTTCATCAACGACCTTGATGAAGGGACAGAGTGTCTTCTCAGCAAGTTTGCTGATGATACAAAGCTGGGAGGTTTGGCTGATACACCTGAAGGCTGTGCAGCCATTCAGCATGATTTGGACAGACTGGAGAGCTGTGCAAAGAGGAACCTAATGAGGTTAGAGTCCTGCAGAGTCCTGCACCTGGGAAGGAGTAATAAAAGGCACCAGTACAGGTTAGGAGGTGATCTGATAGAAAGCAGCTCCGTGGAGAAGGACCTTGGAGTCCTGGTGGACAACAAGTTATCCATGGGACAGCAATGTGCCCTTGTGGCCAAGAAGGCCAATGGGATCCCTGGGTGCATTAAGAAGAGTGTGTCCAGCAGATCGAGGGAGGTCCTTCTCCCCCTCTACTCTACCCTGGTGAGACCTCACCTGGAGTATTGCGTTCAATTCTGGACTCCCCAGTTCTGGGCTCCCCAGTTCAAGAGGGGCAGAGATCTACTGGAGAGAGTCCAACGGAGGGCTACGAGGATGACTAAGGGACTGGAACACCTGCCTGATGAGGAAAGGTTGAGAGACCTGGGGCTTTTTAGTCTGGAGAAGAGAAGACTGAGAGGGGATCTGATTAATGTGTATAAACATATGAGGGCTGGGTGACAAGAGGAAAGGGGCAACCTCTTTTCACTTGTGCCCTGCGGTAGGACAAGGGGCAATGGATGCAAGCTAGAGCACAGGAAGTTCAACCTCAACATGAGGAAGAACTTCTTTACCGTAAGGGTGACAGAGCACTGGAACAAGCTCCCCAGAGAGGCTGTGGAGTCTCCTTCTCTGGAGACTTTCAAGACCCGTCTGGATGTGTTCCTGTGTAACCTGCCCTAGATTGGTCCTGCTCTGGCAGGGGGGTTGGACTCGATGATCTCCAGAGGTCCCTTCCAAACCCTAACATTCTATGATTCTACGATTCTGTGAATAGTCCATTGCCAGACTTTTTTTGATTTTGACCCTTCTGGACTTCGGGTATCTTCTTTTATCTATCTTTATATAGATAAAAAGGAAATGCTCTCTGACTTAACGCCCTTTAAAAAAAAATCAGGACATTTTCTCAAAACTCGTTTCACGACCCTGGATTGAACGAGAATATTCATTTGATTCATCTGTAACTTTCTTTCCACTTGATTCAATAAGTTGAATATCGAGAGAGGTAAGAGACCATTTCTTCTTTAACTGAAACTCTCTTTTTGTTATACTTAGGCATCAGTCTCAGTATTTCAGAGGCTCGTTTCTGAGCACGCAAACTCACTAAGGGCTTGAAGTAGTGATAGCGAATTATCAAATTCCATTTGTACCTGAAAGATATGTTTGTTAAACCTGACTTTCAGAATACACCTCTAGGGTGAAAAAACCCTGTAGGTCATTCAAGAAACAAAAGCAAATAGATACATAATGGTGAAACCAGACAGTTCAAATTGCATGATTAAGCAATCAAAGGAGACTGCGAAGAGTAGATAAAGTTGTGTGTAGGCTTATAACAGCTTGTAGTTTTCTGGCTATTCAAATAAATTCTCTTTCAGTATCCGCAACACTAAATACTGAAACTTATGTTTTTAGTTATCATGACTAGAAAATTGCAAAAAAGTCAACATTTGGAACTATGAAGTGAGAGGAGGAAAATGAGAACCAGTAACAAGAAGATAATTTTTTTTATCATATTACCCATTGCTTTCACAAAATGCCTCCTACTGAACTCCATGCTATTGGAAATGCATCCAAGCTCATGTTTGCTAACTGACAAAAAATACCACACAAGGATCCTCTTTCCAGACAGATCTTTGCTAAATGTGTCTTCTACATCTATGAATAATTTTATTTTACTGTTGTTTTGCTTGCAGTGTGCCAACACACTATGGAGACATATCCATGAGTGAAAATAACTTCATATATCTTCATATATGATTACAGTCATGCAGAAAATAGCAATCAGTCAGAATTAATCTAATAAAAGAAATAATGTCAGAAATGAATGTAGTGCTATGAATTTTGTCACACTGTCTGGGTTTGTGATTCACTAGGATTTCACAAATTAAATAAACTGGGGCCTAGTATAATAAAGTTGCATGCTTACAGACTGACTCATTTACCAGATCCATCATGCAGGCGTCTCACGAGCCAGGTCTGGTCTCCAGCCTTTACACCCCAAAGCCACCAACGTCTTGAGCATACAGTGAGCTAATTAGCTGCCTACAGCTGGTGATACGCTCTTGTCTTCTCTGTAATCCAGCTACTGTCAGAAAAAAATGAAGCAAAAGCTTCAACAAAGTCTTCATTCAATTCTGAATAAACATTATTATTATTTTTTAAGAAGGGGTGTAAGTGGAGGTGAGGCTGTTTTCAGTTTATCAGAAAAGAGCTGCTGTTGCACTGGCTGCAAGAGAGGGCAGTTGCGGTGGTGGTGTCCTGATTAATCAGGGCACCAGATCCCCAGAGAATTCCCACCACAATTACTGGCGCTTAACCCAAACCCTCTCTTCAGTATCCACCCAGGAAACAACATTGTGTCTCCCTACATTTTGCAGCAGCAATTAGATAATCCTTTCTCGTGGACAAACTTGCTTCAGGCTGAGTACTAGATGCGGTATCCCAATGCAGAATAGATGCATGAACTCCCTCAACCATATTCTACATGAAATCAAAGCAGATAGCCTTTAATTTGTTCAGAAAACTGTCCTTCCATTTATCCACTGCCAGTTTTCATCTCTATCTCGAAATTCTTCCAGCATCATCACCTGGGAAAGTATATAGCTCTCATCCTGTCTTTCTGACAACAGAGGCCATTTTATTCTCTGCAAGAGAAATGGGAACAAGCTTCTTGAGAACAATTAGTCACAGTTAGTCACCATATTTTCAAGTTTGGGATCTCTAATGATAAATTTTCTACAAGACTATCTCATTTTTTGTAGCTCCGCAGTATCTCACACATGGTCCTGAAATTGTGTAAGTTCTGTAGACTGTTTCTGTCTTATAAATAAAATATCCATGGTGGGATTATAGAAGAAAAGAAATCCCAGTATTTATCAACATCTCTTCTACAAGGTCCTCAAAGATACTTAAGCATCTAAGTCCTGTTATAAACACACTAAATCTAATACAAAGACTAGAAAAGCTACAAGGCAAATATGAAGGTCAAAAAATCAGAGTATATTTAAGACAAACAGTCATTTAGGTTGATGCGTTTGCACTATGTTGGCTTAGTGCCCACAGTGGAGTGCCACAAAGGACAGAGCATGCTGAGGAGGGTTTTTAATAAGATGACTTTCCAAATGCATTTCCAGCTCTTCCCAGCTCATTCCAAAACTCAGACATACAAGGCTGTTACTAGCAAATCTGGTGCCCTTTGTGACCAAGGCCATTCCTAATACTAACTCTATATAACTATGAGAGTATTTTCTAGTAGACATGCTTTACCTAAAGAGAATAGTCATTTTGGAGAGAAAAAAAATATTTAGGAACGAACTTTATAAATCGAACCCATTCCCATACCTTCATCGTGTATTTTATATATCACACCAAAATGTTCAAATCACAGTGTGTATTTTTGGAGATTAAAGAAAATTATGTGGTAAAACTTAATTATCTTTTGCAGTAACACCAGCTGGCCTCATTTAAAACAATGATGTCTGATAGTTCCCATTCATTATGCAAGGACAGAATTCAATATATAGTGAGATACCGTGATGAATTACCTGAACCATTGGAGGCTATTATTTATATCTTTTTTCCCATGGCCTGATACCTCTGTAAACACACGTCTCTGCATTTTCTCATTCATGTTGGATCAACATACGAATGGGCTGCCTCTAAAAAAAAGTCCATTTGCTTCTGGAAGAGATTCAGAAAGCATCATTAATCCTCTCTCTGCGCTACGAGCACTTGGTGCTCCGATATGGCACTAAAGCTACTAGACTTCAAAGAAACAGAAAAAATTAGGGTTGTTATCACTTAGGACTACTACAAATCACAGCATGAAAGTTATTTTAAGCATGCTGTGCTATCCACATATTCTCCCAGATTTCATTTACTATACCTTCCATTGTTTCTACATGATATAATATTATCCATTGTCCTAGATCTTTGTTCTAGATGTCCTAGAACAAACCATAACAGTAGGAGACTGGTCCCATTGAATTCAGAGGAAATATTTACATTGTTTGGTTGAAGAATGCCTGGGTTTGTTTCTACCTGTTTAGTAGCACTGAAGCATTTTACTGCTAAACACCTGACATATTTCACTTCTAAATGTCTAACTTTTGGGACTAAGATGTTTCCAATATTGATATGAATTTAGATTTGACTCCCTGATTTTCATACATATGTTGCAGCTATTCTTATTTAGTTACTGTAATAAGATGAACTTAATTCTTCTTGTGTGATGCCTGCAATCAGCCTATTACATCATTTCACATTGTAAAGGCATTTAAAAAAAGAAACCTAGGGAACTTGTCTCTAAATGTTTCAAAATTCAGTAAACAACAATAATCCAATCAGGGATATATTGGCCAACTGGCAAAGCAGAATCCCTCATTGTTTTTAATGACAACCTTGCAGCAACTTGACTAGCTCATTAAAAAATCTTCCTGTTGTCTTGGAACAATTTCATGTGCCTTTAACAGGAGGTCTGGTTCTATCTGCAGCTTTTCTAACCAGAGCTGGCCTTTTATTTCAGTCCCTTGAAGAATTGAAATGCATCCACCCCCTCCCCTGAATCCCTATAATTTACTGTGCTCTCCTATTAGAAACCTCTGAATGAAACTGTGAAAGGGGATACACACAGTCTATATGTAGATGGAAAACCTAATAAAGTAAACTTGAGTATATTCCAGGAACAGAACAAGCAAATAAAAAATTCACCCTCCAAATGAACAGTTCAATTTTTGATAGTTTTGGTGTGGTGTCCTCACATCAACATGGACACACACATTTTGCGTGTGCCTCTTCAAGCAGACAATGCGACCAGGGGTTACTCCACACCTGTCCTGGGGGAAAGCAGTTTACTGAAAGGCAAGAAATTGCCTTTATGCTGCTTTGCTTTTTTTATCTTGCTAACACTAAAAGGCAGCTAAAAGGGGAGGTTTGTCCAGCAGCCCAGCTGTAATTCAGACCCTGGACCCCCTGCCCCAGCCAAAACTGAGTCCCCTTTGTGGCTGGGGACCCAGTCCTTCCAGAGGTCCCAGTACTGGATGCCTCCCTCAAAGGCAGCACAGGCTTCCTCACTCCTGCAGGTGGCCTGGGTAACCAAAGGGGCTTTCACATGTAAGAACTGAGTTTCTTATTGCTAAGGGTTACCAAATGAAGGCCCAAATGAATGGAAGTAATAGCAGTTACGCAAGCTACTATAAGAGCTTAGACAAATGTCTCTTAGACCTCTCTGCCCATGTTCATGTCCTCTGTATCACAATTGCTGCCTTTGGGTTGCAAGGTAGAGGCCAACTGCTGTTTTCACAGGAAAAGGATTAGAGCTACGTTTTTTTTAGATATTACCTTTTTTTTATCTTCAGAGAAACAAAGACACCTGAATCTGATCATACACCAACTTTATCTTGCATTGCATTCTGTACTATGGTCTCTGTAAAGTTACTCCTGAACAGGACTTTGTAAGTGAAAAGAATATTGAGCTAACTGTCTTTAGGCAAAAGGAAACTGTAACCCTAATAAATTATAAGCAGGGATTTATTAGAGCATTTTATGATATAGACAACTTGTATATATGTACTGTTTTTTGCTGGGATAGAGTTAATTTTATTCGTAGTATCTTATGTGGTGCTGTTCTGGATTTGTGACCAAACCAGTGTTGATAACACACTGCTGCTTTAGTTATGGCTGAGTAGCACTTACAAAGTGTGAAGGCCTTTTATTTCTGCTTCTCACACCACCCCAGCAGCGAGTAGGCTGGGGGTGCATGAGAAGTTGGGAGGGGACGCAGCTGGGACAGCTGACCCCAACTGACCAAAGGGATATTCCATACTGTATGGCATCCTGCTCAGCAATAAAACTGGGGAGAGAGGGAGGCTGGCCAGGGCTGCTGGTGATCAGGGACTGGCTGGGCATCAGCTGCTTGGTGGTGAATAATTGGGGTATTTTTGCATCACTTGTTTTTCTTGGTTTTGTTTCTTTTTCTCTTTATTGTTTTTTTTTCTGTTTGTTCTTTTTTACTTTTTATTAAACTGTCTTTAACTCAACCCATGAGTTTACTTACTTTTACCCTCCGATTCTCTCCCTCATCCCACTGGGTGGGGAAATGAGTGAGTGGCTCTGTGGGGCTGAGCTGCCTACTGGGGTTAAACCCCAACACCGCTATATTAATCACGTACATGGAATCAAGTCTTTTTCAAAGTATTTTTAGGATGGGGTCTTGAAAATAGAAACCAAAATGCTGGAAAATTGACTTTTTATCAACTCTTGTACCTAAAAGTGTCAGAACTGTGCTACTTTTAACTGTAAAGGATTGTCTTACAGCCATTTTATACGCTAATGGTAGCTGTTTATTGCCATCGAATAATTTTTTTACGAGACTTATCATATTGAAAAAACAACATAACTGATCATGTTGGACTTTTCACTGTAGTTTTTTTCCTTTTTATATGCACTTAAATTGCTGTATCTTAGGTTAATGAAGAGATCTTTTTTCCTGATACATTACTGATGAGGAATTCAGCGGTTGTGCCTGCTAAAGGTCATGGTAACATTGTGGGTTTTTTCATTCTTGATCCGATCTTTAAGCCAACAAGTGCAGCAACAAGTTTTGTAACACCATTAGCAAGTTAGGAAACAAAGCAATTGTTGCATTTCCATTTAATTGGCATTCGGTTGTTTCTAGATTAAAAAGTATGCCTTGGAGCCCAAATGTATTTCTTACACTCATTTCATGATTTCTATACTGCTGATTCTAAGAAAAAAATAATGATTGCTGTCACCTCCCACAGTGTGTGTGTATGCACTCTGCATCATACATGTGTCCCAGGTGGAAGACAGAATAGTAAGGAAAATAAATTTGTTTAAAAACAAAGCTGTGTCTTCTTTCAGCCTTCAGTCTAGTGCAAAGTTGCAGGTAATAACACCTGACAAAGACCTCTCCTTTGTGATCCATTCAAAACCATACATATTTTTGCTTTCTTTTAAGTTGCAGTTAAATACTACAAATTTTCAAAATCAAATATCATTTGAAGCAGAGTCCCTGCATTTTCTAACTGAAAAATCAAAGAGACTGATGGAGGAAGGCAGAAGGAAAGGATGCAGAGTGGGAAGAAAGGAGTGGGTTTTTCAATAAAACATTCTTGTCTGAGATTTTTCTGTGAGTCATTTTTTTAGAGACATAACAATAAAGGAGGACAGTAGGATGCTGAGTTGCTAATCAGGAATAGAGACTGTTTTTCCCCACATGCTGCAGTGTCACTGCAGTTTTATTCTCTGAAATTCAGTTCTCAAAACATACATTCATTTGGGTGATACAAAAATATCTTAAATTACAGCCTTTACGATGGTAATTGTCTTTTTTTCCCTCCTAAGTTTTACACCTTGATGCTCTTCTTCCTTCTGTGTATCTGTCTTTGTTCTCACTGCAAAATGGGGGGCAGCATTATCCCCAGGTAAGGTAGCAGACAAATGGTCCCAGTTGTCTTAGTCTTTTTTTTTTCCCCAAGCCTCTTATTCTCAGACTTAATAATGTCTCTTCAATCACTGTTTGTGCTATGATAGCATGTGACCCAGGATCGATCTTTTATCTGTTGTCTTGGAACTGATGAAGTGTTGTAGAGGTACCCAATATCACACAGGCTTTATAATGCCCAAATCTGTCCAGCTTTTCCTATCCCATTTGTAGTGATTTTGGTACCAGTGTCTCTTCTAGTATCTCTTTATTCATTATTTTTTAATTTAGTTTTAAATACTTCGCTCCAAAAGCTGCACTGAATGTTGCTCATTTTGCCTTCCATTTTATTATTTTATGTCTCAGGTCATTTTTTCATTATGTGTTTTTACTTACACAGATTATGGGAACTTAAATAATGAAAACACTTGTGTACTCCTTCAATGATTGCAACCAGAGTGGCTTGAGTGGTGACTGATGTAAAATAGTATACAGTAAAGAATCAAAGGAAAATAAGCGTGCAGAATTAATTGAGCCAAATTTGTTTGTATTTCCACACAAATAACTCCTTATACCAGCTGCCTGTCTGGCAAACTTATGTGACTGTATAGGGGAAAATCAAACTGAGTAGGTGTCAGAAATCACACAATAGAAATAGCTGCTCTGATTTTAAGGTTGGTCTCCTAATGATCTTTCTCTGTCATAGCTTAGCTGCAGTACTTTCTTTCCCCTATTGTATTGGCAACCATATAGAAGATCTGCTTTCTGTTCACCTGCAAAAAATATAATCCCAACAACTAATAGAGGTCCAAGCCAGAGGATTTCCACAAAATTCAGAATGTGCACTGCTTAACTAGAGAACAAAGGTTTGTCAGGTACAGCAAGGAATAAGTTGAAGGATAAGTGAAAGGTCCATACTGTCCTGGATGTAGAAGTTCACATCTATCATTCACTGATCTTTCATTCCGGCTGTTTCATTGCATAGCAGACTGCATTTCCTTTTTGAACAGAAACCAGAGCCTGGCAGAGGTGGGCTGAGAAGGGAAACAACTGCAGGTGAACGCTGTGTCAGGCACTGCCCCCAAGCATGTGTAGCTAACTGGGCACTCAGTGTGAAAAGGTTTTGGGAGAAGACTGGGAAGCTACTGTGCTCTGAGCTCCTAAATATTTTGCTAAATATTACAGCTTTGTTCTAGGAAAGAGAACTATGGATTTGACGGGGAAAAAGGAAACTAGCTGGGGCTATCTGATCATAACTGTTTGGTGTCAGTCCTGTTAAATTTTCCCAGATCAGGTTTATGGTTTGGGACTACAGTTGAAGGGTTTATCTGGACATTCCCAGTATCTCAGACATCGGGTTTCTCCCCGAGATCCATATTTCTGACTGCTTCCCACACTCTGGGGCAGCAGCTGCACCACGTTGCCACAGTCTCATCGCAAGGTCTGAAATCATGAAAAAAAAAAGCGGGTGCCATGAGGTGTTTCACACTGAATAGATATCAGTTAAAATTATTTCACTATCTGAAATCAATATTGAATGGGCCTTGTGGAGCAGTAGATGATGTGAAACCTTCTTTCTGGTTACTTAGCTGGAGACCCTGAGCATTTGGTGACTCCTGACTTGCACAAGGGATCTCAGGACGAGGAGTTTGGCCATCAGTAAGAATGAGATCTCTCAGATGAAGTCAACAATGAAGTTATGAAGCAGGATAAATCACTATTCCACTGAAACCTGTATGATTTTTGTAGCTTGACTTTAACAGCCCACAGCTGCCATTTGAAGGAGTGGCTAAAACAGCGGGGCAGGAAGGACGCTGTTGTTATTACTGCGAAGGACACTGCGGTGGTCCTGTATGCAAAGAATGTCACTGTTGCATCCTTGTCAACCATTTAAGTAGGGACAATGAGTTGGTTGTTGTTCTCCTAAAAACTTCCTTCATCGCTGCATCTTTAGTTTCCAGCATGACCAAATGTGTGCTATACGATTCTGCAGCTGAGACTTGTTCCACTGGCACATTGTGCATTGCACCAGCAGCTATGGGAGCAGATCCTCATGGTGTTGGTGGAGGTAATGTCTCTCATTCATAATGTGACCTTTTTGGCAGACCAGACAGAGCCAGTTATGGGGATCTCCGACCAAGAACCACAATTAAAATTTGTGGATGCAATAATATCTATACTAACATCCCTAGGATATTTTTTTGGAGGTTATTTTCAGAAGTGTGTTTCACATGCATCCGGAAATCAGGTCAGTGGGAAAAGATGCTTCCTGAAGGTGCGGAAAGAGATTGAACAGCACTGATTTTCCCAATGAAAAGCTTCTTCATTACTCACATTACCATCCAGCAGTTAACCTAGCAACTATGTAACAGGAAGCAGGCTGGAGACAATCAATTAACATTGATTATTATGCAGCATAAGCCTAACAAATAGCACATTTTGTATTTGCTGTTGTACTTGTGAGTATGTCTATCGTAAACGCTTTATCAAGGTTGTAAACAATAATATTTTTCAATTATTTCTTTTACCTAGGAAAAAACTCTTTGAAAAAATATTAACGAATTCTCCAAGTATTGTACATATCTGACAATTCACACATTAGTCATTTGAGAGGAAGTGCTTATATGATATTAAGTTAAAAGAGCTACAAGTCTAGACATTGCTGTTATAAATTATGCAATAAGTAATGTTACTACATTGTCATGTTTCCTGTCAGAATTTGTCTATACCAACCCTTTTCTTTTAACAGAAATTTTTGACAAAGTGAAACATTTTATGGAATACTTCACAGAAAAATATGGATGTGTCATTAAGAGAGCAAACCACTCCAAATGGAAAATTTCCTGGATGAAAAAATGAAATTCTGCCAGCTTTCATCTTATGACAAATAAGAAGCAGGGAGAAGAATAAGCCTTTCTTTCTGGGCCAGCCAATTTAGACTTTCATTACCCCTCTTTCATTTGAGGAAGCAATCTGTCCAAATGTGGTCTGGAAATCCTATTTGCAAATGTGTCATAAAAATATATTTGATTTCCAAAGCTGTAGATGTCTGTTATTAAATATTTGAAGTTTGTAATCAGTAGATCCCACACAAAATCTTTTTTCCCATTTCTTCCAACAGAATAGTGAGTGTATCCAGAAAACCCACCTCCTTTCTCGGGAAATGTGCAAACGTTTTCCATCTTAGAATACTTTATTTATATTTCTAGCAAGGACACTTTTCCTGTCATTTTACTGTCTTCAGTAGGAAAGCAGTAGTTATAAGTCTGAAGCAAATTCAGTGTTGAACAGACTATCACTGACTGGCTGAAATATAAAGAACAAAAGCTTTGGTGCTTCTAATAAAACCATTGTCTATCTAATAACTACATATGCTCCCCCTAACAACACTAATTACTTCTGCTTTCAGAAATAAAATTAAAATGCATCTGTGCAATAAATGACTGTGAAGATGCAGCCTCAGGTGTGAAATTTTAGAATCTGTTTACTTCATTTAAGTCATAATCATGATTTTTAATTTTATTTTTTAAATTTCTGTGCATTTATAGGTAGTTTAGTGTATAAATACATGCTGAGATTAAATTATTCTTTTTTTTTGTCCCTGCTTCAAGTTATCTTGAATACTTCAGTTCAAATGGTATTTTATTTTTCAAAAGTTGCTAAACTTCTGAAGTAAGATCTAAAGTAAAATATGTTTACTTTATCCCTTCAACAAGAGCAGCACTGCACTAGCATTGCACTAGCATTGCTGGGATACTACTATATCTGAAAGGGTCATTTATCTTTCCCTGCCATAATTTGCAGGTTTGACATTTCTTCTGTGCAACTACAACTGAGCTTTCCCATCTGTTCTGCAAAGCAAAAGTTTGGAAGTTGACTCTCAAGTTTTGTCATCTCTCACTGCAGTTACTGAGGTATATTTCCACTGGAATCCCTATTTTATCCACAAAAAATTCTGGAATGGAAAGTTTGGTTCACTTTGATTTTGTTTTTCTGTCTTCTTTCATCACGTGGTTCAGAGTTTTGCCCAGGCACTGAATCAGGGCTACCCCCCAGGTCTGCCTCCATCAGACAAGCGCTGCAGAACTGGGTCGTGGTCCAGCCTCTCCCTTCATGCACAGGACA
Organism: Nyctibius grandis; assembly: GCF_013368605.1. NCBI lineage: Eukaryota > Metazoa > Chordata > Aves > Nyctibiiformes > Nyctibiidae > Nyctibius > Nyctibius grandis. Next base: position 42,883,455 of record NC_090658.1, on the reverse strand, counting down.
CAACAGCTCTGCCAATTTTGCTTTCCCGCTCTGCCTCTGCAGCTGCATCCAGCTTCTTGACTTTTACTTGATTTTCAACACCAATTCCAACATTAAATGGTGCAAAGCTAAAACAAGTAGGTAGTGTTCATGTTGGCTTGTGTTAAACCTGAAAATTATGACGGTTGCAAGGCAAAATTAACCCAATACTGTACAGTGCATCAGGCTTTTACAGGTTGGTAGCTGTCAAGATCTAAAGACAAAATTAATATTGACCTGATCATGAAGGGGATTGACTATCGACAAAACCCCCTGCGGAGTCCGTGTAACTTCAGAAGTGTTAAAGACCAAAACGTGATGTGGTGTTCTGATCAAGACAATATCTGGCCACAAAAATTCCTAAAATTAAACATTTTCATGACAAAAATATTTAAAAAATCACTATTCTGACGAGCTTAAATATGCCAAAGCTATGAGTATAGCCAACCTAGTCCTGTACATTTTTCCCACACGTTATATTTACTATTGATTTCTAAATAAAGTAGAACTAATTGAAAACGTGACTCAGAGCACTCACTGAAAGCTTGCAACAGCAATGACTAGTAGTAGTCTTTCCTCATTTTTCCTAGCTTTGAAAGTTGGTTTTCAGTTGCTTTAAACTTTTGACAAAGTACAATTTATTGAACAGACAGGTGGAAGCACCAAATAAGCATTTTTTGCACCTTGAGAGCTCAAAAAAAATGTGGTCTTTGATTAAAAAGGAATGAAGCTATTCTGGAAAATGGCTTTTAGTTGTCTGTCCTCGGTATCACTGAATCACAGAATCAACTAGGTCGGAAGAGACCTCTGGGATCATGGAGTCCAACCTTTGACTTGACACCACTGTGTCAACTAGACCATGGCACTAAGTGCCACATCTAGTCTTAAACACCTCCAGGGATGGTGATTCCACCACCTCCCTGGGTAGCCCATTCCAATGCCTAATAACCCTTTCTGTGAAGAAATTTTCCCTAATGTCTAACCTGAACCTGCCTGGCACAGCTTGAGGCTATGTCCTCTAGTCCTGTTGATAGGTGCCCGGGAGAAGAGGCCGACCTCCACCCCGCTACAACCTCCTTTCAGGTAGTTGTAGAGAGTGATAACGTTTCCCCTTAGCCTCCATTTCTTCAGGCTAAACAATTCCAGTCCCCCCAGCCGCTCCTCATAGGACATGCTCTCCAGACCCTTCACCAGCTTTGTTGCCCTCCTCTGGACTCACTCCAGCACCTCAATGTCTTTCTTTAAGTGAGGGGCCCAGAACTGGACACAGTACTTGAATCACAGAATCACAGAATCAACCAGGTTGGAAGATACCTCAGGGATCATCAAGTCCAACTGTTGCCCTGGCACCACCCTGTCAACTAGACCATGGCACTAAGTGCCATGTCCAGTCTTTTCTTAAACACATCCAGAGATGGTGACTCAACCACCTCCCTGGGCAGCCCATTCCAATGTCTAATGACCCTTTCTGAAAAGAAATTCTTCCTAATGTCCAACCTGAACCTCCCCTGGCAAAGCTTGAGGCTATGTCCTCTTGTCCTATCGCTACTTGCCCGGGAGAAGAGGCCGACTCCCACTCCACTACAACCTCCCTTCAGGTAGTTGTAGACTGAAATAAGGTCACCTCGGAGCCTCCTCTTCTCCAGGCTAAACAACCCCAGCTCCCTCAGCCGTTCCTCATAGGTCAGACCCTCCAGACCCTTCACCAGCTTGGTCGCCCTCCTCTGGACTCGCTCCAACACCTCAACATCTTTCTTGAAGTGCAGGGCCCAGAACTGAACACAGTACTCAAGATGCGGCCTCACCAGTGCCGAGTACAGAGGGACGATCACTTCCCTAGACCGGCTGGCTACACTATTCCTAATAGAGGCAAGGATGCCATTGGCCTTCTTGGCCACCTGGGCACACTGCTGGCTCATGTTTAGCCCGCTGTCGATCAGCACCCCCAGGTCTCTTTCCGCCGGGCCACTTTCTAACCACTCTTCCCCCAGCCTGTAGCGCTGCATGGGGTTGTTGTGGCCGAAGTGTAAGACCCGGCACTTGTTCTTGTTTAACCTCATGCCGCCTGCCACAGGCCCATCTATCTAACCTGTCCAGATCCCTCTGTAGGGCCTTCCTACCCTCCAGCAAATCGACACTGTCACCCAGCTTGGTGTCATCTGCAAATTTACTGAGGGTGCACTCAATCCCTACGTCTAGATCATCTATAAAGATATTGAACAGCACTGGCTCCAGAACTGAGCTCTGGGGAACACCGCTAGTGACCGGCTGCCAGCTGGACTTTGCCCCATTCGCCACCACTCTCTGGGCTCGGCCTTCCAGCCAGTTTTTAACCCATTGAAGAGTCCACCCATCCAAGCCCCTGGCAGCTAGTTTGTCTAGGAGGATGCTGTGGGAGACAGTGTCGAATGCCTCACTGAAGTCTAGATAGACTACATCCACAGCCCTGCCCTCATCTACTAAGCGGGTCACTTAGAGGTGCAGCCTCACCAGTGCCGAGTACAGGGGGACAACTACTTCCCTAGTCCTGCTGGCCACTCTATTCCTGACACAAGCGAGGATGCCGTTGGCCTTCTTGGCCACCTGGGCACACTGCTGGCTCATGTTCAGCCAGCTGTCTACCAATACCCCCAGGTCCTTTTCCACTGGGCCACTTTCCAACCACTCTTCCCCCAGCCTGTAGCCCTGTATGGGGTTGTTGTGGTCAAAGTGTAGGACCAGGCACTTGGCCTTGTTGAACTTCATACCATTGGTCTCGGCCCATCTATCTGACCTGTCCAGATCCCTCTGCAGAACCTTCCTACCCTCAGGCAGATCAACACTCCCACCCAACTTAGTGTCATCCACGAATTTACTGAGGGTGCCCTCGATACCCTCATCCAGATCATCAATAAAGATATTAAACAGGACTGGGACCAGTACTGAGCCCTGTGGGACACCACTAGTGACTGGACACCAACTGGATGTGGTACCATTCACCACTACTCTCTGGGCCCAGCCATCCAGCCAGTTCTTAACCCAGTGAAGAGTGCACCTGTCCAAGCCATGGGCTGCCAGCTTATCTAGGAGAATGCCATGGGAGATGGTATCAAAGGCTTTGCTGAAGTCCAAGTATACTACATCCACAGCCTTTCCCTCATCCACTGGGCGGATCACCTGGTCATAAAAAGAGATCAGGTTGGTCAGGCAGGACCTGACTTTCCTAAAACCATGCTGACTAGGCTTGATCCCCTGGTTGTCCTCTAGGTGCTGTGTAATGGCACTCAAGATGATCTGTTCCATGACCTTGACGGGCACCAAGGTCAGGCTGACAGGCCTATAGTTCCAGGGATCCTCTTTCCTGCCCTTCTTGTGGATGGGTGTCACATTGGCCAGCCTCCAGTCATCTGGGACCTCCCCGGTTAGCCAAGACTGATAATAAGTAATGGAGAGCAGCGTAGCAAGCCGCTTTTGAGTACTTCAAAAGGGGCCGTGAATTCTTCTGAAAAATCTTGGGTTTCTGTTCTCTGGAAACCTTTGAGCCCTTCCTTGGTGTGCAATCTGGGCTATGTTGTGATTCCTAGTGTTTACTTTCTTTTATGATTTTTTAAGATCTGCTTGACAAACATAAGACTAGTATGTTATGAGCAAGAAAAACTAGATGTCAAAGATTAATCCATGGACTGAACAACTCTTGGAAATGTATATAACAATAAGACTGGTTTCATATTATCACAGTGATATCTTTGCTAAAAGACTTTTTGGGTTGTTTTAACTGGGAGTATATTGGGCAAAGGTTTGGGGGATTTTTTTAAATGTTCAGACATGACATTGATAAAGAGTTTTTTCTAGCACTTAACTTACTTCTTGTAAGGCAAGAAGGGTAAGACAGACTAGTGATTTGTTCAGGGCAGCGCCAACAAAGGAGGACCTAAAATATCCCTGATCCCAGATCAGCCATAGAGATGTTGGAAAAGGACTGAATTTTAGATTTTATGTAGAAGGTAAGTCTCAGGGTACTAGTAGTTGGATATCAGTGGATCCATAAGGATGATGGGATGGATTCATTTTGTTACACAATGTTTTGAAGACAAAACACTATTGAATAATTACGCAGTAAATAGGGCATTCATAGTTTAAATAAGCTGCATGTAGACAAATTGGAAAATTAAATACTAAGGTTTTTTTAAGCGAAACATGGCACTGCTTGCATGTATAAGTGGTAGAACAGCTATACAGAGAATAAATCCAAAGAGGATATGCCCTCTTTTGACTACTGCTTTCTATGTGGTCAAAAGTTATTTTTTTATTTTTCAAGTATCTACCATTAGTCAGTTGTGGACCTTGACCACAAACACTTTAAAGTTTCATGAATCATGCATTTAAAATAACTGTGCAAATGGATTTTGTGCTGAAAAGTCTTTTCGTTGGTGACAGATTACCAATGGAAATTTTGTACTTTCAATTGATTATCTGCTGCTTTGGTGACTGAGTGGTTGTAGTTCATAGCTTGCAATAAACATTTATTGTTTCCTACATCCATTTGAATTTTTGCTCTGTTTTTCTGATTAAAAAAGTTAATGGATACCAAATAAAAACTCACCTAGTAAAATGAGGCAAATATCAATAACATATGCATCCATACACTTGCATTGTGCATATCCAAACCAAGAAAAGGTCTCAAAGTTGTTCAAATTGTTATATGACAGGTTTTCTGGAATTTGATACCTTCTTGAACACACCTGAATGTGCTGCATTTGCTGAGCAGGGCACTGAGGGGCTGTCTCCGGCCGCCTCAGAGGGGGACTGCTGCTGCAGGTGGACGCCTGCTGCATAGCAGGTGTGTCGATGGAATATCTTGTTCTACTCTTCCTTCATGGGCAGAAAACACAATTTGAGTGCTATGTGATTTCACCATCATGTACCACCTTGCAATAAGCTGGTGCTCTTATTGTGTTATTTATGAGGGATGACACGTCCTTTGACCAAGAAACAGAGATAGCAGAAGTATCCCACATACACATTTCACAGCCCTTCAGGGACTCTTAGGGATTCACTACAGTTAGTTGGGCTCATGGAGTTTAGTGCCATCTCTAATTAAATTTAAACAAGTTAAATCACAGCCTTTCATGTCCCCTCCCATTAATTAATCTAATTCTGTTCTGGGATTTTCTAACAGTTTTGTGAATTTAAATTGATTTTCACTTTTCCTATTCAACTGCATAGTTACATGAGTAAGTTTAAAGTGAGTTAGTGCTGTGAGCTGGGTTAGAAATTTATTTTCATATGATTTCTGGAACTAGACTGAAAAATGCCTAGCATCTCCAGAACCAAGTTTTCAAAACTTAAAGAAATAGAAAGAACTTGATTTATTGTTGCATCCAATCCCTCTGCTGTTATAAGCAGCCATAGTACGTGTGGCCTCTTTTCCTATTTAGCCAAAACAACTAGCTAGATTTGCAAAATAAAATATTTTATTGGGAGCCATTCAGCACAGGTTTGCCTCTGATAGCAGAGGAATCAGTGACCCCAGGTTTTTAACTTCATGAGACATCAGCCTGAGACAGAAAATAACCACCAATATTTAGAGAACTTGGAATGAGAACCAGGTCTTTCAGGCAAACACAGAGATCAAAAATGTTATGAAAAAGAATTAGGGCAGTGGCTGGAGAGACCTGGATATACTCAGAGCTGGAAAGAACAAAGGATTTATTTTTTTTTGCACAGAATCATTGAAAAGAGATTTATTGTACTTTTGCTTTTGTGTGGCTTAAAATTCCTGCAGACTTAAACCAGTATCATGTACTTTTCAGTAGTCACTGCATTCATTGACCAACTGTCAAGTAAAACTGCAGCAGTTCTGGGCATGTAGTTGAGTCGGGCTCCAGGCGGCTGTTGTGCAAGTTATGATGAAAAGCCTTTACGAGGACTGAAATGAGAGTGTTGGTTTTGTTATACACGTCAAATTGTCCCTGCCTGAAATACTTTTAGTGAATGTTGTAATCCCTTAGTTTAACCCTGATCTTAAGTCAAAATACATAAATCAATGAAAGGATACTTTTTGGTTGTTTTGTAATCTAAATTCCCTCCTAGTTTACTTAACTGTTTGGTAGCAAAATGTTTCTTATTTATTGTCTTTTGCATTTGATGTAGAGAAGTGGGGTGTGTGAAAGTGACTTGACTTTGAAATCCTGATAGTTTGTGGGGTGTCCAACATTATCAGATTTTTTCCTTGTTCCAGCCTTTCTAGCACTCTCAGTGAAAGCAGTGGAAAATCTGACTTTACTAGGAAAGAAAGAGCGATCAATATTTCAAACTCTTTATTTATATAATTGAGTATCTTGAAATAAATCAAGTTGTAGTTCCAAAAAGCTTCATATTTCTTACTGACAGCTGATCAGATACTTGCAGTGAAAGCCATTAGCAAATCCCATGTGCATTATTCACTATTTGTGTGGTGTATTTAAAATTCTTTGCAAAGTAAGTGGTGGAAGGGTAAATAATTTCCCTTACAGAGCTATCTGAAAGACTGTTTTGCATTAAATGTAGAGTTACTTGAGCTGCTTACAGAAGGAAGACAAGTTGGAAATGGAGTTAAATCTCCAGGGAGAAAGTCACTGCTCTGATGAGCGAGACATTTTGAAAACTTTTCTAAAACACAAACATGAAAACCTCAACGCCCCAGATGCATCAGCTTTCAGTTGCCATACGGATTGCTTATTGAGCTCACCGCTGCCTGAAATTTATAGAGGTGTGAACAAGTGTGGCACAATGGTTGGACCATAACATACTGCTAAAGGCCCTGCCACCACCATCCCAAACTCTCTCACTGAGCTACAGCTAAAAAGTCCCCTGTGTCAGTGTAAGTGCCATACGCAGCAAGTGGGAAACATGTTCTCTGCCCAAGTTAAATGCACCTCCTCAACCAGCTGAACTCTGCATATGCCCCATCAGTACAAGATCAAGAGTGCAGTGTTATCTGAGCAGAAAAGTGTCCTTCTAGACTCTTTTCTTTTACAGTGAGCCTCTGGCAGTCTCCTAAAGGACACTAGGTGATAGCTTTCATCTGAGAGCAGCACTGTGAAAATCTAAGGTGTGGGTGAGGTGTCCAAGGTGACCAGTAGGAAATAACGTGAAGCAAGGCTCCATCTAAATCCTCTTGAACAGTGATTTAAAGGACAGAGACCCATATGGACCAATTAGAGATGAGAGTATTCAATATGTAAGAAACATCCTGGAAGAAAGCACAAAGAGGTTTACAAAGGAGAGAGAGAAGGACTGAAGGACAGTGTCACTGGCATGGAAACATTAACTTTTTCACTCTGTATAGGAATGCAAAGTTTAATTCCTATGTGGAGCAATCCATGAGACATTAGTGAAGAAAGCATCACTTCTACCACCTAAGTCACAGGCTTTGGGCTTGCACACATAAGAAAACCCCAAAACATGAGGTATATCTGTGGTTCTGTGTACCTGCTGGCATTAGGGCACAGAAGCAGCACATAGGCTCAGTTACTCTCCCTTACAGATGCCTGTGAAGCTCCAGATGGGGCAGGGGGTCCCTGCCGTCTGCACTGAGAAGGGACATCAGCACAGATTGCACTGAACCATCGCCCATCTGAGTGTTGTCTATCTCACAGGACAAAGCAGAACTGGTTGCACAGGTTTGTTTTGCCAGAGGGAGGAATCTGCAAAATTATTAAGTTCAGAAAACAAAGCAATATCTTTGAGCATAACCATCCAAGCATCCAACCCTAGATATAAATTACCAAGTTCTCCCTGGATAAATTAACAGTGAGGTCTACCTAATTGCTAAGCACTCAGTCAAGAGTCAGATTTAAACTTACACTGAGTCCTGAAGATGACTTGATTCTGTTCATATGATCAAGTAAATGATGGCATAGAATTTTTTTTTTTTAAAGAATTTATAAACAATATTGTGGCAAATACACCAAGAGCCAGAATGTGTTCTGATGGTGCTGGAAGACATATATATATGGAACGTGTTTATTTACTTGAAAGAAAAATTGCTGAAAAAATGTTACCAATGATCTCTGTGTACAGACTGAAGTTTCAAAAAGAAAAATTTTGATTGTTTGTGACATTTCAATACATTTATTATCTGTGTTTTCAGATTTGTGTCTGCAACTCCAATGGTGAGGCAAAGTCAAGAATGTGGTAGGAGCAGAAAGCGAAGTGCCTTTTTACTCATGGGATTCATCCACAGGAATGCCTCCTCTAACAGTAAGATCCCTGGAGGGAAAAGAGAAGGAGGAAAGGAGGGTAAGCAACAACTATTTCATTTATCAATTAAAAAAAAAGTTACATTTATGCAGCATTTAATTATTAATATTTTAATATTTATTATGTTTTCCTCATCAAAACAAGTAATGAAGTATTTTTGCTGTGATCATCAGCTTTTCCTGACTCTTGTCCTTTATTTGGATGAATAGTCTCATTTCCCAATGAAGGTAGTTGGAAGAATGGGAACAAGAAAGTGTGAGATTTTTCATATAAAAGACTAGGAATCTTTAAAAGAAAGGAAACAGTGAACTATTATGACACACAGGAGCTGAAACTAGGAATGTCTACAACTGATTTTAGAAAAAAAAATCTAAAAAATTTAAAAGAAACTAGATAGAAGAAAATTGTCATGAAAATCTTGCTGAACTGCTGATACCGAGTTCTACAGCTGAACCGATCTTTAGATTTGTTAGTAGAGTTTATTTATCTTGTAGCTTAAATAGATTTAGTTGTTTTAGTTGCTTAGTTGCTTTCCTGCTCAAAGTGAGAGCAATATATTTGCCCCTTTATATTACTTGCCCCCTGTACAATTGCTTTATAGCATATCTTTATAGAACTCCTCTTACTCATTTTCTCTCCAAATGAAACAATATTTCAATTTCCTTCCATAGAGTAGCCTTTCTGTAATTCTAATAACACCGCTTGTCTGTTTGTGAACCTCTTTTATTGCTGTCATATCCTTTTCTGAGATAGAATGATAAGAAGTGAGCCAAATATACCGAAGAAGAGCCTATAATTGATCCTTATAATGACAGGATAATATTTTTTGTGCTGTTTTCTAGCTCATTTTTCACATCCCATACTTTCCAGCAATGCTTTGGACTTGAACAATTATTAGAGCAGAAGACACGAGCAGCTCAAATTTCCCTTCCATTGTACAACAGCCTGATTTTTTTCAATAATTGAATTAACTGACAGCTGTATTCCCTTCCTCCAAGCATTGTGACCTCCCTGAAGGTGCTCAGAGCTTTCTCTAGTTATTTACAGCTCAAATGTTTGTTCCTCAAATATCCATGCAGAAGTTGTCCATGCTGCACCACAAGATGCATGCGAATCTCCTCTTTCCCAGCAGCTCCCATACAGTCAGCTGCTTCTCATAACTTTCCAAGAATCATTAAAAACAAAAAAGAAAACTGAGAACAAAACCAAGGGCTTGTGAGATCTCAGGTTTACTTTCCATTATAGTTCTCTGAGGGGCTGCAAATGCATCAGATTAAATTCTTTTTACTAACTTCTTTCACTGGCTGTGAGAAGGAGACAGGAGTTCCCCCCAAATGTTCTGAAAGACACAATTATTTTTGAAAGCAATGGTCCCAAACGCATCCTCCTCCCCCATAAGCTGGAAGCCAGTACCCAGAGACTGACAGTATCTTTGCCAAGGGACTACGCATGTGCCTATCTTATGCTCACCTTCCCACCTCCCAGCCACCGACAGCTTTCCCTGGCACCTAACCAAGTCCTCTCTTTAGGTGTCAGCGCTTGTATACCATGATGCTGCTCCTCTCTTTTTGCCTCATACTTACCCTCTCATTTCTGCACTCTTTCCCCTTCAGTAGCCCTCAGCTCCTCGTCCCCACCTCTGTCCTCCCACCGCAGGTCCCCTGCCCTCTCCTGCAGCAAACTGCACTGCCTCCTGTCCCCTTTGCCCCTGGGGACTAGGGAGGAAAGTGGCTGGCGAAGGGGATCACACCTGCGCACCGTCCCCTCCATCACTCCTGCTGGCCTTGGTCTGGACTGTGTCCGGATCTTGGCATAAGCCCACCTGCAGGTGTCCCCCACAGAAGAGTTTAGTCTTTTTATGTGTGCAATCTCTTCACCCTTTTGTTCCCCCAACACTTTCTCATTCAGAGAGTGCACACACCTAACACAATTAGCAATGCATTGCTGTATGTAGCCTTTTGCAATCCATGACATCCACTGCCTTTTCAGAAGTCTTGTGCAATAATACTTACTGTTCTTTCGTCAGGTAGGATTTTTTGTCATTCTCTTAAAAGCCATCAGGGTGAATTTATGCTGCTTATTGCTTACAGCTTTAGCATTTTCTGTATATATTTAGCCATTTCCCTTACAAAGTGGAATTCTATAGATATATAAATGTATTAAATGTTTGTTGTAAAATGTTGCCTACATTTCCTCACATGCTGGTGCACCTCTCGATTAAATGACTCATACAGATCAATGACTCAAAGGCACTTTATATGCAGATATGTTCTATGTTTATCCTGCAGACCACCTACTGCGAGCAAACGCAATTATCATTTTATAATTGGAGGAGAGATGGAGGGATACAGGAGTGTGCATGTGCATGTGCGTGTGTGTCTCTGGCTATGTGTATGTATCTATATGTGCATGCACGTATAAAATGCACATGTGCATACTCACTGAGGGCGGAAAAAGAAAGGAATTCAAGTGAATTAAAATGTTCTGGCTGATATGATTGCAGCACATTCAAAACGTAGCACAGCAGTACCAAGTGTGCTGCAAATGACTGTGAAGGTCTGCATTAAGTGCAAGGCTAAGGGCACACCAAGCCTCCTGCCCAGGCTGGCTTTGGCAGAGCGTTTAAAACACAGCAGTCAAGGAATGGGATGGGGGGAGGGTAGTGCAATGACCAAGCTCATCGTTTCTTCCTCACCCACAATCACACCTTTCTGTCACTACGCATCTTTTATGCAATTAGGATTTATTAAGCAAATAATTGAAGGAGATTAAATAATAAGATTGTATTCTAGGGGAATGTGTTTTATCCAGGCTTTAAAAAAAAAAAAAAAAAAAAGCAACAAAGAGCAGAAAAACCTGGAAGTAGTTTTGAAAGAAGACACCTTGCTGTGATGTGATTTGTAGCAACAGCGATGATACAGTCACAATGACTAAGTGTTTGTGGTGCTAACAGGTGTTTGCTCCCATGCAGAGATGGCTGGAAATTTTTCATCAAAATACATTTTGAACTAATCATGCTGGTTTTGTCTGAATTCTCAAATTTATTTTTCTTAAAAAAAAATAAAGATGGCATAATTTTTCTGTCCTTTTTGAAAGGTCATAATAACTTACTAGTCAAACTACTCTCTTCTATTTTGATATTTTATGCTTTTATAAATACAAAAGTATTCCTTGTTTGCATTGCAATTAAAACTGAACACCGGCTTATATGAGAGAAGAAAAAGGATGTGTTTGGTCTGAAAAATAAGATAAAATGTTTCAGTGAGGTAGCAGCTCTCTTTAGCCATGTGAAGAATAAAATCAAAATAGGACATCTCAACAGCATTAACATGCACTAGTGTTATACTAGCAGATGCCATTTCTGACAGTGAAAAACAATGAAATGAGGGATGTAACTTTGAAGCTTGGAAACTATTTTGAATTTTTCCAAACAACTCAAAATCCAAATGTCGAGTTTCTTTAGAAAAGAATGCTTTTGTAGTGCCAGAAGGGGAAAGATATTTGCAGAGGGTGGAAATGAAAAATACAATGATTAATTTCACTATTTATTTTACATATATATTTTTAGACAGGCATTACACAACGAAGACCAATGTATTGCATAAAGTAGGTAACTACTGTTCCCTTGTGAGCAGAAGAGTCCGGAATACTTTTCCAGGCTTCACAGTAAATCTGTTAACAGGGAAGAGGAATGGATCACATAGAGCTGGAAAGCAGAAAACAGTTTTGACAACGAAGGTCTCAAGGGCCTGGGCAGAGCAGAGGGGTGGCCCCGTGGCTCTTTCCTTCCACAGGGAATGCACGGGTATGGGTGCAAAATCCCAGCCGGCCAGCCTAGCACCAGGGGGCTGAGAAAGGCAGTAAGGCAGCAAGTTAATGTGTGAGATGTGACAGCTCTGAAAATCTAACGCTCCGGGTGTGTGCATGTGAGTGAGAGTGTGTGTGTATATCCCTGCCCTTCTCATTTACAGAAGGATTTTTCAGTGACCTTTCAAAAATTGTTAGTGAGCCAGAGGAATTTCAGTCAACTGATTGGTACTCATGACAAATAAGTCTCCTGTGTAGCTGCTTACACATGTACTTCAGGCCATATATTAAAGGTGTTAGGTTTAGGCAGCAATATTTTTTAATGCACCTGTCTGTCAGCCATCTCACCAGACTGTGCCAGTAGCAGCAGCCAGTCCCTCTCACAGTCCCACATGGTTTCTAGAGGCAGACATTTAGCAAGGAAATGTTTTCTGAATTTATTCTCCTCTGAGCTTTAGGCAATGAGTTGTTTTGAGTTTTCAGTTCATGTGATTTGGATAACTATTTTCCCTCTTTTCTAACTAATCACTTCTTAAGTTAGAGGTCTGCTGCGGACTTACGTGGTGCTGTGTCCAGGAGGGGACACCGTGACCTGCACATGCCCACACCAGTGCAGAGCCACACTCGGGTCTGCAGCTTTTGTTTCCTTCATATGGGCCTTTCCACTTTCATCCAGTTGCTCATTTAAATCAGGTGCTGAGGCTACAAAATAACCCCAAGCACTTCTTTTCCTACCAAAAGATCCCCTAACAAAGAGCAGCTAATGGAGCACATGCTATGGATTTTATATGATGGGATTTTGTGGTCACTTTTCATTCATTCTCAGCTACTTGAAAACACAACGCAGAGATCATGACCATGCTTGTAGAACAACAGATTTGATTTTTTTTTTTTTTTAAGAGGATGAAAAAGTGAGTGCATGTGCTTTTACTTTCATGAAGACTACTGCCTTAATTTCATGAAAGTCAGAATAACTAGCCAAGATTGAGATTTCAGACAAATGAAGTTAAAAGAAGCTTTCCAAAGTACTCAAGACAATTTAAATATTCAGTGAAAAGAAAACCCAGTTTCTGCAAACATCCTGTTAACAAGAAAGTTCTAGTGCCTGCCAAACTCCAATAGCTTCTTTTTTTCCTTTTTTTTAGGTAAAGATAGAACACCATTTGCTCATTTGAGTCATTTATGTCAGTACCTGGAGAAGGTGAGATGGAGCAACTCCAGTGAAATACTGTGTGCTGTGCCAAATCTACTGCCAGCTGCTGCTCATCAACCATAGTATTCATTTCACATCTTATACATTGTGTGATCAGAAAAGGAAAATATTTTCTCTTCTGTTCCCCCAGTTTATAGTGTCAGTGCATCACCGTATCACTCCGACAATGACACAGACTCCTCTCCAGCAAAGTAATGAAGTGAGATCACCCACATCATAATTTTCATGAGTTTAAATCTGTATGCCTTATTACTAAGTCAAGCATGCTGGCTATTTGCCAGCAACATTATTTAAACATTATTTAGCATGTTACAAGGGTCCTGCCAACAGGGTAGTCAAAACATAAATGAGCATCTTGAACTGAGAGACTTCCTAGGTATCGGCAATTAAAAACCAGCATTCTTTATAAAAGGAACAACATAGGTGGTGGTGGCAGAAGTTTCTCCCTGCTGTTGCAAATTGGTGTGTTTCAGCCTTGGACTGCATGGATCACCCACAGGGGTGCAAGGAGAAGTGATTTTTCCTGCTTATCTTGCAAGTCCTGACTATCACCATGGGTGTCAATTAATGTAGGGCACTGGAAACAGTTTGTTTACATAGGCATCCCTTCTGATAAGCTATCTCCACCTTTTTCATCTTTGCTGCATCGCATTGAGGCAACACATTGAAAAGTCTAAACAAAATTAGTTGCTGTAGAAATAGTTCTTTGACAATGACCTACCTGGGAAAATGTATTCATGTTGAAATTCCCAAGCAAAGAACTAACTTGCCCCATTAATACTGACTATTTCTCCATTTTCTCCTACTTTTGGGAAGCCTGTGTCTTTAAACCTTGCTGAAACATAGCAAGACCCCCACTAATCAATCATGGTCATGCATGATGCCTTTCAAAGAGCTTTCTCACACTCCTGACTAGCTTCATCTAGAATTAAATTGGATGCTGCAAGCAAAAAATTACAGATTATATTTGATCAGTCTCCTGAACCTTCTAGTCCTGTTTGAGTACTTCCTTCACATGCAGTTATTAGAGCATGGTGGGGAGTAAAAATCTCCCCTTCCTACACAACAGCCCACACCATGAAGCTACCAAGTAATTTTCTGAATGTCTTCCCTCCACGCAGAGCGTGTCTTCCCTCCACGCAGAGCCACCTTTCTCTTTGGCAAGAGATACTGAGAGCTTCTCCTAGGACAATCTGTGGACCAAAAAAAGCTGATGGCTGCTCCTTGCTTCAGTGCAAGAGAAGATAATCATTTTCCAGACTAAGAGTAAACAATTAAGCTTGTAGGGAAGGTGAACCGCAGCTCCTTCCCCTTCTTAAATTATTTTTTTTGTCTTAGTTGAGCTTATTTGAGTTGCAGCCCCATAGCCAGCTTCTCCCCTCCCACCAGACTTATTTTAAACACTTTTCTCTCTTCTGTTCCCCTGATGTCCCAATGAAGATTGCAATGAAGAACACAGATAAATTAGTTTAACTAGACATTGTTTTGTATCCCCCTCCTTTCTGGCTCATGCTCTTTGCCCCAGTCACTAGGTATATGCATCCTTGGCCTGGAAAAACAAATCAAAACAAAATTTTTCACTGATTAACCTAGTTTCTTTTACAGTGAAGTAGAGGGGAAGAAGCCTGCAATTGCATCAATTTCTCTTGACCTTCTGGGCAATTTGCTTGCACATTCTTGATTTCCAGCTGTCCTACATCTGCAAGAGCTACCTCCTACATATTCCTGAATTGTACTGAAGGACTTGTGACTTACCCAGCCAGGCTCATTTGTTATACAGTGTTGTGTTTGTTTGTACTTGCCTTCAAATTTTCAATTTGCACCCTCCAGTTAAGGTTTAGATCCACTGAAGGGTTTGAACAACTCTCTTTAATTAAAGCTTTTCTTCTGCCTGCCTTGTAGGTAATTAGTGATGACAATAATTCAGGAACATTAATAGAAATCAGATAATGCTGGCTATGAGGATTCTAAGTGCTTCTTAAAACAGCCACATTTTAAGCTAAAAACAAAACAAATCTTTATTTATGGCACTAAACGGTCTTGAACTGTCCCCAAGATGAAATGCACTTTTCATTTTGGATGTATAGTTTCTTCCAAAGCATTAGTGCTTTTGGCTGGCTAGACAGTACATTCCTCCTACCAAATTGTTAATTACACAATCTATCAAAGCAAGTAGTCAGATAAATGGATTGCCCTGCCTTCTTTGCCTTCTTGCTGTCTCAAATCATCTTCCCACTCAGATGGAAGGATGAACACCACAACATATCCTCCTTCACCCTTAACCTGAAAGAATTAAGGGTTTGGTGTTCATGACTGAAGGGTGGGAGGAATGAGGGAGATTTTGGGGCAGGCAAGAGGAGTACTGCTCTCACCTATGGTCCTGGGCTTGCTCACCAGCTGTTACATGAAAAGATAACACAGGCTACAGTGCTGTTAACTATCCTAAACCTAAATTTTCTGATAGGAGGAAAGCCTGTAGAGAGTCTGGGAGGGAGGCATAGTTGATTGTAATTTTTTCTGTATTGTTGTGATATTCATTTCTCTAACATTTCCATCTGATTTGATCTCACTGAAACTGCTGGAATAAGCTTCTCAGAAATCAAGGTATTAACAATTTTAAAATAAAAATTAAAACTCCTGTTTTAATTTAGCAGTCAGAAATCATCCTTCTTCTAAAATGAAGGAACCTAATGTCTGGCAATTCATATTTCATACTTCTTGCATGAATAGCACAGCCTTGGCCCCTAGGACTCTACAGAACTCCTTCCAGTCTCTGTTACTAATAACACTCTTCCCAAATCTGTTCAGTCTTAATTTCTTCTGTTATTTGTTCAAAATCATGCGAATCATACACAACACAAAAGTAAGTTTAAATATTTGCCTGCCTCTTCATGTACAGCCACCAGCTAGCCAATTTGATCAACTTGCACA
This sequence comes from Nyctibius grandis, assembly GCF_013368605.1. Lineage (NCBI taxonomy): Eukaryota > Metazoa > Chordata > Aves > Nyctibiiformes > Nyctibiidae > Nyctibius > Nyctibius grandis. The sequence goes on along the minus strand of NC_090658.1, from coordinate 42,867,263 downwards.
GAGGAAATAAAGAATTATTCATTTTATTTGCTATTCTTATTTTCAGTATTCTGCTTAGAAAAATAACAATTTCCCTGTGACTTTCAAAAAACTTCAGAAAATAGTTTAATTCCATGATTTCTGCAGAAATTCAACTCTTAATAGTTCCTTCTGAGGCAAGGAATAAGTAATGACTTCTGCAACACCCCTTCTTTAAGAGTGCACTTTGGAGAGTGGAAAATATAGCCTGTCTTACTGAAAATACTCTGATCTCACATCAGCTCAGGGTTTTAACTTTGATCTTATGAATACTATTGTCTCCATTTAGCCCACACCCAGGGCTAAACAATAATCAGTGTTCTATCACCCAAGAACCCTCCCCAGTTGAGAAAGGGAATTGGGAAAAGGATGAAGGCTCATGGGCTGAAATTTAAACAGATTTAATAAAATAATAAAACCAATATCAACACAAAAAGACACAAAGTTATACTTAGCCTATAGAGTGGTGGCAAGTCACTCCAGGGATCACAGCCATTGAGGAGAATAAGAAAGAGTGAGAAGAGAGCATAGCAAAGAGCCCCCCCCATTACCATCAGCTTTCCCATTTATAGCAAATGTGACATTAACATTAGAGAATACACCCGTGGGCCAATCTGAATCAGCTGCCCTGCATTTAACTGCTAATGGTCTTGATCACCATACCACAGCTGGCCACAAACTGAAACAAAATGTAACAGAAAAGTGATTCTATAAATTTTATCCCCATGAAACCAGGACAACTATAAAAAATGCATCTGAATAAGTGAAGAATTTTTCAAGTGCTTTCTCTTCTTACACTGGAACGAGCCCAGAGTAACTCTTTCCAGCCTATGTCCTGCTGTCTCCGAAGTTGAGCCCTGAAGAGGTGACCGCCTCCAGCTACCCAACACATAGGCTTCACCTAATGAATTTGGCCCCTCAGTCCTGACAATAAAACTGGTATAACTTTGTGCCTCATCGCTCCCCAACTCTTCTCTGTCAAAATGATTTGGACTAGAAAAGACCTACCAGTGGAAGTGTCTAAGATAGCTATGTCTCCTTGGCAGGCACCTGGATGATAACTTCTGCCTTTGAGCAGTACAGCTCCAGATTTTTACGTTTCTTTTGCTTTGATCACCTTCTAGCATACAAGCTGTATCAATCTAGCATTGTCACTTCAAGTTTCAGTAACGAGAAAATGAAGCACTTGCTATGTCTCCAAAAGCTGCACTGAGATGTGATAATGGTGTTTCTACACAACAGCTGATGATTTTCCCCTGCCTCGGAGAAAATTGTGGCAATGTATGAAATCATCTCTGTAGCTGACAGTTCAAAACATATCCAAAAATGCTAGTATGGACACAGATACGTGTTTATTGTGATCAAACATTTCTAGATGGAGAGTTTTCAATGTAATTTTTCATGAAAAAAAAAAATTAAGGAGTAGGAAGAACCTGGAATGTGTTAGAATAAATCTTACAGATTATTCAGGGTTTTGATATAATGCAACAATTCTTGATGACCAAAATTTTACAAAAGAATTTTTTAAAATTAATACAGTTGTATTGATTGCAATGATACGATGCAGACAGCTTATATTTTACTTTTATACCTTTGTTATCAATTAACCCTGAATTAGGACCACATTTTTGTGTGCTGATGACATCGAAGAGAAAAGGGACAGCTTCTATGGGGAGCAAATTTATGTTTCAAAGCCTTGAAAAGCTCTGCAAAGCTGTCTCTACACTTCAAAGAAGTCATATTTCAGTCACACTCCACTCATCAGTGTTTTCTACTGGCTAATGGAAGCTGGTCAACATGCAAACTATGTGTCTTTCTTCTGCGTAGAAGAACACTGTGCATTTTCTAGAGAAGCAGTAGGTCTAACACAGGACGGGGGTTCCAGTTCTGGCTGCAGACACACAAATGTAGGTGTGATGACATTTGCTATATATCTCCAGATAAACATTACTCAAGGCAGCATAGCCTTTTCTGAGATATTTTAAGAGGGAAGTGTTGACTTTCAAGTGGAAAAGTTATAGTCCATGTAATATCTGCTTTCTGTCTTTGGAGAAAGCGTGTGTGTGCAGATTCAGAAAAAAGTATGCTCATATAATGATTTTGTCAGGGTAATTTGATCCATTCCAACATAGGATTTCTAATTTCAATTTAGATTCTATTATTTTGACAAAGATGCTGCATATGTAGGGCAAAAATAATAACTACATTATACTACCTGTCAGACTGAAATGGTGGAAGTGATGGATTCTGAGTTTGAAGCCGCTATAACTTTAATTAAAGTTAGAAACTCTGATGTTCTGTCTGGCTACGTGACTAAATTCACTGTCTTATTGTTAAATGATTTTTGCTATTAAAAGATAAGGAAGTTGCCATATGCATTTGTTGCATTTTAGTATGCTCATCTACAGCCCTTTTCATTCCTTCATTGTCATGATGGGAGCCTACTGAACCATGCCTAGTAACAGCATTTTACATTGTTCCTGTACTATGTCTTTTGGTTGAGACAGGCAAGTAAACTCCTACTGCCACTGATAGGTACTGCTTAAAAAGAGTGCTGGAACAGTGTAGAGGGACACTAAAATATTTTGTTTCTTCCAGTTCAAGGCCTTCAGAAGTATTTTTATGTATTGCCTCTTGGAAATGGAGTGTTAGCAGCTTTTGGTTGATTTGGAGGGGAATATAACAGGATCAGAAGCAGCTCAAGATTTTAATTCCTTTTGTTCCATTCTCATATTTACCTTCACACTGTACTCGCTGGAGAGCCTGGGTTCAGGTCTTCCTTGCTGAGCCAGTGTTTGTAAGGACAAGGAGCTGAGTTTGACACGCAGCTGAAGCAAGCAAAGGACCCCCAGGAGGGGCTGCACAGATCTGTCAGGGGCTTTTCAGAGCTCAAGGGGAAGGTGGATGTCCTTGTGCACACACCTGATGCCACAGATTTCTGGGGACTCATGTCAACTTGCAGGTCATATTTAGATGTTAAAATTGTCCCAGTTCTCCACAATACACCACAGGTCCCAGAATAGGCCATGGTCAATAAATCATAAAGCAAAAGCAGAGAGAAAGCCACCCACCAGTTCTTTTTTCCACCCAATCCTCTTTGGTTCAGTGTAAATACTTCACAGAGTCCAATTTTTATGAAGATTAGAAAGAAAACAAGCAGGTCTCTGACCTAGCAGGCAGATAAAGATTTGAGAAAAGTAAGGACCTACTCACCAAGTGCCTGTTTCCCCTCACCATGAGCTGCCAGGATCTGGCGATCTGGGATTGGCATCTGAGACTTCAGCGTTTCACAGCGAATCCTGAAATGTGGGGCACAGGAAGGACCTCTCCAAAATGTCCAGGCAACCACCTTTTCAACGGTTTTGTTCTCTGTGGAAACAGAACTGCATTGCTCTACCGCAATGTGGTTTTAATTCCTTTCCTTCCTGGGTTTTTGAGATCTGCTTTTGTTGTGCTCACTTCTGTGTGCTTGCTTGCTTTATAGAGAAAGGTATTGGCCAACTGGGGAAAAATGAAAGGACGGAGTGAAAGAAAAGAAAAAGTCCTAAATGTGTATGACTCGATTAACAGATGGCTGAGAAGAGTGGGATGGCAAAAGCATGATGGTCTATAAATAACTGAAGGATCGAGTTAAAAGACAGTGTTGGGCTAACAGAAGACATCTTTTATGAAATATCAAGATTTTATCATCAAATTATGAAGACGTATTATACAATGTTTAAAAAGAATGGTCTATTGGAAGACTCTCTCTCCCCCCCGCCCCCACCTTATCTTCCATACTTCCAAAATGCCACAAAAGGAATAAGCCATCCTTTTCTGTGGATGATGTAATTCTGATTATAGACATGATTGCTTCTAAATTGGCCCAAGTGTTAGACAGAAGCTAGACACTGAGATGTTCAAATTGCAGTGACTGTTCAGAGGAGCAGAAGTTAAGATGCCTAGCTAATTTCTTCATGTGGGAGATGTAAATAAAATTCATATATTTTTAAATTTAGTAGCAAATTAGTTCAGATTGCAATTTTGAATGTATGCATCTGAATTTTACTTACAATTTGTGCAAATTATGTCCTTTTTTAGCTCTTGCCTTCAACTTTATAGAGGTAAAAGCTTTAGTAGTGTTTAAATCCACAAAATTGGCCACAGTGAGCTTTCAGACAAATTTTGAGGAGACACTAGGTTGCAAGGAATGGTGGTCAGTCATATAGTATCAGAAGGATTTAAGACATAAAACAGAAAAGAAAATAAAAAAGAAAAGGGGCATGTGGCAAATCTGCAGAATATTTGATTATCTTCCCTTAACGAAACAGGCTATTACTGTTTCTCTTAGGGTTAGTATCCCCCATGGAATTCAGCGTTTGAAGAGTTTGGTCTGCATAATCCTTGGTAAATCCATTGTGTTGTTTTGGACATTTTCCCCTAAAATAAGTAAATCAAAATCCTTATTAACTTTTATGGTGGAAAAGGAATTTGTTCTGATCCACTTCAAAGTTCTATTAGACATACTCCAAACAGAAACAAACACAATTAATAAAAAGAAGGCATTTAAAGGTATTTAACTCTTAACTGCACTGCTTTTGCTTTACTTTTTTGGGTTTTTTTTTGGTTTTTTGAGACATCTTGTTATCAACAGTGGCAGGATGACTGATCATGACTTTGGCCACATTAGTTCTGATCCTGATCACCTTCATTATCTGGACAAATTTTTCTTTTAAAAGCAGCTTCTTTAGGTATTAACTGTAATATTTTCAAATGCTGCTTTAGCATAGGTATATTGACATTCACATATTAGTTCAGATCAAGAAAAGTGAATTTACTAATTGTCTCCACCTACCAAGGTTTGGTCTGCCATGATAGAGCAGTCTCACAGCATGTGAACTGGGTTTTTTTTTTGCATTAAACTAAATTGGAAGATGTGCCTACTAGTGGGCTTTCATCTCAGACTCTCATAAAATGTAGACATGGCTTCTGTTAGTGGTTAGAAAATGAATGCAGACCTGTATATTAAATGTCTTTCCCAGCAAGGGGTGAGGCACGATCACCACCCCTCCTAGAAGGGATGGCTCAAGAGGGAACATGGATCCATGAATTCACATTTAGGCTGCACTCCTTGGAAGAAGTTCACAGGAGTTATGTATAAGTTCTTAAATAATGTATAGTCTTGGCAGCTGCTCCCAGAACTACTTCTGATCTGCAACCAATGCAGCCAAGCCTATCAACTGGGCTTGCCCAGCCATATTCCTTCTCACGCTTTCAGGTTTTACTACTGTGAATCTTTCATTGCTTTCTGAATATTTCATTGCTTTCTACACGGTATCTTAGTCCCAGCAGGAGGGACTGATAAGACCTACTACAAAGCCTGTGACTTGGACTGAGAGCCTGGTGGTGGTTACAGCAGAGTCGATAAGCTCCTTGAAGATGTTCTCTGGCTTAGTTTTGCCCAGAAGGACAGCAGTTTGTGTGCTCCCAGGCTGTTCCACACTATAAACCAAAGCATAGCAAAGGGTGATAAGGACATTTGCTTTGAAGGTGCATTCTTGGCCCAAACAAAGCCTTTAGCATAGATGTATCCTGTAGAAATCCTCTGAAAAATGGGATATGTTGCTTGGCCACCCCGAGGATGAAAACAGTATCAAACTTCAGGCCCTAGCATCCTATACAAATGTTTTAGCCATTGTGCTCTGGCATAAAAAAGGATACAATAATCACTCTTCCTCCAGCAATCCTCTTCTAGGTGGCTGCAGATTTGGGGTCACTGCTCTGTTCGTTGCGATAGCAGCTCTCAGGGCAAAAGTCCCCGCTGAGGCTTGGTGCCCACTGGCAGCAGTGCCTCCATGAATCCCCGAGCCAGGGGGTTTCCATGTCCTTTCTGGATAGCTCTGGATATTGCCTCACTTAACTGAAGAAAGTTTTTTGGATCGGAATTTGGCACCCCGCCTGGAGGCCAACGACCTGATTTGGGGATTGGGTATCTGGAAGTTGGGCACTACAGCATCCAACAAACAGAAAAATAAAAATAAAAGAAAAATAAATTTTAGGACTGTCTCCTACAAAACAGCATTTCATAGAAACTAACAATTTCAGAATCAGAATATACAGATTTCATATTTCAGGTTCAGAAATATACAGGCAGTACATTCTTAAAAGGAACATCATTCTCATGATGTTTCTTGCTGACTTACTGGGCATCACTGACTCCTGTCTGCTGGTGGCTTAATTGCCCACTTCTGCCTTTTGTGCCTGCTTACCTCCTCTCATATACTCACAGCAAATCCCTAGCAGTAGCCTTTCACAGATAATTTCAAATGCTTATTCTTTTGGCCCAGAGCAGGTGAAACTCTCGTATTCACTTCTCCACAGTTTAGAAGGGTGTCATTAAAAAATAAAAAAATACCATCCACAGAAATCTAAGCACCGAAGTTACATTTCTGAAATAAATAAGTACAATACACCCAACTCTGCAAAAATAAATAAAAGGAAAACAGCTCACCATATGGGGCTATGTGAAGCTCTGTGTCTGTGGGTGTAAGCTAATCATCACAAAACACCTCTTTGTAGCTGAATGTTTTTATTTTTAAAACATAAAGGCAAAATAACAACAATAAAAATAATAATAAAAGGAATATCTCAGTATTTCTCACATTTAGTGCTTCCTATGCAGCAGATACATATGAACCCAAAATAACACAGGCAAGAGTGAATACATCTTCGTTCTGTCCACCCACATATACAAGGGCAATTATAGCCCAAATGATGAATTTAAAAGATTTTTCTCCCAGCTTTTGTGATTTTTATTGCAGAACGTCATCTAGTCTGAATAATAAGGGCCAGAGAAGATCCCTGATAATTTATACATATAGACCATAACTTCTGTTTAAGATGCAGCGTATCTTTTAGACAGACTACCCTCTGGACAGAGAACTTTAAAGGACGGAGAATCCTGTATTTTTCTAGGTAAATCGGTACAGTGTTTTTTACTCTTGCTACCGAATTGCATATAATTTCTACTCTGAATTTGTGTAAATTCAATTTCCAGGCATTGAATTTCATTATCCTTATTTTACTAAATTAAAGAAGTCATTATAGGAAGTCTCCTCTCCATAGAGGTAATTCTGAAGGCCATGATCAGATCACATGTTAGGCTAATTAACTACCCTGGGTCTCTTAATTCTCTCTAGACCTCAAATCAAGTTTGTAGCTCTTTCCTGAACTTTTCTAATCTTTCAGCATCCTTTTCCGAAGTGTGGGTAGAAAAAGACATGCCCCCACCCTACAGGAGCCTCACCGCAATGACACAGGACTGTTACGTCCCTATCCCTTCCTGGAAATCCTCATCTTAAACATCTGAGGACTGTGTTCACCTTTGTGGCTTCAACACTGCAGTGGGAATTTGTATGCAAATTGTTTGGCTCCCAGATGTCTGACTTTTTATTTAGATAGGCAAAAAGGCATTTCTCTGATAAACCTGTATAATTGCTTTGTCCTCAACAACATACAGCATTTTACCAATTTTTTTGTAATCTACTATTTTTTCTGATACAAAGATTTTTTATTTTCTCCAGATCACACTTAGTTTACTGAAAAGCACTAATCTGAGGAGCTCAGTAAATATATATGCATAAAAGGATTATACTATTTGAACATAATGAAGCAATTTTTAAGTCATACAATGAAGACTGTCAGCTTATTTGCTTTGTGAAACAACATACAAGACCAAACTATTTGAAGATATTTGAAGTTGAAATGATACGCTATTATTAAACAAACTTCTACTTTTAATTGAAAACGGAATCTAATTTCTTTGGCAAGAATAAATTCCCTACTCAAACCTATCTGGATTTACATGAGTTGTACTTCCACCCTTTGGGTTACCTTGAGGAACACTCCCATGTAGCCCGTATAGAGCTCAGCTTGCATACCACACCACATAGTCAAGGTTGAGTTCTGATTAGACTTTATTGTCAAATTTCTATCATTTTCCTGCAAATGTCTCTTCACCAGTGAGCCTGAAGTGTTTAAACACTTCTAATTCCCTGCCTGTGCCTGAATTTTATTTGCAATGTTTATTTCACAGCTGTATTTTAACTTCCTGTATCTTTAAAACAAGGTATCCTGCAAACGTTATCAGGAAACCTAACTCCTGCACAACAAGCAAATACAAAGCTTACAATGAATCCTGCTTTGCCCTGGTTTTGACTCATTTTTCCAGTCCTAAATACATTAAATGTTTGCTTTAAAACAATGACTTAAGTGGATGAAAGCCATTATTTTAAAATTGCTTTAGTCTGAAAGTGCCCTTGTAAATTTGTTTGTTTTCGGCTCAGAAGACCTAGTGCCTAAAAGCAGTCAGTTAAATATCAGACACCTAACGGGAGTGGGGTTTGGTTCTCCTTTTGGAAGGGCAGTGTACTAAAAGTGCCAGCAAACATATCTGGGTCTGGGCTGCATCCCAGCTGCCGCATCAGTCCTTCCTCCAGGGTCTCGTCTCAGAAGTCGGGGCTGGAGATCAGGGAGCCAGAAAGAGCCCAGCCTGATTTGAGTATTCATCTGGGGGTTGTTGAAAAGGACGTTTAGAAAGATTACTTTTTCCTTGTAAATGGAACATGAATTTTATCTGCAAACCTCAGAGAGAAAATGATAGTGGAATCTGCAATGCCACTTCCACAGCCTTTTCTTGGAATACAGTTGTGCTTTAAGAGCATTTAAGAGGGTACCTTGACTGCTAATTTGAGGATTCAGCATAGTTACTTCAACTATAAAGACAATGCATTTGAAAAACATATGTGACAGATTTTCTGTAGATTAATTAATATAATCACGAAGAACAAATTAAATGAAGAAGACTTCCAGAGAGAGTAAATTCACTTAACAATCTGGAGAAAGGGTAATTTATATCTAAATATAGCTCTGCTAAGGTTGAGCATCCATGAACCCACAGCTTTTTTCATATTCTGGGAGAGAGATTCCTCACATTCAGATTTCTCTGAGGTTTTGTTCTTCCTTCACAGAATAGCAAACTGATAAAAATTATTACAATATGAGTTTTAAAGACTGTCAGGATGACAGGTTTCCTCCTTCTCTATAGCGACCTGATTCACTACTGGCTGAGAAATAAGCACTCTCAATCATACTTAACAGTTTTCCATGAGAGGAAAAGTACAGTTGCTTTATCCAATACAATAAATGTTAAATTGGGGCTTGGTGTCAGCTAACTAAGATTGTATATACTGAGGAAGCAGCTGAATGCTCTGTCAGGGCAAATAGATTATTTTGTTATAATCACAGTGCATAACTGGAGGGACAACATGCTCAGATGTTACTCTGTACACATACGTAGCCTGAATTCCAGGACCGTTCTTTCTAACAGGGAAATACTATCGCTTCTTGATTCCTGAAAAATCAGGGGGCAGGCTGAAAGATCCCTCATGCAAAACCTTTTCTTTCTTTCTTTCTTTTTTAAAAACAATTAAAGATTTCTTCTCAGGTAGACTAGAAAAAGTCTTGAGACCATTTGAAAATTTCCCAGGCTAGGGACACAATCTCCTGTCCTAAGCTTTATTAGAGACATAAATCATCATTTCCTTTCACCTTAATGAAAGCAGTGTGGTTTAATCCAGAGTAATCATTTTATGAGACAGAGCCACGTCTCTCCAGCATACTTGCATAATAATCAACTGAAGCAAATTTTCAGTAATGTCAGGGCAGCAGAACTGCAGAACATACCAAAGCCACAGCAGATAGGCTGTCCGCTCATTTGTCACGTTTCTCTAACTAGCTCAACTGCTTCTATTGAAGATGTCTCAAACAGAGAAAAATCACTTGATTTTTAGAAAATAGTTATTCTTATAGCTGTTACTCTAAGTACCGTTTCACTAATCATGTATCAATATAATATGATATATATGAACTTAGTCCCGCAACAGTCACCAGGAAAGCACTCCTTATTTACCCAACTGTGAAAATAAATTCAGATACTTTCTTGATAATTGTTACAAATATAAGGTTATGTTAATGACATCTATTGAGGGTGAGCTACAAAAATGAAGTTTACTTGGGAATTTTTCCAGCAACATATATAATTGCAGATTTCAGAAAACATTTTATTTGAACAACACGCACTACTTCTGTGATGCTATCATCAGCCTTGTGAATAATTTGCTTTTTAATATTCCCTTTAGAAAGCTGATAGGTCTAATCAAAGCTTGCATAATTTCTGTTTATCATTTAGGAATGTTAGCAAGTCTCCACCAAAGGAAAACATCTCTAGCAAATAGTACAACTCAGTTCATTACTGAAAGATGTGGGCTGGTTTTCTGATGCAATTGCTAACAATATTAGAGGTAACTAGAAAGTTATTTGTATCCATAAACAAATATTAAACGTCTTCAGATTTATATTTATAAAAATTTCATCTAGTTTTAAAGTAGCAGTAGCAGTACTATTACTAAAGAAACTGCTTTATGAATTAGTAATTATTATTCCTACTAACATGGTGGCCAGTAACTACTGAAGCATTTTTGCACTTTGGTGAGATGAGGCAACCAAAAATATGAATGTATCACTGACAATTTTCCTTTTCTGGTAAAATTCAAGTTTTGTTAAATCAAACTAAATTGACTATGGCAAGTTGGTAGATTTTCATAATTCTTAAATATAAATATTCCTAATATGAAATATGCAGGAACCAGTGTTCTCGACGGCAGACAGGTATAATCACCTTTCTCACTGGCAAGAACATTGGTTAAAAATAAACAGTCTTTGCTTAATGGCTCCATCCTGCTGCCCTTCAGCTGGTGCAGGTTAGGAGGGAATCCTGCACAGGGACAGCCACACACTGTACTCTACTACCAAAATGTAGCCAGTCACTCAAGCTGGTGTAGCGGCAGCGCTCTGGTTCTGTAATTGTTTGTGATTTTTACAGAATAGTGGACTTCTTCTTTTGTTTATTGTTACAACAATTACTCCTTAGAAATGCTTTTGTTATATTCATCTGACTTTAGCTTTATAGAAGCAAAAGTGTCTTTTTCCATTAAATGCAAAGCCTGCACCTCTTGTCCCATGTCTAATATTGCTCTCACTATGACAGCTTCCGATACTATATGGCATTCACGCAGCCTACAGTTTGACTAGATTTCTTTCCTGAATCTTATCATGCATAAGGAGATAGCCTAGCCCACTAGTATATGCGAATACAGATTATTTTATTATTTGTGCTTTCCTTAATTGTATCAAAATGCTCTTAAGGCTAATACACAGATGGGTATTTACTGAATTTAGTTCCAGCATCTTGGACAAACACATGCTTTCAAAGCTTTTTGGTGGGTGAAGGAGTATAACCAAACAAATGTTATGTGTGCAGTAGTGGGTGAGAGATAGTTTCATGTGCACTCGCTTTTTTTTTTTTTTTTTAATCAAATTTAATTCAAAATGCTATCTATATTGAGATTTTATTGCAGACTAGATTGTTGAGGCACCGTGGAAACCAAGACTGAACAGAGTTAAGAAGCAAGGTACAGGACTATCCAGCTTCTTGTGGCAGGGTGGGCTTTGAGCATTTTCTTGATCATATAATCTTTAAACTACAGCAGAACTTTACACATTTCCAAGCTGTAACTAAAACCACTTCTTCTAAATGATAATGAATCTGATTTTAACAAAAGCAAGAATGCAGAAGACATTTTTTCTTGTTAATATGGAAAAAAAAAGATGGTTTTGTGGTTATGATGGAGTAGGGAAATTCACAAAACCCAGGACACATCCTCTTTGGTACTGCATTCTGGTGCATCACTTGTGCTAATGTAAATGCTGCCCTCTAAACCACCCCATCTGAAAGTTACTGTGCAATCAGGGAGAAAACAACTGCATGATAAACTAATATATATCCCTACAATCATGCCCATTGTGAATTCCAGTGAGTTCACAGGAAATCACGCAATATGTCTCTTCTTTGAAGTGTAAAATTAGAATAATACCTGTTGATCCACCTGACAGGTGGATTTGGGACACACATACAGATACCTGGCAAGAAGATGCTTCAAAAACACAAATCCAGATAAGCTATCCCCAGCCTTAAACACTGTCTAGATGATGTGCATTCTTGTTTCTGACTCATCAGTCCAACCAGACTCCATTTACCATACCTTTGACACTAGATTTGTACAACCACCTTAGCCGTGACTTTTTCTGGGTTTGTTTTTTTCCCCTGCTTTCTCACTGCTATTTCTTTTCAGGAGGCAGACGTGACTCCTGCATTATGTTACTACTTAAAACTACTAGCTGATTGTTTTAAAATACAGTTTTTCAACAGATTCCAAAAACTATTGAGGAGAAGAGGAGAGAGAGTTGAAGTTTTCTGTCTTATTTCTATGATGTCCTACAATCATATACAAAAGACAGGGAAAGCATTATCTTTCTGAATGTGTCAGTTTGAAATATGATATTCAAATACAGTGCAATCTGGAGACTGTTCACTAACGAAATTCTAGAACTTCTCTTTTTGAAAACAATATTACTTCTCAGATACCTCAGGGTAAATTAAATAAAGTGTCCTTGGGAATGCCAAGTATATATCTGTATGTCAAAAACTCCTAACCAGAGTAAGATTAACAAAAGTCCTTATTAGCTCAAGAGATAAACAGACCAGAAAAGTGAGACTTGAACCACTAAACATGTAAAAAACAGATGTTCATCATGGGATATGTAGCTCATAAACAAAAGATACATAGGACTCAAGGTTTCCAATACAATATCCTGGATCATTAAATTTGCTTATAAGGAATTGATAGGTGCCTGCCTGAAACAAGGTGGTCAGCCTTGGGCTGATAGATTCCCTTACAACCCTCCACTTAATTTTTCTGAATATATAGCTTAATCGTAAAGGGACTGACTCCAGGCTTAAGCTAGACAAAATACTTCCTAATTTTGTGATGTGACTGCCTGGCTTGAACATCAGCTTTTCAACAGTGGCTTTTTAACTGCAGTTCAGCAATACAGACTAAGCAGTGTAAACTGTCATAGTCAAGCATCACCCATAGCTTCCCAGCCAGGGTTGCAAGACCTCACAGTTTCCAAGCAAAACTTTCTTTTTGTTTCCTATTCTTTTTTGCCTCAGATAAAAAAAATAATGGTACTGAAGAAGTAAGGAGCCGGCTTCTTAATTTAGCACTGTCTTACTCAGCAATTTTTAGAAACTTTACTGGAATAGGAAGGATACAAAATAGTCACTGGTTGGAACTAATATTTTTCTTCTCTTGTGATCAAATGGTCAGATTGGGTGGTACATCAATCCTGGACAATGGTCTGGCTTTCCCTGTGCCACTGTCCAGGCACCTGTATGTCAGACAAATCTGTAAGACTGGGACAACTTCCCTATATGCCTTATTAAGTGCAGTGTTTGTTAAATACAATAGTAGCACTGGTATACTATAACTTCATATACGGTCTGCATATAATGTATACAATATACACGTGTACACACGTGCTTGTGAGCATGTGTGTCTGTGTGTGCACCTATGTAGAGAAAAACTGTGTGTAGCTGTAGTGTGCTCCCCAGCACAATTTGTGCAACAAACATTGTCTGTTCATCTGTGTCTGTCTGTACAACAGACACTCTGTCTGAGCAAAGACACTCCCTGAGCATGAATTAAGTTACCCTCAGTATGAAAAGCAATTTATTGATCCAGTCTTTGATAGATTTCCTTTTCACTCAATTTTTACCTACTATTAGCAAACCATAGAGCTTTAAAGGGAAAATTCAATAACTGCTGCTCCTATTGGGTACTGTATATCTGGTAGACCTAGAGCTTTAAAAGCATCTGAGCTTGTAAGAAGACTCCTATTCCGCACCAGAAAAAAAAAAAAAAAAAAAAAAACACCAAAAAAAGCAAAAAGAGAGAAAGCTGTAGCTTGCTTTTTTGAGGAGATCAGGAGAGCTCAGCTTAAATCTTTACATTTTCTGAGCCAAATCAGAGAGACGAATTTGAATATCTCATCCCAATTCTTCACCATCAGGCTGTAAGCCATTTTTTTCCCACACTCTGTAAAAAAAGAACTTGCTTCAGTCTCTGGACAAAACACAAAAAAAAAGCTGAAATGTCAGGATTATTTCCAGCTGTAGTTATTTGAGATGTATAACTACTATTGGTATTTTTCTTTGGAAGAAGTATTCTTCAAAAGAAAGTATTCTTGAAATGAACAATGCCCTGATTTATTATGACAACTTGTTTATGAAGTTTGTGTTACACCAGGAAGATTCCCGCTTTTCTGTTTGCTTTTAAAATGAAGCTAATATTCTTTTGAAAGCTTTTGTGTCATCCTAGTGAAGCGTATTAGCTAGGGTTTGGGAGGAGACTCACTTTTTCTGTATACAACTTCCTTTTTCCTCCTCTCCCCCATGTCCAGGGGCAATTTTTTTCAGCATTGCTTAGGTTTTTTCCTGTTGTTTATTGATTTTTATTCTAACATAGGCAAGTCAGATGAGTGGTTAGAACTCCTAATCTTTGCTTAACATGTGCAGTAGGTTAGACCTGGGCCCTGATATTGCAATTGGATCTGACAGTGTGCATGACCCTCTGCAGGGACTTGCTTTGGCGTCGTGCTATCGGCGTTGAGCCGTTCACACTGCCTGCTGCGTTACTTGTGAGTAATCATTTGGCCTCCTTCTGTGTAGCTTTCTTTGCTTTCATGCCAAGAAAACAAACAGTAACAACTTTCTTTTCCCTCTTCTTTATTGCTTTATTGTATTATTGCTGCCTTAGTGATATCAGGTGAGTGACATTGGCAGCTGTCTTCCCACAAATGCCAAAATACTAATTGCTTGCTGCCACAGGACAGTACAGTGTTCAGATTCCCAGGACTCATCACTCTCACACCAAATATGAGGACCTCTGTTAAGACCAGCCAACTTATTATTAAAATGACCAGTCATTAATGATAAATGGCTCCAAGTGTACATTAAGCATTGTTTAACCATACAGAGAGATATGCAGAGTTTTCTGACCTCATATACTCACATGCACTCAATATTTACAATGAATTACATTCTTCCACAATAGCAGCAATACAAGGAAGTTTATTTTGTCATGCTCAGATTTCATACAATAACATCTTCAAGTATAACTTCCCTATCCTCAGCAAAACAAGCAAGCTTTTGTGTGTTCTAGTACTAGCACGGAATGCAGATCCTGAAGAGCATTTTAACTATATTGAGAGGAATAAATGATTGTATGATTTTAATATGATTTAATACAGGGTACAGCAAAAGATATAAGGCACCATCTCCCAGAATTTCTTCAGTGAAGTCAGAGTCGCCACAGGAGACACTTACTATGAAAATTATACTATAGCCTTTGGCGAGTGGTGAAGATAAATTATGTGAGTTAACAAAAAACTGGGAACAGAGTGTGTTTGATGGATTCAGAACAGGAGTTAAAGAATGACACACAGACAGAAGGAAAGATTTCAGAGTACCTGGAAATCAAAGCTCATATTTAAAGAAATAGACTGATAGGTAGGAATTTTATTCCCAGTTCTGCCGTTTACTTGCACCGTGACCTTGAGTTAGTCTCTTGACTTCTCTGTTGGGTTTGGCATAACGGCATGCTGGTTTTCTTGCAGAAAATGCCGACAAAAACATTCCTTCCATTTAATTTTTTATTTCCATTGGAAACAAACAAACACTGAACCGCCAAACATTTTAAGTAAAAAAATACTGAAAACTTACAAAAACTTAAAAATTCCAAAGGGAATTCTTCATTTGCATTTCCCATAAAGGATTTTTAAGGAATGTTTTCAAGGAATGCACGCACTTTCTGCAAAAATGTTTGTCAAGAAACACATTTTCCCATAAAAATTAAGTTTTAGTAGACAAACACGGAACAAATTTGGCCAGCTAACATCATTACATGCCTACTCATCTATATATCATGAAATAAGAGTTTTCAGTGCCCAGACGGATGTGGCTTTCAGCTGACCATGTGGGCTGAATGACACAGACCTAGCAGTTTTGGAGTCTGTAACATGGTCCTTGCTGAGGGTCCCCTTCATGTCTCTGCAGTCTCTTCTCAGCAGCATGGCATATCCTCAGACGCACCCGTGACTTACCTTCTAAGAATATACTAAAAACAATTTCCTATCAGCAACAAGTCAACCCATGATTCCTTCAATAACATTCATTTATCTTAATCCCCTTGCTTTTAATTAGTCCAAATTATTGTTCATTGCTTTCTCACACAACTCCTACTACCTCAGGTATGCACTGGCAAGGTAGCATCAAAGTATGTCTGCTCAGCTGACAAGAAGATGGAATTATCTCTGCATTTGTTCAGACTGCAGCACATATAATGACATACATCTGATAGGGATGTGTTGAACACTCCACAGTATCCATAGGGTCCATTGGCACAGCTTGGAACAAAACTCATACGAGGCATAGACAGTAGATCCCCAGAGCCTGAGAGGGAGTCCTTTACCATAAAGAACATAAAACTGGCTAACAAATCATAGTCATAGGATAAGTAAGGAGGAAACACTGGAGGCTGGTGAACAGAATTAGCTTTGCTCAACACATAGTTCATGGGATCTCCAAAGGGCCTCTCTGAAATGTCTTTCTCACTCCATCATTTCCTGATGAAGTCAATGAAACGTTACTAAATTCTCAGTTTCATCGCGTTTGTTTCCCCTTCAAAGCTAAGTCCTTGGTTCTTTTACTTTCCAGCTTCCTGGAAGTTGACGTGGCAATGAGTTACTTTCATTTTATTAATGCAGGACTGGTTTTTGGTGCTAGTTGTTCACACATTCCTCCTGAGGACACCTGTGGTTTTCAAACAGCTGGTTTGGCTGAGACAAAATTGCAGATTTTGGCTTAATATTTGGATTGCCTTAATATTTTCCCAGCTTCACTGAAGCTGAGGTTAGTTCTTGAGAAAGAGAAGACAAATAGGGAGTGTTCCCAGCTTTCAGTCTGTTTTTACACCCTTGGTACATAAATAAAACATGGACAGTAATTTATAACATCTCTAAAGTAATTCTACTTGTTGTCTCATAGTGTTTGTTATTGCTTCTACTGGATCCAGCCTAGATAAATTCTTATTTCATGACCACAGCTACACACTTACGCGTTTCTCATGCAGAGAAAATCCTAGACAATAGTGAGCTTGATTCTCTCCTGTCTTGTGAAGTCACGTACAAGTAAGTGGATATGAGTTGTTGCTTTTCTGATTTCATATTTTGCACTTACTTTGGGAAGATATAAACAGAAGAAAGCACAAGGCAGTGAAGAAAGATTAAATCATCTGAGAAAAATATAAATCTTTAATACCTATATGTAAACTATGTCAATTAACTAATCCAGCACAATTACATTTATTAGAAATAGCACAGGTTTGTGCTGATAGCTTCTTAAATATTTTTCTTTATTTGTCATCAAATATTACCTTTGATTACTGGATAACAAACTTTTAATGCGATTATTGAAAGCGCACAAGCCCAATCAAGCATCTGTGACCCCACCAATTATCTCTGCTAATTGAAACAGTATGTCTCTTCACCAAGTTGCTACTTTAAAAAACGTGCATGACAAATAGAACAAGAGCTCCATATTCTGTGATATACAAACAAAATTGTCCTGGTTTGGCCTAAACCAGGCCAATTTTCCTTTCAGTGATTTTTACTTTCAGCTAAGTCTCTTCTAAGTAACTGCACTCTCTGGAAGTAACTGCATGTTCTGCAGACAGTGTCTGCTTCTAGGACTGATAACACTCAAAGTTTGTAGTTATCACTGAGGCACCGATAGGGATGTTATGCAGAAAGGCTCTTGCTGTACTTATTCTTAGAGAAACCAAGGTCACTGCTAAATTCCTCACTGCTTACAAGTGAAGAGACGAAGGGGGGTCGCACGTGCAGGAGAAGCGGACAGGGCAGGTGACCCAAAATTGACCGACGAAGGTATTCCATCTAATACACGTCATTCTCAGTATAAAGTGGGGGGATCACGAGGGTCTCGGCCTGTTTTTGGGGGGCCTCTGCCTGCTTGGGTGGATTCTGCTTGAGGCTTGGGCTGCTTCTGCTGCTTGAGCCTTTGGCCCTTTTTTCTCCCCTCCCATCCTTCTGCCATGACCGGTGTCCAAAGAGGACTCTGTCCGTTTTCCTGCTGCCCCCCGATCCCGATCCGTGCATCCCTGAATCCAGTTCTCGACCGTCACTGGGCCCAGCCTGGGCCTTCCCGGAGCCTGCCCTGCAGTGCCAGTGGTGACATGGTGGACATCAAGGGAGCTCGATCTTGGTTTTGTATAGATTTGTATATATATGATTGTTCCAATATTATTATTGTACTCTTTTTCATTATTATAGTTTATTAAAACTGTTTTAACTTTCCAACCCTAAGTGTCTCTCCCTTTTCCCTTTCCCTTTCCCTTTCCTTTCGGGGAGGGGGGGCGGGACGGTTAACAGAGAGCTGCCACAGGTTTAATAGCCAGCCTAGCCTTAAACCGTGATAAAAATGAATCATGCATTCTTTAAAAAAATGTTTATTATAAAGATTACTAGCCTTTCAGTTAAGATTTTTCTGAACAATCATCTTGACTGTTTCACAATATTACTTGGCCATTGCTATGCACGCTAGATTAAGGCTTGGCATGAAATATTTTATTATTATTATTATTGTAGTTATGATGATGCATAGTATTTAAGTCATTATTTAGATAACAGAAAAAACAGACATTTTATGCAAAGGCATTACTTAAAAGAGAAAAGAAAGACTTTTACATACATGCAATTGGATACTCAAGTTATTTGAATGCATAAGAATTTTTCAGCATGAGGAGTCTAGCCCTGAAATGGATGACATCATTGAGTTTTCAAAAGTAGCCCTTCATAATGCTTGTTAACTTGCTAGCAAAGTTGAACACCTCATTTCAACACTGGATGCCTTCTTCATGAGTTGTACGCTGATGTCCATAGAAAGAGTTGTCTGGAGGCTTTCTTAGTACCTCTTTACAGGTAGTCATGTAATGGCTGTCCAAGAATCTTAAATGCTGCCATGACATCTCTGAACTTGACTGACTGCTAACCAACAAATGTGCTCCAGCATCACCTCCCTGGCCCAGGCCCAGCACTGACAGGACTGAGAAACAGTGTGTGAATTCCCGCCACACCAGCTCTTGCACTTGTAACAATTCCTTGGTATATACAGATATGAAAAATTATGGTATTTTTCAAGTCCAGACTCAAGGGGTTTTGGGGTGGTTTGTTTTGGTTTGCTTTGGTTTTGTTTTTTCTGTATCTGTCTGTCTATCTATGTATCCATCCATCCATTTTGGTATACTACAAAGTAAAGAAATTGAAGGCAAGCACTACTGATGACCTTTCTGAGCTTTTATTTCTGTTCTGAGCGCAGAGCTTAATCCTAAGATTAAGCCTATCACTACTGATACTTCTCTTTCATTTCAGTAAGAGACTGTAAAGTAGGATTTCTGAAAAAAAAGTAAAGAACTGCTTTATGACACATTCCTTGTCCCATATTAGACACTCTTTGACCCATTTTAAAATGGTTAACTCATGTAATATGGCTTCTACTGGGTCCTGGAATACAAGTCAGGACCGAAACCCAATAATATTTTCCCAATAAAGTCAGAGAAATCTCTACTTTTATAACGTGATGGGTAGTGATGAACATCAGCTGGATACATGACTTAAAATTATTATGTGACTTAAAAATATAGTAAATAAGGAACAGCATAACAAGGAAGGGCATGATACAGGCAATTTACAAAATTTATAAGTATGCAAATCATAGATCAGAAGGAAAATACATGTAAAAACTTTTACATTTAAAATTACAATTGTTCTCCAAAGAATATAAAAAATATTACTAACTTATGAAGGAACGAAACCTCACCTAAGTTCAGAGGCTAGATTTCAAAGGTCTGGGGGTACGTGCAGATGGAAAACCTCAGTTTGAACATAGTTTCAAGGCCAGAGGAACACCATATTGGAATAAATATTTTGTTGCTACTAACATAACATTAATCTTTTTAGAGTAAGTAAATCCCTATCCTGAACATAAAAATACTCATATGTATATAAAGATAAGATCCTTAAACTACCTTTGTAGTTTCTATCCTGGCTCATTTCTTCTGAAACATTTCAAGTTTGATGTTTTCCTGTCACATAATTTCCTACTACTATAACTAAATGAAGCCAAATGTATGCTGCCTACAATGGTTTCTCACATTTGCTAAGCTATTACCTATTTTATTTTCTCACAGAAGGATATTTTATACTGTTTTTATATAATCTTATACCATTTAAGAGCTATAGGCTGACTAAATGAACATCAAATAATAGGGTAATAGCAGAAGTAAGCAGGAAAAAACGCTGCGAGTGGAGCCTGCTCTGAACATCTGCTCAGGAAGCTCAGCATTAAGGCAGTTGATACAAAAATGCTGCCCTTCACAGGCTCATCCTTTCGTAGTTGCTTACTTTATGTTTTCTATGGTATTTGCACCTTGATCTCTAGCAGGCCTACTGTTTTTCAGAAGTACTTTCATAGACCTATGGAACAGCACAGTGTGCAATGTACAGCACTAATATATTGCTCTCAAATCACATTGATTTGGGTGTGTTTGTGTGGTATAACTTGTACTGACAGAAATTCTTTGGACGTGCTACAATGTCAGAGGTTTTCCAGTCATTTTTCACTCAAGTGAATACACAATATGCTTGCTGTGCCAAAAGATAACAGACTGTATTACACTAAATTGTAATGTTTGCACTTGCAGTTAGGGCCGTAATATTGCAGTGGCACAACGAAAGGCTACAAGGTGCAGAGTTCTTGAAAAATATATTTCTACAAACTGTAGAATTTCATTACTCCTGCTACTACCTCAGGATCCAGGATTTACTTTCCTGAGAGCGTCTTCAAATGCTTCTGAAAGGGTCTATGTTTCCTTCTTTTATAAAAATCCTGAACACAGTACAGAAGGAAGTTAATCAGAGCAGTTAATCCAGTAACTCCATGTTTTGTCTTTTTCTATTAGCATTCCATATCCATTTTACTAATATGTAAACTTGGAGTAGTTCATTTCCCACTCTTTAACTGACCATGATCTCTATGGACATATGCATGCTTATCAGTATAAATATGTACATTTTAGGCCTTGGCTTCACACAACAATGAAACCAAATATTTACAAAATATACACAATGGATTCTCCATTTGTTAGTGTGATTCATGTTTAACACTAGTGTGTAATAAGTTTATGTCAGTGTCGGCATAACTATTTGCTTGCACTTTTAAAATGCTCAGGATTAAAAAAAAAAAAAGAATAATCATCGCTCTTCTCTCAGAGTTGTATTACCTTGCTAATAAGTCATCTCTAGAAAAAGTTGTGCACCCAACTTTGAGAAGAGGTCACCATGAGCAAAAGTGAAATGTGTGTGAAGGTGGAAGTTAGGACTGGTCACAATCATAACATGCAGAGTAAACTACAAAAAAAAATTGAGAGAAAATTCTGTCTTCATTTGTTTTTTTAATACAAACTGTGCCACACACTCTACCTGAATCTTATTCTGCGTTAGTGCAAAGTGCTTTTCAAATTTGTGAGTTTCTTGATCAATTATCCTAACTAATTAAAGTATCTGCTGGAATGCCCCAGAAGAATATGCTATTTTATGGGCATGACTTTTGCATATGGATACGAACATAGAAAAACTATGAAAAATCCACTACTGATTCTGAAGCAGATAATTAGCATCATATTGAAAACTGTTTAAAAAAAAACCAATCCTTGATTTCTGAACCTTTTGACTGCATAATTCCCATAAAATTAATTATACTGCAGATTCAGAAGAGTGGAGCTTCAGCACTTATAGGTAGTTCACGTTGCCTTTTTTTAGTTAGAGCCCTCAAAATAGATCACAAATGTTAATTTATTATAGCCCCGGATCTCATGAAAAAAAAAAAGGTCTCCCTGCCTCTTTCCATCTTACTTTTCAAGAGACCGCTGTTTCTCCTGGCAGCCCCAGCCCAGAAGTAAGCATTTTGTGGGGGCCCTTGGAAACAGCTTCAGCCATACAGATCAACCTTTCCCTATGGATAATTTCCACTTGAATGTAAGGAACTTAGGAAAGCCACTGAATCTTTTTCCTACTCTGCTTAACTGCAAGGATTTTGCTGCAGATATGGCACTTAACTATACCTCAGGGGACTTCTATGAGAATTTGTTAAGACTCCTGACAATGAAGGCCAAGCATTATTGTCTTTATCTTTTTTCAGATCTCAACAGGACTGTATTTATTTCTCTCTAGTCTGCAGCATGATGTGCTGTACTGAAGTGATATGGCACAGAAATACACATCTTCTTGTATTGAGTGAATTGGAAAATCATGTGTTTTTAATTAGCTGTAAAAGGACACTACAGCAGCTGGTACTACAAAGTATATGAAAAGACTTGCCTTGCTTTGGCTTTGCACTTGGAGAATCAAACAGTTAAGTGCCTGCTTTTCTACAATGAGTGATGAATGTGAATCATGTGGATTGGAGAAGGCATGGGGTTTTAAACACAGGCTCTTGACATTTCACTTCGATGCTGCCGGGTGGCTGCTAATTTACTCTTGCTCTATTGCCTGTTTCTGGATCATTACTGAGACTGTGTTAGTCATAGACTCCCTGAGATGTTTTACAACATTTCTTGAATAAGAGACAGCTGGTGTAGAGCGAGAGCACACCATACAGGCTCCAGTCCTCCTTATATTCGCTTGTTAACTCCTGGGCAGGGGAAGGCAAAACACAGAAGCCTGCAGAAAATCTCAGGGGGGAAGAAAGAGGCCTTCCCAGAGCGGGATTTCCGCCTCTCTCTTGTTCTGTAAACTGCTCTGCTCCAAAAGAAAGAGAGCAGGAGCTGCAGGTGGCCAGGTGGCAAGTTTTCCTCCCTTGAGTCTCTGCTTTGGCTTCTGTTATGGAGAAGCTAAGAAGCAGTGCCAAATGTGCTCAGTTAATATTTCCTGAAGCTGTATGAATTTCTCTCACGTGTTCTGTGGCACTCATTTTAGGAGGGCACAAACTCCCACTCAGGCTTCTGCTTTCCAGCAATCAGCGATAGCCTCACTCAGATGAAAGGGATACTGCTCAAGAGCATTGAAAATGGGGATGGGCAAGCAATGAACATTAGCAGCAAATCAATATTTTCTGTGTTTTGCCACAGTTTGGCCTCAGCTTTTGGAAGTATATACAAGCAACTTTCCCATCACCCTCTACTTAATTCGTGGACACATGGGCTAAAACAGGTTTGAACTTTTCCATGTTTTTTTTCCCCTCCTCACTATCACTGTCAGATTCTCATCTATTCAAAACTGGTAGCATTTACTAAAGCTTGTCAGACTTGAGTTCCCTTCAGCATCCAGCATCACCACTCACAGTTAGCACTACCATGCTACTATGATACCATGGACATGGAAGACGCATGTAAGTGCTAAATAGCCAGTATTACTTATTGTTATCAAAATTATATACCCTTCAAGATCTGTGCATATCAACCTTAAGGCTCTAGAAATGAGTTACATTTTTTTATCATATTTGTATAGTTTCATGTACCATGTTCTGAGTACTTATGTGAAGGGTTTCCATGTTTTGATAACTAATCTGATGTTATTACAGAACACTTTCCTGAAGTGCTGAAATCCTGGCTAACATTGCAAGCCGCACAACCACAGACTGGCTACACGTATACTTACTTTGGTACACTTTCCAGACTGATTCCTCTAAAGCCTTTTCCCCTGCTCCCGATATCTGTGCAAGTCACTACACTTCCAAAACACTCCTATAGTTTTTTTTCATTGTTTTTAACAAACATAATGGAAAGTGAATTATTTAATATAAGGAGTAGCAAACACATACTCTTTGAAAAACTTCCAGGTCAATGATTAAAAAAATATTAGCTGCATCATAAGGTGGAGTTGCATGAATTGGCACAGTGCTGATTTGTCTGTTGCAATGTGAAGTATCTTTTCCAGCTCATTTGATACTCCACTGAAGAACTTCCTCAGTGTGCTCTCTATATGAGAACTGGACTAATTCAATTTCCATTAGTGAGAAAGCTATCTCTGAAAAAAAAAGTTTTAACTCTCCATAGCAGAAACACCATTTCATTTTTTTAAACCTGTCAAGAATGAAATTCGTGTTGGCTTAAGCAGAATAAGTATCTCAGGTGTGGAGATACTAAGTACAGGTGAACAGGTCTTTGTCTCTACTCACAGTTAGACTATTCCAAAATTAACTTTTGGCCCCCCAAAACTACTGAACTTCATTCTTCCAGGTGTTTTCCGAAACAGCATCAAATAAGCCAGTAGATGAGCACATACGTATTATATGGCTTTTCCCCATATGATACATACACAACACCATAGGTGGCTGTCCACATAGATCCCCCAGTAGCATTTGCAAATTCACCTACAGAGGTACGGTGGGTTGACCTTCGCCAGGGGCCAGACACCCAGCCAGCTGCTCTCTCAATCCTCCTCTTCAACAGGAAAGGAGGAGAAAATAAAATTGAAAGCTTTCAGGACAGGACAGAGAGATCAGTCACCAATTGCCCTCATGGGTAAAACAGATTCGACTTGGAGAAAATGAATTTAATTTATTACCAATTAATAACAGAGCTGGATGGTGAGAAATAAAGACAAAAACTAAAACACTTCCCCTTCACCCTTTTTTCCCAGGCTCAACTTCACTCCTTCCTTTCCAGAACCTCTACCTTCCCCCCTCAGCCCCAGGCGGTGCAGAGGGACAGGCACAGGGGCTGTGGTCAGTCCATGGCAGCTCCTCTGTCATTCCGTCATCCTTGCAGTGTTCCCTGCTCCAGCCTGGGGCCTCCACGGGCTGCCGTCCTTCAGGATGAACCTGCTCCAGCCTGGGCTCTCTGTGGACCACAGGTCCTTCAGGGCATGTCCACCTGCAGCAGTGTGATCCTCCCCAGGGGCTGCAGGGAAACCCTGCTCGGGTGCCTGGAGCACCTCCTCCCCCTCCTGCTCTCACCTTGCTGTTCACACTGCCGTTTCTCACAACTTTTAAAGATTTTAAAGTGTTTTGCCCTTTCTGAAACACGCTTTCCCCGAGGCACCACCGTGGTGGCTGGGGGGCTCAGCCATGACCGGCGGTGGGGCTGCTGGAGCCGGCTGGGATCGGCTGTGCCTGGCCCGGGGCAGCCCTGGCCTCCCCTCACGGAGGCTGCCCTGCAGCCGCCCCCGCCAGCACCTGGGCACGGACACCTGACACAAGAGGTAAATAGAATCCTAAACACATGGTTTGACACATCTTACAAGTGCATGACCTATCCTTAAAAGCATTTGAAGCACGTTAAACAGATTTCAAAGTGTTGCGGCTATCGAGATACTCTGAGGTAATGGAGCTTGGCCTACACATTTCCGGTGTGCATTGGATGTTCATACAGTGCACCGGAATAATACTTACCTAATATTTATTTTTACAGCTCAGAATCAATTAAAATATATTCTTCAAGACCTGAACCTTACCAGCCTGAATAATCTGAAAGATTTTTATCAGTTTAAAGTATTTGGTCATAAACACTTAGAGATTTATGCCGAACAACACGATCTGCCTCTGATTTCTGCCCAGCCGTCCCTCTCCCGGCTTCTCCGTTACCGTGTCACCACCTACATCTGATTGATGGCGTGTCAGTACTACAAAGTCTGAGATTAATGATCAAGTTCCCACATCTTGGTCACCTGACTTTGAAGGAAGGAGTGTGATTTGAATTGTGGAGGTTAAAAAAGGAAAATATTTTTCTTGTCTTGTGGTGGCTGAAAGGTCATTCTTGAGCACAAGTGGTTTAAATAATTTATCGTGAGCTACTGAGTCATAACAGAGTGACTGATCTGCCTTTTACTATGGTGACATTCTGTTTTTTCAACTCTGTATTTTTTTTTATTCTGCGGTAGGATTAAATAGCTCTCAATCTGCAGTAACCAGAAATGTTTAAGCATGCTGCAACTGCATAATGATGCATCAGATCTGTAGTTTTCATAGTCTGACTAACAGAGAAGTGCCTTGATGGGACTACATGCTAAAAAGAAGTGTTTTGCTTGGGAACAGCGTGCCTCTATCAGCTTTGAGTGCATCATTTACTTTCTAAGTACCATGTGCATACTCACTTTGCAACAGGAGATTATTTGAGACTTCAATGCTGATCTACTTTGTGTGTTTCTGCATTGGCACAGGGAGTCTTCATACCTCGTTAAACTTGTCTTCTTTATTTTGTGTGCTTCATTGTTCTGTGCAGTCTAGGGGTGTTGATGTATCGTTTACTATATCTTTTAGTAACTTTGAAAAGTTGCCTGGAAGTTAAAATAATTCTCACAGATGCTAGTATTACACAAATTTTATTTTGTCTTCAAGACAAATATCAAATATCAAAATATTTTTGTTTTCCCCACGTAACTTAAAATATTTATATGTACTGAAGGCATTCTGCATCATATTCCCTGAGAGAATACGGCCCCTTGAAAAATGTGTCTACCAAAATGTCTTTCCAGTTTCTGACTATCTAGATTGCAAAACCTTCCTTCACCATAACTGTAAATGCTTCTAGTTGCTGTGTAAAATAGCCAGAACACGTTTCCTCAAGAAAGACTGCACAATCCTCCTCTTCCCTCTGCTTCTTTTTCCTTGTCTCTTCTTTTGATCCTAAACAATGATTATGGACAGGAGTTAAGGACTCTGGGATTATGGGTCTCATTATGAGAAAAAGGTCCACTTGGCAGAATTTCTGTGGTTCAAGAAATGAGGAGTAGTGTAATACTCTCATATAAAACAAAAAGCAGAGAAAAAAAAAACAGCATGAAAAAGGAAAAGAAACACCAGATCCTGTTATGAAGCTGTCGGGCTCCATGCAGAGCTGGCGCCTGTGTTGGTTGTGTTTTGGCGACATAGCCTGGTTGAGGACAGCAATTCTTGTGGGTCCCTCTGTGCAGGCGAGCGGCCCGGGGGCTGCCACAGATTTCCACCCTTCCAGCTCTGCAGCTGAACCACCCCCTCGGGCTCCTGGGGTCTCTTCTCATGCAGTGTCCCCTCACCTGTCCTGCAGAGCGTGTCCTGCCCAGACTGAGCTGTGGCATCCTTAGGAGTCTGTTCCCTCAGCACGGAAAGAGGTGGAAGCTAAAAATGAGCAAGGTAAAAGAACATGGGAAATCGTAACACTGAAAATGAGAGATGGCAAATCTGGTTTTGAAAGGGAAGAGCTGCTGCTACAAAGACTGTTTGTGCTTCTGCTGGGCATTAACCGGTGCCAGAAGAGGAAGGAAGTGTGTATGTGTTTTTGTTGCATTGCATTAAGAAAGACAACTTAATTTCTTCTTATCTCATTGTTAGATCTGTTATTGTTATTCCATCCACTTCAAAATTTGGGAATAATGATATTGATCTCACAAAGGTGTTGAAAGGATTAATTAATTGTTTTGGAATTGTTCCTCATTACTTGAAATCAAAGCATTCTAAAAATGAAATTTTTATGTTACCGAATAATAAGCCTGGAACTTGAATTTCAGTCTTGACTAGACCAGTTTTATGTAGTCAAGGCTCCATCTGAACATACTTTTCTGCTCATATATGTTGTTCCCACAAACAGTCAGATGTTATATCCAATGATGTTTGAGATAATCTATCAATTTGCAAATTGTGTTTCGTTTATTCAGATATGCTTCGTGGTTGGCCTTAGTGAAGACCTTGATCATCAGCCAGTAACACAACTTTGATTTTGCTTGCACTACAAGGATCACCTGGTTTTATGGAGTGGTGTATCGTTTGCACTGATTTACACGATGGAAAATCAGATAAAATGCAGCACAAGTAGATTGTGCCAGACTAACTTAATCCTATTTTTTGGCAAAGATAAATAATTTTCGTGACAAGGGTAATTCTGCAGACTTGATGATCTATTTGGAGCTCAGTAAACCTTTTGGCACAGTGACACATGGGGAATTGTTAGTTAAGCTGAAGAGGATGAGGATTAGTACAAGAATGTCAATACAGTAAGGCAGGGGCCAAAGGGGAGACAATGAGGTGTGTTGTGCTGACAAACCATCCATCGGGCTAGATGGATACTGCTGGTGAAATTCCTCAGGGATTGGTAGTTGCTCAGCCTTGGCCAAAGGGAGGGATCTGCCAGCTGAGGCTGTTGGTCAGACGATGTTCAGAGGCGCTGCCAATGCTGACTGACGAGTATCTGGTGACTGGACCAAAAAAATGGAGTGATCGTGAGGTCACAGTAAAGCATAAAGTAAGAAATGCAACGGGAAAAAAAGAGGATAATGCATGTAGGAGCTACATATAGTAATTTCTGCCATGAGCTGAGGGTTATCACCTGGAAACAAAAGAAGTGAAAAAAATACTTGTCAGTAGTATTTGGCCGGAGGGTATCTATCAGCCAGCAATGTGATGGAGCACTGATACAGTCCAGGGCACTCTCACGACTTCTGAGCTCTTTCTAACTGTTCGTGTTTAGTACCTCGTCTACAACGGGTATATAATCTCACCTATATTGAAGGAAACTCAACTCAAAACCAAAGACGATACACAAATGCAGCTTGGATAAGCAGAAGAGCGGAGGGCCCATGTTACAATACAAGACTAGGAAAGCACAAGTTTAGCCTAGCAAAAGTATGGAGGGGGCATTGTAAAGATGTTAAAACAGACGAGAATGGTGAGCCAGCTCAAGTCAAGGCCAGCATTGTCAGGCAAGACAAATGGGTATAAAGTATTCAGGAATAAATTGTTGTTTAAAATTAGAAGTTCCTAACTATTATAGCAATGAGGTTCTGATGTCCCAGAGGAGCAAAAAAGGAGGGAGCAAAAAGTAAAAGATGATCATAATCGTTTGAATTTCTGAATGAAACTATGTGATTCTTGATTCTATGTGATGAATGACATCATGGACGAGGAAGTGGTGTTGCCCAAGAAGGTCCTTCAAGGATAACTTCAAGGAGTGCTCAATAGAGATAACTGAGTTGACTTCCTAATGAGCTTGTTTGGATCTTAGCTTCAAATACACAACCACAGAGCATCCACTTGTACGCCCCCACCTTTCTTGCAGCACTGTTCTCTGCGAGGGCTAGCACACTCGTGGTGACTTGGTCTTAATCCTCCAGGGAGTCCCACACTGCAGGTAAGGTCTATGTTGTTCAGTGAGAGAAGAAATGAATCAAGACATTGAGAGATGTGCAACTTCCAATGCCAGATTTGCTTCTTATTCCCATAGATACCTCATGAAAGATAATCAAGTAATATTTCCTAGTTAAAAAACCAACCAACCAACCAAAAACCAGTCTTCTAATTAATCTTCACCTCTGTTCCTTCTTAAGAATATATTGTAAAGACTTGTATTGTACCTAGGAGCTGTACTATGCAGGTTTGAACCTCTGGTCTCTGCTCAGCCAAAGATCTTGTTAAAGTTAATGGATTTTTTCCGTAAAAGGTTTTATTTAGCAGTGTCACTGCAAAATTTATTCCCCTACCTTAGGCTTCCCTAAACAGTTCCTTGACTGTCTTGACACTTACTTCGTCATACAAGACATTATCCAATATGCGTTTTCTAGGATCATTGATTCTAATGTGTATACGCTTGCTTTAAAGGCTCATTTTGCATGACTCAAGGTTAAATGTATTTATGGTACACAACTGTGCTAGGCAACTGGGCCCTGATTTATAAAGTATTGATATGTGTCTTAAAGCAAGGCAAATTCAAAGCCAAGCTGATCTCAACTTGCTTTGAATCTTAAAAACGTGCATTTTCTAAAATACATTCTGCATTATATACATCGATGATTTTTGCCATAGCCTCAGGAATTAATGAGGTCAGGGCAGATACAAAGCTATGTACTCTTTGACTCTGGACTAATCATACTGTGATTTACCATTTGGAATTTCCACATTCCCCCCCCCCCCCCCCACCATATGAATGGTCCATGTTTAATATATTATCCACCTTAACCTGAAATCATCTCAGCTGTATTTTTTGTGCTCACAACTGGGAAGCCCTTACACAAATGTAACAGCTAATACAAGAAACAGAGGGGAAAAGACGATCAAATTATCTAGCTGAAAAAAAGCTACAGCTTCAAAGGCATAAAAGAAATACACTATTTCTAATATAATCTTAAAAAAAACAGGGGCGCATCCTATGATCTCACCTCCGACACGCAGGGGTGCTGAGCCCTCAGCAGCTGAGGTGCAGAGACTCCAAGGACAACCCACGCTCTGAAGGGTGACCTGAGACGGCTCAGCCACAGGGGCTCTTAGCTCCTCTGAAACCCCAGCCTAGCGTTACAGGGTACAGTGTTTTTTCTGGCACTATTTTTAGATGCAAGGTACAAGGGAAAGCATAGATGGGCAGTAAAGCAAACGTATGCAGAGCTCAAGAACAGAGGAATCTTTCCACACCAAAAAGTCTTGATTTTTTTATGTGTAAGAATTTTTTTGTTTGTTTGTTTTTTCATCCCACGGGTATTTTTTAGAGTGTTATGAATTACTCATTGAATTCATTCAAAAACAGCAGGTTCTTTTTTTTTTTAGGTGTTGAAAAATTTAGTACCCAAAATTTTACATATTCATTCACAGGCTCTGATCGCGACTGCTTGTCACTAAGGATGCTACCGCACGTTCTGTGAAAATCCTGGCACAGGAGCCCCGCCGCCCCAGGCTGTCTGCCCCTCAGCAGCAGAGGAGGGGTCTCTGACAAACAGGTAACCCTTCTCCCCTGAATGCAGAAGGTGCGAGACGGACCCCAAGTTTTAAAAATTTCTTTCTGAAGGTTGTAGGTAATTGAAATAATATTATGTGTAAAATTAATAGAAAATTAGAATCCTCCGAAGTATACACTGCTGTTTTATTTTATGTTTTCCAGAGCACCAGTTTGTAAACTTTTCTCTTAAATGTAACCCAGAAATACACTAGCGGGCGAACAGAACACGTCCTGCTCCCTTCTGCCATAGCACGGCAAGCAATGCGGGCCCCAGAAACAAGTGCTAAATTCCAAACTTTCTTTGTGTAGAATGATTTCAAGTTAAATTTATTAATCTTTTACGACAGAAGAAACATGAAAGTGTGAGACACCTCAGTTTGCTCTAATAATTTATCACGTACATTTACAGGATCTTTTAAAATGCAGAAGATTTCCTATGTTCTTCTGGTTCCACATGCTTTAATTGTGCATAGGCATACATTAATGCATTATTGGGCTTTCTGTGAGTCCGTAGCATGCCCTGATTAGCTGAAAGGGGAGAATATTCTGGACAGGTCTTTTGCAAGATTGCTAGTAATGAATCAATACCACATTAATATATATTATGGAGCTATAGCATGATATGTGACTTGGTTGGTGTTATATGCCCCATTAACAGGCATATTTAATATGCAACGGAAAATTATTTACTCTCTATAAGCAGGACCACTATCTTCAAGCAATAGCTGCTCATGTGTCTCAATTAAAACCAACAGAAATAGGTACCAAAAAAAAAAAAAAAGAAAAGCGCAGCAGCCGTCCCAGACTAATGGAAGACTTCCCCGCATAATCTCATTGTCCGTGAGTCACTCCCGCTCGCCAACAGTTTGCAAAAGCAGGGCACGGCTTTTGCCAACCACTACGTTTAACTCCCCGCACCCTCAGGCAGGGGCCGCGGGCAGACCCCCGCCCGCTCATCCCCGCCCGCCCGCCCGCGCACCGCCGCCTCCCGCAGTGTCCCACCGGCTCAGGGACGCTGAGGGCCGCTGGGCCTCCCGTCATCGCGCCTCGGAGGTGCCGCCCGGTGGCCGCAGCCCGCCGCCGCCGCCGGGCTCCCCGCGGGGCGGCCCCGGGGTACCGCCCGGGCCGGGGGCGACGGGCGGGAGGGGCAGGGCGGGGCTGGGCCCCGTGAGGTCAGCGGCGGGCGGGCCAATGAGCGGCGCGGCGGGCGGCGGAGCCGGGGTGCCCCTCGTGCGGCGGCTGCATGGGGAGGGCGGCGGCAGTGGAGGCGCGGGGCGGTCCGGCGGCGGGCGCGGGGCGAGGGGTCCCGGCGCGCCCCCGCCCACCCAGGCGGCGAGACTGAAGGAGGCGGTGCCGCTGCCCGGGCACAGGTGCGGCAGCGGCGGCGGCGCGGGCGGGAGCGGAGCGCCCTCCTCCTGGCGGCGCCCGGCGGGGGATGTGCCGGCCGCCGGGGGCGCGCCGCCCGTGGGAAGCGCGCGCCTAACGCCACCTGGGCGCCGCGGGGAGCGCTCGGCGCGGAGCGGGCGGCGCGGGGTCGCCGGGAACCGGGCAGGTAGGAAGAGAAAGGCCGGTTCGGGCGGGTCGGGGGGGCTTTTGTTTGGTTTTTCTCTCTTGTGTGCGGGGTTCCCGTGGCGGAGAGCGGCGTGCGGGGCCGCAGCTGAGCGGCCGGCAGCTCAGCGGGGCTCCCCGCGGGGAAAGTTGCGGGGACGGTCCCTGCGGTGAGGCGGCTTGAGGAGCCGCGGGACCCCCTGCCTGCTGCTCCCCGTCCGCTCGGGGTGCGGGGCTGCGCTTGGGGCGGCGGGAGCGGCGGCGGCCGCCGGGGGGCTCCGCGCACCGCGGCGGGGCTGCCCCCTTCCCTGCGCGGCTCGGAGGAGCGGCCGCTCCCGAGGATGGCTGCGCCCCTCGAACCGCGAGGCGAGGTGCCGGCCGCCCCGCCGTGCCCGCCCGTGGGCTCGCCCCTCCAGTGGGCCGGTGAGATCGGGGACCGCGGCTGCACAGCACGGCCGTCCCGTCCTGCGGCGGCTCGCCCCGGGAGCCCCGGAGCACGGCTCGACGTGCCGCCGGCTGCCGGGCTTGTCCCGCCGTAGCAGTGCGGGAGTGCGCAGCGGGGCGCCCCGGCCGGTCGGTGCCCCCGCAGCGTCTGCGCGCACTGTGAGCGGTGTCTCCTCCGTTCTGGATCAACGAGGTTCCTCGGGGTTGTACCGGAGTGAGGGCTGTCGTGCAGCTGGAGTTTGGGAAGGCATCAGTGGGCAGGGTGTGCGCTGCCAACGCACCCACAGGAGTGTCTGAAGCAGAATCCAAGTATTTACTTAAAACTAGAGCTAGCCATATTCCCTTCGCCGTGTAAGTCTCGGGGCAGAGAAACCCAAATGGGCTCATGTGTGCAGGGCTATGGATCTGTCCTGTGGGTTTTCTTACTTATTAACGGGCTGATTGTCTGGGATTACTTTTGGAAAAATGCAAATCGCAGCAAGTATCTATGCTGACCATATATAGAAGCAGTCACAGGCAGAAGAACTATAAGGTCAATATTGCTGACACAATCGAGCAACTTTAAGAAAAAGCAAACAAAAGCCAGGGTATGTCCTGAGGATGTTTTTGCCCAAGCAATGTATTTTCCTCTGTTTACACCCTACATTGACTGAAATGCTTATACTTTTTTATTTACGTATCTATACACCTCAAAGTCAGGGAATGATATATTGATTTTATGTTGTCCGCTTCTGTATATTTAATCTGACAGTGTTTGGTTTGCTTACTTGTGTTGGACCAGGACTGCAGTAGGTAACGCTGCTTTTGCCAGAATGGAAGCCTGGTTTGGTGCTTTCAGAAATGTGCCTCAGCAAGGAAGCAAGCTGGTCACTTGTATGGTAGCAAT
The DNA here is from genome assembly GCF_013368605.1 of Nyctibius grandis. Classification (NCBI taxonomy): domain Eukaryota; kingdom Metazoa; phylum Chordata; class Aves; order Nyctibiiformes; family Nyctibiidae; genus Nyctibius; species Nyctibius grandis. The sequence continues at coordinate 42,833,618 of NC_090658.1, read as the reverse complement.
TCTTCATGGCATGGAAGAAGTATTGCAGGGTTTTCTGTGTGCCCTAAACTGTTATTACCAGAAGCTTTTACGTGTACATTATTGCCATGTAGAGCAATATGAAGGTCACATTTTCTAGTTCTGAATCTCATTCAAAGTGATGTGTTTTTACTTCAGTGCCATGTGTGTTAACAGGGTAACTTCAGCTTTAGGGAAGAAGAATCAGTTGACTTGAACTGAGACACTGAAAACCATTCTCTTGGAGTATTTTAGTAGCAAAGCAATGAAATACTCCAGGGACAATCCAGTATGAAATTCATCTGACTTGCTGCCAGATATATCAAAAGAGGTTGCAAGTTTTCTTCTTTTGTTCTACCAGCTACACTCTGCCACCAAACCCAAAAATTCAGTTTTGTATCCTTTCACGTTTCATTCAAAAGAAATAGAACCTAATTTATTACAGAAACTGTTATGAAGTGCAAATTCGTGTCATTTTAAAGTTGATGAATAGTAACTTTCTGGAGGGAGCTGACTGCATACTTTATATCATATATCTGTATATTGTCAAGTGTGATCCATTTTTATTTCTGTAACTGAAAGAAATTTAAATTCCATCTTACTCATAGTAATATAGTCTGTATCCAACAACTTATCTCTATATTTTAGACTAGCAGTCTCAGAAGTAGATTTTCATGGTGAAAACCAGCTGTGACCATATGAAACATCACAAGCACAGTGCTCAATGGTGTCTTAAATTACAGTTCTAAGTATTAGTGTTAGGGATTAAAATGTCTTGGTTAATTTGTAGGCTGATCTAAAAAATTATCACACTTCTGACACACTTCATTCTAAAGCTATAGAATTCTAAAGCTGCTGCTTTAAAGCTATCCAACCTCCCTTTCTTGCATTAGTATTTGGGTTTTAGTCTTAGTGCTGTGAATGTTTTCAGGATCAAGTCCTGAAATGCTAAAGAAAAATCTTGTGATGACTAAGGTGGAAATTTCTTCTACATAAATATTGCAACATTATGGTTCTTATGTTCATACCTTCCTTCCTCCCTCAGTTTTGATTTTTAGCAGAGAGGAAGCCTAAACTCATACTTCGTGCTGGCAATTACTGTGCTTACACAGTGTTGTGACTCAGAAAGGAAGAGGAAGGGGTGCAAAAGGTGCTTGATACTAGAAGAAAGTTTGAAGTGATCTGGACGACCTTAATTAATTTTGTCCATTATCATATTACAGCTTGTTTGCCATTAAGAAGAGATTGTACTCTGAGCAGCTGTGGTGCTCTAAGGATGCGAAGGTATCTGTGAGGTATTTGAAGGCAATGGAGGCTCTGCTCAGTGCATGTAAATGCATGGTTGCTGAGTTTAGTACATAATATGATAGAACAGTTTACTAATATTATTAGTAACCCTTACTGTAGTGGCAGATTTTCATTTAATGAAGACATATAATTAGGCTTTAAAATAAGGAACAGTATGGATAAGAATACGTGGGGGAGGATATGCAATGCCATCTCTATCAGTATCCTCAGCTATATTTAAGTACCTTAGTTTGTGAATATGTAACAGATGTTTAAATGGATCTGTAAGTTTCGAATGAAAAGAAGTGTAGCATCTTCATTCTATGTCTGTCTTCATTAGAAGAACTAGTTCTGCTAGACTGCATGGCTGCTGTAATGTGTAAAACTCTACCAGTTAGAGATGCTGGGAGTGTGTGTATCAACTGCACCTCTAGACACATAGACCATGCTTCTCAGTCCACCCAACAGAGTGTTGTAGAATATGCACTGGGGTATGTTCCTGATGGTGTTGCGTTGCAAAATAGAATAAACTAATTTAGTATAAGCCTGGCATGCCATATTTAGATTGGGACTTCATGCTCAGGAGTTGTTCATGTCTTATTTTTTTTTGAGAGGGTAAGAGCACACTGCAACACTTTCTACTGCTTGTGCCTTGGTTGAGTGCCATTGGAACACAACCTTCTGCGTGCAAACCTGGCTAGGAGATTCAGTGAGGGCAAGGAAAAGCCATTCTCCTGAATATAAATTGTTGAAATTACTGTGTGTAAAATAGGAGAGGATAGGAGATTAACTCTCTCACCTATTCCGAGTATGTGGTTTCATAGTGGAGGCATCAACTAGTGTAAAGGAAGGTACGCTTAAGTGAATTTCTTCATTAAATGTTTGCAGACTGAAGGGAAGATCTTTTCTATGGTTGGAAAATTTTTGGAAAAACAAAAGATGTAATTTGTAATACAAATGATAAATATTTGGTTGCTGAAATGAGAGCTAGAGGCAGTTTGATACTTCTGTAAATTAATCTTGATGGAGATGGTTACAGAGAAATATTTAATAATAACGCTACAGTATGGATTATGGGAAAATATTTCGTGGATGTGATTCAAAAATGCAGCCACATGTCAGTGCCATTACCTTTCCTCCTCTGTTTTCTGTGCTTTTGTTCTGAAGTTGGAGTAAACAAAACCCGCACTGTCTAATGTAGAAAACTTTCCTGCAAGCAAATTCAGGGTTTTGTTCACTTGGCCAGATGCAATAGGGCGATGTAGCCACAGTATCACAGAGCTCCATACAGACCAACCGTCTGATAATTTGCCGGGTCGCAGTTGCGAGCATTATGCCTGGTATTGATCTGCGGGAGGTTGTGGCTGCTCTGCTAGTTTGTAGCAAGTTCTTGTCAGGGTAGTGAATGTGATTGGGGGTTTCAGGATTGTCCAGTTGCATTCAAAAATTGGTGGAATTGTGCTCTATAATGAGTATTTCTGATTTTTTTTTTTTTTCTTTCCACCTCTGAATGAGAAGGCAGTGTGATGACATGCAAGGGTACTCTCCCAGCGTGTATAGATCGTAATCTGTCCTTCTGCATTCCCAGTATCTCCCCATGGAAAAAAATTAATCGTGACATGCAAAAGCTTATAATACAAAAAGTCAGAGGTTTCCCGCTTGTTTATAAATTCATAGAGGATTAAGAAATTTCTAGGGGATGAGATTAAAAAAAAAATAATGCTTGGAATTTCTGTGACATGCCTCTGCTGATGTGCCTCAATTCTGTTAAAGAAAATGTTCTAATCTCAATGCCTGTGGTTGACTAAGGTGTTTTGTGCAATGTTGTTTGCATGCTTAGCTCTAGCTGTGTTCATGAGTGCCATTCTGTCCGTTACTACTTTGACAGCATTAGGTATATTGGGGCCAGATGCCGAGGGCTCTTCATGGGCCTTAGAGCTCCACGTGAGACATCAAGGGACCTCTTTCCAGGTCAAGTCTATAGAGCTGTGACAACATGCATTGTCCTGCAGCCTCCTTGCACCTTACCTAAGCAGGAGAAGGCCCCTCCAGTATCTAGGATTAATGGTTTTTGAGAAATCTTCCCAACATTCGTGCATGAAAGTCTTGAGGGGGGAAAAATGCTATGTATCATCCACAAGGATTTCTAAAATAGCTCTGAGGGGCAATCTGCCGCTAGCCTACAACTCCATAGTTTCATTATGAAATAAGTAGATTTATTGAGTTCAGTAATTATGTGAGTTTCTAGTAGCAGAAAATACATTATTAAGGCAGTCAAATAATACTTTTAAAAAATCTTACTAAATACATACTGAAGCAGCAAAGCATTTCACTTCCTTCAGCCTTGCATTGTAAACAGTTATGTAGAGCCACACTATTATTTATGGGATTGAAATAGCAAATCAAGCATAAAAAAACCAATGACAATTCTCTCTAAAACCTTAAATACTTTGTAGAAGGTACCGGGCTGCAACAAACCAAATAATCTGGTGAGATATTAGCAGTCTTAGTGCAGAATATTAATTACTACTTTTGGTTTCATATGACCTCGAAAACACTCATCGGCGATTGCTCAGGAATGAGAGCAAGCACGTCATTATCTTGAAGCAACATACTTGCATTCACTAAAAAAGCAAAAGAAAGGTCTCTGCAAAACACTGAAAGAAGAGTGTCAAATCTGTAGAGAAAAGTATTCAATTCCCCTTCCTTCTACGAATGTAGAGGAGCTTGTCCCACAGGGTGCTGTATGTATGAAAGCGGACAGATCCCTGTGCTCTCGTAGGACTTCTTGGAACACAGCAGAGGCTGGGTCCATCTCAGAGTATTAAGGCAGCAACATTCATGCTGCACGTACTGAAGCATGAAATATCCGTTATGCATATAGAATTTGATGACATGAAAGGCTTGGTTTTATAGCTGCAAGCTCTATATTGGTCACCTATGCAAAATCTTATTGCTTTTTTTGTCCAGAAGCCTTTTAGCACACTTCTGTGTTTCTCTAGTAAAAATTAATAGTACTAATTGACACTTCTTTTATCATTAATTTCTGAATCAACATGAAGTATTGCTATAGCAACAAATCCTTTTGAACTTCACTGCAGACAATTAGTAGGAGAATTCAATCTCAATGTATAATAAGCACAACAGTAAGAACTATTCAAAGGATTAAGGAACTTTCTTTTAAAAAGAAGGGGAGTAATGCAGACACTCAAAACTGTCATGGAAGAACAGAACTTGAAAATTTTCAGAATTATCTTTTTATTAATCCTCTCCAATTGCTGTACAAAGGTGCATACTTGCTTCTAACAAAATAATTACAGCACAGTGTCTCCTCAGAGATAAAATAGCTCACCCTGTGGAATACTCTGCAGATTTTTATCTCTGATAATGATGTTTCACCATAAACAGCTGCATCTTCTCTCAAAGGATGGCTGTTCTTCAGCCCTGACAGTGGCTATGCAGGAAAACCCTAAGTAGGTTTCAGGATTAGCCAGACATCAAACAATCCAAATTTATGAAGTCAGATAGTGCTTTATCTCTACTTTTTTTGCCAGCTGAAGCATCGTTCTCTTTTTCATTGAAATGGATTGCTATTTGCATTTTACCTTGTCATCTCTCTTGATAACAGGCAGACAAGGGAAGTTATCCATGTATACACACACACAAATCAGGAGGCATAAGGGGTGTGGGAGTGCCAGATACCTGAGGAACAGTGGAATAAAATGGAACTGTCTTGGACTGCAAGTCTACGATTGGGGTTATTATCTGTGATAGATTTTGAGGTGGTGAAAGCTTACAAATTTTTAGGGAGACCTAACTTTTTGAGGATGTTGATTACAGTGGAAGAAGGCTGTGTGAGAAGGGAACATAAGGACAGGTGAAGGGTAAGAACAAGGAAATGGTAAATTTAGGAAACAAAGAGGATAACCAAAGGAGAAGTAGTGCTTGTAGGAGGAAAGTCTGAGAGGAATATCCCAGGAGCCTGTGACTCTTGCATATATACAGGGCAGAGAAAAGAAGAAGGGGGAGGGTAAAAGACCCAGAAAAATGGAACAACACGACTCCACATGCTGAAGGAAGAACATACCTGTGGCAGAGATCCTGGGAAGGTTCGTGGGGAGGACAGGTTGCTGTGTGGACTCTTGCTTCACCTCATGCAGTGAGTGGCTTCTTCGTAATAGTGCTTCACTGAATGTCAAGGCTGGCTCTTCTGTATATTATTAAAGTATGTTTCCTTATATGTAGTGCCCCTGCCACCCACCAGACCTTCTCTGGTTCCCCTGGCCAGACTGTTAACCTTGCAAGTAATAATTGGTAGAAGGCAAATATTTAAAATGCAATTGCATGCAAGGCCACAGCTCCGCAACTTTCTCTTGTCAGAACACCTCTTCTTGGAGAGCCCTCCAGAGCCCTTTGCATAACGTCAAAGTTACCATTTTCAAGCAGTCAAAGCTTGAAATCTCTCTTCAAGTTGTATCTCTTTGTTGTTCCTTTTATTAGCATAGCGATCTAGCATTGTTAACTGGGAAATCTTAAAGAAAATTCTGTAATAAAAGCTAATAGAGCATTACAAAAGCCAATAGTGAAGAAATGCTCAGTGTATTTTTCTCCCAGGTTTCTTGAAGACAAATGATCCCTGGAATATTTATGTATATAAATATCTTTCTAAAATACCTATTGCAGAAAGCATCTCCCAATAAATAAAGAATGAGCAAAGTCACTTTAACAAAGTGACTCCTGAGGAGGACTGAAGACAAAAGAAGAACTGGAGTCCCATCTTGGGTCTGGAGCCACTGAGGTAAATTCAGGGACATTTAAATCTAGTAAGGAGGCTTGATGGGGGCTAAGAGTTGTTTATTTCAAATTTCTTTGTTTTTATTCTTTTTCTAGTTACTGTTTTGTATAAAATTATGTTGGATTTCCTGTGGAAAGAGATGGGAAAGTTCACTCTTAAGAGAAAGGATGTAGATTTTCTGTGGAAGACAGAAAAAGATGATCTCCAGTGTCTGGATGCAGTGTAAAAAGGCTTACAGAGAATGACTTTAGAACAAATGCTGTTGAAAGAGAGGTCCACATTGAAGCAGAAAGTTGAATGGGTTAACCTTCAAATGTGTGTGAAAGAAGCTTACAGAACTACAACTCTAGGGGTAAAGGATTGTGCTGTAAAAAATGGTTGCTAAAAATAATGTTGTACAATGCAAAGGGAACTAATAGAAATAGAAAAGCAGTAAGAACAATTTGTAGCTTCATTTCTGGAAATTGCAGTTCAGTAGCTACTGGCTAGTGACGATGTGGTAGGCAGGTGTATTGGTACTCCTTTTCCTTGGTTTTAAACTGCAGTGTGATACGGAAATATATCAACAAAACTGAAGAAGGTGCTTGATTTTCCTGTTGGTAGACAGTCATAGGTACGTGCCTCGGATTGTCAGATTTTTCCTTTTCAGTCATACATGCAGTTTTCACTGAAAAAGCATAATGCCTACTAAGACTTTCAAATAAAAATGTGAGTGACTATTACTTTTCCTCCCATTCCATAGCTCCATTCAAAAAATTCAGTTGTTTTGTGAAAGCAAGTACATGGAAGGTGCATATACTTGTGAAGATGAACTGTACTTTTCAGAACAAGCAGACGGTGTTTATACTGTTCACTACTGAGTCAGTAATTTTCATTCTCACTCAACTCAATGAAAGCTGTGTTTGTTTGCCAAAGGGAATGCTAAAGAGGCAAAAATGTGCAAGCAAGATTGAAAAAGGTTTATAAAAATAGCACTAGGTTTGTTCATCCTTGGAAAAATGGTAGGAGATTAAAAAAAAAAGCAAAGTGGGTTTAATAAATAGAAACCTTTCAGTTAGGCTGTCTTTAAAGACTAAGACATGATGACTTTCTGCTGCAGTCTATCTAGAAATTTCAGATTTTCTTCTGCTACTATGTTAGCTTGAACGCTTCCAGCTTAGTTTTAAGTTCTATACATGAGATTCAGCCGAAGTTACAAATTTGTATGAATTTGAACACAAAACTGTTGTGATTCTTTCTTTAATGTCCAAACTCTTTGGAAACTGACAAGGTTTTTGTGGTGATGTCAAAGTTTTAGATTCATACCCAGTGATCAAAGATATTGGATGTTTATTTTATTGGTAAAAATTTCATTAAAGTATTCATTCAAATCTAATTTTCATTATTATGATTCTGAAGATCATATTTTGAGAGCTATGTTTCTCATAAGCACAACCCAAGTGGCCCATTGTTAAAAGCACAGTCTTACAAGCTGTGAAGCAGAGAATTTTAAAACTATTTGCCTTTCCATCCAGTTTGGGGAAGAAAAATGTAATTTGTTATATTCACTTCTGCATTCAGTGTGATGTATTGCCATCCATGAATACAATATTGAAGCTGAATAGATAGCGTGATTCTCACTAGTGTATATTAGTCTGATTCCCTGCCTCCTCCCCAAATAACAATGTGAAGTTGTAAAATGAAAATCCTGATTCTGGAAAGACTTTCTCTTCAGGAATACTAAGCAAGCACGGATTTAGTTTTACAGATTTGTACTAAACACTTTCTTGAATTAGGTTGGGAAAAAAACACAATAGATGTAGGACTCTCAGCCACTCATTTAAGTAGCGTATGTTGAGTCCTCCATCCAGAAATATGGTAAATAGGTACTTGGACTGCAGAACCGTTGTGAAGCATTACATGCTGAAGCTTTTCAGGGCACTTGTGAGCAAATCTGCTACTGATGTAAGCTGCTGGGAGCAGCTCTTGAATTATGGGTGTATGGTAAAATAAACATTTTAAATGCCTGAAACAGAAGAACGAGGATTATGCGACTCTTGTAGGCTGACAGCAATGATCAGAAGATCCGTTAAGATCCAGGATATAGCTGAAGATGTTGAGGCCTAAAACAGCAGATATGATCTCAACTGAACCTCATTTGAAAGAAAATAATACACAAAAAGCACATCTCGCCTTCATTATTTCCCACAACATTAGCACACGTACACGATTCGAACTTGCTATCATATTTGCAAGTTAAGAAAATGGAGGTTGAAAGACAAATATGATCAGATATGTTGTTTCCAAGGAGAAAATATTGACATTGAAACAATTTGTAATGTACTGATTACTTTTTAATGTAGCGAAATGTCTAATACCTAGCAACCTGCCAATATTAGCATGCAGAGGTCTTATCCTTGTATCAGTTTGAAACTTTCCGTGGTACAATGAGTCATACGGGTGACTGGTATCTTCCTCTGTGTCAGATCTCATCAACTTATTTCACTTGATATGTTGCTTGGTTGGTTTGTTTTTAGGAATAATGTATTCATTTTACAACAGCTGTACAGTTTTGCTTCTGCTTCTCTTAAATTTCATTGTATTTTATTGTTTTTATAGCTATTATAGAGAGCAAGGGTTCCTTTAAAAAAAATCAAAACCTCATCCTTCTGTTTTTATAAGGTGGGAACATTTCCTTGATATGGCTTACGTAATGGGATGGGTAAGAATTTATTTGCATTGTGTATTGATTTATATGACAAGAACAGATGAATACTGAGAACACTTGTGTTGTAGCCTTTTGTGGTTGGGTGACTTGCATGACTTTGATCTGGCTTTCTATATTGTAGTTGGAAGCAGGCGTTGCAATGTCATAAGGAGAGTGTTTCTGAATCTTAATGGTGGATGTACCAAAAAACTGAATTTCAAGAGTGTTCCTTTCAACTATTAAGAATTTTTTATTGACCATGTGTTTGAAATTGTGGTGGTGTTTGTTTTTTGGTTTAGCAGCTATTGTCCTTCATTATGTATTTATTTTTTACTATATTAAATATAACTTCTGGTGGCCTTTCACTGGGTTTTTCAATTGGTAATGCTGCTGCTCCTGATCTCAGTGTAAACAAATGCAAGGCTTTGTAGATTCATTGGCAACTGGGTTGAATCTACAATATTAAATTATTAATGTAATTTCTGCACGGATCGTGGAAAGTCTTGCACCTAACACATGGCCAGTTCCAGGTTAGTGTTGGCAGTTTAGGGAATGCAAGATAGTTACCATGCTGTTTTTGCCAAGTCCTAAAAAGAAACAGTTCTGTAAGAAATATGAGAATTCTAGTGGTTAAGATGGTAAGTTATGCTTGGGCCTGAGTATGTGTACTAGAAAACTTTAGTCTGACACCTCCCCTCTCCCACCTGCCAAACTCCGATGTCAAGTTTCTTGGATTATTAATGATTAAGAGCAACGAATAGATGCAGAAAAAGCTTCACTCATCATGCTTGGCTATCTCATGCCGAAGGTTAAACCTAAAAAGTAAAACATTAAGAGGAAGCACTATAGAAGTGTTCATAAATTTGATGGTTGTATGTATACACCATCTGGCTGTGTTTTTGTGTTACTTAAAGACGTGAGGTGACACCTACCACTGTTAAACTAAAGATTGTGTTTTTTTTGTTTTAGATTTGGACAAATTGAGAGTTCACTTCAGCCTGTATTTCCCTTTCCTTTTCTTTCCTTTTTAAAGCTTGGACAATGAACAGTATATTTTTTTCTGCTCGGTTTTACTTGTGTATTTTCTTTATAACATTTTTTGAGTTTTCCAGTAGCTGTGGTTCAAAAATCTTCCAATTTTTTTCTACCAAAGATATTACCATCTCCTAATTCATTAATGATTTGGATGAGGGAATAGAGTGCACTGTCAGCAAGTTCGCTGATGACACAAAACTGGGAGGGGTGGCTGACACAACGGAAGGCTGCGCAGCCATTCAGAGAGACCTGGACAGGCTGGAGAGTTGGGCGGGGAGAAATTTAATGAAATATAACAAGGGCAAGTGTAGAGTCCTGCATCTGGGCAAGAACAACCCCATGTACCAGTACAAGTTGGGGGCAGAGCTGTTGGAGAGCAGCGTAGGGGAAAGGGACCTGGGGGTCCTAGTGGACAACAGGATGACCATGAGCCAGCAGTGTGCCCTTGTGGCCAAGAAGGCCAATGGCATCCTGGGGTGTATTAGAAGGGGTGTGGTCAGCAGGTCGAGAGAGGTTCTCCTCCCCCTCTACTCTGCCCTGGTGAGGCCGCATCTGGAATATTGTGTCCAGTTCTGGGCCCCTCAGTTCAAGAAGGACAGGGAACTGCTAGAGAGAGTCCAGCGCAGAGCCACGAAGATGATTAAGGGGGTGGAACATCTCCCTTATGAGGAGAGGCTGAGGGAGCTGGGTCTCTTTAGCTTAGAGAAGAGGAGACTGAGGGGTGACCTCATGAATGTTTATAAATATGTAAAGGGCAAGTGTCAAGAGGATGGAGCCAGGCTCTTCTCAGTGACATCCCTTGACAGGACAAGGGGCAATGGGTGCAAGCTGGAACACAGGAGGTTCCACATAAATATGAGGAAAAACTTCTTTACGGTGAGGGTGACCGAACACTGGGACAGGCTGCCCAGAGAGGTTGTGGAGTCTCCTTCTCTGGAGGCATTCAAAACCCGCCTGGACGCGTTCCTGTGTGATATGGTCTAGGCAATCCTGCTTCGGCAGGGGGATTGGACTAGATGATCTTTCGAGGTCCCTTCCAATCCCTAACATTCTGTGATTCTGTGTGATTCTGTGATTCTAATTAAAATGAATCAGAAATGCGAATTCTAGAAATGTGTGGCCAGTTGGTCTCATTTTGGCCAATGATATGTGTGGAGTGTACGTGTGCAAAACATACTTCAAGGCCTGTCCTAATCAACTTAAGCAAAATAAATTGAAATAAATATCCCCAAACTATTTGCAGCAGTTAAATTACATTAATTTAAATAAGATTAAAGCTATAATATGTGTAGCTATTTTCATGTGAAGATAGGTTTAAGCAATATTCTTCCTCTGATCCTAGTTCAGAGTTAACAGCCAGGCCAGAACCCTTCATTTGAGGATTATTATTTCCCTTCTGAATTTCTAGTCTCCTCTTTTTTTTTTTTTTTCCTCTGCTTGTTAGCTCCATAATTTTTCCAAATATTCTTGTTTGTATGTTATTTACACATTTGGTTCCAATGCAGTGATATGTGTGTATATTAAGACTTCTAGTTGCGAGAATCATGGAGCTGGAACAAACTAGCTAATTAGCTAGTTTAGCATAAAATCGTAAGAATAGAGGTGGTTATCCACAGGCTCAGGTAGGAATTTTTGGTTTTGAATGTGCTTAGTAGATCTCAAATGTGGAAAAAACGTGAATCATTGGGGAAACTTGAGTGAAATGGCACACATGGAATAGAGTTGAAGTTCTAAAGATTAAACCCCAATAGTATTGTGCGTGTGAAGGTAAGAAAGTCATATTCTGAATCAGCCTGCAAGAGTGAAATGTCCTTGATATAGTATCGCTGCAATAGGATCAGTTATGGATTTGTGATGTTTTGGTGTTTTGTCTTTTCAGCAAAATTTGGACAGAGAGAATGCTGACTGAAAATCGAATAATATATAGAACAGAAAGATGAGCATCTAGTGACTTATCAGTTACGCAGTTTTTACCAGCTTTAACTTGGTGTTTCAATGAGATTAATAGATTGCTAGATTGCATTATTTAGTAGCAAGGCTTTACCTTGCTACTAAATCCTGTCTGGATTTAGTGAAATGTTTTGTCCGCTTGAGCTGTTATCATGGATGTCACTGGGATATCATGTAAATATGTGAAAATGGCTTCAGCAGTAATGTAGTGCAGAATGCTTTAAAATGGGTAAATGACTGTATGTTAAAGCTTTGCACCGTCAGCTACATGTAGCAAAATAGTTACTGAGCATTTGTTAATCAGCTGAACTTTTTACCTAAATTGATGGTCATATAAAGTTAACTAAAATTTCTGATTTGGGCAAAGAAAAAGTCTTTAAAATATGAAAGTTATTCAGGACTCTGTACTGTCACCAGAAGATATAAAGTTGAATGGGTACAGTATGTTTGACTGAAACCCTAGTTTTACTTTTGTAATTGCAATATGGTGTGCAAACAGCTGTGGAAGTGGTATATTGCACATTTTATCCCGAAGAGCTTAATGTAAAGAAATGTGGGCTAGCTTCTGGATGGGTATGAGTTAGCCACATCCCATTAGCTCACATTTACTTATGTCAATTTTGTAGCTCCTCTAAGTCATCTTCAGCTTTGCACAGAACACTTACTGCGTGCACTCAGATTCTGCCAACCCTGAGAATTTTAAATACCTGTAGCTGAAGCTTTTAGGCCTCTTGGAGGAAAAAGAAAATAATATAAAAAGGCACTATGTAGACAGACTGTGTACCAGCTGCTTTGTTTTCCTTTTGCACACCCTTGGTGTCCTACGCTTCTGCATTCCTTCTGTGGTGTTTGTTGATCTTTCTGAGATGAAAGTTACTGAAAAAGTCAGCTGAGCGTTGCAGTTTCCAGATTGGAAAAGCAAGTGCGTAAGTATTGAGTTGTGAATTCTCATGTTGATATTTAGAAGCTTTGACTGTCGTTCCTGTATTTCAGTAGTTCCTTGAAATTGTTGTAATGAGAATTGAACTTAAATGCACAAAACTTCATATGCTACAAAGCAACTTTATTGCATAACTTCGGTACAGAAACGTGAGAGAAGTAACCCTGGACTGAGGAACTTGTTTACTCTTCTGACAAAGCCTGTAAAAATCAGTCAACTAGCTACAGTCAAAGGAACTTAGCTGATTTTTCAGGCATGACTGAAGGAGCTCTGCAGTTCCATAATAGCTATATTACCACCTCAGAAAATTTTTAAACTCTTTAGCTTAGACAGCAGATGGACACAATACTGTCTAATTTTCACAGAGTTAGTGCTATGGGATTTCCCATTTGCTGTTCCTATTAATCTGCTCTCTTTAGTTAAAATTCAGAGAAAGGAGACAAGTACAGTTATCTGACCGCAGAGACAGGCTGGCCACCCAAGAGAGTTTAAACCTTATAATAACTCTACTCAATGGGGATGAATTGGGGAAGTTTTAAGTTTCTGTCATTCATGGATTTGAAGCGGCAGTGCTTTAAAACTTTGGCATTACCATTATGCCGTGAAAATCTAGATAGATATTATTTTCAGTTTCCACAAGACAGTAGAAGTTGTATGATAGTGAGGGACTGGGAGCCTGGAGGCAATGGCAGATGTGAGATAATGAGAAGTGGTGTTGAAGTAGTTCACTATCATGTATTCCTGACTTGGACATGTGTAAGCATTCACACAGGCACCTCTCAAAGAGGGAGAAATACCAAGATTTGGCTCCTGGAAGTCTTTGTATATAATCTTAATATGAGGCCGTCATGGTAGGCCAGAGATGTATCTCAATGCACTTGTGAGTTTGTAAACTGCTGACTACTAATGAATCATTTATGCAAAGGGTTTCATCTTTTGCCCTCTGAAAAATGGAGCCGCTGAACTGCTTCAGCGCACCCCGCCTCCCCCCCCCTCCCTCTCCCTGCCCAGCCAAGAATTTGCTTTATTCTGTGACAGTTTATTCCATGGGGTGTTGATCACAAGGTAGGTCAAGTGATGATATTGTTTTCTGGGTGTTCAGCCAGAGGAAGTAGTTTGGAAGTGGGTTTCCAGTTTCCCAGCCATCTGTTAAAGCTTTTTTCTTGAAGCTGTTTGTTATTTCTGAGGCTGCAGTGTATTTCTCACTCAGCTATAAGGCTGTAGTAGTCAAAGATTTCCCCAAGCCAGGTTGCTGAAAAATTCTTCAGTGACAAATTCAAGTCACAGTGACACACTGCTATGTGTCAGTACAGCAGGTGTTTCACCATTAATGTGATCTGCAGTCAGTACCACAAGTATGTCACAGGAGAGAAGTGAATCATGTAGGTTGGAGAAAAAATGAGTGAGCATGGGTGACTGTGGACTAAGGCATTTGGGAGCTCTTGTACAGGGGAAGAAAGGCAAAATCAGGGTTGATATTGGAATATTATAGACTTTCTTTATACAAAGACATGGTATTTTTAATCACATAACAGATCAGAAGTGAAATGTTTTCTCCCTTACAGTCAGGGATAGTACATTAGCAGGCAATTTTCTAGGTCATGTTGATCGTAGTGACAGGGCAGTTTTGAATTAGGTAGATTTGCCAGTGCTCTTCTGCCCAATAGCGTTGCCATAATCAGGGTGGAAAGAATTCCTCCATATGCTCACACAAATTGGGTCCATTTTTTTTGTCTGTTTATGAGTCTGCTCTGTGCAAAAGGGATTCCTGTGCTCTGCCTCAGTTGCAGACCACTTCTCCACCAGCAGCGCAGTAGTCTGGCAAGCCAGCAGAAAGGGTGAGAACGTGGGCAGCAATTGCCAGACCATCGCGGTCCATTAATTTTACCTTGATTATACTTTGGCCCATGATTAATACAGGTCATTGCTGCCTGGTCACATTGTAGATCATGCTGAATATTGTACAATGTCAAGTACAACTCCTCTGAGTCATTTTGACTCCATGGCTTAAACAATCATTGTTTAAACAGGGTAAGGAAACTGTTTATTTTAAAAATGTTTCCAAGAAGTCCTAATCCCCTTTTGGGGTAAATGGAAGAGTTTCTGCTATGAGATTACTTTTAGCTGTAGCAAGCAGTCAGGTTGAATACTGAAAAGGAAACAGAAAATATAATTTAAGAGCTGTTCTTCTTTCTCAGCATGTAAAGTGACAAAATTTCTTTGGATTGGGTAGATTTGCTCTTTAACCCAAGGGCTGGGTGAAACATATTTGCGGGTCAAGAGATGAGTTGATCAGACAGAAAATGTTTTCTCAGGAGAAGACTTTGGACCACGAGTGCTTAGAAGCAGCCTAGCTCAATGCCTGCACATCCACAAAACTTGTCACTGTGGTAGGAGCATCACTGGGTAAGAAGGGGGAAATCTTTAGCTTAGGATAGATCATCCATTCACCATACAAGGTAGCACCACATGCTTTGTTCTAGGGAGTTTTGAACATTGTTGAGGTCATTTCCCTGGAGACTGTCCCAACCATCCATCTCTTCTGGTTTGCGTTGCTTCCAGATCATGGTTACACCTTGTGTAACCAGCTAGCATCCACCTGAGCAAGAACTGTAGCCTTGCTGTCACATCCTTTTTCCTTCCTTAGCAAGCATCCCTCTTTCTGTCCTAATTGCAAGTCAGATGTTTTCTTTCTCCATATGTTTGGTATCACATGGTATAGCTTCAATGGGAGGGTCCAGTGCTTGTGTCTCACAAAAGGAAGAGTTGCATGTGAGTGACTTGGGAGATGTCTGTCCTGTAGCTGTGCCCTCTGCTGTCACCACGCGGACCACTGAGCAGCCCTCCAAGTGTTATGCTTTGTCCTGGGGTTTTCAGGGGAACTGAAGTTACCTCTGCTTTGCCTGAAAGCATTTGACTATAAAATGCAGAAACCCTGGAGCTACCTCAGGAATAGCTGGGCCGTCTGTGCAGCAAGGGCAGGAGCACAGCCGGGAGCAACAGTCTCTGTGTACCTTGTTCCTGTTCATGATTCAAAGCCTTTGGAAAAAAACCCTGCCAAGGAGAACATTATAGTCTCAAGCTTAAATGTGTTCTTGGGAAGTCAGAAATTGAACCCACAGGTTCAGTTCCTTGCTGCCTCTGAGGAATACTGTTTGGCCTGACTGACAATTATAAACCCTGTGCATGCATTTTTCTTTCAAACCTAAGTCTGTATTTACATGCCTTTTCCTACTTGATTGAGTATAATGTATTTGTTTGACAGAAGATGATTCAGTTTGGTCTTTGTTTTGTCAGAAGAAAAATCTTGAACAATAGTAATTCAGGTTAAACCCCCCAAAATTAATTAAATCTGTTGGCTTCACAATTTTATTTAAAAGACAAAAGATTTATAATTCTGAGCTTTTGTGTTTATATAAGAAACAATGCAAGAGGATTGAAAGCTGAGTCACTTCAAGACATAAAGCAAATAAAATTATTTGCTCACAAAGTCACAACAAATAATATTAAAAAACAAAACAAAACAAAAAAACCAAAAAACAACCAAAACCAAACCCAACCCAAAACCCTTCGTGTGTAATCTTAGTAGAGGTTATATTCTTGAGAGTTGTTTGTTTACTGGCACCTTCTTTCAGGAGTAATGACATAAATGTATGTGTATGTAAGTACAGTTCTGCAACCCCTACTTCTTGTTCCAGGATTGCAGGAGTCTGACAGGAGCTTCCATAAATGGTGACTGCTCTTCTCATCAGTTTTAAGTACATGTGCATAGATGTAACATGTCTTCAGAAGCTGAAAATTCCCTTCTTGTTGTCATGTGCAGTTATGTGAGAGGCTTTTTAGTCATAGGACCAGATAATAGCTTTCTTGCAGTGGTGAGCAAGTGGGAGTAGGAGCAACAGATCTCCTTTCACTGCAAGTGCTGCATAATTACATTTAAAATGATGGAATGAGTAAAGGCTAAGTTGTCTGGGCATATATGCATATGTATAGGTTAATATTGGTACAGTAGTTGCACTTCTTAGATCTTTATTCTTTTTATATGTGTTTGCAAGAATACGAAAATTGCATTCATTAATTTGTCAATAATTACTTTCTACCAATACGCCAAAAAGTAACAATGGAAAGCTCTCCCTGCTGTACCTAATTCTATATACAAAGTACTTGAATAATTTGACCACAGAAGCTGTTCCACTCTCTCATGTACATATATTCTTCATTGCCTTGATATCTCAGGGAATTTTGTTCTTGCGTGGAAGTAAACAAAAATGTTCCGTCTTTGCTATTTTAAGCAACAAGTGGAAACTTTCATGGGTGAAACAAAGAGTTGAAATGTAAACTGAAACAGCTTTCAAGCTGAAGTTCAATTTTGGGGTTATAAACTGCTTTTGTAAGACTTCACTGTAGCTTCATTGCTTCTTTCGGATATGAATATGGTTGCAAAACACTGCTAGCATCTCCCTGAGGTAACAGGAGGGGGTGAATGCTTGTCTAAGACTGAGGAGCTAGAAACCTTCACTCTTTCATTCAAAATCTCTGTTGGCTTCTGTGGTGGGAACAGAATAATGAGAAAAGCATTTGCCTAAAAACTTTAACTGCCTGCTGTGTTCTGCTTCATCTTTCCTTCATCTGCTTTTTGGTCTCTTCTAGCTGCTTTGTACATCTAGTGTCTAGAAAAACTGCTCTCACCCAAACCTCTCTTTAGGTGCTGTTATGTTATAAATGTATCTTTTTGTTTCTGTTTTCAAATTTTTGCAGGATGTTGCCTTTTTACCCACTGTCAAAATATGAATTGTAACTACTGGTATGCCTTTTCTCAACTCTTATTTTTGATTTGCATTTAACTGAGGATAAAGTGCCTGCAATTGCATGTCAAGTTTGGTATCCTGCTCTGCCACAGAGATAACAGCCAACTAGAGATACTAATCGGTGGTAGGAGAGTCGTAAAACAATCATACAAAGCTCATAATGATGCCAATTTGTCACTTTGGATACTGAATAGCCTTTTCTGGGGTGCCAGTGTAGATCTGTGAGAAATAAGTTGAACATCCTTTTGATCATCAGATGCTTAACTGAGATGAATGAAGCTGGAATCGATTCAAATGTTGTGCCCAGTCCTTTCCCAGCAGCATGCTCAAGGAAAATATGTGCTGAATTCTTCCTCTATAGGAGCCAATAGAAATTAATGAATTCACCTCTACAGAAACAGGGTCCAATTAAATTTATTATGTTAGACTGAATTTTTTCCTGGTACCTATATAAAAAAAACGTAAGAGGAAAAGCTAGTGGGTCTTACTATCCAGGTATATGAGCATTGTTAGTGCAGCTCCAGTTGCTTAAATCTTTCAGATTTGCAGCATCTGCACAAGAACTGAGATGGAATGGTGGGGTGTTTGGGGTGTTTCTTCTTTTTCTTTTTTTCCTTTCTTAGCCTCCTGTTAAATTAGTCTTAAGAGAAGTGTTTATCTTTTCTAAAGTAGTCTTTTTCCTTTGCTGTTTTGAACTCTGAAACTATGATTGACTACAAGGCAATAATACCTGGATTAAAGTTCAGTTTATTTTGAGCCTAAGGCTATAGTGTCAGTACTAGAGGAGCCTGAATCAAAACATTCAGTTTTTGGAAGATGCCCCCACTTTAACATGGTTTGAATTTTCTGTGGCATGGACCTTTTATCTTTAATTCTGTTGTTTCTTCAAGTTCTATTTTAATTTATTACCATTTGGAAAAGTGAAAAACTGCACCAGGTGAGCTAAAGATTTATTGGCTTAAATTATTTTTGTGAACAGTGGAATGCTTCCTTTGTCTTGCATAGCTGGTTTAAGCAATGTTTATTTTTATTATTAGCAGAAATCATTTTGAGTTGGAGCAAATATGAAGTACTGTGTAATCTGAGCTATAAACTTACTGTACAGAATGTGTCTCAACAAATACTGACAAATGTTATGTTTTAATAATCCATTCTGATGTGTACTTTAGAAATTATTGACACTATTATCATTTCAATAAGGTTTTTCAATGAAACATGTGACATGGGTAATTCTATGTTTCCATACCTCATTCTAGTTTATGAACTGGGCTAAATTATACTATAAGCGTATTTATGCTAGTCTAATAATATCCATGTATGTTGAGGAGATGAAATGGTAGCAGGCAGGAGGAATGCTGTTGCTGTAAGCAGACTGAGTGTGGTTGAAGCATAAAGCTTGCTGCTACAGCTGAACCTTTTAAGACTGCAAGGATCTCCTCACTCTTGAAGCATAGCAGTCTCTGAGGCAATACATAGGAAATGTAAAAATGTACACATATGCAGTATGACAGTTTAGGATAGGAGGTGATGCATTTAAACTGCAGGCATGATACAGTTGTCAAAAATGAAGTTTTTCTGCTAGTTCAAGGTTAAGGCTCATCCCTACGAATGACATCAGATATCTGGTTACAGATGAACAAAGAACTGGTTTTGAAAGTATAACTCAAAGTTTCCACCTATGTAATGGTTCTTACTAACAGGCTTGTGGCGTTTTGGTGCAGTACTGACACCCATGAATGGTGATTTCCATAAAGATACCATTGCATGTACACTGCTTAGTTCTCTTCACTCAAACACCTATCTAATGCAAACTGTGTCTTCTTGTTGCCCTACCACGGCTTATGTCTATGACATCTGAGAATTTGTCGCACCTTTTGCATGGTGTGGAGTACCTAGCTTAGTTTTACTGTATAATGTTTTACATAATTGCACTTCATCAATGTATGAATTTGTTAAACACTTTGGAATGCTATGAAAGCATTCAAGCTTTCATGTATCTTAAAAAATTCTAGTTTTAAAAGGAATTCACAGGTGAGATATTGTGAAGTCAGTGAGATATTTCCATCCAGTTTATGTATACTATTCTTTCTTCTGAAGACTAGATGACGCTGGCTTCAGATAGGTGGTATCATTTGTTAATACACATTAGAAAAGAGCTTGAGATTTTTCCTCAATATTTCCCCACTCATACACATCTCTCTTGTTACTGTATAGTTATATTGATTGTTGTTTTGCTAGAAAATATTTTTACTTGGCATGACTACCATTGTTTTTCCCCTCCTTGGCTATGGTAGACTATTTTTGTTTATTCTATTAAAAGCATAAACAAAGGTTACATCACTATATGGTAATCTTCTCACATGTACACACATCTATCTTAAAATAAATTGTTAGTGTACCTTGCTTTTAATTTTCAGTGTTTTTTCATGAAAAGCTGGTTAGTTTCAAACTGTGTATTTCCTTAAAAAGATGTATACCCATTAATAGAAAAGGTGATGTAATTTTTGAGAAATAGAATATGGTAAGTTGAAAAGACATATTTCTTATATTTTGGAAAAATATATCAGAAAAAAATAATTTAAGGTTTCTTTTTTTTTTGAAATGTATGCTTTTAACTTATTGAATTAGTTTCCTGTGAAATATTAAATCATTATGCCAGTTTCAGATATTCATGGGAAAACTTGAAAATATTGAGTAGAGTCTCTCTTCAACTGAGACTATGGCCAACATCTGGAACTACCTCCAAAGGTGCTTGTATCAAAAGATAGCAGGTTTGTTTAGTTTACTTGAAATTATGTTGAAATTTAGTGCTCTTAGAAGTAATTTTAAAGTGATACTTTTGATTTATGGATGATCTTTAAAAGATACATTTAGGAGACGTTTCATTTATTGGATAGAATGGAAAGGAGATACTTGCAGGTTTTGCTTGTTTCTTTAGTGCCTCTAATTGTGTTCATGGTCTAATGTAAGTCTAGTCAACTTTTTTTGTCTGAAATATTTCTTGGAATAAATTAAATTTATAACTTATTCTGAAATTTTGTAGAGGAAGAGGGAGGTGTGATTAATCAGGAAAAATTGAAATGAATTATGTCAGTTTAGTTGAGATTGACATTTTAATCTCTATCTGAGTAATTGCGATATATTACGAGTGTTGCTGCTCTGCCTCCTGTACTGGCTTTTATCTGTATAATGCATGGCAATTGTTAGCATGTGTTGTGTCCTGGCTTGTTCAGAAATTAAAGCTGACCCAAACTAAAATGTCTCCACTATTTTCTAAAAAGTGCTTATTTTACAAAAGTTAGTTCTTCTTTGTTTGTTTTTCAAACTCATCCTGGAGGTGAATTCAACTTTAACTAGTTCTGTTAGTCCACTCTGTGCCTATGTAGGGTACTTAAGGTGTACTAATGGAAAGCCTGCAAGATAAGGGGCTTAGCTTTCAGCCAATGGGGGGCGGGGTGGGGGGGTGTGCAGACCCCTAATTCCCGCAATGTTTTTTAATGTTACTGTTTCTTTGAATAATACTGCTTTATGCCACTATTTTCAGTCTCTAGTGAAAGACTGTATGCCATGGAAGTAATGAGCACTTATAGTGCAGCTCGGAAAGAATTCAGGAATCTCTGTCTAAAGAAATTTGTACCTTGCTTATTAAGTGACAGAGGCCTAAAATGTCTTGGTACTCTAATATTTCCACCACTATACACGAAAAAGTGAAACAGCATGTGGAAGGCTCTTTACCCACTAGTGCTAAGTGGTTTGGGAAGGGAGGAATAAAAAACCCCAATGTTGTCTGCAGTGAATGAGTGTGAACTGGAGGGAAAATAAAAGCATTAGGAAGCTTTCTGATTGTTGGCCTTTCTCTGTAAATCGAAGGAGAGCATTTCTTCTGTTGACTCCTTCAGACTTACTGAAGCTCTAGGTGGCCCCAGTCACCCTTGAGATTTCTGACTGCCCTGGTAAAGGCTTAAAAAGAGCTGGCTGAGACTGCCACTGAGAAGTCACCCCAGCCTGTGCAGCCAAGAATGGAAGGAAGGTCATGCAAAGGGAAACCGTGCGAGGAGCCCGAGGATCACATCACCTGCTTGAGGAGGAAAGACATAAGACCAGTCCCCTGTAACAGCCTGAAATGTTGAAAGCTGTTCCTTTGCTGGGAGGTACCTTACCTCTACTGAATGGAAGTCAGCAGAAGCAGCATGACTTTTGCAGTCCATTGGCCCTCATTGGGAAGGGAGAGAGCAGCTTCTGTTCCTTGCTTCCAGGACAGTTTATACGTTATTTCTAGTGAGTCCTAATATAAAATGCGTAAGCAGTCCTGGAAGCAAAGAATGGAAGTTGCTTTGGAATGGAAATGTGCTCATCGCTTTACTGCACTAACTACATTATCAATAAAGCATATGCTAAATGGATTAAGAATAGGCTGCCATCTCAAAAGTGTCTCTTCAAAAAGAAGCCTGTCCATCTCTTCAGAGCTTAAAATAATTTTTGTTAGTGATCTAGAAACAAAGATGAAATCATTGACAATTATGCTGTCTACACATTTTATCAAAACAGTGAACAACTATGACAGTGAAATTAGAGGAATTATACAGTAGAAGCAGCCATTTTCTAAAATCAAGGAAGACAGACCCCAGTCATGGGGCTGGGAATCACAGCCTGAAGCACTTGGACTTTGAAAGGGCCAGTAACTGAATTTGGGTCCCCTAGGTGGTGCTGTAGAAGAAAATGCTAGTCATACTCATATATTCATTTTACATATATATATATATATATATATACACACACACTGGTGCAGATTGGTGAGGCTGACCCTAGACAGTGTACCCTTTTGGTATTCGTATCAAAAATAAGTATTAAGGAAGAAGGAAGAAACGATTGAAAAGAATGCATGAACAAAGAGTTAGGAGAAATGCCCCTGAATAAAAAACTTCAGAGCTCAGTTTGGTAACCAAATCAAAGCTTGGAAGTTGACACAATAATAGTGCAGAGGAATTTTGAGGACAGAAAGCCAAGAATTAAAGCATTCTCTGCTTTAGCACTACAGACAGATGCAGGATGACTGAGAAGGAAGTCCAGATTTTAGCGTCAGGAGGGACAAGTTACCAGAATCTGTGGAGGTTCTCAGCACCCAGCACTCCTCATCCCACCTCCATTTCGTGCTGGCAGGTCTTCTCTGGCAAGCTAACACTAGCAGAGTTAAATACAGCAGCATAAACGATTGAAATGAGATTTGCAAGGTACAGGAGATCAGAAAAAATCTTTGTCTAAATATATAGTATCTTCTGGCCTTAAGTCTGATTAAATGTTCTTATACCTCAAAGGAATGTTCTTGGCGTTTTACAGTTAAATTGACTATTGACCACTGTTGTGATAGGACAAGGGGTAATGGTTTTAAACTAAAACAGGGTAGATTTAGACTAGATTTAAGGAAGCATTTTTTGCGATGAGGGTGGTGAAACACTAGAACAGGTTGCCCAGGGAAGTGGTAGATGTCCCATCCCTGGAGATATTCAAGGTCAGGTTGGACGGGGCTCTGAGCAACCTGATCTAGTTGAAGATGTCCCTGCTTATTGCAGGGGGGTTGGACTAGGTGACCTTTAAAGGTCCCTTCCAACCCAAACTATTATTATGATTAATTTGTCTATGCAGGAATTGTATAACAGCCTTACTAACAAAGTGGTTTTGGTTAAAAATGTAGTTCAGTTGCATTGCATTGGTTAGCATCACTATTGGGCACATTCTTTAGTGCTTCCAGTATCTCTGTCTGATCACAGATCACTTACTTTCTGATTATGTCCTCATGACATATGATTGAGTTCATCTTACAGAACAATTGCTACTACTACCACAAAATAAAAGGAAAAAAATACACCTGCTTCTGGAAAGCTTTGATTCAGTTTAAGTCTATATTTCTTTTTGCCTTGTGTTTATATCTTGGAAATGATACAAAAAATCCTCCTATTTGAGCATTTTTTTAAAAACATTTTTCAGAAAAGGTAAAAATTTGCATTTTTGTCTCTGCACAGTCTATGTATTGAGATGTTTCTAAAAAAGTGATATTACTGGCATTGAGTATTTTTTATAAGCCTTTGAGTACTGCTTGTTAAAGGGAATTACTCAAAGTATTTCTTCTAAACTAGTATCTTCTTGTGGAAATTAAGCTCTCAGAGTTTACTTTGTAGAGTATTTTGGTTTTGTGCTGAAGCTCTACCTTCAACTATTTGAACAGAAATTTGGGAAGTTCTATTTAAAGTGGGGAAACATTTCTTGATGACATTTAAAACTAATAAAATTCATCTTTACAAATCTGTGTGCCCCCTCCCTCCTGCTTTAACAAATTGTGTAGCAGAAATACTTCACCGTAACGTTTGATTTCTCATGGAACGGTAATTCAAAGGAAGACCTGATGAATACCCTAATCTGAACCCTTACTGCCACGGTTCAGAAGAACTGAAGATAATGACACATTAACCTCGGTGTGATAGTTGTTTTGGAGAACTCTGGGGGAATCATTCTTTCACCTTGCACTAATAATCAGAATATGTTTAATTTAAGGTTTCCTTCCAAGAATCTGTGATTAATTTGTATATTAATGGCTAAGTAAGGATTGAAATTGCCTAAGGCTTAAATAATTTCTATTCACTTAAAGAAGATTCAGTCAGGAAAGATTCCCTATGCTTTAAGACCACAAAAATATTTTAAAAATTTAATGAGATTTCATTAAAAATGCTGATGTTTCAGTTGCTTCTGATATTGCCCTAGTAGTAAACTACTTGCCTAAAGAATATTTCAATAATGTTATTAGCAGTAGGTGTGTGGGGTTTTTGGTTGTTTTTCTTAGTTAAACTTCCCAAACCACTGCTGCTTCTTCTCCTCATCACAACAACCTTAAATGGGAGAGGCAGAGCAGAGGGAATCTGTCTTGGTCTGTATCCACTAGCAATGCCTTTTTTCCAACTGCATGTGCACAAATGCTGCCAGGGACTTTTCATTCAACACTGAGCAGCTGAGAATGGCCACTTCCTTACAACTTGTCTGATGAAGGAGCTGGAGTTCTTCAAGAAGAAAACCACTATTTACTTTACCTTCATCAGTTCCCATTCAGCATCTCTGAATAGATGGGTGGCCTCTGGACAATTGAAAAGAAAACGTCAAAATGCAGCTGTCTGTCTGCTTTGTCTCTATTATATCATTCAAGTAATTTTTTAAAAATAAGGACTCAAAAATTAATTCCAGTAACATGAATTCAGTAGCTGTTTTGAGTATGTTAGTAAAAAAGAAATCTTGTTCCACTAAAGGAAAGAAGGTTGAGACTGTTATCTTTCAGCACTGATGACGCTGCAATATTGTTAGTACTCTTCTTTTTATACTCTTCTGACCTGTGGAAGGGAGAAAGATAAAGGGAAGGTAAGGTAAGGCTTGTGTGCTCATGTGTGCCTCATGGTTTGTTCTATCACTATGATATTAATGTCTGTGTGTTTGTGTGGTTTTTTTTTGGTTTTTTTTTTTTTTTTTTTGTCCAGGAAACAATGTTGTATATCTATTGGAAGCAGACTTCCATAGGATTTTGAAATTTATCTTTTTTTTTTTTCTCTTCTACCTCACATGCAGTGCATTTCCGGAGATCTGTACATGTGCGTGATCAAAGAACTTATTTTTGCATTATTTTCTGTTCAACAGTTAAATCTTTCTTGCTGATCATTCTTAGGTCTTTTATGAGCTTTTTTTTCCAGCTGTCTGACTGTCTGCACCATGAATTTCTTAAAGTTCTTGCATGGTGAAATGCTGAGAGAAATCTTGTATCATGAATTTGAATGGTAGTAAGGCAGAACGTCAGAATCCCAGGATTTTCTCTCGAGTACTCTGTGTTGCTCCTAGGAAAAACAGCTCTCAAACTAAAAGTTTCCACTTGAGTTCTGTGGTAGTGCTTTGAACTGCATGCTGCTCTCACCTCCCAGACATTTGCTTCTCCAGTGAACTACTTAGAACCCAGCTGATCTGTGCTTGACTATCTTTGCAAGCCTTATAACTATTTGTGGCTTCAAAATCTTGAGGTCTGTGGCGCTGCTGCAGCTGCTGTCAACAATTTTTTCCCCTATTTTGTTGCATACCTGCAGTTGGCAATCCATGCTGTCACTTTCTCATTTACTCTGTAGTAGGTTCAAAAGAAAAAAAAAAAGAATGGAATATTTTTGGCCTGGTTGTTATGCTAAGTGTCACTTACCTATGGTAACATACTGTCATTTAAAAAAAGAAAAAAAAAGGCAATTCACTCCTTCTTCCGTAGCATAAAAGCTTTTAGTAAATGGAACGTGGGATGGGCTGGAAGCCAGGAGACTGGGTGCACTTGTCTATCTTCTGCTAACTGAGGTTGCTTGTTCTGGGCAGTTCTCAATCCCTATTGACCCAAGCCTCTGGTTTCATTTTTAATGTTGATGTAACTAGCATTTTGTATGTATTTAACTGATGCTGTACTCAATCATTTTAGTGAGTGAGTGAAACACGGTTCAAATCTCAGCTGTTTATCACACATTGATCTCATAATACTTACGGCATGAATATGCAAAATACATATTCAGTGTATATGTTAACATCTGACTTCCTTAGTAGGGCACAGTTTTGCTTCAGAGACGACCAAGTAACTCAGGAACCACAATATTGGACCTGCCATTGTCCTGTGGCAATACAGTGTTATGACTAGTGGCACAGAAAAGTGTGTGCAGAAAGGATGTCGTAAGGAAAAAAAAAAAAAATCCTATGCTAGCTGTTAGCTATGAGTGCCTTCAGGAGCCCATGGTGCAGCCAGCCGTGTTGTCTGTTCCTCTTGCAGCTTCTCCATTACCACGGGAGGCAGAGAGCGATCTAAAAGATCATGTGTTCATATCCTCCTGATCCGCTATGTGAAAGGAATAGTGCAGGATGGGCATTTATTATGAAAACTGTAATAGCATATGCAGTACTTCTGCTCCTGTGCATTATACATTTTCTTATTAGAAATTTGTGAGCGTGTCTCCCCTCTCCTCATCATGCTACTTGCTATATTAAAGATTTCATAGTAATAGAAGTGGTGTAGAAATAGAAGTCTGTACGTATAAACAGATTAGTAATGGATTTTAGTAAAAAAAAATTTTTTTTAAACTTTAGTTCTACTCTTGATCACTTAGTGCTTTCTGCCATATGCTGCTGCATAAAGACAAGTAGAATTACTAAAAGGGAAGATCTGCAGGAAGGTGGTACTTATTTGTGTTTTACTGACCCAGTAGCTGCTTGCTAGCATGCAATTAAGGAAAGAACACCAAATCAGATGTCAGTTTATTACAGAAATATGAGTAATATAGCACTTGAAATATTTGTGCTATTAGCTTCATATAAAAGCTCAAAGATCTGCTTGATTTTATTTATGTACTTGAGACTGATGAAAAATGGGATTGTGAAGCATGTGGGTGCAACCTCTGTAGTGATGCCTGAACACAATGGTGTCTGAGAACCAGTCTGCAACAAGGAAATCCCAGTTTCCATTTAGGGGGGGAAAATACAGTAAGAATATTCTAGATTTCTGACAACAATAATAGATTTCTGACATAATGGCATTATCTAACTTTCAATCCAAAACATGCATAGCATCTAACCCAAAGAAGCAAACAGAAGCAAGGCAAAGGAAAAAGTCTTTGGAGGAATCTCCAAAATGCAAAGTTTGCTTGAAAGGAGCAGTGTGAAGTAGAGGGCAGAGAGGCATGCATACTGGCATAAGTAGTATTTTCTCTTTGGACAGAGAGGCTGGATTTGTAAGATGGTTATGCTTCTCACAAAACAGAGCAGAAAAGAACATAATGTACCTAAAAAAAGAAACAGAAGTATACATAACCTGCAAAATGAAGTGATTTGTTTAATAAACTACATCCCGTAGTTGGAATAATTTCCTTGAACATGATGGAACATGGGTGTTGCTTATATATTTGACACTGAAACATGAATTATTAGAAAGCTGAAGTTGAAGCAGCTGAAGGTAAAAGCTAATCATATGTGTGCACAAGTAAAAGTTATGTGGTATAGTAGCTAAATCGAATTTGTAGTTGACAGAGAAAGCAGTACATTTGATGGCTGAAAGCAGGTGGAGACTACAACAATGTGAGTATATACAGCAGTTTAAGTATAATGCTGGAGAGGACATCAGGAGCCTACTTAGTTCCTCTATTTTCTGGTGACATCTGATTCTGTAAGTAGGGATGTTTTATATAAAAGTAAATTTAAAAACAAACAAACAAAACAAAAATAAATGAATGAATATAAGGGCATTGCACCACAGAAGAAAAAAGAGTAAATATACTGTGACTGAAGATAACATCAGTTAAACCTCATAGCTACAAATGATAATGCACATAATGGTGAAAGAGGGCCATTTCAAAAGCCACCAGTCTTAGACCTTAAGAAGGGGCTGGGGGATGAAAGAGCAACCAAACAGAAAAAGTATTAAGTATCTTCAGCTTCACTGTAGAGGTAAATGTGAATGCTTTAGGATGGTGCTCTGATCAGGAGGAGTTGCACATAAGGTCACATTTTTTTTGTGTCCAGAGGTTTTCCAGAGTTGGTCCCTACTGTGCTGCTGTGGTGAGGCTGACTGGAGGCTGTGTCCTCAGCAGCGCACACAGACCCTTGCCCTCCTTCCTGAGGTTGGTCTTCTCCTATGTGTTGGTTTGGCAGCTGCGTTGCAGTTTCATCCCAAGGGATCCAACTCTGTGTTGCTCTCTGTCACCACTTACTAAAAGTACTATCTGAGACTTGTGGATATAAAACACCAAGCTGTGAATACAACTGCAGTGTCATAAAGAATGTGTATATATACTGTCCGGTAAAGGTTGATGTACAGCTCCATTGGTGTGAATCACAGAAGCACCAGTTATATCAACTTGAGAATACTTTTTCTCCTACTGGAGAGCTGGAAGCTTTGCTACACTGGCAGACTTCCACAAGTTTGCGTTTGTGTTATCTGGGAAAAGGGCAAGGGGCAAACTGCAAGTTCCTTCTGCTTTCCTAAAGTAGCAGGTGAGATACTGACTACATTGGCTATGTCCCAAAGGCCACTAGCAGAAATCAACAGAAAAATAAGGTATCGATCAATTTCATTACTACTTATTTACTGACATTTCACCCTAGGCTGCCTAGGGTTGAGGAAAGGAGGATGCACTTACTATCTGTTTTCTAGAAAAGGCCAAACCAGAGCAATAGCGAGAATCTTTCATAAGAACTGCACCAGGCAAACAGGGTAGGAGTCGGTGGTATCGGGTGCCCAGAAGTGCTTACAACAAGGGAACTCTGCAGTTGATCTGTGCCTGTTGACAACAGGTAAAAGCAATAGTTCAATATAGCTTTCTCTTGGCTTCTTTCTGAGTTTTGTGAAGAGGGGTTCTGAGCTGCATTTGCATTAAATAATAGCTGTTATTTCAAAATTATCTCCCAATTGTAGAAACTGAAACTTATTAAAAAATCCAGATGTTTTTTATTATGGCTTAATCATTTATTATTTCTTATTGATGATAAATCAGAATTCTTAACATGGGTCTTATTTTAGCCTTGTTAAAGGAAAGGAAAATAAAATGTTTTGACCTCAGTTTGTGCGTGGTAACTACTGGGGCTTCTGGGAAGGTTCCTAGCTTTTGCATGTGTATGTGTGTCCTGCTTTCCTGAGGATCACAAAATCAAGGAGTTACTTAAGAGGAAGACTCTTGAGTGTGTATTTCTGGGTGCCTGGTGAGAGAAGCCTGATGTTCATTTTTTGATATTTGGTAGAAGGATCCACACTTCTTCTCCAGGAATATGGTAGCAAGGTCTATTTGGATGTGGTGTGTTTTTTGGGGCGGAGGGAAGGGGGGGCACCAACAACGAAAAACCACGCTCTCAATTGTTGTGTTAAAAATGTGACTCACGGGTTTAACATTGATTTTAAAAATACCTTGAAGGATATGGATTAATTCATTAGTGTTGGTGATTACATCTCCCTAAACCTTTCCAACCAGTTATATACTTCCTGACTAGAGTGAGAAACTTTATTTTCTTGTTGGTCTTCTGATCTAACTGAGCAGATGGCAAAATAACAATGTTGATTAAACAAACAATTCGGTGTTTATAAACTAGGTTTTGCTACACTTTCTTTGTAGGACCCAAATATTTGGCCCAAGGACTGCGCCTTAATGAGTTACTGTAGGTCAGCTGAGCTGCATTTTCCTTTGAGCTCCTTGCAAATTTAAAGTGTGAACCTGGTTAATGACTGTGGGTTACCTAACGTGCAGCATCTGAGTAAGCCAAGAGAGGGAAAATTTATGTCAGAGGTCTTTTGGAATCACTACCCAACCACATCTGACTGCAAATAAAATTTTTTTTCAACTCTGTCACACAGAGTGTTTCTGCCCTGGAGAGCGTGTTGATCCCCTGAGTCACTGATCTTGAATAATTACAAAACAAATCTTTGTCTACTTGATTTAAATAGTTGGAAAGGCCTGTGTCTGTAAAGAAACTTGCTTAAGGTTAAATTTTTAAATCTTTAAAATTTGTGTAGCTTAAAATGCATTTTGTTAGACTAAATATCTTAAACTGTAGGCAGATGAGTGTATGCAGGTGATTCCACAAATTTAATTCAAATCAGTTTTAATTCCTATTTTCAGTAAAAAGGATTTGACTATCTTTTATTGATGAATCTGATGTGTTTATAGCATGCAGGCAGCAGCTGGGTAGTTGGAAATAGGTGAGTAGTTCTCTGTGTTATGTTACAGGTAAAGATTGGAGCTTTTTGCACTCTTCAAACTTTGTCACTAAAATTAAAAACAAAAAACCCTCAAATCTTTCCATTCTGCACTGGAGTGGAAGCAGCAGCTGTTGAAATGTTGAAAGACTTCTGTAATCAGGCATAGGCAAGCATTTGATTGAGCCTCACAGTGCTTACATATGGGAGTCAGGAAACTTTGGTACCTATCCTTGCCTGAGGGACCCTAATGTAGTATCAAGCAATTCCTCTCACCAGGGAGCTATTACTTGAGGGGCAGCGGATGGGGTATCACCATACCACTTCTCTCCCCTTTACCCCCCCCTTTTTTTTTTTTTATTAAAAGAAATATTACTCCGCTCTTGTGAGTCCCCACCTGGAGTATTGTGTTCAGCTCTGGGGCCCCCAGCATAAGAAGGACATGGAGCTGTTGGAATGAGTCCAGAGGAGGGCCACAAAGATGATCAGAGGGCTGGAGCACCTCTCCTATGAAGACAGGCTGAGAGAGTTGGGGCTGTTCAGCCTGAAGAAGAGAAGGCTCCAGGGAGACCTTCTAGCAGCCTTCCAGTACCTAAAGGGGGCCTACAGGAAAGTGGTAGAGGGGCTTTTTACAAGGGCAAGTAGTGATAGGACGAGGGGGAACGGTTTTAAACTGAAAGAGGGTAGATTTAGATTAGATCTTAGGAAGAAATTCTTTACTGTGAGGGTGGTGAGACACTGGAACAGGTTGCCCAGAGAAGTTGTGGCTGCCCCTTCCCTGGCAGTGTTTAAGGCCAGGCTGGATGGGGCTTTGAGCAACCTGGTCTAGTGGAAGGTGTCCCTGCCTGTGGGAGGGGGATTGGAACTAAATGATCTTTAAGGTCCCTTCCAACCCAAACCATTCTATGATTCTGTATATTGGTGGTTATATAAATTGGTGGATATATTGAAGATCTATGAGGAGTTAAGAGAGGAGACTGGTGGTGTTTTGCCATTGTTGGACAACTAAGGTACGTATGGAATCGGAGGTTGGGCATTTAAGAATGTTTGCTTGTGAAAAATCTAAATCCCATAGGGGCTCAGGGACTAGAGAGGATATTTGAAGGCTGCTGCTTTCAACCTATGTACCTAAACTTATTCTAGACCATTTGTTGATCTGGGCCTACCTACCTAATAGGACCAAGCATAAAAACCTTTCCTAAATGATAGGAAAAAAAGATTTGTTTAAACATCTTGCTTAAAACAGGTATCCCTTGTGGAGGAACTCTTAATACAAACCAGTATATCATGACGCTTTTTAAGTGTACTTCAGGATGCAACAATCATACTTCAGTAAAAAAATGTGATGGGTTGCAGAAGCTGGAAATAACAACTCTGTATAACTTGCTAAGGACTTCTTAGGCCTGCACTGTCTGTCCTCCTTACCCCTCAGTTCAGTTTGTACATGTAGATAAAGTCGCCTGAGGGGGGGAGAAAAAAAATCAGTAAAACTTACTATAATTGTTGTTTTTCCAAGGGTTGATTTCATATATATTCATTGAAAATTAAAAATTCAAGCTCTACAGAGGCAGAAAAAAATTACAATATTTAGTGTGAATTCAGGTTACATAGTATTTTTAGAAAAAATGTAAAATAAAAAAAACACACTAACTCTCTAACCTGGGGAACAGGGCTTAATTCACCATCAAGTTCTTTGGATTCATCAGTATGTTAAATTTAATGAATAATTACTTAAATATAAAAAAAATAAATTATTAATTTTAAAACCTATTAAGAGCAGTCTTAATTAAATGTAAATATGCAGACTGACTTTACAAGTGACATATCAAGGTGTGGCAGCATGTAATTGAAAATTTTGTTGTTAACACTGAAACTGAAGATTAAGTTTTTCATAGATTCAGATTACAAAGAACTTTATTCAAAAGTCAGTTTGGAAGAGGACATAATGTTTTAAAGCTAAGTTAAGTTTTTGACTTAAAATTTCCAAAGTATGTAATGCATATCAACATTTTAAAAATAAAATTATTGAAAATAAATGCCAGGTTATGGAGCACTTTAAAATGTATTTTTTTTAATTCTGATTACAAATGAACCCCCACACACACTTCAAAAAGTGTCAAAAAAAGAGATCTTTTGAAATTCAATGCCAGCATGGTGAAAGTGATTTTTGTGAAGCATTTTGATTTCAATAAAGTAGCATTCTTTGGTAGATAATTGTTCAATTGTAGTTTTTTCCAACTAGCTCTTGTATAAAGTGGCTTGTTTTTGCACTTCTTATTTGTGCACGTTTTATTTTTGTACGGCACATTTCCATTTCATCTTAGGACCTTTATAAAGATTAAGCTTTATAGAGCCCTTTTCTGCAGATATTATCCCCGTTACACAGGAAGGTAAGCAAATACAGAGGAAGGTTAATCGAATTGCCCTGCTGCCGTATGTGAGTATTGAAGCTGGAACTACAATTGGGGAATGATCATTCCCAAGTCAGTACTTTAATCTAATATAGCACAGGAGTCTTTCCTCTAGTATTGTAACCTTAGAAAAAAGAAGGGCAGAAAACACAAATTTAATAAGATCTTAAAATTAAGCTCTAAGGTACTGCTTTTCATCCTATTAAAACTGTTTTCCTCTTTATACGTTGTTTCCAATAACAGCCTTCTTTCCTTCATGCCATAGCAGGTAAAATAAATAGGACCAGCTGTGGCAAATAGGAACCTCGCTGTTCATTTTAGGGACCAGAGTTTTAGCTGATCATACATCTTGGTTATGTTTGTCTATGTATTTGAATAAGTGGTAGGGCACAGATTTTTATGGGCCTTTAGAAACTTAGCCTCACAATGAAGACCACTTTAAAACTGTTCATGTGACTAACGAAGGAGGTTGCCTTGTACTGATAGCAATGACTTTGTGGTATTGACTGTTTAAACAAAATGTGTATGGTCGCTGTCCTCATGGAAGTAAATCCCTGACGCTTTGAAAAGCCCTACAAGTGATCTGTGACATGTATGGGTGGTTGACTTCTACCAGAGTAGTTTGGGTATTTGTTATAGCTTTAACTCCTGTTCGGTGTTCTTGTTCTGCTTAAATTAGGATTGAAAGTTGAGATCTGGTCATAAAGTAGATTGCATGATTTTCTGATTCTGGAAGAATTATTTAGTTAAAGCCTTTACTTTCTTACTCTAATTTGAGTTTCTGTGAATCACTTAGTTTGGCGATCCTGTTGGACTTGTAGTGGAGATGGAGGTAAGCAGTGCTGGCATGGGGCTCATTTAATGCCAAACCACTCAAATACAAGGTTGTACAAGGAGAAAGGGGGAGCACAGTAAGGAGGGGGGGCTTTGACCCTTCCTTGGAAGGGATCCTCATGCATGCAGTATAGCAGCCCCAGCCACAGGTACAGTGCTGCCTTTCACGGAGCCTGTTTAAGGGCAGCCTTTGGGCTTTCAGGGAGGGAGGGAAAAACTTGTTAGTGGTTGAGAAAAGGACGTGCTTGAGATATCCTTTCTTCCTGTGCTCGTGGAGCTGCACAGCACTCTCTCTGCTAACGAGAAGCAAGGCTATGGATACGTTGCACCCTTTGCCAGAGTGATTCCTTTGTAATTCTGTGTTTCAGCTGCTCATTATCCTGAGCATTTAGCACAATATGTTTATGGAAAATTTAAGACTTTTATGTGGTAGTGGAGGGGCAACAATCTTTCTTTCTTCAGGAGGGTGTTTTAACAAGAAGCATTTTTTTTGTCAAAGCAAATGTCCAACTCCTTTATTACTTTTCTGGGACTGTTTTTAGATTAGCATAGCTTGGTTTTAAACTGCATGTCAAAAAATTATTTACCACAGCATCTGTAAAATGTTCTGGGGACCTTGGCAAATACCTGATAGTTTAGGTTCGTGTCCAGATACTGGGTCCTATCCCAAAAATAGTTTTGTGATAAATGGATGAAAACTGCTACAGGTAAGCATGCAAAGAAAAAGAATTCAAGTTGAATTGATTTTGTTGGTTTTGAGAAGTGTCTTTTTAGTAGATTTCTTTTATGAAAGATGTTGCCAGAGCTCCTGTTGCAGATAAACTTGTTTATTTGGGACTACAGTTTTAATGCAGGAGCAAAATTTATGTGTTTCCTTTTTCTTCCTAAAACTTTCAGAAATATAACAAAGCTGTAATACTTCTGTCCTTTCTCTAAAAAAACTGAAGAGACAGCGAAGTCCAAATGTATTTGATTACTGTATGGGTATGATAAAGTAGGCTAACTTTTCTCCATGAGAGGGAGGTATCCAGGGCTCTTTTCCTTGCCTCTAAGGAAAAAATAAGGAAAACATCTTTCTATACAAACATGGTGACTCTATGTACTAGGGAATAAGGGAATGTACTTTGCCATTGACAAGCTGCAAGTTCAGGACCTTATTTACGCTATGGTAGTGTGTTTGTCTGTATCTATAATTCCCCTCTAGTCCCAGTGTCTCTTGAAAGTTTGACTTTTTTGTGTAAATATTTGCAATGTCTGCAACCAGGAGCAGCTCTGTTATTCCCTGGCAATGGGAATACTAAACCTCTATGATTTTTTTCTGTTTTGCAGAGGCAAATGATGCACAATACCAGTTGAATGTTCATTGTTAAAGATATAGAAAAATGAAAGTATATTCAGATACTATGAAATACTCTGGGAAGTATTAACTTTTAAAATCATTTTATTGAAACTCCACAGATTATTCCTAACAAGTGCTTTTGAACTGTATTTTGAGGGCTGTGGTAGAGCTGGGCCGCGATGTGAGACTGCAGCTATTAGGCCCTTCTGTTACCTTGGAATACTGGTAACTTTTTCTAGTCTGTAAAAGCCACCTCTGGTTTTAGCTGTGCTTCTCTGGTTTTTGAGAAGCTTCAAGTAAAGGACTGATGTGACAATTCCCTACTCCCCTGCAATATGAGTTTTACTTACCCATGCTGAAGGAGGTGGGGTAAGCAACCTGGTTGTTCCTTGCAAACCATTTGTGGAGTAAAGGCAGGCACTAGTGTTGGTTGTCCTGGGCACTTCAGGCTGAAGCCATACCACCGCACCTGCTGTACATTGATCTCTCTGTAGCAGCTGGTGAACTTTTCTAGTTCAAAGGTTCAGAGAAGAATTTAGGCACTTACATATTCTTTTTACCATTAAGCTGAATATGATCTAGCCAATTTTGTAAAAGTCCAAGGCTCATGTTCGTGTTTGAGGAAAACTTTTCCCTTGCCTCTGCTTTCCTCCTGCAGCGATTCCAGTGGCTGATGTCACTCCCTTCAAAGGGAGGGAGAGAGTTGCACTGAGAAATGTAGCGATCATTTATGTCCTGGGCTGTTTCTCCAAGAAAACACAGACCTATATGTCTTGTACATACTGTACAATAGAGAGAAACTGGGTTGGTGTTACAAACATCTTTGAGTTGCTGGTCAGCACCTCCCATAAATAATACAGAATTTGGAGGGGTGTATAAGTTTCCTGTTCACAAGAGATCACTAACAGCTTGCTATTTTTTGTCTGATCGTTGACTAAAATTTTGCAGTTGTCTCTGAAGAAATATATTGTGGGGAAAAAATATTAATGGAAAACTCCAGAACAAACCTGTCTGACTTTAAAGAATGAGGCACAAAGACCAGGCTACGTGCAATAGCTAGGAGTGCACGAACCATACTTTCTCTGTACTCAAAAGGAGTTATCTGCTGTCAAGAAGGCCATTGTATTTTGAGAATGAAATTGTGAAGTAGTTTAAAAACACAAGACAAATATAAACAAGATAATTGACTCTATTAGGCTATTTGTGAAATAATACTTTGGAGGTATGCTGCTATGCAATTAAAACTGTGTCCTCATAGATATGGAAAAGATGTAAAAGTTGGAGAGGAGAAGCTTTCATTTTCTTCTGCAAGCCCCAGGAGAGGGCTGAGGCACTGATCTCACTTGCGGTTACCTGTCTGGTCTTTGGGCTCAGCCCCAGTTGCAAACTGCTGCAGGATACCTGGGCAGTGAGGAGGGGCTGGGGTATGGAGAAACTCAGCAGGCAGATGGCCCTCTTCTCCATCCGCCCACCTCTGCTACAACCATGATCTTTGCTAGCCAAGCATTCCTGTGGCTTTGGTTTGTTGACAGTGTCTGCTGTAACCGAGAGGGCTGGAGTTACTCCCCACTTTCTGGGCAGCTTGCTTTCTCCCCCCCCACCCTAAGCTGCTATCAGTGGTGCCGTGATCTCCTGGAAGCACCTTCAGGCACATCCAGAAGGGGATGAGACTGACCTTGGGAGGGGGAAAGGCCTTGGAAAAGCTCTGTCAAGCGCAGTGGGAAGGGTGGGAGGGAGGGAGGGAAACACCAACACATGAGCCCCTGCCTGGCACCATGTTGCTTGTTCTTGGTCTCCAGGGCTAGAAATTGGGAAATAATACCTAAAGTTGAAGGATTTGGGCATTTTCATTCACACCAGAGTCTGCTGGACTTCAGTGTTCACTCTCTGGTTTCTTGGAGAAAGCCCCCTTTTGGCTGAGCCTGTCTGTAAATACTGACCTGTTGTCTTTGTTGGGGGGTGGCTGGGTGGGGTGACTGCAGGAGCAGAGCAGAGCTGTGCTGATCAGTGATCTCACCTGAGATGTGTTTACTAAGCAGGCTGGGCATAGCAGGTGGTTAGTGGTTCCTCTCTTGCTCATGACACCCAGCAGCAGATGGGGGGCAGCCACTTGACACCTTGGGGTGCCCAGCTGCAGCCCCTCCCCATTGGCTCAGTGTTCCCCTGCCCAGGCAGTGTGTATGTTCCACATCGTGGCTGCCTTTCTTGGTGTGGCGACTGACACTGCTATTGGCTTTGTCGCTTTTCCTGCCCACCCAAGATCAATCTAGCTGGTCTGAGCCGAGGCCTCAGTGCTCTGAACAGGGCCTGGCCCTCAGGTGGGCTTTGCTCTGAGGTGTGCAGGAGAAAGCCCAACAGTGCAGTAGAAAGTCCTCTGAGCTGCAGGTGCTCCCAGGAGGAGGGGGAAGAAAAAAATCACAGTTTTGAATCCTCTTTGTATTGGGTAGCATTTTCCCCCTCACCCCCTTTGTTCTGTGTCTTCAGGTCACTGTATGTCTGTCAGGTCTCCCTCAGTGTCAGAGCAGAGGCTGCGGGACACGACTGTCCCTCTTACAGGCATCAGGACCAACCCAGTATGAGCTCTGCAGCAGTTCTGTTTGAGCTGGTCTGAGGTGTCTGAATAATAAATCCCAAGAAGAGTCTCATGTACTTGAATGTAAAACACCTGGACATCTTTTTTTTCCCCTCACATTATAATCCCTTTGGCCATGTGCTTTTTCTTTCTCTCTCATCTTTTTTCCTCTCTCTGTTTTTCTCTTTCTTGCTTTTACCTTTGCATGCTGGCAGCAAAACTACTTTTTTTAAAAAAAAAAATATTTCTTAAATGACTGGTTGCAGAGGCTGTGTAGGCACACAGGCCAACAGGGAGCCCTTCGAAGGAGCCTGGCCCCATTGGCTTAGGGTGGGAGGAGATGCCTGTGCCTGGTGTGGAGGCAGAACCTAGTGAAGAGGGCTGTCCTCTCACACTGACACCCTCTGAGCTTTGGCCACTTTGGAGGTGTCTCCCCCAGGCAGGAGCTGGGGGTCACCTAGGAAGAAGCAGGTTGGGGTCTCTGCAGCACCTGCGACTGAGGTGGCACATCCAACAGCAAGGGCAGGTGCGGGTGCTATGGCCTTTCCCTGCTTGCTGTGCCCTGGGAGGTGAGGAACAAGCAACAGCGTGTCCTTATACCTTCACTTCTGTAGCCTTTTTCCTCCTTCCCTGCCTCATGAATTTAATCTGCACCTGTAGGCTCTTTCTGAAGACTGGTGATAGTATACTTCTTGTTTTGAGGGAAGAAAGAAATATTATTTTTTTTTCTTTCAGTTGTGTATAGAAAGCCTAAGCACACATACCTGCTAATTTTGGTGTCCCAGACTCGAAAATTCAGGTGTTCAGCGTGCCAGAAGGGTCACTAACTATAACTGAGGCTGTGCACTCATTATTGTATCAACTACTCCAATATCCTGAATTCTTGGGGCTAGTCTAACATCAGCTATCACTACCAACTTTCTCACAGTTCTTGCCTGAGAATTTAGCTGGTTTTATTTTCTGCTTTTTTCCAAAGCATCACAAATTGAGCTTCTGCAGGCTGATAGGTTTCTTCAGTGGCTTCTTCTGTTGTTCCAGTTTTACAAATGAGGACCTGAAGCACAAAGTGATAAACATCCACAATTTTTAGAGGTCAAATGCATAGGTGCCTTGGTGCTTCTAGTGCTGAGTATTTAAAGGTCTTATTTTATCTGCTATTGAGTGTTGTATGTGTCTGCAAATCCAACAACATAAGGTTTTCAGGGATTGTTTTTCACTTTCTAACTTGTAGAATGCAACAGTATCATAATCAAGCTTAACTTTAGAGTACCTGAACATACACTGACCATTATTGTTTTCTAGGGTTTGCATATAAATGTAACTATTTTTTCTATTATTTTTCTATAGGTTTCACGACCTGTAGAGGCGGTCAAATTTAACTAAACTTACAGCTAATCCATGTTCAAGAGTAAGAATTAAACTGAAACTTTAGGGTATTGATTTTTTTTTTTAAATAATTAAACTAGAATATTACTATAGGTAAACTAAACTATTATTTTCACTAACTGAACTAATTCTAATTTTAGTAACTAAAACTAAAAAGTGAACATTAAAGAGCTAAACAATATGTAAGGCTTGAAAAAAATCAGTGTTGCTACTTTGTATTGGATTTTAACACAAGGGTTCTGTTTGTTATAAGTTTGTTACCATAGAAGTATAAACTGAAAGGTAGCAATGATGACTTAGTGTAATATGTTATGTTAAATAAACTTGTCCTGTTAGCACTGCATGCAAGGCTTCACTTACATTACAGTAAGCTGTTTTCTGCTGCATTTACAATTCTGCCATACAAATAAATTAAGGGATCTCATGACAGTATGATTTACTTTCTCCATGCAAACTGAAAGATGTTAATATTTTTAAGCATATTTACTTGGAAGCAGTTGCATAAAATTTTCTGTTGGGGCACCATCAAACCTACCATCTAAGAAAGGAAGTAGATGAAAGTCAGTCTTATCTTCTTGTTCCTGTACTTAAAGGGTGGGCAAATATTAAATATTGTATTTAGAACTCAGTGCTATTGCAAACAATATTGGATAAGCTTTTAAAATATATTCCTGTCCTGCAATAACAGATGAACAGCCACAAAATGAAATACATTAAAAGAGCCAGTACAATCACACACAAAGCTTTGACTATTTGGTTTTTCTATGTTGTACAAATGTATTCTTTCAGAAATCAGTGAATTTGTTTCAGCTTTGGTTGAGCTGAACAGGTGCAGCTGAGTGAATGATTTGACCTGTGATATTGGTGGTGGTGGTGGTGATAGATAAGCTGTGAGGGGAAAAACTGAGTCTGAACTTCCAGTCCCAGGATAATTTGCAGGGCTGATAAATTGTGGGGTGAGGGCAGGGAAGAAGTATTGCTGTTTAGATAAAGGAGCAGATTTTGTCTGCACTCCAGGTACAAAGGCCATGGAACATCACAGTCCAGTCTGTTTTTATATAATATTTTCATTAAGATACTTATTTCCGACATGATACAGGTATAACTCCTGTGAACATCTGTTCCTTTAAAAAAAAAAAAGCGTGGAGTATTATTTCATTTCATGTAAGGATAGAGCTGGTAGAATGAATTTGAAATATCTTGATGAAAGTGTTTGGAGTTAAGCTCTTCCTCTTTCTACCCTTTTTCACTAAAAGCTGTTTGACAAAACACAGGGTAACCTATTGTTTTTGTAAACACTGCCTCCTTTGGTTGCTCAACCTGATGCAGTTCCCATTCATTAGGACCTGTCAGCCCGGGTCATGGGAGGAGAGGGCTGCTACTCCTGCACACAGCTGACATCCTTCCTCTGCAGTACATCTTATGGCAAAGTCTCCCCCTCCATAAGGGCACGTGCCATCAGGCATTCTGAGCCACCAAATTCAACACCATTTGAAATTATAAACTGCCAAGATAAAACATTTGCAGGATTTCTAGTTATTTATCTGATAAATTAAAAAAATATTTGTAAGTAATGTAACCCTTTTATCTGCAGAAGCTTCCTCACTTACAGAAAATGGTATATACATGGCTTCCATGATGGTATTAAGCATTCATACTTCTATTTCCAGTATGCATAGAAGCACAAGAGAAATGCAAGCTCTGCTGTGCTCAGTTGATTGTGCTGCTTACATCCACACTTAGCTTTTTATGTTCTTCCCAGCTGGACATGTTTCTCGGTTACAACTTTGTGTTTTGTGCATCTGTGGTGTGATGCTGTCGGTTTCAAGGTCCTGTGTGCTGTTCAGTCTTTTTTCAAAGAATTTCCTCTAGTGTTCAGGTTTGTTTTAATGCTGTAGAAGGCAGCAGAGTGGGTGGGACTACTGCCCATGGAAACTAAGTGTTGGTATTTGGAAAAACTAGATATTATGATAGTTTTAAATAATTGGGGGAATGGGAACAGGAGGGGGCACTACTTTTATGCCCTCTAGCAGATCACTGAAAATGTTACTCTTATTAACTATTTGCTTACATTTCTCCTTCTCTCATTTTTAATATTTTTCCTGTGGAGTGGGGGAATAAACTTGCAATTCTGTAAACTACTTCTCTCAACTGTATACCCTACTTAATACTTAAATGCTGATTCTATGTTTTCTTTTTTCCAGAGTGAGACTCCCATTATGTTTCAATGGAACAAAAACTTGCAAAGAATACCGATAAATAAAAATAACCGAATCTCACAAGAAAACTGAGAAATTACTGAAGTGTGATTTAAATGTATCTAACCTAGTGCATCTGCTTTGTCTGAAAGCATGTTAGAAGTATAATAGTTTTGATTACTGTAGCAAAGTTATATTACTATAAATTGTTTTTAAAAGAAATACTTTTTAGTTTATATAAAGGCTCTTATGTAATTAAAAATTGACTATTTGGCTATGGTAAAAAATTTTTTCATTTGATATATCGATTTAGTAGTCATCATTAATATTATGTTGAAGATTTTTTTGGTAGGAAACAAGTCATGCGAAATATGTAGGGCTGAATATCAGGTAATAATCGGGTAAACCAACCCACCAAAAAAACAACCAACAAAAGAAAAAGTAAGCAATGATGTGTAATTGAGAAAGACGCTACATTTTAGTGTTTTGAGCTGGACACAACGATGACTTACCTGGGAAATTACAAGTTATCTGCAAGCAGTTGCTGCAGATTTGAAATTTCACTAGAAAATACTGTTATTTTGCCGTTTCTAGTGAAGGTAAGCTGAAATTACTTGTGTAGTGTGTCTGCAGCTCTGTAAGCTGTAATTCAAATATAAATTGATGTTACCTGATGTCTCTTTATAGTTTCTCTGTCAGTAGAAAACCTAACTGAAAGCAGAACTTGATACTTTATTGCTGTTTGGCAAAATATTAATGAACTTGTAGGAAGCCTTTATGCATTTATCAGATAATGCTTACAAAAATCTCTGAATCTGACAAACATAGAAGACTTTGAAAGAGCAATGTAGACAAATTGGTTTTCTGGAATTGAGTCTGTCTGTCTCGAGTCTATCTCTCTTAAGTCTGTCTGTGTGTCCATGGACTCCTAGGAGGGTGTGGGGCTGCAGGTGGTCCGGGCCATCTCTGAAAGCCCTGGGAGGTGTCTCACTTCACAGAATCACAGAATCAACCAGGTTGGAAGAGACCTCTGGGATCATCAAGTCCAACCGCTGCCCTTACACCACCCTGTCAACTAGACCATGGCACTAAGTGCCATGTCCAGTCTTTTCTTAAACACATCCAGAGATGGTGACTCCACCACCTCCCTGGGCAGCCCATTCCAATGTCTAATGACCCTTTCTGAAAAGAAATTCTTCCTAATGTCCAACCTGAACCTCCCCTGGCGAAGCTTGAAGCTATGTCCTCTTGTCCTATTGCTAGTTGCCCGGGAGAAGAGACCAACTCCCACTCCACTACAACCTCCCTTCAGGTAGTTGTAGACTGCAATAAGGTCACCTCTGAGCCTCCTCTTCTCCAGGCTAAACAACCCCAGCTCCC
This sequence comes from Nyctibius grandis, assembly GCF_013368605.1. NCBI lineage: Eukaryota > Metazoa > Chordata > Aves > Nyctibiiformes > Nyctibiidae > Nyctibius > Nyctibius grandis. The sequence goes on along the minus strand of NC_090658.1, from coordinate 42,791,270 downwards.
TCAACCGTTCCTCGTAGGTCAGACCCTCCAGACCCTTCACCAGCTTGGTCGCCCTCCTCTGGACTCGCTCCAACACCTCAACATCTTTCTTGAAGTGCGGGGCCCAGAACTGGACACAGTATTCAAGGTGCAGCCTCACCAGTGCCGAGTACAGAGGGACAATCACTTCCCTAGACTGGCTGGCTACACTATTCCTAATAGAGGCCAGGATGCCATTGGCCTTAGGATCATTGAACAGTTTGGGTTGGAAGGGACCTTTGAAAGGTCATCTAGTCCAACTTCCTCTGCAATGAGCAGGAGTATCTTAGGTAACACCAGGTGCATACAGTCAGGTAACAGAAATGGCTCTTAGATGTCTATCTTATTTAACAGACCTGTAGACACCTAAATATAGGTGTGGGAATCTCAAAGTGGGCCTAGCACCAGGAGCTTGAAATTTTTCATTACAGCGTAAAGCAAGAATATTTTGCTTTTTCTTCTCCTTAAAAACCATTGCACAAGGTCAAGTTTTCTGTCAGTGTTTCTGAATGCGAATACATTTGTATAGATTTATCACTGACATTTTTTCTTGATTTTTTGTTTCCTTTTTTATGAGCAAAATTTGGACTGCAGTTTGTGTCATCAATGTGAAAACACAGAAACTTTGACCCAAGGCATCTCCCACCTAGATCAGAATCCCCCTTATGTACTTTACTTTGACATCTACTTGTGTGAAGTTTTTTCTTTCACTGTTTAGCTTATGATTTTATACTTTCAGAAGAATTAAAGGGGAAAAACTATCATTTTTCATTACTTCATTTAATCTCATTATCACTATTAAACTGTCAGTACTTAATGAAAAGTTTTCTTCTTGCACTGGATGACTTTAGAATATGTGTTCCTTTATCCAAGTTGGGCATATTTCTGTGCATGTGTGGTTTTTTTTTTCCAAAGTAAATTCTTCCATCACCTTGCTCATTTTTGTTGCTCTGACCTATCTGTAGCAGTTTTCCAGCCACATCTCTAATGGAGACAAGCTTCAGCTATCCTAGTATGGGTGGGATCGAAATATACTTATATATGAAGGGTTCCATTTTTAAACTTTATGATGTTTTTGTGGTTTAAAATTATACTGGCTGTTCTGTGGTCCTGTTGCATACCATTCAGGCTTCATTTTGCATTAATTTCCTCCAGGGCTCTTATTACTTTTGCTTTTCAACTTCTCCTTCTATACTAAGTTATTATAAGGACCCTCAGGTAGGAAAGACCTGGTAATGCTAGAAAACAAAAGAGCAGAGAAACAGAGGTCAGCCCTACCTGGGGAGCAAGAAAAGGTTTTTGTTACTGGGGAGCTGTTAAAATCTCTAAGACAGACACACAGGCATGGAGAGCAAGGTTTTTGCTATTGCTGTAGTTTCTTTCATATCTAAGTCACTATTAAAGACTTTATTGTTAAGAAATAGTCTAGTTTTGTAATATTGCCTTTAAGTTTTGCATAAGTACTGAATATGTAAGTATTCAATTTAATTGTTTTTTTTTTTTTTCTGGAAAAGGCCAAATACAAGTACTAGGAAATGTAATAACTTTTTTTTTTTTTGGTAAATATTAGCCAATGGACTTTTTCAGTCCAAACAGTATGCATTAAAAAAAAATCTGTTATTGGTACGTAACTTATTGACATAGTAAATATGTTGTCTGGACAACTACCTAGTGTCAGTGTCTGGACGACCACCTAGTGTCTGGACTACTACAGTGTTCTGGGGCCCCCAACATAAGAAGGACAGGGAGCTGTTGGAATGAGTCCAGAGGAGGGCCACGAAGATGATCAGAGGGCTAGAGCACCTGATCCACCACCTATGAAGAGAGGCTGAGAGAGTTGGGGCTGTTCAGCCTGAAGAGAAGGCTCCAGGGAGACCTTCTAGCAGCCTTCCAGTACCTGAAGGGAGCCTACAGGAAAGTGGGAGAAGGGCTTTTTACAAGGGCATTTAGTGACAGGACGAGGGGGAACAGTTTTAAACTGAAAAAGGGTAGATTTAGATTACATATTAGGAAGAAATTTTTTACTGTGAGGGTGGTGAGACACTGGAACAGGTTACCAAGAGAAGCTGTGGATGCCCCCTCCCTGGCAGTGTTCAAAGCCAGGTTGGATGGTGCTTTGAGCAACCTGGTCTAGTGGAAGTTGTCCCTGCCTGTGGGAGGGGGATTGGAACTAAATGATCTTTAAGGTCCCTTCTAACCCAAACCATTCTATGATTCTATAAAAGTTTTATGGTGTCTATAGATAATGTTAAGATGAAGTGAGATGGTAAGGAATTTACCAGACTTTCATTTCACTGTATAAAGGAACTATAGGTTGTTTTTATTGGGTTTTGTTTTGTGGTTTTTTTTTTTTTTTGGTTGCTTGGTGGTTTTGTTTTTTTGGTGTTTTTTTTTTTTTTTTTTTACACTTTTTAGAAAGTATAACCATTTATTTGTAATATTTTAACCTAGAAAAGAGAATTTTGGTGAATTCCCTAGGGAGATGCTTACTATCTGCATGATTCTTATAACTTTTCAGCCCTTTTCCCTAACTGTTACTTCTGGTAGAATATCGGTACCTGATGAAAAGGTAAGACAGCTACTTAATCTATGTAAAGCTATAAAACTACGTTTCTGTCAAAATATCCAAGGTAATCCATGTCCAGAAGTGATTTTAATTTCTAAATATGGTTTTTACTTTGTTGTTTACAGTTGAATTCGGTGTTGCAGCTGGTGGCAGAATGTTCCATGGAGTTCTGCCTCTTTGTGACTTTCAGTTAATGTTTTGGTTACACATGGAAAATATCCCTGGATTTGGGTTTGGTCCTATAGGGCACGCTGATAGCCCAGGATGCTCCTTTCCTGTGCAGAGAGCAGAAGCAGGGGATATAAGGACTCAAAGAAGAGTGCATGATCTAAACTGGGAATCAGGCAGGGAGAAAACAAAAATAGTAAAAAAGTGTGTTCGTTTGTAAAATTCCTTGATAGATACTGCAGAGGTTTTCGTGTGACTGACTTAAAAATTACTCCTGTGATAGCAGCTCAGCAGAGACAGCCTTTGTGCATGTCTGCTGGGAGGGGGCTGGGGCACACTTTTACCCTCCTACTTATCACTCCTGTCAGGGAAAGTTATCTTGTGCACTGTATTTGAATCACATACAGGTACTGGAGGAAGAAATTTCCTCTGTGGCTTAAGCAGCCTTTTAGATGCTGTTACTCATCCCTGCCTGAGCCAGTGGTAAACTCTTGTTTCTCTTAATTCTGGCTTTGTTTGAATTATAGAGTGTATAACAATACATCTTGTTGAAAAAATAAGTGAGCGTGCATCCAAAATCTTTAGAGGACTCTATTACCCAAAATATAATTTTTACCATGTCAACATCAGGCTAGACAGTTCACTTAGATTTTTTTTTTTTTTAAAAAAATTATTTTTTATTGTTCTTAAAACATCACCTTTCCCATTTCTCCTCAACTGATCATGTGAAGCAGTTTTCAGGAAGGTGCTGCATGTGGGTGCAATCCTCCACAAAGTGCTAGGAGGAACTGTGGGTGACTGCACCACCAGTATCCCACTTCTCGCTGCCCCTGAGGGCACAGGGCTGCTGCTGTCCCTGCAGTTACAGATGGGATGCTTCAGAGTTAGGTGGAAAATGGCTGTAGATGTTAATGATATTTGGCTGCCAGAATCTCTTAGACCACTTCTAAAATTTTAAGCTGTGATTGAAAGTTTTCTTGGGAAGACACTTTCCCTAAATACTCATTTCTTATCAGCTGAAGGAAAGTGGGTCTTCATTGCACTGGTTTTTGAAGCTGAAAGGATCAGATTTGACTGGAAGTATTTGTTCTACATAAAATATGTAATCATAAAATTCTGAAGGATGATGCTGTCTGTATAGTATATACCAGTCTTTTTGAAATTGATTCTGTTGACATATCTGATCTGTTCATAATGCCTTTATTTTGTAATCTTATCAAGTGCTCTGGTGTATTATTTTTATACTTCATACTTCATGTAATATTAGGCTGAAGCATTTACCATAAACTTCTGATCTGATTCAACAACATATATTCCTATTATTTTCTCAATATATTATTTTTGCTTTACATTTACATTCTAGGAAATTGCAGATTGAATGGAAGAAAGCTCTCCTGTTCATCGCTGTGACCTGTGTAAACAGCTAGCAGATAGGCTTTGATATCTGGGTGCAAGTCTAACGTTGCAACAACAACAGGACCAGTTAGCCTTAATCCGAGGTTTCAGGATGGGGAGACGCTGCAGGGAAAGGTGTGTTTTAGACACACGGGCTAGTGGGAGGCAGGGTAGTGTTCACGAAGGACAAGCCCCTTCTCCTGTTCATCCTTTCTGTTAAGTCCACTGGTGATTCAATATAATGAATAAGTAAATACTAAAACTATATAATGACACTCTTTTTATTAATAAACCAAATGCACCCTGTTCAGAAGTCAAATTTCAAAATTACTACTGGAAGAATGATGTCAAATATGACATTCATCTGAAGCAGAACAATTAGGGTTGGGTGTTTTGGTTTTTTTTTCTAATAATTATGTAAATAATATATATTATAAAAGTGGTGAAACAGGGAAAGAACAAAATGGCTGGGTACTGCTTCTGATGATGTGCTAAACTGTTAGCCTGGTGATGAGGGCGGTCATGCTAGACGTAGTAGACTCAGATTCAACTCACTTTTTTTGTCTAAGGATACTTGAACACACAACTCCCCTCTCTGAAGAAAGTGCTCTGTTAACCAGGCTAGAAATAACTCAGAAATAAGGTCAGTTGTGCTGCTCTGTATACAAAATCAAACATTCAGGGGAGCAGGGACTGGAACCAGATGTCTCATTTCCCAAGTGACTAATCTAGCCACCAGGCTAGAGTTCCACTTTCTCTTTACCCCTCCTTTCCTCCATTTACACACAGTTTATACACGGGAGACAGTTCCAGTTGGCCTGTAGCATTAGAAATTATCACATTGGCATATAGTTTTGCACAGGGTATAGTTGGACCATGCCTAATTCAAGTCCAGAAGGGAGTGATTAGCCAAAAGATATTTTGGTAGGTCAAGCACCAGGACCTGCATGGCTTATTATAGAGACAAAGTGTTATTATTTTATTTGCCTTATCTGAGGAATTTTTGTGCCCTTGAGGGTTGCCTCAAGGAGCCAAGAGACCATCAATTCCAGTCTGTACTGAAAAGTATATGAGGAAATGGCCTCCTGAGCTGCATTAGGAGGAGTGTTGTCTGCAGGTTGAAGGAGGTAATCCTTCCCCTCTACTCAGCACTGGTGAGGCTACATCAGCAGTGCTGGGTTCAGTTCTGGGCTCCCCAGTACAAGAGAGATGTGGACATACTGGAGCAAGTCCAGCACAGGGCCACGAAGATGAGTAGGGGACTGTGTGTGGAGAGGGTGAGAGAGCTGGGGACTGTTCACCCTGGAGAAGAGAAGGCTCAGGGGGATCTCATCAATGTATACAAATATCTGAAGGGAGGGAATGAAGAGGAGGGAACAGAGACTCTTTTCAGTGGTGCCCTGTGACAAGAGGCAGTGGGCACAAACTAGAACACCAAAGTTCATCTCTGAACATCAAGAAACATCTTATTACTGTGAGGGTGACTAAGCACTGGCTTCTCTGGTTGCCCAGAGAACTTGTGGAGGCTCCGTCCTTAGAGACATTAAAAATCTTACTGGACACAGTCCTGGACTACTTGCTTTAGCTGACCTTGCTTGAGCAGGGGGGTTGGACTAGGCAATCCCCAGAGGCCTCTTCTGACTTAAGATTTTTCTGTGAAAAGTATGTAGTTCTGTTATCTTTTTACTCGCACATACTCATTGACCATATAAACATCATGTACCTAGGTTTCTTACTTTGTCAGATTAAGATACAGAATCTATAAAAAAACCAAAAAAAACAAACAAACAAAACCCAAAAGAAAACCCCCAAAAACGAAATCCTGAAAAAAGGTAAAACAGAAATGAAGTCTTCCCTTAAATTCATAGGTGACAGAAGCCAATTAGACTGATGATATTAGTATGATTACATAAAGCACAAGGAACTTTTGGACTGTTGATAAACTCTGAAGAGTTGTTTGAAATGAAATTTCTTTAACAAATGCTTATTTTAACTTGTGTTGATTTATACTTTCTTTTGGGATAAGGGATTAGATGGCAGAAGAATCTATCCTTTGAGTCTGAAAACCATATGTGGGTGACTTGAACCATTGTTTTCCTTATCTAGACAGAATAATCCTTGGGAAAAAAAAAATCTTTGTGAGAAAAGGTAAAAAAAAAAAATGTGAAAACAGTAACATTTCAGTGTTAAACTGATGACTTTTGAGTCCCAGAATACTGCAGCAGTAAGGAGCAGCACATAAAGATGTGGTCCTCCATCCCAGCACACAATCACTGGGAATTTTGGTATGTAGTTTGAAGAGGGAAAGCTCTAGTGACTTTTTTTTTTCCTGAACCCACTTATCTCCCTGATGTTGAGTGCTATTAAACCAGCGATTATAAACAAGGCTTCAACAGAGAAAAACATAAATTAATTTTCATTAATATATTCAATGAAAGATAAGATTTTAATAGATTTTCTTAAAAAAATTTAAATGTAAAGCACATCTTGCTAAAATTCTGAGCCTCCTTGTTCCAGTGTGGTGTTGGGAACCCACTTCTACTTTGGAGAGTCTCAGTACGTTCATATCTCCATGATCAGGTCTTCCATGGCTAACTTAAAATGCAACTGGTATCAATGGAAAGCTCTTTGTTTACTTTCAGTTGGAGCTGGATAGTGTCTCTAATGATCATAGGTTTTGCCTGGAAAATAGTAGTACGTATGATATTTCCATATGCATCTATCTATGGTTGAAGTGGCTTGATCCCTCTGACACTGCATGTTCCGTGTTTATGTTCAAAACCAGGCAGGCTGGGGCTGTGCATGTGTTAAAGGTTTGGGGGTCATTCCTCTTGGCAGTTCCTTGGTGGCTCACCTGCACCTACTGCTTGTCCCAGTGCGTGGTTGCCTCAGTTGTGATGGAGAATGGCTCAAGGGACTGTGCAATGAACTATAACAAGGCATGGCTGGAGGCCAAGAACAGACATTGCTTAGGGATATGGTTTAGTGGTGGACTTGGCAGTGTTAGGTTAATGGTTGGACTCGATGATCTTAAAGATCCTTTCCAACCAAAATGATTCTACGATTTTTACAGAGCTGTTTTCAACCTTCGTCACTTCCCTGCCCTGGATCACTGCCTGCCCCCCCCCCCCCCCAGCCCCAGACGCTTGAATTGGCACGAGCGCTGCAGTGGCCGAGCGGCTGGCAGGCAGGGCTGCCTCATGCCCGTGTTGCTTCCAGGGGAAAGGGCTCTGCAGCCTACACATGGAAAGGCAGACACTAGGCCTTGTATGCCATAGGGAATCAAGTGAAGAAATATTGTATTTCTGAATGCAGTTTGAAAGCTGTGTGTATATATTAAGTCTGTATGATCAATAACCGTATTTCTAAAAGTTGTCATTTTAGTCATTTGTACAAAATTTGAAATGTCATGCTGTGGAGCCTTGAGTTTTCTGTGACTCTGAATATGTTCCAACACCTTCCTGTGTAACTGAGCAATTATTTTTGCCTTTCACAATTGTATTTTCCATTCTTCCAGTGGAAATTTCTGTACTTCATAAAACAGCAGGCCGTGGAATTCAGACCAACAACAGAGCAAGGTGTGAGTCCCAAAAATCATCTTTCAAATCCCTTTCTTTTAAAATCTCTTCCTCCCATTTGATTAAAGTGAATCCTTTGCAATTATTAGGTAAGACAGCCTGGGTAAACTTGACATTGTAACTTGCAGAAAAAGTCGGTCATGAAGACATACCTTGAAGGGGTTGGTTAATATTTGATTATAATAGACAGTGCTTGTAAATTTGACTCAATCTGTTAGCCAGTTTATTAGTAAATGAGACAGCACATACTGAAGATCAGAGTGGCAAGTTGTGTCACTTCAAACTTTTTATGACATTTAATATTAATTTGTAAAAAGAAAAAGCTAAATCCTCATTTATACTACATTCCAAAGGAGGAATGTCCTTATGGCTTTTCTTTTTACCTCCTTTCAAAGAATCTGTTCCTTCCTTTATCATGACTGAAGGAAACAAATTGTGTCATTTTAATAGCTATCAACAAGCAGGCTGGGACAGCATAGTTGCTGCTTGTTCACACTTGCTGCTTTCTTTTCAGTCCTTTATGGTGATTATTTTCTTGTGTTCATTAATGATAAACCTAATGAAAAGTTGATTTTTTTAAAAGTTGAACTGAGAAAGGGAAAAATTATGCATTCTGTATTTTATTACAAGAAGTTTAGAAACAGGCAGAAGATGTGCATGAGTATATGGGGAAGAAAGTGAGCACAGGTGCTAAACTGAAGAAAATTACTATATTCACGTATTAATTTTCTACTACCCAGAAGCTGACTATTGAGGGACTCCCAAGCTCTTATGTATCACAGTAAGCAATTTTGATTGCCAACAAAGATTTATTTTGTCAATTGTTTTTAATATCTGTATAAAACAAACAAAAAAGGGAACATTCAAGAGCTGGAATATGTTAGCTAAGTTAGTTAATTTATATTGCCTCAATACGTATAATTCTATTACTACAAAGTAAAATAAAATAGTGGGCAACAGCTGAACAAGCAGCACAAGCATAGAGGAGAGCTTCTCTATGCCTATATTACCTGTTAGTTGCAAAATAAAATAGGATGAACAAAATTAGTAAAATAGCAACATTTGAATTACTGAAGTTTCTCTTTGTAGATTAAGGGAATTGAAAGTGATGGCCCTGTTTGACATCAGTTTGATGAGTCAATGCTTTTGTTTCGAGCTAATTTAATTTCAGTGGTTGAAAATAGTTTAAGACAATTCCATGTTTTCCTTTCCTTTTTTCCTTTTGTTGTTGATTTTCCTGCCTCCATGCTCTTGAGAGCTGTTTAATTATTTCCACTGAAATAATCTGACTAAATATTTTCTTCAATTTTTTTTTTGTTTGATAAGTTTCAACTTTGCTGGAAGGTGTAGATGCAAAACTGAAAATTAGTTTCAGCCTAACCTAATTCAAGATAGTTTCTTCTTTGACTATGTCCACAGAATATTATTATAGTTCAACAAAATATTTGATGATCGCTTCCTGAGATTCATTTCAACTTCCTTGAACTGCATTTTCCATAAGAGAATGTAGCTTGATATTTTGGTTAATTTTCAACAGTAGCTACTTCTGAACTTAATTTTCAGTTAGTTTAACAAATGGAAACTAAACAATTTTATCTGGAATATGAAGGAATATTTATTATTTCAGTCAAAGAATTCAGGTTATTTAAATATTTCTGAATGGTCTTCTGTTGTACAAAATTTTTTTCAACATATAGAAATGTTACCACATTAGAAACAGGAATAGTTATGATTTATTCTGCAACCTTGAATAATTTTACATTTAGCATTCCAGCTAATTTCCTTTCTAACATTTATTTTCCTGGTAAGCTGCTTTGAACATGTTTCTTCAGTGATTTTAATCTTCCCTTAGCAATTGGTAATACCTTAATTCTTCAAGTTGTTCACACATGCGTTTTACTGTCTCTAAGGAGAAAAAGCTGTGCAAGAAGTATCCATTGTTAGTTTTGATGTACCCTGACAAATACAGAAAATTAGTGTCTGCAACTCGTTGGTCCTCCCAAGGGAAGGATTCTTGGAGTTGCTTAACAACTCCCCTGTCCAGCTGTTCCTTTTCAAACCTCTGCAGCTGTTTATCCCTCAGCAGGGCTGCTTGGACTGTTAGGTGATACTGGAAGTGATCATTGCACTGATGGGGTTCATTGTTTATCTGAAAACAGGGAAGCCAGGCAGCAGCAGACTTCTTAAATCCGCTTCTTTTCTGGAACAGGGGGCTTGTGGAGCTTCTCCCCAACGCAAGGTGCAGCCTGACCTCCTGAAATGCTTTGCCTTACTTTCTCTCCCTGAAGTCACTTTCAGTCTCTCCTTTGGCGTTGTCTCTGAGCATACAGATAATTCTTTAAATGAATAATTCCATTGGCTTTGGTAGGATAAGTTGAATATGTAAATCTAGACACACTTGAATACTCTATTGAATCAGGGACCAGATTTTTCATAATCTTCTCTTTATTTTTAATCTGAATGAGTGGGTCAGTCTCAGGAACCAGATGTCTTACTTTCAGAGCTCTGTGCTTTGTCAGTTGTGATCAGCCCATATTTTTTTTTTTACCAACATTTATTTGATGTTTTTTTCTTCTGGTCTGTGGAAAATAATGACATTCTTACTGTGTTAACAGCTCTTTTAAAGAAGGCGTAAGTAATAAACCCACCGAATGAACAATAGGTGTATCTCAGCAGTACAGCTTTGGGAAATTGCAAAGTAATTTTTAAATTTCCTTTGAGATAAAGACAATTAATTCTGAGGCTTTTCTTTGTACGTGCATCTTGTGTAGTGAGGATAAATTACAATAAGTGAGCAAGGTATTTACCATGACTTCTCTGTGTTGTGCATGCCAGGGCTCCTGGTATTACTGGAAAATGACAGGCTGTGTTAAGTGGTGTGTAATGTATTGAAGAAACTCTTTTTAAGCTTAGAGTGGAATATTCTGAGTGTACATGTTTCCTTGACCTAAGAGATGTCTAAATCGTAATTACAGGGAAATGCCCTCCAAATGGCATTATTTCCAATTATATGCAAGTTTTGTTTCCTTTCTTACTTTTCTGGAAATTTTTAGAAAGTTTAATATTAGCTTGTTAGCGTTTTGAGGAGGCGTAAGTGTATCCTGGAATAAAGTACATGTTTTCATGTAACTTGGTGTTACATGCAGCCTATACCATGTAAACATACAGAATCCAACCAATCATTTAAAATTATTCTTAATATTTACAGTATCAGCAAAGGTTGGCTAGAAGCTCTTAAGAGTGAAGTAATTGCCTGACTTTCATAATATTAGGTTCTGTTAAGGCTGCCACAGTAAGTTGGCCAATATTGCATAGCCACAATATTTGTATTTAGAAAAGGAAACACTCACTTTTTCAGAGTGAGAACGAAAGTTGATTAATTTAAAGTGGTGCAGTAGCCAGTGGTCCTTTTCTAGTCTTTGGTGCATTTATTTTCACGATGTTATTGGGAGGTCACGGATCCTAGTAGGACTCCAGCTGTAACACAGATATGAGGTACAGTGACCATAGGAAAAATTTAAAGATTAATAGGTGCTTAAAACCTGTTTCAAGAGATGAATACTTTTGAAATCAAGAACTACCATTTTATAACACCTTATTTTTTTTCTCTTCAGTTGTTAAGCAAGTGGTAAAAACCTGGCTTGTTACATCCTGAATTGACAGAGCAAGTTGCAAAAGAAAGAACAAAGAAATGGAAACTTCTGAATACCTGCTAGGACTAATTGCAGGGTATTTTCTGAATTCAGATTTGTAAGCAATTCAGTGAAAGTTGTGATGCTTTTTATATTGTATTAGTGTCCTGGTTTCATGGGGATAAAATTTATAGAATCATGTTTCTGTTACATTTCGTTTCAGTTTGTGGCCAGCCATGGTGATCAAGGCCATTAGCAGTTAAATCCAGGGCAGCTGACCCAGGCTGGCCCATAGGTGTATTCTATAACATTACTAGTCATGTTCCCTATAAATGGGAAAGCTTGCTGGGGATGGTGGGGACTCTTTTTGCTCTGCTCTCTTCTCCCCTCCCTCTTCCTCCTTCGCCTCTCTTCTCAATGATTGCTGTCCCTGGAGTGACTTGCCAGCACTCTGTGGGCTAAGTATAATTTTGTATCTTTTGTATTAGCATTGATATTGGTTTCCTTATTTTATTAAATCTGTTTAAATTTTAACCCATGAGTCTCCTTCCTTTTCCCAGTTCCCTTCCTTGGTCAGGGAAGGGACACTGGGTGATAGAACAACTGCTTTTTGTTTAGCCCTGGGTGTGGGCTAAACAGAGACAACTAGTTTCTTAATCAAGATGCTGTGTTGTACCAAGTCTTAATAAAAACAAGGTTACAGTGGTAATGTACTTAACCAAGTCTGTAATCTTAAGTTTGACAAAAGTAATGTTCCAAAAACTCATATTGAGTAAACATTAATTGTATTAACTTCCATTACCACTTTTGATTAATTTATCACTGTTTCTGTTATTGTCTAGCAAAATCATAATACCTGTAGTTTTTTTTGGTTTGCTCACTAACCTTGCTAAATATTTGTACCATAGCTTTCTGTGAGTCTTCTGGAATTGTTGCTGGAATTCCAAGTGGCAGACTACTTCTTGGCCAGATCTTGTAAAATTTTTGGAAGGTAATAGTTTGAATTTGCTGATGAAAAGTACCAATTTGTAGCTGCTGCTTAACATTCTTCTTACATATTCTCACACTAGCAAATATATATTAAATAAATATTGCCTGACTTTGAGCTACGTATTGGTAACTTTTGCCATTTGTCTCTTACTGATTGTTAAAGTACTAATATTTTATAAAAAAGTAGTTTTACTTTTATTCCACATCGTAAAGAATGCTGGATCATGTGTTGTCACTCAAAAGTTTCTCACTATGTCTGTACTGTATGTACAGTAACCCATATGTACTTCCTGGAGGAGTAGCCCATCATTGGAAAGGTTTTTTCAATTATAAATAAAATATTTTATTAAATTTGGTCCTTTTTAGTAGAATTAGTTTTACTCTTAAAATCGGGCCTGGAATTGGTCACATTCTTAAAGATAAAAATATCCACAAGCACATCCTCTTTTCACAGCTGCATGAAGGAAACTAGTTAACTATTATTTTAACATTTTAATGTATTTATATAGCATTTCACATTTCACAGATTTTCAGGAACAAGTTGTAATGGACAGTTTTCCCAGTGTATTTCATTAACTCATAAATACACCAGCTTATCGTTATCTCTTTCTTCCTTAAGGAGTTAAAGTTCACATCTAAATTTTGTGGAATAATGGGAAAATCTATTTTTTGTGCAACTTTATTTCTTACATTGATTCTTGCATGAGATTTCTGATAAGGGCAGACAGGGTTTTATCCATATAACCAGTCACATACATTTTTGAAAGTGTGTTCTAAGAAAGAGGCCTGCTGTTCAACCTCATCTTTCATTTGCTGTTTCTGTAAAGCACCTCTGAGTGATCTTGAGCTTAAAATGTTTGATCCCATGTGCTGTCCTTTTCTCTCTTTTCTGTCTCTTTTGGGGGTTTCTGATGTCTTTGAGTGTTATTGTATATTTCCATGCATTTCTTCATTTTCCTCTTTCAGATTTGAATCTAGTTCTTTCCTATATCTCTAATTCATGCCTTTCCTTCATGCTTTCCCTGTCATTTTAGTATGTATTTCTCCTGGATTGTTCATTAGATTTTTTTTTTTTTAAGGCACTGTGATCAATCAATCAATGAATTACATTAAATCTTTCTTACAAAAGTCTTTTCCCTTTCTGAATACCTGTCATTAATTCACAAAATGTTCCAAGACATTCTTGCTTATGTATAAACCGTACAATTCTTATTTGTATTTGCAATTCTAATAAGCTTGTCATTGTCCTTTTTATCACCATTTGGGAGTTTTGCTGAAAGAGTATATTCATGTACTAATCTTCTGTCTTTAAAATCTACATTGAATTCTATTATGAGGCAGAATTAAAATAATTTTGGCAATCTTAGTCCAGTCTTTTCTTGAATTTCTGTCCCATAATAAAGCATAATGCAGAATAATTGTCCTATTCTGCTTCAGTTGATTTGAGTGTCAGGGATATACAGGGTGTCAGGGTCGAGGCTGAAGTGCATAAAAGCTTGCTCAGCACATCACTACTGTTTGTCTTACTATATTAAATTACTTTAATATATTTCTTGAGATCATTTAAAGTAAAAAGGAAACATTAAGCTAAACTCTTCATGATGAGAAATACAGGCACAAATCATCCCATCTTTATGCTGTCATATAAATCCCCAGAACCATGAAAAACCATTTCCTTGGTTTTCACTATGTATTCATCTTTTTGGACTAGATTCTTAAACTGTAACATTAAACTTGATAACTCATTTTGGTCATTATATGACCTGTTAATGTTTGCATTGTTTCACATTTTTTCATATTATTCAGGACTTATAAGTATAAAATATGTATACATTCTTATAATATGAAATGTAATACTTTACTTACTAAATCTCCTTTGCAATGCAGTAGTCTTGTTTAAATGCCATCATCCTGGGTAAGTATAAAATGATTAGTCTGTATTGGCAATTCATTTAGTTTTACATCTTTATTATGCACTTCTATGTAATGAACCAGTTAAGCATGTCTTGTTATCTGAACTCACAGAGCAAAACAGATCAACCTTTTATTTGTTGGTGACTAATCCTGATGCTTTCTCACTGTTATACTGTACTTACAACATTGTTTTCTAATGATGCAAAGTATAATTATAAATATCAGAAAATGTTGAAGCATGCTGCAGTTGTTAATGATGGAGATACTGAAGTCTTGATAACATTCATATGACAAAGACAAGTATCTACTAAATTACAAAGGGAGAAAATAAAGACCCAAGAGGGTAGATGGCATCTTCCAGGTCCTTCCTGTAAGAGCAGCTGATTCCCACTCCTATGTATGCTGGTGAGCTGGTTACTAAAGGAGGAAATGTTATAAACAGTGTGACAGCGTAAATTGCACTAGTTTTCTTCACAGCTAAAATACAGAAGAGGGAAGTGACACCTGTGCAGAGGACACACTCTTAAAAGCTCCTCTGTTTTATCTCAGGTGACAGAATCTAATCAGAGGAGTTCATTCTTGCATGTATGTTCTCTTTAGCTTCTGTGTCCTGGCTTTTTTCAGCCCACCTGATTTACCCAACTTGCTCATATGGGCTAGAAACCTTGACTTTTCATTCCATTGTCTTCTATTTGAAGTGTGGATTTGGGATTTCTAGGGAAAAAGGTATTGGATTTGGATTCTGCCCCCCCCCCCCAGTAAATTCCAGAGACTGCCCATGCAATTCAGAAATTTCAGTAGCTGAAAAGTAAAACACTCTTTTATTTTCTTCTGTGATATATGCCACTAAAGATTTTTATTACTGTTACGTCCCAAATTATCCTTTTGTTACTCCAAATAGGTATATTTATATGACTAAATAGAAATTAAATGTGATTTTCTCCACAATGAAATCTACTCGGTGACAAATATATTTCTCTGACACTGGTCCAGTGCCATCAAGAGAATGATGTAAATGGATGATTGTAGATGGTTCTGAATGTTACGGTCATTATTAAAGTATTACTGAAGGAAGGGTAGTGTTAAATGGCATTCTGGTAGTAAACTTTATTTTCTGGATATATTTTTCTCTCATCACTAAATGAAGTATTTGAAAGGGCCTACGCCATGGCTGGCAACCTTAACCTTTCATTAACAGGATTTTCAACAGTTTATTTCCTTGCTGATTTTTCTTTTAATCAGAAAGAAAAATACTCGTATTAGTCAGTAGTCAAGTTGGCAGCTATGATTATTATTTTAACTTAATGTGTCTAAGAACAAGCAAAGGGTAACCTGTGACTAAGTAATTCTTTTCCTTAATTTATAATAAAAGAGGTTTTTACGGTCATTCATGGAAGTATGTGGAATATTTTATGATAGAGCTGATCAGAAAACAAATCACATATGTGGAGCGTATTTTAAATGCATGTTGATTATTCTAACGTTAAGCAAAGAAGGGAGGCCTGGTGTGTGCCATGTGGTTGACCCTTTTCATCTCCCCTGTCTACAACCAAGCTCTTGTCTCTTTAAGGAGGCCATTGATATTTTAGAAGAGCTTTTGTGAAGCTAATGTGAATAACTGTCTTTTAGGTTACAAAAAAAGCAACAGAAAAGGAAGGATGTGTTAAGAAAACTGCCACAGATTAAGTAATTGTCTTTTTATAAAATAATTCTGTAACTTGGGATCGGTTCCTTCCTCTGCCTGAAAGGTATTTCCTCCCTGGGACGGTGCAGTGACTGTGAGGCTATAGGAAATTTAGGTGTTTTTAAAGGCTGACTACAGTTGGCAGTCCTCTCAATTTCTGCAGGTCACGCTGTTCCCATTATTGCGCTCTTTGCAAAGGGGAAAGGAAAAATAGGGTTTTTTTTGGGGTACGCAAGTGGGAGGAGCTGTTCCAGGGACATTTGGGCAGGTGTCTCTTGTCTCCCATGATGGCAAGTGGAGCCTGGGTGCTCACAGAGAGCCTATTCCCCATCCCTCCTCCCTGGTGTGTCAGCACACATGTTACAGCAGAGGTGCGCAGGAGGTTGGCAGGCAGCCCCTCTCAGGTTCTTTCCACTGCCTGACCACATTGCATGACACCCCGCACCCCCTTTTTTTTTTCTCTCACTGTCCCATCCCTTTAATCTTTGCTTCTTATCTTCCTGAGTTTGCAGTTTTTCTTTTTGGCTTTTATTGGAATTATTTTTTCCCATCCAGAGGGCTTCTTGGTTTCAATTCTAGCCTGGCTTAGGTTCAGCTAGACCCTAGTTCAGTTTTTTTTTGGCTGCTGGGGTTTCCTGATAACCCCTAGTATAGATAGGGCTGACAGCATGCCCTGTTTCCTATCCTGTCTGCAGACCTGCAGGTGATCTCTGTGGCCTGGCGATCAGCCCTGCCTGCAGAAAGCCGGTGCTTTTTTGATCCCAGGGGTTATACATTAAGTCTGCTCTAAAGGTGTTCAAAGGCAGGACTGCACTCCTGAGTTTGTGCATTTCAAAGACATTAGCTGGATTTGTCAGTCTTAAGAAATACTGCTCAGTTTGCGGGGCTATGTTTTGGTGATAGACAACTTCATATGTGAAACGCTGCAGCTTCCCTGCACTCCGTTGAGGCAGGATACCTGTCACTGCAGAGTGGCTAAATATTGTGGGGTTTGGAGCACTTAAAACTCCATCATTACTTATGGTAGGGATTTGCTGTAAGCCACATAGACAAATACATCTTGCATTCAGAGTTGAGAAAAATTATTCCTAGTTGGGTAGGTACCCTAAATAATAATAATAATAATAATAATAATTAAAATAAATTATTACACATTCTCAGTTCAAACCTGCAGTTTCAGAATTGTGGTCCAACATCACTGCAGTAGATAATGCCTAGGAAAAAATGGCCCAAGTGATTAAAGGCAAATGATTGTCAGAAACTTATAAAGAAGGGAAGAAAAAAAAAAAAAGGAAGCATACTATTTAGACTACAATAATATAAATTTGAACTGCAGCGTGTGGATACATTCCTTCAGACAGCTGGAGCGGACACAATTTTTTATTCTGAAAGAGGTACCACAGCCAAAACCAGGAACAGTTACTTTTTTCTTTTCCCCAGAAAAAGAGGAAAACCAAATTTTTTTTCTCTCCTGGTCAAACTGTTTTCTTTTTACTTATTCCAAACTGTATTTTTAACATACAAATGATGCCAGAACACATATAATATTTATGTATAATACTAAGACTGATTGCGTTATTATTAAGAATTGTCACCAGTAAGAGACGTTCATGATAATCCAGCATGGGTTTAAATGCATGAATCTGTGCCATTCTGTAAGTGTACACACTATGTGAAATGGAGTGCAAATATGATAATGCTGTTATCATTTGTGGCTGTTACTATGCTGTACAGACATATGTGAAAATGAAGTTAGGTCAGAAGTATGATGGTATTAGTAGAAACTGTCTGAGCTTGTCTGAATGTAGACACATTAATCATTTGTGGTTTCTTATTCTGTGCATATTGCATATGAAGAGACTGGGTTTGAAGTTATGTTTCACCTACACTTCTGTTTATAATAATATTATTTGCATTCTCTTTATCAAGGGACTTATTTCAGAAAATGTTAATTCTTAGATGTTCTTCCAAAGCGAGCTGATCATTCTTTGTTCTCTGAAAATACAGATGGAGCAGAAAGACGTACATGGTGCTTATTTAGGTGTTGTTGCATTTTCCCTTAAAAGATACAAATTGTAGCTGTAGATCATTGGTTGTGGTGTGGTGTTTTTTTTGTTTGAGATAAGAAACTGAAAAAGTGTCACTCATATAAAAACAACAGTTCTTTGTGTTTGTTCCATCCACAACAATAAACACAAAGTATTAAAAGATACTGCAGCTCTTATTTAGAGTCTTAGCAGCTACTGTAAACATCCTCTTCACGTTCCATGTTTTTTTTTCTTCTCAAATGTGTAAAGTTTCCTTTTGCAGGAAGAGGGATAATGGCTATCTCATTTTAGCCTAGGACTATCCATATGCTTATCTTTTTGAACTGTTTTCCATAGCATTGTGTTTAAAAAAACCTTTTCCATTTGAATAGCTTGTTGGTTTGTGTGTTGTTTTGTTTCTTTCCCCCAAAAAAGTTTGTTCGTTCTTCTTGAGGAAATTTAGGTTGTCTAGAGTAACTCTTTTCAGTGAACTAGCAATGCACAAAAAAATCTAGTGTCAAGTGCTACCCACACTCATGCCTGGCTCTGCTTTTCTAAAGAGAGCTTTAGCAGTGATGCTGAGGCTAGTACTTTTTTTGGGGCATGTATACACATTATTTTACTTCTAGCAGGCGTTTCGATATCTTGTTCTGGCCACCAAAGGGATTGGATTTTATACAGTATCTGAGAAATTTACATTGGAGAAAGTCTTGTCAAAATGGAAACATTCTTGCCAAATATCCATGCTAACAAATGAGTATTTCTGATTGGAAAGACTTTGACGAGTTATGATTTTTTTCCTCAACAGCTTCCTGCAAGAGTTCAAAACTTTCTGTTCCAGTATGTGCAAAATGTAGTTGCCAGCCCTCTCCTGTGAAGTGCAAATGTGCAAAAACTAATCCTGAGAATAGTACTTCTGCTTCTACATAGTAGGGAACTTTTGGTTTGTTTTAAGAAACTTTTTTCCTCTGCTTTCTTTTTGTGCTTCTTTGTATTTCTGCTCATAGTGGAGTATACTTCTGCAAGTTAAAACAGGGAATGTCCCCCTCCATTCTATTTCATTTGTATATAACGCCTCATGAATTTTAATTTCCTAGTGAAATTTATTTCCAAATGCGACTTGAAAACACATTTCTTCTTTGCCTTTCAACTTAATATTTCTTCTTACCTTTGATGTATTTTTTAATTCTGCAATTTTATTATTTAACACCTGAGATCATGCTGGAGTACAATTTCTGAGAAGCCCATATATAGACATGCACACTGTTTAAAGCTGGTTAGAAATTTTCTCAAAGTGGACAAACAGCAAATATCTTTTGAAAGTGCAAATTGATTGAGCCTAAACATTTTGTTTTAAATACCTGGGTCGAGAGAACTCTGCCAGTTTGAAGGGAGGAGTCTGATGAGAACCCGGTAGCGTCAGGAGCCGTGGCTTTCTTCAAGATAGACAAAAGCAAAGTTTTGGGAAAAAAATTAAAAAAAAAAAAGAGCGTAATTTTATTATTGAATGAACAGTTAATAGTGATAGAAAAAGAAATCACTATTTCTAGCTCCTTGTTCCTGGTTCCTCAGAAATACCATAAAACTGATAAGAAATCCACTCACAATTCTGATTCCACAGACCTGGGCCCTTTAGCTCAAATAGCTCAAGGGACTCGAAAAGTCCAATTTTGTATGTGCTAAGCAACGCACACATGAAACAGAAGAGAGGAGTGAACTCTGTTAAACAAAGATTAATATTTGGCATTGAGCCCATGCTCCTGAAAGCACCGTTTGCCTGATCCGTCTGGGATCAATGGTGAGTACCATTCTAAAGCAGTGGCAAAATATCGATTTAGTCCTAAGATTCTCCGAGCCACAGAAAGGTCTCCAAGAGGAGTTGTGGCTTACAGCTGGCTGAATTTCATTCTTAGGAGTTACTGTATATCAGAACAGATCAGTGTTCATTGCAAATGGGTCCCTTGCTTCTCGAAAATGCCAGCAAATGGTAATTTTGCTATTTATCTGGGATATCTTTTGCCTTCATTGTTTACTAAATATCAGAACTAAAGAAAAAAACCCTTACAATACCTGCTTAGAATATAGTTACAGGAAGTGACACCTGACTTTCTCAAAGGCAGGTAGTAAAAATACTATTGTTGTGGTCCTCCTCCCTGAGAGAGGACTTTTCTGCAGCGCTCCTGATACATCTATATGCACAGTGTTCTGCCATGTGAAAATAATTGAATTAACCGTAAATAAGCAGTGTAGCCTTGTCAGATGTGTTCTCTGCTTAGGTTAAATGCTGCTTCTTAGCAGTCCTAATTGGAGCATTGCACTAATATTAACTGAACTGCCTTCTTCATATTAGTGACCTGGCACTTTCGATTCAACTCAGTTTCGCTGAGTTTAGACCTTTGGGTTTCTGTACAGTTCAGGATATTTTCCAGTTATCTTTCTGTGAGAAATAATTAAACATTCAAAATTATGTCCTCTGTATTTTTTCTATCATTAGGAGTATGCCCTGTATACATCAGTGGGTTTTTGAAGATGCAACAGTATTGCATGCCCGAAAGTAAAACAAACAAACAAAAGGTAATTACACCTTTCCTAGATTTCTTCTTTTGTATTTTTACTATCTACTTCAAATCCTGCTTTAAAATGTATCTTTTTGACCAGTATGAGAAACAGCTGAGGGGCTGTCAGTCAAATGAGGTTACTTCATCTGTCAGAAGACATTAACAAGGGAAATTCAAATATGTAGTTCTGCATATTACATCTTCTGGAAATGTGTAAGTATATATTTGAGTGGATAAAGCTACAGCACATTTTGTGAAACTATATGGGATTTTTAATATATTTACATTGTGTTAATCCTGGATTTATCATCTAGAACCTGAGCCAAGAGACCAAAGACTAAAACTATCTTCCTCAAGAAGATCCAGAACACTGTGAAAACGTAACTTATATTTTATGTGGCTTTGGGACGACTTCCTTAGAAAAGTAGGCTAAAAAGTTGAGCTTTTTTTTTTTCTTTTAAACCTTGGATTTGTTTTAATGTTTCAGTAACTTGCTATAGCTGTAAATATTTCTGTACACATACAAAGTCAATTCTTTAAAGATTCTTATTCATGATTTAGGTTTAATCAGATTTGCCTTCTAGCCATAACTTCAGATGAGAAACCCATCTTTCCTTTCTCAAAATTTATATTTTGTTTTAGCTCTTAACATTTAGAAAGTTGCAAGACAGTTCCAGCTGGCAGGACTTGATGTTGTGGTGCAGCTCAGGAAAATACATCCAGGACTTATCTACCTGATTATCTTCTGTTTAGGTACTGAAAAAGTGCCTTACTTAACTAAGCCATGTGCAGATGTTTATGTACTACGTGACACCCCGGTGATTCCATAAAGTGGCATTCTACACATGGCAATTAGCAACATATCCCTTATAACTGGCAGGTGGTTGAGACAGCGTAGGCTGCCTAATAATCACTTGTCAACGTGCCAGTTGGGGGAATTGTGATCAGGTGCCCTGATAATCTTCATGTGCTGTCAAATTGCAGGGTCAAAGAAAGCTTTTTCTCAGAATTTCCTTCTCTGTCATGGTCCAGAGTTGTGTAGGGACAGCCTCTCTGGAGGAAGAGAGGAAAACTGCTGATTGTTCGCATTACATTATTGTAGTGGACAGAGGACGCCCTCTGAATGTGAAGCAAAACATAGGTTAGGTAAACTGGAGATATTAGGAAAAGATATTTTAGGTGTCCTTTCAGTGTACTAAGGAGTGAGCAATAACTGTATATCCTAGCTTGACAGCAACTAGAAGTAAAAGAGACTTAAAGCAAGATAATTATTTTCCTAAAAGTAGCAGAGAGGCTTGATATCACACCCATGCTTATACCAAAGAATCCTTCATCCTAAAGATGGTCTTGGAGAAACATTAATAGTTGTCGTGCTAGGTATGCAGGGGCCCAATAACAGTACTCTGTGTTCATCCTCTGGGAAGGTATATAATGAAGACCCTAATAGCTTAAGCCAGGCCATAAAAAGGTTGGTAGATCATAAGTCTGTCTTTCCAAATGCTGTATTAAGGGCGCACTAATTTATAGCACGTAACATTATCTAATGGTTCTGCTCATAAATGCAAATCTTTATTATGGTTTCAGTAGCTTCATCATTTTAGACACTAACTTATGCCTCCCTTTGATGCAGCCAGATAATTTGAATTACACCATTAGCAGGAGAAAGTGTTTCTATGCCAAAACCTCTTGCCGATCAGCATTCCTTATATCATCCTTCTACTTTACTGCTGTTCTGCATGACATTTCTGTATGTATTTCTGCTGAATCTCTCTAACTTTTTACTTTCATAATGGCTTACCATTTAATTAAGTTAGCTGGCTGAATATAAACAGAACCAGTGATGATGGATAGCATCTATACAGAAGTTAAAAATATTTTTGCCATAACTCATTAAAGCAGCTACTTAAGTTCATGTTAAGTGTAAGGGGAACGTGGGTGGGAAGGGCTGTGGAAATTGGTTGGCTTACAGGATGGAATGAAATTATTATCCTTCTTCAGAGAAGAACTTTTACAGTAAAGACTACCATTTTGATCTTAAAGGTCCTTTCCAACCAAAACGATTCTATGATTCTATGATTTTGGGCAATTTAGGGAATTTTTGTAATTAATTTCTATTGGAGGGGGAGGGAAAAATTCTTGAAATACTTCATTTACTGAAGATGGTGATGTATATTATTAAAAGGTCCAAAGCGGCTGAAATACTCAATCAGGAAGAAGTGATATTTAAAATCAGGCTTAGCATTGCCCAGTGAGTGTACTTTAGCAAGCTTCACCTTCTTGAGGTCAGTTCTGGTGAAATTAAATTTAGCTTTAGTGCTGCCTTTGTCACATAGAGCTACCCTTGATCAATACAGCGAGGGCTGGACCAGTGTGGGAGTGCCTCTTCAAAATAAAATTCACAGTTCCTTTGGGTACTTGTGCTATGGAACTTTTTTTTTTTTTTTTTTTTTTTTTTTGCTGTGAACAATTAGCTTAAAAATTGTGTGATGCTTCTTTCATCTAGCCTTAGGTCAATACTGATCTGACTTAATTTTGAAACTAATGAGCTTATTAGAGACTACAGTATTTCATAGTTGATCTCTAAAACTATTCATTGTCAAAAAGTTTTGGTTTTTTTTTTTGATTTTGTTTTAATATATGACAATTAACATTTATCAGAAAACTGAAAGAGAGAAGTTCTCTTGTGGAAGGTTTTTCAGTTACTGTGGTATGGTGGATAGCAGGATCTGTGTGATGTGCCCGCTTGAGAGAGAATTAAAGTCCTACGGCTCATCATATGGTGGTAAAATTATTTTAATGAGAGGAAAAGAAACAAAGGAAAAAATAGCGGTTTTTTAGCGTTTCTATCAATTTGCCCCAAGCAGCAGTACTTTCTTATTCCCACATAACTATTTTTAAGAGGCTCTTCTGTGTTTAAAACAACATTTATTTTTGAAAGAATGTTAAGTATTAGACTTCGTTAACACGTGGCATATTTTCCACCTCCTTGCTGTAGTAAACTACTGTAGTAGTACTGTTTAGTGTTTAGCCTTTATTCTGCTTGAATTGATGTGATTACTCTGAAAGGCTTGACAGTTATGAGTCCTTTATTCCAAACTGCAGTTCAGACAAAGTTCATAAATCTTAATGTGTCCCGAATGGTGGAAGGATGGCAATTGTTCATGTGCCAGGATAATTAGGAATAATTTATTTTCCAAGAATCTACCCCCATGTATTCAGTTAAACCCATTCTCTACGAAATTTAAACTGTAAAGCTTCTAGAAGACCTGTACACCAAAAGATGACAATCCTTCTTTAATTGTCAGAGAAAAAACAGAAAGATCATTGGATCACAAACATAAGCATTGTGAAGATCTACGGAAGAGTGTTTTGCTGTGATTAATAAAGTGTCAAGTTGAGCACTAATTGCAATGTTACCAATTTCATGATACAGCAGTTATAGCAGGTTGACAAAGCTGAAAAGACACAATAAAGTTAACAAAGTTAAGAAAAAACAAGTTCAAAGGATAGGGCAAACTCATCTATGTGCGACTTTGATGTTTGATACTATTTCCCTGTGGGAGTGTTCAAAGCCAGTAGCCTTGGGACTGACTTGCTTGAGCCTCGCTCTGTCAGCTCTGCTTTTTTCTTTCCTCATGGAGCAATATTTTGGCTTTGCAAAATAAATTGGCTTAAAAGAATTGTTTATATTTCAAAACTTGTTTAGTAACTAGCAACTTTGCTGAGAAGCAAAGCAGCTCTAAGGAGCCCAGCTATCTTAGAAATCTGGCTGCTTGGGTGGATTGACAAATAGTAATTTTTAGAAGCTGTGCTTAATTGATAGTAGGCAGATTCTTTGTTTACGTAATTCTACATTGATAAAATCTAGTAACAGGTAAAAAGCTAAAAACTGCTTTTATCCAGGTTATATATTTGAATTTCTATGAATAGAATTGCTAATGACTCTTGGATATAATTTCTGTCACTAACAGATCTGCTTTTCGTCCCATGCCTTTCCCTGTTCCACAAAAACAGTCATGCAGCAGGATTCGTGGCATGGTATTTTCTGGTTTTCTCCTCTGCACATAAAAGTGGTTTATAGTTAGAAGGCAATGAGCACAGTGCCAGGCATCTAGCTCCTATTCACATGTGACTAGAAGAAAATAATGAAACTAATTTGATTCCATGTAAATCAGTTTCTTTAAAGAACAAAAGAACATTTATTGCTTTTTGCATGGATTTAACATTTGTCTTTTAATGAAAAAATAATTTTGTTCTGCTTCAATATTTCAGTCCTTTTATCCATCACCAGCTGCGTATGCATTAGTGTTTGTTTCTGATCAGTGGTGTGGTTTTAAAGCAAATTCCCTGTTGGTCCCTACTTACTGTCTACTTAGTGCATGTTGCTTCATTATGTGGTTTTGACAAGCATGAACTGGCTTCTCAGAGGAAGTTAAACCTGAAGTCCTGTTTCAGATCCACACCAATGGAGCTTATCCTGGTCTCTTTTCTACATTGGGTAATTACATGATTTGGATTATAAAATTTTTGCATTCTTAAATCTGGCTTATAATTTTTAAGGCAGGTAAAACAGAAAACATAGTGAATTGTGCTTCATAGTTGTTTTTTTTTCCCGCTTTTAGTAGTTTGCTTTTAAATTCATATTTAAATTAACTGCCTTTTTTTTTTTTTCTTTTTCCTGTTTGGCAATTTTATCTTTTGATTCTTACAACATTTTCCTAGTGCTGAGTTTTGAGGTGTTCCCTCTACGTGGAAAGCATTTCTAAAGAGAATAAAGTTTTCTTTAAAATTCACAATGGTATAGGCAACTATTTATATTTTTAAAAAAGTAAACATATAATTAGTCGGCTGTTTGAAAGTATTCTAAAGGAAATTTTTTTTTTTTCTGTCTATATATTTTGAAAATTGGAAACTGAAGCTTCAGTTTATACTGGTTCAGAAATGGCATAGATATTTAGTCTTTTTTGTTAGCGTTTGATTAGTTGTAAAGCATATGTAAACTTGAAAATTAATTGGTAGGCTAACTGTAGAAGTAAAACTATAACACAGCAATAAAAGAAGTCCTTTAAGAAGACAGAACAAGCATCTTTCTTTCCTTTGATTTATGAAAGCAATTGAAATACGCTACAGTATTATCCTCAACACTTACTATATCTAATAGACAATTAATTTAAACTTGTTTAAGAAAGTGCAGGGAAGGAATGAAAGGGTTGGGCTACCATTAAGGGATGATGTGAGCACCAAGTACAGTGGATCAGAAATGAATCAGCAATTTGCCATTTAAAGGCAAACATCTGATGTGATCTACAGCTTTTATACACTTGGAGCTGATACTTGATATAAACATTGTAAGGGATTATTGCTAGCACTGGTTGAAAACCAAAAAGATTGCTTTTAAGAAAACACTTTCAAAATTGTGGTTTTGTTCCAATGAGGAAACAACAAATGAAAAGTCTCCATTTTGTCTTGATAAAAAAGATAATGGATGAACTTTCTCCCTCCTCCTCCTCCTCCCCATTGGATGTGGCGTGCTGGTTGGGACCCCCAGCTTCACTGAAGTCCTTGTTCTGGGCTTTGTGTGGCGGGTCTTGCTCTTCCCTGCAAGCCTACATTCTTGATCTTTTGAGAAACATTCTTCATGAAAACATGTGTACAGGGACGCTTCCCAGCAAAGAATGTAAGAGTTCAAAAGTATCGTCTCAGCCTTAACGTATTCAGTCATGTGCTTCCTGTCCCGGTCAGTGTTACGTTGGTGTACTTGGTTGTGGTTTACATGAATTACAGATTTGAGAGTCTTCTCCAAATTCCTAGTGGACAAATCTCTACATCAGGAAAAGAGAATGTCATTATAAAGATGTTTCTGTTGGGAATTACTAGGACATGGTTTTTGTGTTTTGTTTTGTTTTTTTTTTTGTTCGTGGACTTATACCTCTTTTCGTCTTCTCTTCTATCCTTGCCGCACTCTGGGTGGAAGAAGCAGTTAGAAAACTTCCACAAGTACCGAAGCAGGAGAGGGCATGGCTTTAACACTTGACGGACTGAGATGGTCTGGTAGTATAAAACAAGCAAACACAAGTGTGTTTTGGGATGATGTGCACATCTGACATGAAATCAAGCAAAAGTAAAATAAAAGTAGATTTTCCAAATAGATTGCAACAGTGTGTTTGACAGGCAATGTTATAAAAAAAAATATGGTTGGTTTGGGGAGGAGATGGGAAATGTCCATACTGTTTCTTCAGAAAGGGTCACCTTGCCATCAGAGCAGGTGGGTAGCCTGTTTGCAGCAGTGCTCTGTGTGCGCGTTACGGTTCAGCAGCTGTAAACTGACAGCTGAAAAGTCACCGTAAGGAAATCCTTCCAGTTCTGACCCGTCTGCTCTCTGTTGAGTGGTGGCATTTTCTAGCACATGAGCAAGTCTCTGGACAATAGCTGGTTTATTAGACTGTGCTTTTAGGGCTTTTACCTGTCATGGCTTGTGTCGGGAGGGAGACAGCACTCTATTTCAATAAGCATCGCATGATTCTTTCTCTCTGCTTTGCAAATATTTTTAAACTGGCTTTGCTAATCTTGCTTATTTCTTTAAGACTGATATATCCTCTGAGTTATTTCTACTTGGCTGCTTTTGTCTGCAGCTTGTTGGTTCTGTTTTTCCCATGATAGACTCGGCGTATCAGTGTGCTCTACTAAATGTGTTTTGTGGCAATATACCATCTGTATGGCCAGCTGGCCTCTCCTGTGTCACGGGGGCACCATGTGCCTATTGCTAAAGCAGTCCCCTACTCAGGCTTCTACTGTGGCTGCTTCTGCTCGCCCCCTCAGGCAGCTTCTCCAGTTTTCCTTCAAAGAAGGGCAACCATGAGTATTTGTTAGTAACACAGACATAGCCTTACACTGTAGGACCTGGGAGAAGTTGTTAGCTTCTGGGTCCATGTGTCACCCTAGCCACGTCCTCTCACTTTATGCACCTCTTGTCCTCTTCTCCCTAGATGCTCAGGCCTAAAGACAACGAAAAAACTTTCTGAGCAGTCCCCTGGCTGGGCAATGAGGTGCCAGGGTGGCCAGGTATGATACCAGGGATGCCTTGCAGATCTGGGACTACCAAGGCTGACAGGGCTTCCTGGGTAGCCATGGGCAGGGCATGGTCCTGGGGAAGGCACTACAAAACAAAGGATCCCTCTCTGGATGTGTGTTGGTGCTGGGTGCCTTTCTGTCCCGTGCAGCGGCAATAAGAGATCACTCCTCGAGCTGCCACTTCAGAACCACGGTTTATGTTCACAAAGGCAAATGTAAACCTGAAGTGAAATGCGTCTTAAAGGTCCAAGATAGGCTCTTTCCTACAAAGAGAGTATGTTTCTAGTACGCTTATCTGAAGACTCGGTTTGGGAATGAGTGGCATGTAGGGCTTGCTTCTGCTGTGAATCCCTCTGCTAATAGTAGTCCTGTTATGCTCTTACCATGTACCACTCTCCTTCTGAATTAAAAAATAAACATACTCATTCTGAGTAGTACAGCAACAGTTAATCGTAGTAATCCTGAGGGGTTCTGTGTTTTACCTGTAAGCTGCACAGTGTGTTGTGACAGTGTCCTTTATTTAGTTACATGGTTACTCCATGCCTCAGCCATGAGCTACTACAAGAAAATACAAGTACAGAATAATTTAAAACATGGTTTGGTGTAGTCCAGGGGATTGACACCAAAGTGAGAGAAAAAGCTCTCTGCATCCCTACCTCTGCTACCAGTTGGTAAGGGGATTTCAAGGAAGTTAATATCTGTTCCTCATTCCCTTCCTGAGATTCACTCCTGAAGATTTTCAGGAAGTGCAATGTAATTTATAGATCTTTTATAAAGGGAAACCCTGCTTGCTGACTTCAGGCTGTAACTTCTAGAGAACAAATAATTTCTGTTGTATGGGATATTGACAGTGTCTTATTATTGAATGGTTAGAGGTTCAAAGAACAATTTTGATGACTGTGGTGTAGCTTGATTTATGACTGTCAGTAGAGTAACTGGAAAACTTCTCATAAATTTAGATTCTTTTCCTATTACTAATATTTTCATATGCAGCATGGAAACAAGTCTATTGGCATAAATCTGTGCAGAAAGAATTATAATGTATTAGACATGACAGAAAATGGGGGAAAAATACAGGGACAAAAGAAGAAAAACTTTCTACAAAGCAACATGATTCAAAATAAAATAGATATGAAATGCAGCATTAAACAGTAAAAATACAGAAAGCTCCATCTGTTATCTTGTATTTGGAAGGCTGAACCCCCTGTCTTGTGTACTGCCGATAACTGTCCATCAAACATTATTGATGGCTCTAGAATGGGTGAAGACTGATTCACTATGTTTAATTGCTACTTTACAAATAGCCGAGTGCAAAGTAATAATAAAAATACTGGTCAGATAATGCAGCAACAAATATGCTATGTGAGATTTTTTGCAAATGAGAAACACTTCTAAGTTCTTATTTTCCTTGGAGACTCAGGAGCTGTTCTGCTTTTTTAATAAGCATTTTTTAAAAATAATTCTGGATTGTCACATCACTTATATTGACACAAATCTGGAGGAAGAGACATGCCTTGGAGCACCTCTCTGCCTTGGTAGGCAGAGACCACAGATTTGCTGAATAAACTTTTTCCCAAATTCAAATTGGTTTTGATTGCAAAATACATATTTTTACCCTTACTTTTAGTCTTTGAATTCTTAACTGTGACTTCAGCTCCTCCAGCATAAATTGTCATGGTTATGCAAAAGCACCTGGAGGTACCATAAGTTCATGCACTGGAATGGAGCAGAGCAGGTTTATGTTTTCTTGGCTTTTTGTCCCTGGAGCTGAGGTCTGTTCCCTGTTGCTTTCGGACAAAAACAGGGAAAGTTGAAGGTGATTCAATACGTGAAGGCTTCCTGTAGCTCTAACATACATCTGCATTTCTGACATGAAAGTGTTGGGTCCCTTCACTCCCTTCCTTTGCCCATCCTTTTTGGTTCATTTCCTTTAGTTCTTTCTGCTATCCTAAACCTAGTTTATTCCAGTTGGACATCAAAGTAATAAAGCAGAAATGAATCATCCATGCATCTGATGAGATAAAGACATCTTAACATGAAGTTTTATTTTAATTGCCTTTTATGGAGCACAAGGGAATTCTAAATAGCCAAATGAGCTTTCTGTAGACATCTGTGATTAGTAAAACTGGCTGTACCCAGACAATGATGAACCAGAGAAAACTTACATTTTGACAATTGAAAAAGGAAAATAATATAAATGAAATCTCGTTTTTCATGTTATTTGGCTACATGCCAAAGCATTTTAAGTGCTTCAGAATTGGTCAACACGTTTACAGCAGGATGCAATAATAAACATTTAAAAATATTAATTTAAATTTCCACCTTTTTCAGAAGCCAAAATACATGTTTAAAAAAAATGGGAATCCCTTTTAGGGAGATTTGATGAATCCGAATCCAGGTACAACCTGATTAAGCCAGGTTCTTGATATAATTGCTATAACCTGATAGGCTCTCACACACCTGAATCCTCTTCAAAGGTGGAGTATGAAGTAGTTAAGGGACTTTATCAGGGCCTTGCAGGAATGGTACGTAGAAGCAAGGAATGGATTGTCTTCCTGGTGAAAGGCAGTCTGGTACCATAATCACTACAGCGTCTGTTGACACTGCTGTCTTTGAAAGCAGATCTCTTCCTGACACTCTCCTGGTATAAACAGGTGACTCCAAGGATGTGATATGTCCAGATTTAATTTAGGTATCTCTAGCCAAGCAATGAACTGAAAAATTGGTAAATTACCTGTGAGACATTAGCAGATTTCAGAGAAAATTGTACAGCTACAGCTGTAGATGAAGGTGGCTTTGTACAGTGATACCTGGTAGGTCCTTTTCACATCTTAAAATCAAAGTTTAAAGGATTTTATAGACCTGTCTGATTCTTTGTCTTTAGGAAACACAGATGACTTTTTTATTTTTTGTTGATATATGGGTATGTGCAACTGGAGTTGTCTGTCCAGCCATAACTTCATAAACCCTTTATGATATGCAGGGTCATTTAAATACTTTTATCTGGAAACCCAGAGTAGCTGTAATAATTGAAGAAGAAAAAAGTTTTTTCAGTGCTCACTACAGAGATACACCTTAGAGAGTGCTTATATTTTAGGGAAGAAAGATTGTAAAAGCTCTACAGTGGAGCAGACAGACATTACTTGTTCAGGCCTAACAATGATGAGGAATGCTTAAGCTGAAAATATGTCTGAGAATCAATCTCTCTTAAGAGGGTGTTATTCTTCCTGCCCGGAGCTGCATCTTAAGTTTGTTTCTTTTCTCTGTGACCATTTCCTTTATCCTTTTCCATACGTGATATCCACGTGCAACCGCTGTGCTTGTACCACTCCTGCCTTCCCTCTGTCTGTATCCTCTTGAGAGCCAGCATTTCAGAAAAAAAGAAACATACAAACTGTTTATTCATTCATTCAGCCCTTTCCTGCCTCATCCATGTTTGCAAAACGAGCAGGAAGCTATTTGTGCCTGGTGACTCACCATCAGATTTTACGAGGGGATTATGCTGAACATCACTGATTCACACACTCTCAGCTTTGTCGGAGGTCAATGTCTTGGCAGCATTCCCCTGTAAATACCATACAAGTACCGAGTTGTTGTTCTTGAGAGCTTTAAGTCATTTCTGCCTTCCATGGTAGCGACTGCGTGTCTTGTTCAGAACAATTGCCAACAGGGGATGAAGTGACAAATTCTGTCTCGGTATTGAATAGAGAAATTTCCTGATATTCAGTTGGTGCACGGGTACCTGGTCAGCAGCAGCCTCCTCCCCTTCACTCTGAAGTGTGCACTGATTTTTACTTTTCTTAATTCAAAGAGCTGTTGAGATGAACACGTAAAATCTGGTTAGATATTGTTCATGGCCTTTCACCTTGTAATTCTCCTCCCCTCTTACCACGTGGTTGCCTTCTGCCCCCTTATAACTATTCTTGCATTTTCTGTTGCCTTCCTTCAGGGTGCTGTTCTTTAAGGTCTCTTAGCTTAAGGAGCTATCAGCTCCTTGAAATCAGGGAGATTCCCATGAATTTAAGAGTTAGGCTACAGAATCCAGCTGGGGATTTGACATTTACTTGTTTGTATTTCTTTACCAATTTCTGCATATTTATGGGCACATACACATGATGCAGCTGTAGTAAGCTGTGTATTCAGTAGCATATGGGGAGGTCCAAGAGGTAGTCCTGCAAGCAGTAACACCACTGCCTAATTAACTTTGTTTTCCTGAGCCGTACCAATGACGTAGTACTTAATTTCTTGCAGAATGAGCCATTGTACAGATTGTACACAAGATCTTGAAAAGGAAAAGGTCAGTTGAAGGCTTACCAGCAATGGAAAACAAGAAAGGTCCCATAGGGTTGATACAAGTTTGAAGATATTCTTCTTTATATTGTAGTCATTTACAGATTTTAAAAGAGTTAACTTGCTTATTTTACTTTTAAAATGCTTTGAGAGTCTTGGAATATTAAGATATATTAAGCCTGTATTTCTGCTTGTGATTGCCCCGACCCATATGCAGGACCTTGTACTTGGCGTTGTTGAACTTCGTGGGGTTTGCACAGGCCCAGCTCTCAAGCCTGTCAAGGTCCCTCTGGATGGCATCCCTTCCCTCCAGCGTGTCGACCACACCGCACAGCTTGGTGTCATCGGCAAACTTGCTGAGGGCGCACTCAGCCCCACTGTCCATGTTGCTGACAAAGATGTTAAACAGGACCAGTCCCAATACCGACCCCTGAGGAACGCCACTTGTCACTGGTGTCCACTTGGACATTGTACCGTTGACTGTAACTCTTTGAGTGCGACCATCCAGCCAATTCTTTATCCACCGAGTGGTCCATCCGTCAAGTCCATGTCTCCAATTTAGAGACAAGGATGTCATGCGGGACAGTGTCAAATGCTTTGCACAAGTCCAGGTAGATGACATCAGTTGCTCTTCCCCTATCCACCAGTGTTGTAACCCCGTCATAGAAGGCCACCAAATTAGTCAGGCATGATTTGCCCTTGGTGAAGCCGTGTTGGCTGTCACCAGTCACCTCCTTGATTTCTGTGTGCCTCAGTATAGTTTCCAGGAGGATCTGCTCCATGATCTTGCCAGGCACAGAGGTGAGACTGACTGGCCTGTAGTTCCTGTCAATAAAGCCTCTGTACATAGGAGAATACTAACAGATGGATCATTCTTCTTCCTTCTTCACAGCAATGGGGTTTTCGCTTTGTGACATGTTTTCTTACAGAGGAATAAAAATGTGCTTTGTAAGCTCTGTTATGTACCCTTCTCACATATATGCAGAGTAAATTTATCCATTATGAAAATATTGCTATTAATTTTGGCTGCTTTATAGACTAGTACATAACATCTTTTTTTCCCTAATACAGGAATGTTCAATTAGATCTGGAATTTAAAACAGTTTGTCCTGTAAGCAAAGAAAATAATTAAGCTTTATTTCTTGTGGATTTGTTTTGTCTTATGCCATCTGCATCTTCCTATCACAAATATATCATTCCTTCTGCCTCTGGTCACATCCTTTATCATGGTCTCATTGGATTATCTTCAGTTCTGATCAGTCTCCCTATTGTACCCCTGGTTTTCCCAGTTTTTCCTTTTTTTCTTTTTTTTTTTTTTTTTTTCCCTTCCCCTTCCCTCTCCTCTCTCTGAGTGGACAGAATTCAGAAAGCATGGTGCTAGAACAGGACTGCAAATGTGCCTGGTGTCAGCAGGTGGAATGGCTGCAAGGCAAAACAGATTAAGGCTGAGTTTTTCTTGCCCTTTTGTTTTTGTAGACATTCTTTCATTGCTAGTGTCTCTTTCCACTGCCTAGTCATCCTGAAACTTGTAGAAACTTCACAACTTGGAGACTCACGTTTGCGTTCCATTTTAGAGAGTTTTCACTGAAAATTGTAAAAAAAAAAAAAAAAAAAAAAAAAAAAAAAAAAAAAGCCCACCTTGTAAAGAGGATGTTTCTTCATTTTATATTATCATGATTTAGTTGTAGCTGATGTTACAAAAATTGATTAACCTGACAGTAGAACTGCTGATTCAGGTGAATATATATTTCATTGCAGAGCATCTGAGTGGCAAGGTTTGATGAAGGTATAAACTTATATGGGATAGTGAGGGAAGCTGTAAAGAATCGTAGGGTGATTTTAGGAGATGGAGATAATACTGTACACAGAAGCCACCACCCCATGTGGCTCAGTGATTTTGTCAAGTTGCTGGAAGCTGAGAAAAAGGTGGCATGTGCTTGGGGATCACTGATATTACTGCCTGGGCGTTTGCTTTTGGCCACTGTTGGAAATGACAGTCTGAGCTCCTTGAACACCTTTCTGAGGCAGTGCCGTACTCTTATGTTCCTACAAGTTTCTGAAAAGACAATGTGTTTAAAAAGCCAGAAGAGCTGTTTCAAGCGTGACAAATAAGTAAGGAAAGGAAAAGCATGAAAGGAAAGAAAAACAAACCACCTATGCATAAATTGTACTTGGGAAGAAACAACTATAATATGGGGAATTTGTGATGTAGTTCATATTTTACATGAAATAAAATGTGTAAGCCTGTCTTTCTTATCAGAAAGTCTTCAGCTGTCTCGCTTCAGTGGCCTGTGCTCTGGTTTATAAAGGAAGATGTTAGCATCTTTGGGAGAAGCAAATGTTTTCAGGTCACTGGGCAGGAAAATCTTTAGTTTGGCTGGATGTACAAAGTGAACTTCAGCACAAATTCCACAAGATGAGATTAAAATAATACATTTACAATTACTGCCTTTAGAATCTTTTGGAGGAACAAAATCTGTTACAAAAATGGTTTGTTTTGCCTGGAAAGAGATGATTGTTAATGTTTGTTGACTTATCGTGGTCACTATCTAAAATATAAACACAATTGCCTGTCACCAGAGTGTCTGAGGAATTGCTGGTTAACTCTACTGGGAGGGAAAAGTCAGTGTGTTTCAGATCTCACCCTGTCAGAATTGTCATTTACTGTTGCAATTACAGATGTGGATAGTATTGATCTTTATTGATTTCATTGGGATATATTGAAAGAAATCTCCACGTAGGTAATCAATATTTCTCTCTCTCTCTCTTTCCACCACGCCCTTTTCTGTCAGCAAGTTCGCTGATGACACAAAACTGGGAGGAGTGGCTGACACAATGGAAGGCTGCGCAGCCATTCAGAGAGACCTGGACAGGCTGGAGAGTTGGGCGGGGAGAAATTTAATGAAATATAACAAGGGCAAGTGTAGAGTCCTGCATCTGGGCAAGAACAACCCCATGTACCAGTACAAGTTGGGGGCAGAGCTGTTGGAGAGCAGCGTAGGGGAAAGGGACCTGGGGGTCCTAGTGGACAGCAGGATGACCATGAGCCAGCAGTGTGCCCTTGTGGCCAAGAAGGCCAATGGCATCCTGGGCTGTATTAGAAGGGGTGTAGTTAGCAGGTCGAGAGAGATTCTCCTCCCCCTCTACTCTGCCCTGGTGAGGCCGCATCTGGAATATTGTGTCCAGTTCTGGGCCCCTCAGTTCAAGAAGGACAGGGAACTGCTAGAGAGAGTCCAGCGCAGAGCCACGAAGATGATTAAGGGAGTGGAACATCTCCCTTATGAGGAGAGGCTGAGGGAGCTGGGTCTCTTTAGCTTGGAGAAGACTGAGGGGTGACCTCATTAATGTTTATAAATATGTAAAGGGCAAGTGTCAAGAGGATGGAGCCAGGCTCTTCTCAGTGACATCCCTTGACAGGACAAGGGGCAATGGGTGCAAGCTGGAACACAGGAGGTTCCACATAAATATGAGGAAAAACTTCTTTACGGTGAGGGTGACCGAACACTGGAACAGGCTGCCCAGAGAGGTTGTGGAGTCTCCTTCTCTGGAGACATTCAAAACCCGCCTGGACGCGTTCCTGTGTGATATGGTCTAGGCAATCCTGCTCCGGCAGGGGGATTGGACTAGATGATCTTTTGAGGTCCCTTCCAATCCCTAACATTCTGTGATTCTTTTTCTTCCCTCCCCAGGCATCTTACCTGTAGAAGCCAGTCTCAGAGGTAACCCTAAGGTTGTAATGGTTCTGGCATGTATTTCCTCATCAGCTTTGTTCAGGATAGTTGAACATCTCATTGTTTTCATTAATCCATGGGTGATTTGCTTTAAAAGCAAATGGGTTTTTTTTAGAAAGGAGCGCCCAGTCTTCAGCTCCTCTGTCTCTCTGTGTATAATTGTTACATTGTTCAATTGGTGAAAATAAGAAATCTACCATCTTGATTTAGCTTTTTCTTCTTTAGAAGACTCCTTGGGATTTTTTTGGTAGTTACAGCAAAATTATCCCTTCTGAGGCAGCAATCGTATCACTCGGACTCATTTTACTTTGTTTACCTCTCATATACTTTCATCTGCCTGATTTTGGACTACAGATTTTAAACCTAAAAAGCTGTCTAGTGAAGTCATGCTTATTACAGTAAAAAGTATTAAGCTTACTCTTAAACTTACTTAATGTAATCTGCATTTCCTCTCAGTCTCTAGTTTTGTCACGTTTACAGTTTATGCCAATAGGATTTGGATGGAGAAAATAGAAGATTTGAACTTAGTACTGTAATTTTCTTACAGCTAGGCATCGGACATTTTGGTTGAAAACTTTATAAGCTTAATGTGATATTTCTATTTTGAATGTCTGAAATTTGCTCCTGAACTTGAAATTTGATAATGTAGCAATGCATGTTCTATGAGTACTTAAAAGATTTATAGGAATTTCAGATGTAGCCTTCTAATTATTTACAGTGGAAAATAGGGTTGAATTTGATGCCCTTCTTCTATATTATCTTATTTTTGCGTTATTGATGTACTGTATGGAATACTGTGGTATTTGAAATCTTAATTTCCTGTAGCTTACGTGACTTTTTTTTTTGAAGCAAATTGCAAAATGAATGGACACAAAGTGCAACAGGCTTTCTGTCAAGACTGTCTGGGAAGAACATCATATTTCTATTAAGAAAAAAAAACAGTGGTAGCAAAATACTAGTGAAAATGAAGCACTTATAGAATCGTTTAGGTTGGAAAAGACCCTTAAGACCAAGTCCAACCATTAACCTAACACTGCCAAGTCCACCACTAAACTATATTCCACATGCTGATCTCTTCAAGCCTGGTTACCAGGCGAGGAAATAAAGTCAGCATTTGGGCAGGGTGTTCTGGAGTTTCCTCAGAGCATAAATTTGCAATGACTAAAACATCCTTTCTGGGTCTTTGAAAGCAGAAAAAGTCAGTTGGCATAGAAATCTGTAGCCCAATTGGTGGAATTAGTGAAGTTATAATCCACTTAAAAAAGAGGTTGAGGAGTTGTTTTATTTTGACAGTACAAATATTGCTGTCTCTTAAGCACAAGCATTTGTACCTGTTTCATCTACAGAAAAGATATGGGATAAAGAGGAATTTCAAAGGAAGGTGTTCTACTGAAGTCTAACAAGACTAAAAAGTATGATTTCTCTTTCCGTTTGTATTTCTAATTCATGATCTAATGAAACAAAAAAAGAATGATACAGTTCTTCAGACATCTACCTGAAGTTTATGAAGTGATTATCCCTCCATATATATAGCATGCTCTTGCTTGCCTTTTGGAAGCTTTTTTTAACTGAAGGTTATCCTTTAGGTCATAGCTTTTATAGGTTTAGTATAAGCCTTTAATCTTTCTTTAATGATTTTTGTGTGTAACTTATTCTCATAATTATTACTAATAAAGCTACCACATAGTGAAAGTCAGTACATCCTTGTAGTATCAGAAATCTTTATCTTATTTGTTTACATCTTATTAGCAGCAAAAATACTGTCTGTCTCTTCTTATTTCCCCAAAAAGGACCCTCCTAGACGGTATAGTAGCACAGAGGAAGAGTAGTATAGAGAAAGAATATTCAGATTTGGCTAACAACATCTTGGTCAGGGAAGCGGTATTAATTTTGAGGGAAAAGGTTGCTGATTTTTTTTTTTCCTCTTGTTTTTTGTTGCCTGGGGTTAACTTACAATAAGAATTATACTAAAACAGTAATAAAAATGGGGTTTTAAACATTGTTTAACACCACTCATAAAAATCAGTAATATAACTTGACTGTCTGGGGTTTGTACAATATGTACTTATGCCTTAATAACAGAAGACATCTGCTGAATTAATTTGCTCAGCAATTTAAAGAGCTACGTATATTGTGAACTGATGGATATTCTCTGTTACCTGAAAGCCTTTTGAACTTCGTACATCTTATTCATTACAGCAAAATTACTTGTTCTTTAGTGATTTTACTATACGATATTTTCACAGGAAAATAAATGTAATGAAACTTTCTAACTCTACTTCTCCGTCTCTTGTGATTTTTCCTCCTGCTTTCAGGATGCTACTTCTAATACAGTTCTAACAATGAGAAGAAAATTTGCTGACTATGCCTCTGGTATTTCCATTATTTTTTTGGTCCTTTGGAGGAAAAAGCTCTGACAAATGGGATAGCTGGCTCCCTTCCCCAAGAGACAGTGATTTTCCTGGTTCCTATATTCCCTGATTTGAGGTTCAAACCTTCCCTCTCCCAAAACCTGCCACTCTAAACGGGCAGCCTGTGAATTGCTTAGAGCATCACTAGCAAGTTTCAGGGTAAAGCAACACTTCAAATGTTCAGTGACTCATCCATGTACAAGGCAGGTAAGGTACAGTATTGATACTTTTTAACTTCTTCTCAACCAGTTTAAAACTGTGTTTTCTCCAGTGCTATCTGCTGCATCCTTTGAGAAGCACCTATATGTTTCTAGCTTAAACCTCTAACTGTAAGT
This sequence comes from Nyctibius grandis, assembly GCF_013368605.1. Classification (NCBI taxonomy): domain Eukaryota; kingdom Metazoa; phylum Chordata; class Aves; order Nyctibiiformes; family Nyctibiidae; genus Nyctibius; species Nyctibius grandis. Next base: position 42,752,902 of record NC_090658.1, on the reverse strand, counting down.
CTTCAGAGCAACAAGTACATGACCATAAGGGAATCACAACTAATGAACACTAGACAAACATGTAACATCAAAAGTTGCCAAGTGAAGACAACTAATATGAAGGCCATGAATGCAAAGGCAGTTGAACAGTTTTATTTATAAGACCATGATTTAACATCAGTCTGTGCACTGCATAATGGTCGATTACTGACTGCTTAAATTACCTTATATAGTGAGACTTCATCCTGTAATCCACAGACTCTGAAATGGCTGCTTGCTTTCTCCCACATCTTAAATTTTATCATTGCTCCCAATAAACTAGGATTATTTCCATATTTTGTAATCTCAATCAGCTTTTATAGTGGGTATTTGCTGCACGAAGTTAGGTGTCCTACATACCAGTGAAGAGAAGGATGAATGACCCTTCTGAGGAGGTTAAAAAGAGTCTGTCATCTCATCACTTCTGAGTCCAAGTCCACGTTGCTGGTGTGACATGCATTAAGGAGGAGGTGCCATTAAGCTGTTCCAACCTCATTTCTTCTGGCCAGCTTTTATTACAATATAATATAGGTGGTATTTCAAGCTTTGTTTATTTTTTCCACAAGTGATGATATGGCTAGCATATTTAGAGTTTTGTTGTTAATTAACACCAGTTCATTAAAGGATTAGTTCTGGGGGTGCATGCTAAGCACAACTGCATTGCTGCTGTGTGAGGGTAAGTTGACCAAGGGAACCATATTCTGTTCTTAGGCTCCATCCAGTAGTCAATCCTGGATAAGGATTCTTTCCTGGATAAAGAGTAATTTTCTTTTGATCTTGTTTTTTTGTTGTTTTTTTTTTGTGTGTGTTTTGTTTTTTTTTTTTTTTTAATGAACTGTTATTGCTAGATGGTAGAACATCTGCTCAAACCATCAATTCTGACTTTATTCATTGCCCTCCTACTTTATTCATGTCTCACACAGGCAAAAGTAATGAAATAACAGTACAGAAAAAGCTGGGTTTGGTTTTAACTGTTGTGTAGCACAACAGGCTGCACAGGAACTTCTGCAGTTTCCCAAAATATTATTTGGTTCATAGAATATGAAGATACATATACTTTCTTTGCCAAGCAATATCAGTGGCTGTTCACAGAATTTAAATGTGTTGAGAAGCAGTATTTTTGCATGTGACATCTCCTTTCTGTTGCTGATATGGTAAACATATTCTGGTGGGTCAGCCATTTTCTGCAAGGCAGGAAAGAAATACGAAGCTATTCCTCTAGCATAAAAAGAAGAAATAGGTAGTTGACAGGGACAGAGCACAGTTGTTCCTGACATCCATTGGTCAAGAATCTGTTAGAGACTGTATACTGCCATGAAAGTTAATCCTGCAGCATCTGTACCTCATAGAAAGGAAGTGCACCACTGTGCTGGAGAACGACTGTCACATTTTCATTCCATATTTGTTCAGAACAGAGCTCTCTCACAGGAGGCACATTAGCCCTATTTCTTCACCTGATGTCCTGCTAATGGAAGAGGGCGAGTGACAAGGGAAGTTCATGGACTGATTTAGGAGGAAAGTCTTTTTAAAATGACACAGCTTTTAAAAATTATACTCAGATGATATTAAATGCGTAGTTTATTACCATGCATATAAGAAATGATATCCAGAACCTGCTGATATAAACTGACATGTTGATTTGTCTGTTCTGTTCCTGTACAGCAGCAACAGGTATTTTTCCCACAAAGAGCTTAAAAAAACATGCAGACAAATATCGACATAGCATTGTGAGGCTTCATGCAGATCTGAAGTACACGCATAAACGGAGACCATGGTTTGAACAGGAAATCAAGAACAAAATGTTCATCCAAATACTTCTGAAAAATACTCAACAGAAATAATAGGTACCACTGGCAACTATGTGGAGTCCTACCTAAATTTCAAACCAAATTGACACTCTTATTTCTAGTAACAAATTACTGATTTTTATTTTAAAATAAATTACAATAAAATAATAAATAATTTTATATACATCACAGTGTTGAAGTGTTGAGGCAAATAACCTTAAATTCATTGCAAACACTGAATGAAGATGTAGTAAGATGGGGGATCATTATAGAGAAGAAAGCAAAGAAAGATGCAAGAGAAGTGTAAATTATGTTTCACAGTTTTACTTGCTCTACTACAAGCAGTAGTCACTGTTCAGAGATCACAGGTGAATAGTCCTCCCTTCCAGAGACTGAAAATCTGTTGTTTGAAAAGTTAGTATCAGCCAATTCTATGTGAAAATTCAGAATTTTTTTGAACAATGCATGCTGCCAGATGCACTTTTAATTAACTGTGTTCTGAATGCTGCTTGATTACATTTATTTTTTGGACCTTTTTTCTTTTTGGAAAATAGCATTTTAATGGAAAATCATATTCTTTGGCCTCTGAGTAGTAGATTATTTGTTGTAAGCATAAGCTGAATTGGTTACACTTTGAAAATAGGTCAGTTGCTAGTAGAGTTTGTATGACTAAAAAGCACTTTATCAGTACTCATTAGACATTGTGGTTATAAGGTCTCACTATTAAAACAAATTTGAGAGTTTCAAGCAATAATATGCTACTCCACAGTTTTTAAATATTGCATATTCATAACATTAAACAAAGTTTGATTAAAAAAACAGTTACAATAGTTGCTGGGGGCCAAAATATTTCGTCAGTTGGATATGATCCAGTTTTGTTCATTATAAGGGGATAAATGCATCCAGTTTCTCTTCCTGCTGTAAACAATTAATATATTGTTATTCTTCAGTGTGTTATAATAATCAATTGGCCTTTAGCCTGCAGTTGGTGCAGATCTTAGCATAACTAAACCTAATGAGAGGTTTTAATTTAAATCAAGAAAACTGTATAAATAGCAATCAGTTTGAATATAGTCAATGATTTAAAACGAGCTGTACCTTGAATCTTTTATCCCAAAAGCTCTTCAGCACTTGTATGCATTTATGCAGTGTGTCCATCCTGGTTTGCACAGTGTGTAGCTGGCAGCAGTGTTGGGTTTTGGTGTTTTCTTTTTGTTACATTATACCATGTAGTACCCATGGGTTTGACTAATTTAAAAAAAGAAAGAACAAGGGTTGAAAATTATGCTTAGAATTAGAGGTACAGGCACACAAAATGTCTCCTCTGTGATACGCTTTGATGAGTGAAAATTAACGTATCCAACAATGAACTATGTATCCAATACTAAATATGTATTTTGGCTCGGAGGGGTGCATGCAGAGTAGCAGAGGCAGTCACTGCATGAATGAGCACACACCACTGTGCCCTGGCAGGTGAGCAACACTGGGACAGGCTTGTATAACCTGACCGTAAAGTGTGTGCGAGTGACTCATGAATTTTATTGGTACAAGCCAAGCCATTTGCAGTTAGCTGTTCGAGATTAGCCTTTCACTCATCGTGAAAAACACGCAAAATACCTCTGGTTTGTAATTAGTTTTCAGTGCAGGTTGCTTGTTAGGAAAAGAACAATGCTTGCAAACTACTTCTGTCAATAATCACTTCCTTCAAAGCAACTTTTCTAATTGATGAAACCAGTTGCTAATTCATGTTCCATCTGGATACTTATATAGTTGCATAGGACACTCACAAAATTGCCCTTTTTTTAAAAGGTCTTTTGTGGAGATGGCAGTGAGACATACATAGAGTCTAAAACTGTCTCTGTGTTTCTGAGAAGTGAATCTGTGATAAAATTTTTACTTCATACTTGGAGACTGTTTGAGTGTTTTTGTATTCTACTGGCCTTAAAAACTCTGCTTTCAGAACAGGCTGCCCTTCATGCTGGAGATGGTTACTGGTGCCAGTCCCTGTGCCTGTGCTGGGGCACTGCTGACCTTGCGGGGGCTGGCTGCAGGGATGTGCGGTGCCTATATAATGCTGATGGGAAACCGCTGTTTTTCATGTAGTTGTATGTGCGACTGTAATTTCAAACAGGTGTTTTGTGTCCAGCAGTGAAGGCACAAATAAACTCTTATTGTCTACCTGCGCCACTTAAGTGCTGGGAACAGATCAAGACTCTGGCTATAATGAGCAGATTTTTAGTTGTTTGCATTTCAGGTGTTTTGTAACTTTCACTAACATTTAGTAGCTTCCTTAAAAAACCTCTGTATTGTGAATACTACCTTATTTGGTTTCGTGTGTACTCAAAAAAAAAAAATTATGTTCATCTTTGCAAGGTTTATTTTTCTCTCATATTCTTAAAGTATTTGCAAACGTCAAAGTCTTTTTATGGCTTTTAATTTTATGAGTAGTCAAAATACCACAGGAAGGCCAAAACTTGTATTGTTTTGGCTCTAAAGATGTCTTCTTGAAGGATTAATGTGGTTAGCAGAATGTATAAACACAGTTTCCAGCTTTTTAAGTTGTTCCTTAAAGCATCCTTAAGAGCAGCTTGGGAATCTAGTCCTGCAAGACAAAGCCCTCAATCGTATGATTGAATGGTGGTCAGGGGCTTCTGTTAAAATGTTTCAGTAACTTTGCACTTCACAGCAGTAAGTCAGTTCTCTTGCATTTGAGACACAGTGATTGATCATGTGTATGTAACTAGTCCATTGATGTATAAAATAGACAGCATTTACTTTAACATCAAGTTTACCTCAAGTTATGTAATTGTTTAAGCAAAGGTGTAGTTATTCAGAAATTATAATGTGACTGCAGCAGTTATCTGACCAGGTCCTGTTTGTTGTGCGCATTGATGGCTTTCTACATCCTACAGCTTTGTGAAAATTCTGGGGAAGATACTGCTTTAGTGGAAAGGGGAGCATGTATTGATATAAAAAAAAGTGTCTTGGAGTTCTGACATTAATTTTATATCTTTTAAAGGACAGAACTAGGAGAGTGGAAAATTGTCTTCTCACAGTTCTCTTAAAAAAAATATGAAAAACCTCCAAACTGTTAAGATTTTTTTCTAGTTTTGGTGTTATTGTTCTTTGTGGGGGGGGTGTTGGGTTTTTTTTTGGTCCTTTAATCACCTGGAAGGAAGTCATTCCATGAAGTCTAAACCTGTTCAAGGAGCAATGTAGGGGAAAAACTAATTATCAGATTATCCACCTGACTGTTTTGGCACCGGCAGGCTGATGCCCTTTTGTAAGTTCAGAGCTGGAAATTATGAAAAGAAAGTCACTTGAATAGAATAACAAATACATCGTTCTACCTAAATAAGCTACAGGAAGAGCTTATCATACAGATGTTAGTTCTTGCCGTCTTTGAGGAAAAAAAAGATAATATTCTGTAAAAGACCCCAAAAATCAATTCTGTTCCACTTTTTTCACATTTTATTTGAATTTAACTTTGTCTTTAGAAAGCCTTAAATTTTAGAAGTTTGTATGGCATAATACATTGACATAGCAAAGCTGTGAACTTGCAATAGTAACATATTCATATAAATACTGTCTTCACTGATTAAAAAGCTTCTTAAAACAAGGGTGCAGTTTGACATGCGTTTCAGTAGTAGCAGTGGCAGGTTAAGCAGTTTATCTTCTCTCCTCTGTGCCTACCCCTGCGCTACCTCATCCATTGTGCCAGCATTGTGGGTTTTGTAGCCAAGTGGTGAACTGAGCGGACAGACCTACTTTTTTTAAAAAAAAAAAAAAAGTTTTTGACAAGTTATTTTTGAGTTGGACCATTTCCCCAATCTTGTTCACTTGTGCTGAAAAGACAGCGGAGATGTGAGAAGTAGCACCAATAAGTAACCTGGTGTAGAATCTGCTTAAAGTTGCCGATTGTCGGAACAAAGCCTGACTATACTTGAAAATAAGTAATTTTGTCCTTTGAAAGAGCATTAGAAATGAGTACAGAAAAGTATTTAGAAGAACATGCGCATCAAAAACTGTTATATGTGAGTAGAATGCCTTTTCCTAAGTATATTTTTTTTGACTTTCATGCAGATCTCCACCATGATAAAATATTCTCATGTTTAGGACAATTGAGAATTTATTTCCTTGTAAAATAAATATGGATAAGAGTTGGTTATAGTAGATTTGTGTGATGACATTTTCTACTCATTCAGTTTTTGTAAATTTACGTATCACTTGGCTGAGCCTCTAATTCAGCATTTCTAATGGGTTTTTAGAGAAGAAAGGCAGACCAGAAAGATTAAATATTTGGAAGGGTTGTGTAGCTGCCCTTAAGCTATTAACAGAATTTAGATATAGAATTTCAGCAGAAGGGGGCAATAGAAAAGTGTGATTGATAGCAGACAAAAATAATATGTGGAAAAGGGTCAGAAAATTATATTCATGTTACCTAAGCTTTTCTTATTATAGGTGAAGAGAAAATCAATTCCCTAGCTTTTAAGATCTGTGCAGTTCTATCGAAAATGCAAAACTCCACTTCAGAGAGATCTTTGAAATCTCATTCTGTATCAGATGAAAAGTGTGTTTTGGAACTCCCCACTTTCAAAATGTTCCATGAAAGAGGAACCACCGTGCTGGGGTCACGCTTTCACTTTAGTCTTGACTTTCTTTTAACCTAAGATTTGACATTAAATATAGCTGAAGTAAAAAACCTCTTTTGAAAGGAAATATTTAAAACTGAAACTATTGAAATGGCATGCTACAAGAGTGGTAGAACTCTCCCAATTAAAAAAACCAAATCCAAACAAACCCAAATTTGTCAAATTTTCAGTTTGAGCCAGTGTTTGTGTTTAAGTGGCTGCACTTTTTGGGAATTTGGAGGAATCATGAAAGCATGGTTCTGTAAAAAAATGTTTTCAAGAAGTTCTACTAAGGATTTATTGGAAGAAAACAAGATTGATGAAAATTGCCGACATTATACGTTAATCAGTGAAACTCCATCAGCTTTTACCTGAGCGCTATATAGCCCCTTGGCCTGGAGCCCGCCTCTCTTGCCTTTCTGCCCATCATCTGTGTTTAAAAATGCAACTTTGAGATCAGATCCTTAGATGAGCTTTGTATCACCCTGGCCTTCATGTTTAGTGAAACAGAAACAAAGAATTAGTAGGAATACGTTGCTGTTGATGGGATGATGGGTGTTCCTTGTCCTGTGTGCGCTCCTAACCCAAGTTAAGTGACGTACCTTGTGTCAGAGCTGCTGGCATTGTCAGCTGCCTGCCGACGTGTGTGCCAGGCGGCTGGCCCAGCCAGGCTGCCCGCTCACATGCGACGCTCTTCCCTGTGATGTACCTTTGTAGTTAATTTTGGCGTGTGGATTTTATGCTTTGGTGGAAGATGCACTTTAAAATCCTGCATAAAAGAAATAAAAAGGAAAATGAAATAGCACTTGAAAATAAAACTGTCAGCATTAAACAACAATGAATAAAAGATCTGAATCCTGAAAAGTCAGCTGAAAGCGTAAAAAACTGCAGAAGAACTGCAAATGAAGTGTCTGAGTAAAATACATTGCAGTGGTTGTAAGAGAAGCTCTTGCTGGATGGTGATGATGTGCAACAGGCTCTTTTCTAACTGTCTTTTTAAAAATATGCTTTAAAGAGCAGTGAAATTGTATTTTAAATAGGAATGCCCAGTTTTCACTATTTCAATGTCTGATGATCTTTTGTGTGTTTTGTTTTTGGTTTTGTGTTTTTTTTTTGTTTTGTTTTGTTGTTTTGTTTTTTTTTGTTGTTGTTTGTGGTTTTGTTTTGTTTTGTTTGTTTGTTTTTTTTTAATATCTTGAGGGTTATGGCAAAAGCTTTCATCAGTGTGTGGTATAATGGGCTACCAGTTGGATGATTCACAGCCATCTGAAACATGATATATACTCCTTCTCTTCCTTGTCCATGGTAAGTTTTGTTCCTGTACATACCTATTAAATACTTGACTTCAGAGAAGGAATTAAAAGCTTGCAGTGACCTGCACTGGATGTCGTTCCCATTGTTTTCATATGGACTAGCCTAGAGTTGTTAATTTACGGAATACATAAAACCCAGTTCTTTTTCTTAAGCTATTTAAGGATGTTTTAAAAACTTCAAAAAATATTTGCACAAAATTTTTCTCTTTTGGATGATTTTGGAGCTGTGCAAAGATCCCAATACACAGCTTGAAATGTTACCTTTCCCTTCAGCTTGAAAGCATCTTCACCTCTGTGTGAAGTGTCTTAGTTCAAATTAGATTCCAGCCAAATGTTCTTCTTGATAGCACACATAGCACAACGTATTTAAGAACAAAATGACTGTAACTATGTTACAAATATAATTCAAAACACAAAAGGGGAAAAAGTGAATTGGAGAAAATATTTAGAAAGAAGAGTTTTCAGTTTTATTTTTACACTGCTTCTATGTTTTCTGCCTAGAAATAATCTGATTATAGTATCTGTGAGCAATGTTAAGTATTGTATAAACAATAATATTAAAAGCAAGGCTCCTCAGAGTGTAACTGAACTATCACTTCTGATTTACAGTGTCCAGACATGCAATAATGAGATCCAAAGCACTAATTGCTCATTTGGCTAAACGCGTTGACAAACCAAATTTGGATTTCCAAATGTTCCACTGACGGCTCTTTAGTACACCAGAAATATCATCCCAGTCTCCTGTCCAGATATCAGGTTAAGCATTTGAGGTTAAAATCCCTACTGTCTTGCTCTTCTCCTTTTTAAGGGTTTTGACATGGCTTTTATGCCAAAGTTTATTTGTGAATGGTATTGAATTTTCTGGAATAGTTGCTTAGCCATTGTTAAAATCTGTCTGTAAATGTTTGTTACCTTAAGTCTGTGTCTAGGGTTCAAGTTAGAAAAGATATGACATGCCAGCATGAAAGGTATCTTTCCTTTTTTACTCCTGTTCCAGATTTCAGAGTCCTTAGAAGTATACAGAAGTAGTGTGAACAACAGAGAGATGCAAGCATTGAGAACAGAACAGGCAAATTAATGGCATTAACCAAAGCCATTCTTATGATATGCTTATGTACTGTAATGGAGTAAGACAGAGGCAATACAGTTTTCAGAGGTGTGTTTGCACTTGATAATGGAAAAATGTGTTTAAATATCCCATATAAATACAGATACATATCAGCAAAACTGGTTACTATTATTTCTAGTGGAAGTAGGTATTTACACAGTGAAATAGACAGACACGTAGCACATCTTTTTCATCCTTTGGAGGGCATCTTCTACCTGCCTCTCTGTTACCAGTTTTATCTGGCTTTACATTTCAAATGCTATATCTCCCAGCTACTAACCATACAACTCTGAAACCAAGGAGCCAGATAAATAGCAAAGAAAACATCACCTCACTTGTTTCCCCTGACAAATTACTGAGAAAAAAAAAAAAAGATACTGTTTGATGGGTTATCTAGCACCTGTTGATTCTACGAGTCAGTTCCTCAGGTATTCATTGGGTTCTGCATTGTTCCCTAACCAGGCTTTTTATTTGCCGAATTAGCCGATTTGCTTCAAAGACTTGACCTTTTCTTTTCTCATCTTCCTTATCAGCAATGTGCCATACATTTCTGAGCCTGTTTTTGCATCCTGAATGTGCACTGATTCATGATGAAATTAAGGGCTTTGTGACAGGTCTAGTGGAAGAACTAACTTCTTTAAATAGGGAAAAGAATGTCTATCCCATATGTGTAAACACTGAGGATTTTGTCTCCTTTTCCAGAGGTCTGCTACACCACATTTTACTGCAGTTATTCCCTGTGTCTACCAGCCTGAGAACAGAATTCAGTCCACAGTGTTTTCTTTGTGGTCAAATTAAAAAAAAAAGTGTGACGATGTCTTAAATTGTTTAAGAAATGCCATTTTACGTTTCCTTGACAATTAAAAAAACACTGCTTGCTTTGGCAGTCTGTTTGTCAGGATTGTTCCTCTTTGCAGTCAAACTCTTCAAGCAAAGAGGACCTGTGTGTGTGAAAGGGCATTTTCATCCCCCTCTCACTGTTTTATGTACTCAAGACTCACATAGGCTCTCAAAAGCCCAGTGAGTTACCCCACTGCTTCTCTCTAACCAGATTAAAGCTAAGGTGTACATCAGGAAGTAAACTGAATGTCACCACAGATGATGTGAAACCCTAGAGGATTTTCTACCCTTACTACAGTAGCTTGCAGAATGATATCTGGTGACTAAATAAGCCTTACTTATAAAATTCAAACTCTACAACAAAAGAAACAATATTCAAAAGAGTAACAATTTAGAATCTGTAAAATAATAATGATGATAATAGTTCCAGTTTGTTCCCAAATCCTATATTCCATTAGCTAGACCAGGGAAACCTACTACAGAAAGATACGTTAAGATGATGAAGTCAGGCTTTTAGAGGAGATGGTGGGATATGAGAATTTATGTGAAAGGGAAATGGAATCTCTTACAAGGAAGGAGTACTGAAAATGCAAAATTATACATCATCCTGTAGTTACTGAGTGTCTTCTGAACCTTCATTCTGCATTTGACCAGCTGATATCAACTTTGGCAGTTTTTTGTGGCTGGAAAGCAGTCAACTCCACAGAGATTAAAAAACAAAAACAAAACCAAAAAAAACCAACAATAAAAAGTGGAAAATCTTAATTGTCTCCTATATATTGAGAAACATCATATGGTATTTTAATATTAAAAGGATTCTTTTAAAGATAGGGACTGTGTAAAGTCAGCACAGGATGACAAAGAAACAATAAAGAGCAGAAGCCAGGTACTGTTTAGGAGATATTTATGATAATTAAAAAGAGAATATATAAAACATTAAAGGTCAGGACACCTACAAACAAGATAAGTGGTTCAGACCGTATGTTAAGTTATATGAATAATGAAGGAATTTTCAGTACATAATCGCATTGACTTACTTGGAAGCCCCCCTGAAAATGAGTCTGGGAAGCTCAGTAAAAAAACTGTAGCAGGTATCCTGAAATCCTAATACTTACCAGCTGTATTTTCTGAGTGTTATAGACAACAACTTGTAGGGACAGCATCAGCAACTGCTAGGTAGTGTTACAGTTCTATTACCTGACTTAGAAAAAAACACAAGAAGAAGAAAGATGGAGAAAGTCTAGCCCTGGATCTCAATTTCTCAACTCAAAACAATCTGTCAAAAACCATGTACTGAAACCTCCTATACCAACACTAAGTAATGGAAGGCTTGTGTTTTGGATATTTCTGCTTCCGAACTCATTTCAGCCTCTCTGTGCTAATGTCTTGTCGCAGTTTACAGATAGTGTTGTAACTGAAGTGCTCCATTTTAACTGTAAATCATTATTAATAAGTATTAAAAAAACTCAATTTTTGTTATTTCCAGTGCTTTCTCCTTGTTGTGGATATGTAGGGTTCTCTAGACTGCCACTGATTTTGCTTAGGGTGTTGCTCCATCGGAGTTCACACAGATGCATTCACTGAACCTGGGTCCATCCTGCCATGCCACCTGCTAGCCAATCTGTCCGAACACATCACAGGCTTCGTTTGGGTGCCAGAATAAATGGCATAGCATGTACACTGAGAGAATCAAAAAGCAGCATGCATTATTTATGGAAGTAATCACAATCCTACTGAGATATATCCTGAACTGAGATGCCTGCAGCTAATAAACAGAAACAAAGGAATAACTTTCAGTGTTTGTCTCAAAAATTCCTGGCTTTGGTGAATTTAAACTAGGTTTGTAGTGCTGCCTCAGTACATTCAAATAAAGTAAGAACTCCCCTTTGCCTTTTACTTTCATTTTCATGCATTTCTCTGCGCTTCATTTTCAAGCTGATATTGTGATCCAGAAGGACTGCACTATGTCAAGAGTCTTGAATAAATTATGCCACAGAAGCTTCAAAAGCTACAGAGAAACTAGCCTCAGAGTTAAGTATTGGTTAAAAGAAAGCTCAGTAACCTAAGAGGCATTGCTGCTGATGTTCTGTCTACTAATGATTTTTCTATAGGTAGGGACTCTTGACTAATGATTCTCTATCAGCATATCCTGATTGATGAACCAGTCAATGGGTCGGTGCATCATTTTATTTCCTCTTAAAGAGCATCCTTCTAATGTGAGTGTGATAGGATTTGGCTTTGAATGAACTGCTGCAAGCAATTTCTTTATCTGAATGGAGACAGGAAAATATTTTCACTTTCTATAGGTTTGAATTTGTGCATAGTTTTCTTCTGAATTCTTAAATTATTTGTGCCAAGTAACTACCTCTGTGGGCTTTTTGCATTTAAAAAAAATAGTAAATGAGTAAAGTTTCTTGGAATGAGAGGAGGCTCTGTGGTAACATTACTGTTGTGTTTAAATTCTAAACTCTTTAACTGCACCAGGCTCTCAAAGAAAGTCCTGGGTTTAAAGCTCCAGCAAACTTGCTTGAAAATATATCCAATGAATTAATATTTAATTTTTAGCCTTTCTCCTGTGCTACTGTAAAAAAGCAATGGCAGCCATTTTCTACAAAAGACTAAGGGCTTGCCAGTTTTACTAGTGTAAAAAAAGCCACATGCAAATACTAGTAAACTGATTATTTGGTTTTGTCCTTAGAATGTTAATCTATTTTTTTTTCCTCATTAACTATTAGTGATATAAGAATATACTGCGAGTGCTTCAGATGTGTTTGGTATTTTTATTCTCCTGCTATGAAGGTAAAGTTTCCAATGGAAAACCAGTATACAGTACAGAACTATCCAACCCATTATCAGTTTGATAGGGGAGGATCCTGGAAAGCTGGAAGGGTTTAAATGGCATGCGATCTAGGAGGGCCATAACAGTGATCAACTGCCTTTGGTTCCCTAGCAGCACTAGCTCCTCCTCTCAAAGTTAGACCTTGTTGAGCTGCAGAAAATTAGCGCGACTAACACAGTGAGAGATCTTTTTGAAGGGAGAGGTGACTTTATTTTAGATAATCCATGATCTAGTTGATTTTACCTATTTGTGTTCTCACACTGCCATGCTCACAGAACTGAAATACGTGTCCAGGCGATCTGGCCAGCATCATTTGTGTGCAAGTCTGGAGGCCAGGAGATGCCAGCAGTTCTGTCCTCACACCTCTCTTGGCTTTCTTTTGGTTGGTGGCGACAGATGAATTTTGGGGAAGCTCTTTTGTATGATATAGGACCCAACAGTTGCTATATTTTGATTGTTCACCTCAGAATTGTGATTACTTTAGCCTCTGTAAGTGTTAGGCAGATCTGCTGCTCAGTGCTTGTGTGTTCTCCTTTCATGTTTCTCAGGGCGGCTGGGCTGGCAGGAGGAGGCACATGACATCACTGCATGTGGCGTCGCCTCTCCTGCTTGCTTACACTTCTGACCTGCACAGCAGCCTGGTTTACAGTGTAATTAATTACAGAGTTTTAATTTTGTATACCTGGCTTGAGAAAATATGCTAAATGCTTACTATGAAAATTGAGGACCTTAAAGTTACCTAGGATTAAGCACCCAAAAATGTGCCTAGAAAATGGAACTTTAGTTCTTTTTAAGAAAAACTAAATATATCCCTCTCCTGTTTGGTGGACATTGACTGCTGGAGTCAGATGGTGCTTCTCGTGTCCCTGAGAAGCTTGAGCTTGATAACTCCTGGAGTTTCTCACAGAAAGGATTCAATAGAGACTTCTGAAAAAAAAAAAAAATAAAAGTAGTATGCTGCTTAGAGCAATCAGTAATTTTTTCTTTATTCCTTCATAGTTAGCAGGCAAAGTTCCTTTCTGAATGCTTATCATTTTGGAGCTTTTGGAGGTTTATGTTACATAAATATATATGTTGGAACTAGATTTTTATATGAGCTTAATTCTGAAATAAACAATATTGAGATATTTAAAATCTATGTGGCCTCAACTGTGGGAGAGGAAAGCAGGCCTTTGATTATCAGAGTAAATAATATTTAAAAAAAACCCACTTTTTTAAAAAGACTGAATTACATTTTTTTTCCCAGTTATCTGAATACTTAGAATACTCATGAGTATTCATAAAACCCAGGGACTGGTGGCTGTAAGGCCTTTGGGAGGTCTCCTCCCTCTCCAGGCAGGACGATTACCCATGCTGATGAGGGCAGCTGTGGCTCTGCCCTTGCTAGGGGTGGCTGCCCATCCTCTCTGCTCCTGGTCCCTACTCACACCGGGGGTTATTCTGTGCCATGAACCCACCTTGGCACCTGGGGAACGTCATGATGTTTCTATTGGCCCAGACCTCAAGAGTGTAAAGGTCTTTCCAGCTAGAGACTCTGACATCAGCCATGTCAGGACTCCTCCTAATTTACTGTCAGTTGTGTATTTGCCAGTGAGACGTCTTTGGCAACCAGCAGGTCACTGATGAAAGCATTGAACAATATAGGCCACTGAAATTTACCTTTACAATGAGGTCTGGATTCATTTTTCATTTTATTTTTAATTATTTTCAACATACCAGTCCCATCATATAATTTACCTAATAGCAGAGAACTGTTATAAGGACATGTGCCCGAATTAAGCATAATCATTTGAAGACTCGTTCAAAAAGTAGCTTCGCAAAGCACAACATAGAAAACAGGTAAGTATCACTGCAGTCTGTGACTTCCAACTGAACAAATGCATATGGTATCTATATCTCCTCTAACTTTGATTATTCTCTTAGCCACCATCAGCAATATGAGAAATGGGGAAAAGGGGAAACTGGTAGAAAATAACATAGCTTCTGAAAAGCAATTTACATTTCTCAGCTCGGGGAAACAAAATGTAGGCTTTTGAAAGGACTAATGAAGTGCTTGAGAAGGGGAGGAATAAGATTCATAAGTATAATTCATGCTGTTACAGCACGCATCCACAGTTCAATTCTGCATTCATTGCTTTTAGATGAGCTCTATATTAAATCTGAGTAAATGCATTCAGAAATTCAGATAAGACTTTTTTCTTTTCCTATTGTCAGTAAAAGCATCTAGATATTGATAATTTGTTAGCTTCGAGAGAACTGTCTCATTGAAATCAGAACTGTTGGTAGAAAACTAGATCAGTGCAGATTTTTACAAGTAGATCAGTTGTACTTTCTGATGGAATAACTACTGTTTGTAGATAGCATTCACCTTTTCAGGCTCTCTGGTTACACTGAAATGCTATTGGATGCCCTTCTTTACCAGAGAATTAACAGTTAAGTTGGAGTAAACCAGCATAAAATCCTCAAAACTTTAAGGAACATCTTTTGTGGTGTTGCTTTTGACAAAAGCAACTTAATCTTTAATATCCTTCTCTGTTAAGTTTAAGGTCCGCTTTTCATAAAGCCATGCTACACTTCCCCTTACCAGCTTTCCTCTCATTTTATTTCCCTTTGTATTATACTGTTTTCTACAGCTTTACATAAACATGTCTTTTGACTGTATTTTATGAGTTGCGTGCATTTTACAGTGGTTTGTAGCAACTAATTAGTGCTATAAATTTCTGTGGGTAAGCATTTCCCTTGGCAAATTTTAATTTTTCTGCTAAATTATTTGCTTAAATGCTGCAGTGAATACAATTGGTATCAAAAGTCGTTCTTTGCCATGCTAATGTTAAGGATATAATAATTTAGATTCATCAGAATACTGATTTGGAATAACTGGTACCACTGGCTTAGTGAGACATGAGATTTATTATTCTAAGCATTAATATATGCTGTTATATCTCAATGTTAATTTGCGGTATGTCATTAACTGATGTCTTTTTTGTGTGGTGTATATGTGTATATAGACATGCACACATAGAAAAAGATTAAAGAATAGTTTAAATTATACAGAGACACTGTTTGGGGGGGGGAAAAAAGGATCATCCTCTTGAGAGAGATGAGCAAATTTGGAAAGTAATTTCTTTCCTTTAAATTAAAACCTATACTATTTTCTTAAATTGCATGCTTTATCTGTTCTGATGCATGTTCCGAATCTATTACTGTGCATCTCTTATTACACAAATCTTTATAATAAAGGTAGGATTAATCTGATGTCTCTCAGTTGTCAATGGGGAGAGGCAGGCAACTCCAGAAGACAATTCCTCTCTTACATCTATCTTAGATACTTATCTTAGAAGGGGATATATTACCCTCTGGAGTTGGTTGTGCACACAATATTGTTATTTCCTATTTTAAAAACAGACCAAGATAAGCATGAAGAGCTCAATGCTTCCTATAGTTCTTTTTATTTTGTTGGAGCTATAGTGATTGTGTCTCTGGAGTGACCACACTTGTTCAAGTAGATTCTACATTTTGAGTACACAAAGGCTCTTTCAAAATGATAGAAACTTTCAGGCTGGAAGATACAGTACTTTAACCACTGTTATTATGTAGCACAATAAAAAAAAGGTCTTCAGTTATACTAGTATGTAATCCAAATTGCTGGTGTTCTTCAGGTCTTTTGTTTGCTTGGTGGTTCAACTTTCACAGAAATAACACACTTGCCGCCTTTTTATATGTAAGCAGAATGTTCAATTTATTAAAACTAGGAGTTTGTTTGCAAAAAAAAAATAAGAAGCAGCGAGACATTTTGAACCATTTTCTACTTTTTCTATTTGTTACTGGAAGAGAGTAATGTATATCCATAATATCAATCATTTAACTAGTTTGTGCATATAATTTCTCTTATATTGAGTCCTGTGTCACCTCTTTTCTAGAAAATCTTAGTCCTTCCTGTTATTTTATTCTTGGTTTTTTACTATTTTTTTCTGTTTCTGTACTAACTGAACTAATAAAAATCTTTGCCTCTGTTAGATTCTTTTGTCTTACACAGGATCAACTGTAAAAACAGAGCAATGCTTCGGCATAGTGTCAAACTAGAATCCTGCCTATGCTTACTCATTATAGTAGCTTTTATCCAAATACTTTTTAATTGTAGTGTCTCTGCCATGTCTCTTGCCAGTTGGCAAGAGCTTTACCTGTTTAACATGTTTACTCATCTGTAGTTTTCCATGGATTACAGAGTCTTCATTTCCTCTCCTAAGTGAAATGGGTGTTGTGGTGCTCCGTAATATAGTCAGTGTTTCACCACAGCAATGTGGGCATTTGAGTGGTGTGGAAATTATTTCCCATTGGAGAATATATAGCTTTATTCAGGACTTAATGCTTACAGTCTGAGTTTCATCTTTAGCCAAGTGAAATTAATGGCTTGACTTGGTGTAATACAAGACCTTCTTGCATAGTGCTAATTAACCAATGCTGTGCATTAAAGCTGAAACCTTTTGGATAAGAAGTAACAGCAACATTTCAGTCATTTGAACTAATAAAAGAAAATGTGCAGTTTGGGGTTACCCTGACCAGATTTCAGCTTGTATTACACCCTGTGTAATAACCTTTTTACTATATTTCAATTACATAGTCTGCCATTCTTTAATTCTTCCTCTAAGCTTTTTTGTTGCTTGGCACAGTTTGAGCAGCTGCTGTGTTCCCTCCTCCAGGTGGCTTTGCTTCAAATGCCTGGAAAAAAATGATTCCACTTAGAAATAGGTAACACCACAGTAAAATATAAGAGGTATTTAAAATATCTCATGGTCTACTTTTTCCTTCCTGAAAGATTGTTGATATTCTGGCTTTACTATATTAGAAGAAGGAAAGAGCATTTTTCATGTTAGGAAAATCATTTAATTGCTTTATAGGCTGCCCAGCTATGTAGCTATCAAAGAGTGGCTGAAGGCTTTTGAGGGAGGGTTTGTGGGTGTGATTATACTCAGGGGAGAGGAAGAAAGGGAAGGATCTGCCTCAAAGTGGTGAATCCTGTGAGAATTGAGGCATCAAACAAGCTTTCTGACAAGAGCCTGAAGCAACACATTAGCATCTACAGCAGGTGATGCCAATGAGTCTGAAAAGCTCAGATGAAATGAATGCAGGTGTTGGTGTTAGAAAATCAGGTCTCTAAAGAATAGTGCTCATAACTATCAAGGGATTGTTCTTGCCAAAAGAAGTCTGGAGATAATTTAAATTGCAGTGCAACTCGACTTTGTGTTGACTCCAAGCAAGGTCATAAAATAGTCACGCATATAATTTAGTTCTGAATGTGAGTCAGCTATGGAGCAGGAATACTCTTAGACTTCATTTGCTTGGAAAATTTACATACTTCAGCTGATTCAAGTACAAGCTCACCATATTTGTTAAAGATCTAGTACAAATTTTTAAACCAGGACTAGAGCCTAACTGAGGAGAAACGATTCAAAATAGATTTTTTTTTTTTTACTGAGAAGTTTGCCAGTTCTCTGTCCTGTGCACACTAAGGAAGAACAGCTCTTTCAAATCAATAAATGGAAACCTTGGAGCGTATGTACAGGGCACTATTTAAATCCTTTTTTTCAAATATGTTAACTTTTTGAGTAAGCAAGATGGGTTATTCTTAAAATAAAAGGAAAAAAAAAGTGTTCTTGTAAGATTTAGGAACTTCTTGTCCGTTGTGTTTGGGTGTAATCTAGTTGGTCAAGACAGAGAACCTTTAGCCATTTTTAAAAGGATGTGTCTTTGGAAGGGGTGACTTCATTTCTGTGTTTAGAATGGATGTGGTGACTCTACATAGGGCGATGTTGTCCAGTGCTCCCAGCCTTTTGTGGATGACAGATGAGAGAAGGAAGGAGCTTGTAACTGATGCTATCCATGGGAGGGCTGTGTGCATCCTCTGCCATTACGTATGTCTATAATCCTGAGCCATTCATAAGATAAGGGCTAATTCAGCTGTTCCCGAAGAGTCATTGTTATTTCAGAAGATAAATAATGCTGTCATATTATCATCACTTCACTGAGTATTATGAGACTGCTAACATTGACTTCCCCTCGATTTGGTTAAAGACAGCTATAAACCTTGCTTGTAAACTGTGTTTTGCGCAGCTGTTTTTATACCACATTTCTGTGAGCTGTATCATTGTCGACAGAGTTTTTGATTGTTTGACTTTTATTTTTACTCCCAGTGTTCTGTGAACTTTGGATTGAATTCATGATTATAAGCTGTCTGATTACTGATAAGCTCCTAACTATTTGAAGGACTGAAATAAAGCTCTCTTACTTTTCCTCTGCCTCTCCTCTCCCTTTCATTAAATTAGTCATGTAGGAGAAGAAAGCCAAAGCAATACACTAATATTCATGTGCAAAGAAATTTGTCATAATCTGGTTATGCTGTTGCTAAGAATGCTTTAACTTGTCCAAGGTATGTGATACAATGCACTTAAAAAGCTGCCTGTGTTCAGTCTGAACTAAATTATTGGCTAACTGGACATTTGTCAAACTTGATGGACTATGTAACTATATTATTTTTTCAAATACTTTCATTAATCCTTACGGTTTTGGTTTCCTGGTGTGATAGGTGAAAAAAATCAACTAAGTGGAGAAATGTTTTTGTGACAGCATGGTTGACCATCCCAGCCAAGACAGCACTGAACGAGTAGACTTGAGAAAGGCACGTTCTGCACTGAAGCAGAACGTGCTCCCCCTTTCCCTTGTCCTCCATATCTGATCCCCAGGCAGCATAGGTGTCACTAACTTCCAGCAATATTTTGCCCATCCCCACCAGTTCTCAGGAACTGGGAGATTCCAGGAAGTTTTTGAAAACTGAGTTTTTTGTAAGTTCCCAAACTCATGTCAACATTTTCCAACATCCCAAAATAAGGTTAAATTCTGTGAATGCTTTTTTCCCCCTCACTAACTAAATCCATTCTGCTTTTCCAAGAAACTAATTTTAAAACTATGTTGTTTTTTTCCAAAGGGGATTTTTGTGTTATGCCAACTAAAAACAATAAAACATCACCTTTCCCCCTCATTTAATATGGGTAGTGATTCCAGTGCAACTAACCCATTATCCATGACTAGCTATTACAGTGTGGGTCTTCATGTGCCACCCAGTTTATGTGAGGAATTGCACTAAGCATAAGAAGGAAGAGCTTCAAAGTTCCTCTGCTGTGGCAAAAGAATTTTGCTCCCAAATATATGAGCATCTGTTGGCTGTGACTCACTTAATTTCTGCAGAAATCATACTCCCCCGACTCAGCTGGGAGGGTGGTGGTGGTTGTGCCCTGGCACAAGGTCATTAGGAAAAGTTGTTGCTTCAGAGGGTCTCCAGGTGGAGGATAAAGGAAGGGACAGGCATTCAGGGAAACAAAAGGCGAGGATAAAACAAGGCTGGCCATCTTGAAACTGTAGTTGCACAGCAGTAGCTAACATTGAGGTTTCAAAGGGAAGCCCCATGTCAGAGTGTCATTTTATGACTTTGGGACTTGCTGCTGTTCAGACGTGAAATAGCGCAGTTAAGAAAATTATTGACAAGTTAGAGAAGCGGACTGTTCCAGAAGGTTACTTCACTTCTGTGATATCCACAGAAAGTTTGTTAGAGCTCTTTTGCAGTCTCTTAAAGTTCTGCAGATCCCTGAGATCTGGGGAAAATACATCTTGTGGCCTACCATGGTGAGTGATAAACTAGCATTATGTCTATGTTTTCACTGCAGTTGTGGGGCTTGTCCTCTACTTATGGATACTTATATGGATAAATTAAAATTCATAACCCAGGAAAAGAATAGGTGAGGTTAATTTAAGACATCTGTGACACGGTGGGAAAAGACCATCAAGTCAGCTTAGTAGCTAGTTTGTGTGCTCTTACACTTTTTGGAGATGTAAAGAAAATAGAGCAAAAATCAGGAATAATCGGGAGAGGTGGGGGACGTGGAGGGCATTGCAGAGAAAGAAAAAGTGCAGATGTAGTTTGAAATAAAGTATCTTTTGTTTGGAAGTTGGAAAGTTTCTGCTGTTCAAGGCTTTCTGCTACTTGCCTCTCAGGGTGGGAGTGCTTCTTTGGAAATCTCTTCCTTAGAAAGTAGGTCAAGCAGCTTCTCTCACTGTGGTGTTTTGTTTATGAGGGAAAGGGCAAAATGAAAATAATTTACTAGCAATGCTTGAGAACTGTCACCATCTACTCCTTGACAGAATGCAGATGGCAGTAAGTCGCGTGTTAGGGTACAAGTTAAATTAGCAGTATTAATTAGCTGTCTGAGCTCTCTGTTTATTGTTTTTCCTGCCGCGAGTCTCTTCTAGACACGTCTTGCCAGTCACACAAAATATAATCAAAGCAGTTGACTCTACTGTATGTATATTTACTTATCTCTGGTTTATAATCTGCTTGTTCAAATGTACAAACTGCTCTGATTAACTCTGCTTGGTTAATCTGGCCCAAGTGGTGGTGTTTGTGTCAACCTTTTTGTGTTTCAAGATGAAGATTTTATCATGCAATTTAATTTGAAAAGTAAAAAGTATGTGGACTAATATTGACTGGTACAGGAGTGATTTTCAGGACTTGAAACAGAGGAGAAACTGGCAGCGTATCAAACTTACAATCTGTAAATTCATCAAATTTAGATCGAGTGGGGAATGTGGAGATATTTTTGAATTATGCAGCTATTCAGCTTTTTCTTTAGTAAAAGTCTGTAAATGTTTTCCTTATAATTTGGTCTTCAAACTGTGTCAAGTTTGATCTAGGATAATGCTATTTTTAATAGGGTCAAGAGAGCAGTTATTAACCTTAGTAAGGTGTTTTGGACTGTCTCGGTCAATTGAAAATCAGTTTGGATGTAACCTTTTGTCTTTGTTTAGCCCACACCCAGGCCTAAACAATAACAGTTTTTGTCTCACCCAACGTCCCTTCCCCGACCAAAAAAGGGAATTGGGAAAAGGAGGCAGACTCGTGTGTTTGAAGTTAAACAGATTTAATAAAATAAAGAAACCAATATTAACAATAACAGAAAACACACAAAATTATACGTAGCTACAGATTTGCAGCAGGTTGTTCCAGGAATAGCAATCGTTGGGAATGAGAAGGAGTAAGGCTAGAAGAGAAGAGAGCAAAAAGAGCCCTGCTCCTCCCCAGCAAGACCTCCCTTTTATAGTGAACTTGATGTTAATGATATAGAATACACGTGTGGTCCAGCCTGGGTCAGCTGCCCTTGACCACCATGGCTGGCCACAAACTGAAACAAAATCTAACAGAAACTTGCTTCTATAAATTTTATCCCATGAAGCCAGTACACCTTTATTTCTGGAAATGAACTCTTCTCATGTTGCTTGCAGAAGGAATTACAGCAGTGCATAGTGGAGGGTACAATACGATATAACATCTAGCACTTGGTTGTCCGAATGCACTGAAATCTCTGCCTGTCCCAGCACTAGCAAAAGGAAAGCTGTTGGTTTCACCATGCATCAGCTGTAATGCTGACATGGTTTGTTATCTTCCCTCAGCCCACCATCTCCTTGCTTTTTTTCAGAGGAGGGGGTCAGCTCTCTGCCGGTGTGCCTGCCCCAGGTCTGATCCTGGGCTGCAGTGGCGAGTATAGCTGCGTCACCCAGCAGAGGCAGCGGGATGGGAAGCCGGTCCTGACATGTTCAATGCCAGTGCAGCTTAATGCACCGCAGCAACAAAAGAGGTTAAGTGGTGCCTCAAAGGCATGATTTGTAACCTGGCTTTCTACACAGGGGCGGGTGCCTGGGCTAGGTCTCACCGGTGCTGCAGACGTGGCACTGCTGTGCAGTGCAGCGCCCCTCCCCTGTTTGCCACCAATGCCTGATTGCTTGTGTCCCTCGCTCCTCAGTTCATTCAGAGCTTGTTGGTGGGAAAGGGGCAAAGTTTTCAGTACTTCAAGTACTCTTTGTAAGTCCTGATTGGACTTGGGTTTGTTTCCAAATTTAGTGATTTGGCAAAATAATGATTAAATTGACATCCAAATGAGGTTTACAGCGGGATTCAATACAAATAGAAATTTTACCCTTTTTTTTTTTTAAATAGACCTCTTCAATAGTTACTTAGCTCTGTAGGAGGGCATGAATAACTGCTGATGAGTTGGTTAAGTCTCTGCTTTATCTGCGTGTCTGCTTTTATACAGGCCTCTTCAGTCACTACAGTGCTTATTTCTTCTTGCTTGTGAAAGAGATTGCAGGTTGGGTTTTTCTCCCTGTTTACTAGTGGGTTTATTATGAGTTCAAAACTGACTATTGCTTTGTTTGCTGACACCAGTTGCTTTTCAAACTGTTTTGGCTTCTGTTGAGGTGGTGGTGCTGTTTTGGGAGGTTTTGTTGTTTTGTTTTTGTTTTTGTTTTTTTTTTTCTCTTGCTATCATTATCCTTGAAAGACAATAGTGAAGAACAATGCTCATTAAACAGAAGAGTAATTTTTACACAAGACCAAATGGTATAAACTATGTATAAATGTAGTTTAGGGGTTAGAAGGGAAGCTCTGCATCATTAGGGCAGTTGGACTCTGCAGCAGCTCTGAAATATAAATAATGAATTTAATAAATCTATTAAATGGATCATATGACCCTTTGATATCGAGCGCCTCAGTACCTGAAGCTCACCTTACTAGTTCCATACGTATACAATCAGTGGCTCTTGGAAACGGGGTGGCCCTTAGATGCATAACTGCTTCAGTAACTTATCAGAGACCAGTAAGACATGGTGGCATAGCAACATAACAGGACTGCTTCAGTGTCAGCTAAATCTAATCGGGTCTGAAGAATGGCGTTGTGTATCCATATGGGATCCTCCTTAGAACAAGCAAATGTAGAACTTCCTAGCTGCAGCTCTTTTACAGAGCAGCTACTGGTGTCAGGAAAAGCAGAACAGAGAGTGTGGTACCTTGAACTGAGTCTTTTTCTGCAGGCTGTCAGGGCTCAGTAATCTAATCTGTTGTGTTGATGATAACTGATAGAGTTAAGCACCACAGGGTAGGGCCAAAAAGGAAGTTACAAACAGATGTCTCAGAGCTCTGGGGAAGTATATTGAAATCATCCTTCTGGACGGTGTGTATCTCAACTGCTGGAGTGACTGAAATGGCTGGGAATGTTTCAGCACCTGAAAGGTATGTTACAAGAGTCTTAGCACAAAAAAAATGAACAGATCTGGATGTTAAAAAGCAAGATGTTAAAATATGTTAAAAAATGCCTTTTCTTACAGCTTTGAAGCACTCTTGCATCTGACAAAAACCTTCATGGGATTGACAAGTATCTCCTTCCTGCTCATGCCTGCCCTTTCTTGTGCAGGCAGTTCCCTTTCTCCTCAGCTAATCCTTCACTTAATAGTGAAGCTGAATGCACTGATGAAATTGTTCTCTTTCTCTTTATTTTTTGACTGTGCCTTGTGTTTAAGTCCTCCCCTCCTCTTCCCCGGCCCCAGTTATTTTCTCAGACTCTGGAACATTTAAGACTCATTTTTAACATGAAGACTCTGTTCTCCCACTTGAAGATTTGTCAGCTTTCTGAACTCTGGCCACTCCTACAGCCACAGCAGAAGATAATTCCTCTGTAGCATGAGACTGCCAGTTGAATGGAATCCATAGAGACAATTAATTAATTTACTCATTAGCTTTTCTTTCATCCTGATGGGGCACAAATTATTCCCTCTGCCTTTGCTATGTTCTTTCTCACATCTGGAGGCTGTACTTCACAGAATCACAGAATCACAGAATGTTAGGGATTGGAAGGGACCTCGAAAGATCATCTAGTCCAATCCCCCTGCCAGGGCAGGATTGCCTAGACCATATCACACAGGAACGCGTCCAGGCGGGTTTTGAATGTCTCCAGAGAAGGAGACTCCACAACCTCTCTGGGCAGCCTGTTCCAGTGTTCAGTCGCCCTTACAGTAAAGAAGTTTTTCCTCAAATTTAAGTGGAACCTCCTGTGCTCCAGCTTGCACCCATTGCCCCTTGTCCTGTCAAGGGATGTCACTGAGAAGAGCCTGGCTCCATCCTCTTGACACTTGCCCTTTACATATTTATAAACATTAATGAGGTCACCCCTCAGTCTCCTCTTCTCTAAGCTAAAGAGACCCAGCTCCCTCAGCCTCTCCTCATAAGGGAGATGTTCCACCCCCTTAATCATCTTCGTGGCTCTGCGCTGGACTCTCTCTAGCAGTTCCCTGTCCTTCTTGAACTGAGGGGCCCAGAACTGGACACAATACTCCAGATGCGGCCTCACCAGGGCAGAGTAGAGGGGGAGGAGAACCTCTCTCGACCTGCTAACCACACCCCTTCTAATACACCCCAGGATGCCATTGGCCTTCTTGGCCACAAGGGCACACTGCTGGCTCATGGTCATCCTGTTGTCCACTAGGACCCCCAGGTCCCTTTCCCCTACGCTGCTCTCCAACAGCTCTGCCCCCAACTTGTACTGGTACATGGGGTTGTTCTTGCCCAGATGCAGGACTCTACACTTGCCCTTGTTATATTTCATTAAATTTCTCCCCGCCCAACTCTCCAGCCTGTCCAGGTCTCTCTGAATGGCTGCGCAGCCTTCCGGCATCTCAGCCACTCCTCCCAGTTTTGTGTCATCAGCGAACTTGCTGACAGCGCACTCTAATCCCTCATCCAAGTCATTAATGAATATATTGAATAGAACTGGTCCCAGAATCGACCCTTGCGGAACTCCGCTAGACACAGACCTCCAACTGGACTCTGTCCCGCTGACCACTACTCTCTGGCTTCTTTCCTTCAGCCAGTTCACAATCCACCTCACTACCCGATTATCCAGACCACACTTGCATGACTTGAGGTTACTTTATGGCAGTTCTTTCTTTCCGGACAGGTTAGGCCCTGCAGACCTGTTCCCCCTGCCCTCTGCCAGATCCCAGGATGGTGGGTCTGTCCCTGCCTTGGCCCAGGTAGGTGGGAGAAATGCTGTGTCCCAAGGATTGGCATGAACTGCCACGTGGAGCCTGCTTCTCAGGATCCTGTCCCTACCTTTCCTCTCAGCTGCAAGACTTTGGGCCCTGCTGTGCAGATCCAAGAGGTCTATGCAGCCTGTGGCTCAGCCATGTATTGTTTGATCCTTTCAGCAAGGAGCCCAGAGCCTTGAACCAGGTTTCTCAATTGCTGTTTCCCACCAAACCTGGTAAAACAAGTGAGGATTTTGGTGAAGGAAAAGGTGGGGATATTATGTGCACTAGCAGTGGCTGAAAACAGTGAAAACTTTTCTAATTAGTCTTTTCCTACTTTTTTTTTTAAATTTACTTTTATGTTTTAATACAATGGTGTTGAAGATGCTGAGGTGCTCTCAGGTGCAGTGTTGGAAGCATTACAACTTCATGTGCTGCAAAATCAAGACAGTATGTTGTTGATCTGTTAGCTTCAAGTTCCTATTCTCAGAGTTTTAAAATGTCATTGAAACAACAATTTGCTAAGATATGCTAGCACTGCTTTACAGAGCTGTGACATTTTGCATTATAAAATACTCATCCCTCTAGGCTGATAACCAGTGCAGAGGTTGTCACTCAAGATACAGACTACAGTATGTAAAAACGTTATTTAAATTGTTTCAGATGTATTTGAGCAAGAGTTATAAAACGTGCTAACATTAATTTGTGATCTTGAAATTAAAAACAGATTTGTTTTCAAATAAAATTGGTGCATTGTGGAAGATTCACATTTCAGAATATCTGATCATAATAATAGGATACAATAATAATTTAATTTTTCTCATCTGAAAAGTAAATTAATATTTAGGCACACAAGTGGTCCTGATCTCTTTTTTTCTTCCCCAATCCTATCCTAGAAGCACTGAGTCTACAGTAATTTTCTGTACTCTGCAAATGCAACTTATTTTTTTGTCTGCGGCTTGACACAGTGTAATTTTAACACTGAAATGTTAATAGCATTTTCAGAGGAATAATTCATATGGTTCTATTGCTTATGTCACTGTCAAAAAGCAAAGAAATTTGCCAGACCTAGGTGGTTGTTAAAAGGCAGTGTAAGCTTGAACAACTTTGTGAAGGGCACACGTGTCCTTCATGGTGCAGAACCCTGCCCGCTGGACAAGAATTGAGGACTTCCTTCAGGTTTTCAGTTTCTGCCCTTCTTTTTGGTTTTGGCGGCAATGGATGATATTGCTGAACTTTGAATGCTCACGGTACTTTCTGCGAAATCATTTTCTCATGCTTGGCCCATTTAGGAGCATACCTGAGCCATGACCGGGCTGGGAGACCTCTCTGACCCTATTAAGGTGCTGTAGAACAACTTGTCTACTGGGATAGTTTTACCTGCCCCAGTGAAATGATTGTGTTAGTTTTAAATTGTGCTTTGCTCTTGTTTTTAGTATAGACTCATGTTTTCGGGCCATAATCTGGCTCTTTCTGTACTGTGGCTTTCTGAATTTCAGCGGAACTGTTCATGTGTTTAAAATAAAACATGTGCCTAAGTGCTCTGGTGGCTGGGGGCCAGAGCACTCAACACGTTGCAGGGCTGAGCCCTAAGTGCGTGCTGCTTTAATGTATAGTCTTTTCTAACCCAGGATAAATCGGGATTAACTCTATAGGAAATGTTACAGTACTGTGAGGATTCAGAAGATACCTCGCTATGTGGAGGGTAGCTCGGGCTCCTAGCAAATACAAGCGCAAAAGAAGCAACGCCTGTGGCGTAATGCTTTTTTAAGTTGTCGTCAAATGAGATGCTTTTTGTGGCTAATGAATTGGTCAGTTAATTTTCTCATCACCGTGTTCGAACTTGTTCCTGCTGTTGAACACTAGTCTCATCTTTTCACACTTTGTTGAAGATGGCATTAACTTTCCTGTTATAAAGGCTTTAAACACCTTCACGCTAATGTCAAATAAATGGAATTTGTGGTTTAATCTGTGCATGGAGTACGTTATTGCTGCTGAGGAAGCAGAGGGAGGCAGGTAGGAGATCTCCATTTTTTGTCTTTTGTTCCCATTAGACCACAGAGGCATTCCAGGGTCCTTATCAGCAAAGCAATTTGTGTGGTTTTTTCCATGGTGATAATGACATAAAGTGTGATGTAGTTCAGACATGCCTTTTGGCAAATATTATTTGGTAACTAAGTCTTCAACACGTAATTTTATGCATATTCTATTTTTCTATCTATTTCTGTGAGGGAACATTTTCTGTTTGGGGGATAATTGAAAGACATACTTTCTATTTGTTTTTTAATTACTTTCATTTGAATAAAAATCTGGGTTATTTTGCTTTGGATAAGATACTTGAAGATAAGAAAGGTGAAGGGTGACGTTAACTAGTGTATGGTTAAATTTTGTTTGTTAATCACTGAACTCTGGGTGGCAGGTTCTGTTGTGTAGTTGTCCGGTTTACTCTTCTGCTTTTATTCTTCTTTCTTTTTTCAATCAGTTAGTTTTACATAAATTGTTCCACAGCATACTGAAGGGCTTTTTTGAACTGTTGGTTTCCAGAGGATATTTATTCCCTTATGCTTGCCAATGCTGGCCTGTTTCAAATCTGATTAGGTTGAACAGGTTGGCTCCAGTGCTCAGGAATCTTGGGAGGAACATTTCAAATGCTACTCAAGCAAAGTTCAAGAATTGTGTTTACTGAGTCAGTAAAGCATGGAAAAGGGGCAAGGGGCTTTCCAGTCTCCTGAGGGGGGGATCTCTCTGCTTGGTGACAGAAGATGAAATTATGCGTGTAGGACAAAAATAAAATGGAGTGTATGGAGCTAGTAAAGCTTAAAAATATGAAAGCCAAAATACATAAACAAAGGGCTGGAAGTGGGGCAGGCCTGGGGCTGGGAGTTGCAGAATGCGCCATGATAGAGGGTCACAGTTGAACATCTAGAGTTTGGGGGGTTTTCCCAAAATAACCAAAAAAACCAAAAAAAAACCCAACCAACCAAACAAAAAAAATTGTACAGTCTCAACTGTGGTGATGGAGAGGTATAAATAAGACTGAAAATACACTGGCAATTCAGAGTGGTTGCAATGGGTTCTCTGTATAAGAATCACAGACGGTTTTAGTTCTGTGTAGGGGGCTATTTATCCCCCCTTCCACAATTACAGTTTAGTCCTCAGATGCACTTACATACGGTCAAACATTTTTATTTCTTAAACTTGCCTTGGCTACTGTGGCTGATAAATTGTCCTGCTGAGCGCTACTGCTGTCTGCGAGCTAGTGTGAAGTGGCTCAACACCGTTTATTCCCCTACCTATTGCAGCTGGTTATTTCCAAGCAAGTTTAATTGTGTGTTTCTAGTCAAAACACATGCTGGCATCTGCTAAGTTCAAAGTGCTTATGGTGAATGAAAATAAACGAAGCGTAAAGTTTGCCACTTTTCTTCAGATATTGTACATAGTGAAATAACAACTGTTAAGCCAGGTTTTGTGCTTTTTTGTATTCTCTGAAACATTTGATACTTGCCAATCATACCTATTTCTTCACAGTAGTTCTGAAGCCCATTACTTAGCTTTTTCTCCCTCTGTTCCTTTTTTCAGCAGAGATCAAGTCCCGTCTCTCTACAAATTTTTTTAAATTTTATTTATTTCACTGAATTAATGGGGAAAAAAAAGTCACATACATGAAGTCCAGCAATCTTGTGAGAAAACTTATATTGTAGAGTGCCAATAAAAATAGATGAAGAAAAATGGTTCAGAATCTAAAACAAACAAAAGGTCCAAAAAGGTATTTATTGGACCTTATGCTGCTTGATGGATGTATGTGACTTCCATGCTTTCCAAAATCTACAGGTTAGGAGGTAACAGAGAAACACATTCCTTTGTCTAGGGAGATCTTCCTGTATGCTACTCAGACAATATGTAGATAGTCCTTAAAAGATGTTATACTCAGCATGAAGAGAAGTTGGCGTAGAAGTATGCAGAAAACAGAAAGAGCTAATATTGTTATGCTCAGACTCTTGCACTTTTTTGGGAAAAAAAAAAAAGCACAGGCTACTTTAAGGTGAAAAGAACCTCTGGAGGTACCTTGTTCAGTCCACTGCTCAAGTCACAGCTAACTTCATAGTTTGGCTGGGCTGTACTGTGAGCCTTGGTCACTCAGGTTTTGAAAACGTCCAAGGGTGGGGCCTCCCACGCTCCCTGGCTTCTGGTGTTGCCTCTGCTCAGCCTCCTGGTCCCAGCATGGTGTTTCGGAGTTCCTCTGGCTACTGGCACCTCCAGGAGGCAGAGAGACAAGTCAGCTTCTGCCTGTGGAGAACCATATGAAGCCTGTTAGATGGAGAGAACAGAGCTTTTTAGCACAAATACAAGGATCTCAGAGATGAGAAAACAAAAATGCTCCTTTAAGATTTGAAAAAGCAAAATAGTAGATGGAATAAGCAGATTTCTTGCACTTCTGGTAGCAAGTGCTGTTGCTTTGATTAAAGTCTGGAAGGAATACACTGCTACCTTACTAGAAAGGAATGTTCACATTCTTCAAAGGGAAAACAAAATTGCATCATCTTTAATTATGATGGAGAAGAAGAGCTTTCTAAACAGCAAAATCTTTGCAGAATACCATAAATTGTGCTAAGTGATGTCTTTCAAAATTGCAATAAAATATGACTAAGTAGAGCATAGCTCCATCTTCACTAGCAGTATGTCTTTGCTAAGTGGGTTATCACTGCCAATAGTGAAAAATTGCTCTGTCACAAGCCATTGTAACTCACTGTGGTACTAAAATATGTTTCTTACTGAACTACCTTCAAACATCCTACAAGACATTTCAGGATACGTGGTACTGCAGTAGTGGTTTTACATAATACAAGGAAATAATAAGCTTTTTCATGTTGTATGGATGTTTATGATTTGAAAAGCCAATATTTATTACCATTAAAGGATATGTTGTCGAGAAAGAGTAAGCTTTTGTGGATATAAGTAATCCTACAAAAGACTGATTAGAAGGATTACCAATTGCCTTCTTTTTATGGAGCATAATGACAGACTTCAGATGTGTTTTCTACTGAGCTCCCTCTGAAGGAGCTCAGCAACCAAAAGATAATGATGTCAGAAAGCAGTTTGTGTTTTCGCTCGATTAGCTCATGTCACTTTTGTCTCTTTTCTGAATTTGCTTTAAAATCCTGCTAAATCCGTCCATTACTCTGTACATGCCTCAACCCTCTTTGTCAAATCATAGAGGATGATGCTTATGAAAGCATCTTGCTGAATCATCTGGAGTGTCTCTGGGGTTTCTCTGGCTATAGCACGGCAGCGTGCTGAGCCCAGGGAGGACGGGGCTTAAGGCAGGGAAAGGCCCATCCCTCGGAGGGAAGAGGGCTGCCCCCAAGGGACATCCCTCCTTGGTGGCCACTGGGCAAAGCCTCTAGTCATGTACGAGCAGATTATTATACTGTGTGGCCACCCAAATGCATGGTCATAGCCAGGGTCTTGTTTTGCCTGTCCTGGAAAGATAACTCAGAGGCTGCTCGTGACTCTGGGTGCTTTGGGAAGGATATTTGTTTTACTCTTCCCAGCAAATCGCACCATGAACTGTCTCCCGCACTTAAAACAATTTAGATGCCTGTTCTGAAATGGTATAAGCAAGTGTTCCTTTGATAGCCACCCATCCAGGAACGTTAGCAGAAAGCAGTTTTGTAGTAGCCTAGATTTGTAATAAAAGTCACAAAAATTTGTAAGGGGGCTCCTTGTTGCTCTGCATCGGAGCACTTGAGCAAGTTACAGTCCTTGTGTGTCCAGTGATGGCTATAAGCCTACTGTTTTTTCCTTACGGTGCTTCTCGGTGATCTGCTCACCTCCAGAGGGAGAAGAAGTATGGATATGTGACGGTAGAGAGAAGAGGGAAATCTTGTTTAAGGTTTGAAGTGATACCTCAGTGAAGTTTGAGAGTCTGACTAAATGCAAACCTTTGATGAAGTGAATCTGTATTTGGTCAAGTCCTTGTGCTGCAGTTATTTTACAGACCTTTAAGTTTTTCCTTTTGTACAGTAAACCAGCACTAAAATCTAAACTAAAAGTAAACGCAAAAGAAAAAAAAAAATCTATCCTCTAGAATATTGTTCCAGGCAGCACAAAAGGACGGATAACATTACGTAGTGGCATCTGAAGTTTCCTTTTTTCCCCACTGGTTTCTGTGTTTTATGTCTTTCATTGCTATTTCTCTATGAGAATAACAGGCATAAAAGTTTTCTAACAATGTATCAGCAGCATGTTCTGATTTCTGTATACTGAAGATGTGTCTTCTACCAGGTGTTTCAGGGGAAAAAAAAAAAAAGAAGTAATTTTGATAATCTATTTAATGTTTTTCATAATAAATCACTTTGAGAGCCAAAACCGATATCTCTAATACCGGTTAGTCTAACAACACCTAGAATTAAACTATTTTATCCTTTGATAAGTTACCTGTAATAGTTCACAAAGTGCTGTATCCTAGTTTGTCATTTTCTGCTGCAGAACAATAAGTATTGACGAAGTGGTGAATGCTTATAAAGCCTTTTCATGGCATGCTGTCTTTAATGAGAATCTTGCAATCTGCAGCTGGGATCAGGATAATATATTGCCTGTGACTAAGCGTTATGGAAACTTTCAGACTTGCTTAGGATCAAAGGATTCAAAGCTTTTAACTCCGTGTGATTGTTACCTTGTTGATTATAGACATATGTACACATTCATGTTACATAGAAGTGAGTTCATGTGTCACACTTAAATGAGGTACTAAGCAGGAACTGGGACATCCAGCACAAAAAATGTCCTAATTCCTTGGTGAAGGGTAGCTCAGAAATTGAGAGCTGGCGCAGCTGTTGTCTGGAAGGAGGCATGGCAGCACTCCAGCCTCCTGCCTGAACTTTCGATTCGTGTCGAGCAATGCAGAAAGTGGCTCAGGTCTCTTACAACTCGGAGTGTTACAGCAGAGAGGCTGTATAGGAAACGCTTTAGACCTGGGAACTAGTTACAGGAGCACTTCTGCAGTCTGTTCTGGAAAAAGTGGAGGAGGAGAAGTGCCCGTATGTATAGGTACAAGTGAAAAGGAGTGGGGAGGAAGGAATATTCAGCTCAGTGAAACTCCTACAGATGAAAAGTCCCCGTCCTTGCATACTGATTTGCATATTTAACAACACTCCATAACAATAACTGTCAAAAGAAAAGTTGGAGGAACTTAATAGACTATTTCGACTATAGATAAGGGACGCTATGAGGGTGATGCAAAATCACTGTCCCAGGACAGAGAAGAAGTCTGTATACAAAGCCTGGCTTAAAATTCATCCTTCACCCCTGAGATGTGTGGGGCCAGCCACGATTTACAGCCCAGCAATGAGCACTTCACCTCCTGAGGCTCTGCAGCCACCAGCCTTTGGGCAGCCACGCACTGACTCTCTCCCCTCTCTTCTCCAAAGCCCTTGAGGATGCCTTCCCTCAGGAGCAGCCCAGCACAGCTGCTTCGTGTGATGTGCTGAAAGGTATCCAGGAGAGGGCAAGGGAGCTACAACAAATAAAAGGCAGGCTCAGAGGGAAGCCTGGAGCCTGCTCTTCACATTCACTTAGCAGAAAACAGTAGGTCCTTGGCCCTCCTACCTCTAATGAGTCGGGCTGATGGGTAGAAATGATGCTCTCTCCCATCCTTTTCTTATCCCTCACCTCTGCTGCAGTCCTCTTCATCAAAGGTAATCTTGCAACCACACACTTAAAAAACAAAAGCAAACTTTGTCTTTTAACTCCTGTTCAGTCTCCCTGCTTCATCTTTTTTACATGGTATTAGAAAGCAAATAGTCTCTTCCATGCCAGTTTTTCCTTTCCTTTTTGTGTTTGTTTGTGTGTGTGTGTGTAACTTTCTTCCAAGCCTAGCGCTGATCTTCAGCAGGCTCTCTCTGGAATCCCAGAGATGAAAAGCGTATGCCAGGCAGCCAAGCACCATCTCTCTCTTTCAGAAACATCTTCCTTTGAAAAGGGGCAGTGGCTTTTCTCCTATAGCCTGTGCATTAACTCTAACACCCTTTCCTCCTCGAGGCCTTTGCCTTTCCTATCGTTGAGGCCATTAATTGATTTCTGGTGTCTGTTCTATTAATCCAGGGACCTTGTCAGTGTTGCAGTGGTGCCTGGGCACTTCTCTACAGGCTATGACATCCAGGCTGACTTTCGTCTGGATGCCATCCCTGACTTTCATTTTCTTCTCCGGGTAGTCAGAGAGCTGTGCCAGACAGCACAGATATTTTTATTGTAACTTAGTATAGAAGGGAGTATCGTGGTAAGATAGATCTAGAACAATCTTTGTGACAGTTTATTCCGACATCCAGACACACTGGTCCTGGATCTTTCTTGAAATAATTTTCTTGAGTTATTTTTTAAAATAAAAAATTATTTTTTTCATTTAAAGCATTGCCTGTTGTATTATTGTGGATTTTTTTTATTACTTTCTAGGCAGTTAAGCACTAGACTTTGAGTTGACTTTGTCTTCCATCATATCGGTATTTTACTGTGTTTTATTATTTACATATGCAGTTTGGTTTGCTAGTGTAACAAGCTTTGAAAGTAGCATTCAAAAGATAATTAGTAAGATTTGCTCATACAATTGCTCATCTTGACCGTGTTTATAAATGTTGTGTAATAGTGTCTGCAGTAACAGGGAACCCCAGTCAGCAACTCAAGAGGTACTTTCTGATCCTGCAAAATTAATGACTGAAACTCAGTAATATTTTCTGCATTGCACTGACAATATGTGCCAAGATTCTTTGTAAGAAAAGAAAAAGATGTTGATTTGTGTGGCATAGCTAATCTCAGAAGTACTGAAGCATGCTCATCTTTGAGTTTGCTCCCCATCCTCCTAGGCTGACTGTCACGAGAAATAATTCACTGAAATTTTCTGTTTAGGCAATGACAATGAATTACAGCATTGGGCTGTTCAAAGTCTTATATCTCCAATACTGAAATGAGTGCACAGATGAGTCAATAAAATGCTCTATCATATTAATAATTTATTATAGGGATAATTATACAGGAAATAAAAGGGACAGAGAAGGCCATCATCTACTTGCATAATTTCTGAACACTGAGAGATGTATTGTATGCCTGATGGAGGTTCTTAATGCTGTTTAAGAAACATTGGCCTGTAACTATGCAGAACACCTTAGAGAACTATTAACACAGCCCATAAAATACTGAGAGACTAGTTACTTATTAAAGGCCTGAACATCAGGGAGAAATAGTGAAGCTCTAAAAGTTTTAGTTGGGCTGAACAGTAAAGTTTTAATTAAAAAAAAATGTTTAAGTCATTTAACGTTAACAAGTAGCCTTGTCAATATCTTGCATGCTTTTTCACCGGTACATTTTTCATGCCCATATATGACTTTTGGAGGATCAGAATAATGAGGACAGAACAAGATCCTCTCTTCTAGAAATGTGGAACAAACTTTCTGTTAGCTTCCATAGATCCAGTTTTCATTCTGGCATCTTCCTGCAGACTGAAAAATAATGCATGAATCAATAAAAAGTCCTGTTGTACCTGTAAAATATCCTTATTTGCATTCTAAGTGAACATGAGGATCATTCACAGATTGAAGCCAGGAGAGAGCATTGAAATCATACAAATTCTCGGGCTGTAGCAATATCCTCAGTTGATTTCAGTTGAACTAGAGATACTATTTAATTCTAGATGCTTGTTCTTTTTGGGTTGCCTATACTATGAGAATAATTTCTCTAGAGAAATTACCCACAGTACCAAAATTAAGCATATGTGGCAAGTCCTGGTCACTGAATCTGATCTCTTTCATTTCAGGCCAACAAAACAGGTGGGTTAGTATAACTCATTTTTCATTTTCATTATAGATCATGTTTCCCAGTGCTCTGTGTCATGTTTTAAAACCAGTCACTGGAAGCAATGTGCCCTCATTTCTTCAAGCCTTGCTGAAGCCCTGTGACTGAACTTATGTTTTTGTTATGTGGAACTGAACTTGTTACAACAACAGGAGACACAACAGGCTCTCTAGGCACATTTTTCTTACAAGATCTCACCAGACACCTGGTAATGAATTACTGGGGCAACTCTCTGTCCTGCAGGCAAAGAAGAGCAAGGATGCATGATTACCTTAGGCTGTTCCCCTCACGTCCCCTTTCCTTCTCTTTAGGCTCCCTTGCCCTCCCCTGGATACCTTCAGGCCATCACACCAAGCAGCTGTGCTGGGCTGCTCCTGAGGGAAGGCATCCCCAGGGGCTTTGTGGGAGAGAGTCAGTGCATGGCTGCCCAAAGGCTGGTGACTGAAGAGCCTCAGGAGGTGAAGTGCTCACTGCTGGGCTGTAAATCGTGGCTGGCCCCACGCATCTCAGGGGTGAAGGATGAATTTTAAGCCAGGCTTTGTATACAGGCTTCTTCTCTGTCCTGGGACACTGATTTTGCATCTCCCTTGTAGTTTTCCTTACGCTATGGTAGAAATTCTCTATTAGGTTCCTTGGACTTTTCTTTTGAGAATTAATGCTTATGTAGTGTTGTTAAATATGCAAAGTAGTACAAGACAAAGCTTTCAGTTACTTCCACTGCATGCCATTGCCAGCCTTTTAATAAGTAATTTAAACCATTCTCATTTGAGTGGTTTTTGGTTGGTTGGTTGTTTTTTTGGGAAGAATGTTTATTGTATCTCCCTGAAGAGGTTAGGGAATTAAGGTTATTGCCACTAACTTTTGTTTTAATTTTTGTCTTAAAGGATAAAAGCTTCATCCAATGTAGAGATACTTTAATGCAGATAAGCAGACTTTTGAAGCACAATAGACATTTAAAATGTGATTTAAAAAATTCTTTACCATTATAAGAGCAGCTCTGATGGAATCATGGAAATATGGGGGGGGAGAATCTCTCCTGTTTCATATGATATACCTAGACTGAGCTTATTTACATGTATTTTATAAGAAATAATTGAATTAGCCACTGTAGAGGGTGTTCCCTTAGACATGTAATAAAGCATTCTCTTTGAAGAACGAGAATCAAAGCAGTTGGTTTGAAGCATTGTAGTCTCTGTGCTCAGGAACATAAATGCTGACTTGTGCCTTGTTTAGATTAGGCTGCATGACCTCCTCCTAGCCAGTCAGCATGGCGGGAGGGAGCATTTGCTCTGGGGTGGGGAAGAGTCCCTTTTCCTTTTAAAATCCCCCAAACCCAAACTTCTCTCTCAAATGGACATCTCCTTACTGTCAGTGCTCATGGCTGAGTTTTTTGTTTACGTGGACAGGGTTCATCCCCATTCACAGCTCCAAAAAAGGGCTCTCTTACTCCTTAAAACGAGTGATGTTTTCAAAGAACTGCTCCCTCTTAGGATGTATTTCAGAGGCTGTTGCTTTGCATTTGTGGGGAGAGCCGACAGCATGTGCTTTCCTGGATGAGAGTAGAGGCTTCTGGGGTGGCTGCTCTCGGGGCTCCTGCAAGCTGCACGTTGAGCGGGGAGGTTTGGTCAGGGGACGGGGGACTGGTGTGAAGCAGAAACCCTGCGGCACATGCGTGTGCCCTGCTCGCAGCACTGGCTGCGCCGCTGCATCGCGCCAGCTGCTGTGTGCCACACCACTTACTGATGTCGAGGTAGCCTCTGATTGCTCTCTGGAGACAGATGCATTCAAACCCCAGGAGACAAAGAACGTTTCTAAGGGTGGGGTTTTTTTTCCTTTTTTTTTTTTCCTCCTTTCTCTTTTTTTTTCCCTGGAAGCTGAAAAGTGAGTGTGAAGCGCTTTTGATGAAAAGCTGCTGGATGGAAACCCAAACACATCATATGGGACAAGCTGTTGAAGAGATGAGAGCTCTCCTAATGTTCAGTAGTCAGGGTTAGTTTGAGGGAGTGACAGTTCCCTTTGATGTCTTGGGCTCCAAATATTTAAGGAGAGTGTTGCAGGAAAGGAGTAGGAGGCCGGTAATGTGCTACTTCATTCTGAAATCGTAAGCTGTGCAAAGAAAACCTTGAAACTGTAAGAGTTAAGAAAGAAAAAAGTTCATGCCTCAGGAGAGAGATTATGAGTCCTAAGAAGCTGAAAATCAGGTAATTCTGTGGTTTGATGTTTTGATCTGCATATCATTTTATCTTTTGTGCTAATTCACTCAAGCACATGTGGGCTTTGGGTTGCTGGGAAGGTTTTAATTAGAAACATGCTGAACAGATTAACAGTAGTTGGAAATATTTGAAAACTATATTTTTGCAGTGATTTTGAAAGAAGGCAAGATGTTTACTGTTACAGTCCCTCTCCATCTTCCCTTCCCTTTACAACTGGTGTTTGAATGCTGAAAAGTTAGTGATTGATAGATCGCATTTCAAATCTAGTTGCGTGCACTTACCACAACATTTTGCTAACCTTAGAAAAGATTTTAGTGGATAATTTCATAGTGGGTAATTTAGGATGGCCTGTGTTGAACACAGGTGATGATTCCATATCAGGTCTGCCTGTTCCAAGCCGTGTTGCTGGGAAAGGGAAGGGATCCTACGGTTCCTGCTTTGATACCAAAACTGTATCAGTTTTCAAATTATCCATTTTTGTAATGGTATCATAGCTCAATTCTATCACTTTAGCTGATCAGAGCAAGAACTCTAATTAAAGCACCGCATGATCTTTGAAGTAATTAATTACTTGATATATATTTTCTCTCTTTTCTTTAAGAAGCCCTCATTTTGTACATGGTATGACCATTAATACTTTTTCACATCAGGAAAAGTGATCTGCTAAAATTTTTCCTCCTCTTCAGAAAGAGTGAGGAAGTGGCTTAAAATATTTCAGAAGAACCAGCAGATTTTCCAGACCTCTCAGTCTGGCAGTGCAGATATATATGCATTTCCAGTGAAATGCTCTTTGAACAGTGATAGCATAAGGTATGCAAGCCACAGAAGTCACATTAAACTATCAAAATGATTCTTACTAGGACTCTGGTAGTGTTTGTGCTGTCTTGATGGCAAAGAAGGAATTTTCATGTTAGATCACCCACCAGTAGCTCCATAAAAGAAATACAGGGTGACAAGGCTGGCTGAGTGTTAAAGATAACAATCTCCATCTCTACTCTGTTTAACAGTCTTATTTCAGTGGAGTCATACCAGTGTAATTCTGGGATAGTGAAGTGGAGAATCTGTCCTCAAGCACATTTGTTTGTTCTGAGCATACAAGCAGTTCTCTGCCTTCTGTTTTATTACAAGAAAAGTGCACTGTAACATCTACTTGGTGATGGTGCTAATCAGAGAGTTTATTGGCTCCCTTCAGGGGCTCTATCTAGCACACTAAATTTGTATTTCTCATATGAAAGGCCAAATCTTTCTAAGTGCAGGCAACGTATCGGTGTACATAGGATTTCCTCGCAGCCTGCCCCAGCATTTCCCACATTCTGTGAAATCGCAGAATGGTTTGGGTTGGAAGAGACCTTTAAGGTAATTTAGTCCAACCCTCCTGCCTTGGGCAGGGATATATTTTACTAGATCAGGTTGCTCAAAGCTCTATCCAACATGACCTTGAACACTTCCAATGATGTCTGGTCCAAGAGGCTCTCAGGACAGCAGGAGGTGGAAGGACCCTCTCCCTTCTAGGGTGGGGCAGAAAAGAGGATGGTAAATGTAAAAGCATGTAGTAAAATCAAAACACCTTACTGTAGTAACAGTATTAGTTGTGATCATCAGGCTATGGGCTATTCTGAGGTGACTCGCTATTGTTTGGACTTGTAATTTGATTTGGGCGAGTGTCTGAGTAAGAACTCTGTACTGATCCAGCAGACATCTTCATTCATCATAATAGTACCCACGAGATGTAGCTGAGTCACCAAGCTGGGTTATTTTTTCTAACGTGCATCTGTGTTTTATTTGATTATAAAGTCCAGATCCTCCTGCTTTTTGTTACAGGCTTTTTATCTTACTCTGGTCGTGTCAAAATCAATTTGTAATTCTGTGCTGTACACATGAAATTAGTTTTAATTTGCTATGTGTTTCCAAGGGTGACTGACATTTAATATTTTGTTCTTAGGGTCTCATTAGTACTGTGTACCCATAATCTATTCTATGGGTGTAATGACAGAGGGTAAGTGAGCTATTGAACAGCATCCATCTGTCCACTTAGTGAATGGCCAGAGGGAAAGACAGAGGAAAAAAATAGATGGATAATTGTCAGCATTTCTGTATTTGTAGTTTAGAAAAGTCAAATACACTACTGTGGGTTTGCTGTGAGCTTCAAGGATTTTGGCCCTCTATGACCCAGAAGCTGCTTCTTAGTAGTAATTCGTACACACCAAGTGACGAGAAAATCATGGCAAAACCTGTAGAGGCAGAACTGATTTTCAAGCACGAGAGCAATTGCTACACTGTGAAAGAAGTAGTGCCTTTTTTGTCCCTAATCTTTAATCTGGTAACTGCGAGCCCATCCCTTATCTGTGCTGTAGTCAATACACATGTGGGTGCATGCCACTTATGGCCATCCATTGGCTTTATTTTTGCTGTCCTATGAGTGACTTGTCTCGGGGGTTTTGAAGGCCTGTATGGTTCTGTAAACCTGGTGTCAACTGAAGTTATAGAAGAAAGTTTATTTTTTCTTCTGTTTTTTTGTGTGGCCACTGAAGTAGCTGTCTGCTTTGTCTCCAGACTTTAATGAGCCTGGAGGAAGGGTGGGAAGAGAATAAGGCAGAGCAAAAGGAGAAGAGGACAGCACACAGGAGAAGAAGCAAGTGGAAGTGTCCAGGAGAAAAAGGAATGTAGCAGCAGTAGTGGTGCAATGTAGCACAAAGGAAGATCAACTGGAAGTAGCATTTGTGTGTGCTGCCAGAAGTATTTATTAACAAAGTTCTGTAAAGTCTTTATGAAACCTACCCATCGCTTTTCTCTTTGGCTAGGCCTTTGCCCTTGTTCTCATCCTGGAAAGATGCTGTAAGTATTTCCAGTGCACTTTGAATTAATATAGAAGAAATGAAGATCTACAGCAGTAATTGGTAGAGAAAACAAAAATGCTATATTTTGTATTTAAGGAAAAAAGCAATCAGTACTGAGACCTTATTCATTTTGCTAGAACATCATCAGATGTAACTATATACTTCTCAAGTATTTTTCAATTAGCTTATTATTAAGCTGTAGTGAGTAAGTTGCTGCTTACTGCAATTTACTGCATTGAGGTATTTTGAACAGCTTCGCTTTTCAGTGTAGTGACTAAGATTGGTTGGAGATTTTTCCCAGGAAGGCAAGTTTGCTTTGTATTTGTCATCTTATATTTTTATTAAAAATACACTATTTTGGTTGTTTTTATCTGGAAAAATTAATGTCTGTTCACTAAAATAACAGTGATTTCTACTAAATATAAGGACAGAATGGATTAGAAAAAGCCTTTCATTCTGTCAACATAAATATTTACTTTAAAATCTTTGGGATGGTTTTCAATAATGGATGTTTTAACTGTGGATGATAAGAATTTAATCTGAGCATAGAATTGTATTTTTAAAAGTATATATAAACTAATGGCTATTATTCAGGTACAAAAAATGTCCCTAATGGCATAAGTCATGTAAACCTAATATGTTGAATTGCGTACCAGAGGTTGCTTCTACAGTTTGTATAGACATACGAGTTGTAAGGTAACTTTGGTTTCCATAAGAAGTTCATCTCACATTGAGATGAAAAACCCAGTCAATCGCAGTTACAGCAGTTGCATAACAGTTACTCATAGAAATACCATTATATGATCTCATGGCTACTTTAGCAGTTGGTTTGAAAGGGTAAGTTGACTAAATTCCAAACCTAGAAGGAATAGCATCTCAAAAATAGAGCAATAATGTTTTAATGGTGAGGTGCTACGTATAAGACATGCCACTACTGATAAATGTTACAGTGCTGAGACTGCTTCCCACTTCTAATTTTTTGCACTTACAGCCTTGTACCCCATTAACTTCCTGTGAGAGAGTGAGGGATAGAGGAAATGAGAGTGAAATTGTGACTTCCAGAAATGTTATGTCTTCCGCAAACTTCTGTCAAACTTACCTGAAAAGATTTCTTTATTTGAGTTCATGTTTAACAAGAAATATTGGTTCACAGAGAAGCGTTTCAGTTTAAACTTCGTTTCTTAAATGTCAAAAGAAAGTTACCATTTTTTTTGCAGGTAAGACGTTTGGAGAACTTTCTGTTGCCAGAAACAAACTTCACAGTCTTGGCTTGTTAGCAAGATTATTTAACCTATAACTCAAGTAAACAAACCTAGGAGTAGTCAGTACAATCAGCATAAATACCTTAGGAAAAGAAGCAAAGAAAGAAAAATGCAATGAACTGATTCTGAGATAACAGAAACCTGTGGGAAAGTAGGTAAAGAGAATGATGACTTATTGTAAAGCAAAGTGTTTCAAACCTCTTTTGTCCTAGAGAATTGAGAGTAATGGTGAATGGGGCAAAGTCCAACTGGCGGCCTGTCACTAGCGGTGTTCCCCAGGGCTCAGTTCTGGGGCCGGTGCTGTTCAATATCTTTATAGATGATCTAGACATAGGGATTGAGTGCACCCTCAGTAAATTTGCAGATGACACCAAGCTGGGTGACAGTGTCAATCTGCTGGAGGGTAGGAAGGCCCTACAGAGGGATCTGGACAGGTTAGATAGATGGGCCAAGACCAACGGCATGAGGTTAAACAAGAACAAGTGCCGGGTCTTACACTTTGGCCACAACAACCCCATGCAGCGCTACAGGCTGGGGGAAGAGTGGTTAGAGAGCGGCCCGACGGAAAGAGACCTGGGGGTGCTGATCGACAGCCGGCTAAACATGAGCCAGCAGTGTGCCCAGGTGGCCAAGAAGGCCAATGGCATCCTGGCCTCTATTAGGAATAGTGTAGCCAGCCGGTCTAGGGAAGTGATCGTCCCTCTCTACTCGGCACTGGTGAGGCTGCATCTTGAATACTGTGTCCAGTTCTGGGCCCCGCACTTCAAGAAAGATGTTGAGGTGTTGGAGGGAGTCCAGAGGAGGGCGACCAAGCTGGTGAAGGGTCTGGAGGGTCTGACCTACGAGGAACGGCTGAGGGAGCTGGGGTTGTTTAGCCTGGAGAAGAGGAGGCTCAGAGGTGACCTTATTGCAGTCTACAACTACCTGAAAGTGGGAGTCGGCCTCTTCTCCCAGGCAACTAGCAATAGGACAAGAGGACATAGCCTCAAGCTTCGCCAGGGGAGGTTCAGGTTGGACATTAGGAAGCATGTCTTCTCAGAAAGGGTCATTAGACATTGGAATGGTCTGCCCAGGGAGGTGGTGGAGTCACCATCTCTGGATGTGTTTAAGAAAAGACTGGACATGGCACTTAGTGCCATGGTCTAGTTGACATGATGGTGTCAGGGCAACAGTTGGACTCGATGATCCCAGAGGTCTCTTCTAGCCTGATTGATTCTGTGATTCTGTAATTATTTCAGGATAATCACTTTTTTTCACACTGTGATGTAATTCATGTGAATTGTCTTGGTGGTTTTGCTTTTCTTTGTTTCTTTAGGAAAAAAAGCAACCTGCAAGGTTTTTTTCCTCTGACCTTTCATTGGATTCCTTTTTAAAAATCTATTATTTCCTTCGTCATGTTTTTCT
Organism: Nyctibius grandis; assembly: GCF_013368605.1. Classification (NCBI taxonomy): domain Eukaryota; kingdom Metazoa; phylum Chordata; class Aves; order Nyctibiiformes; family Nyctibiidae; genus Nyctibius; species Nyctibius grandis. The sequence goes on along the minus strand of NC_090658.1, from coordinate 42,709,904 downwards.
CTACCTCTGTCACATAAAATTCCCCTACCTCACTCATTAGAGTTGAGGTGCCTATTGTGGTTACGCAAGAGCAGGACAAATGGTAAGGGCAGAAGAAAGAGCAGATTGTACTGTTAGATTGCACAGTTATTTATGCCAGGGCAAAGGACACATAGAGGATTGCTTTCCAGAACAACTGCTCTTATCTAGACTTTTTACAGTGCTTTTGAAGTTGCGTCTGGTGCTTATAGTGTCTGTCGTCACTGAGCCTTTGACTTTCAGCAGTCCGTGTGACCTGCTGTAGTACAACATTTTCTCATTTGGGGAAATGTTATTCTGCACTGCAAAGGGGTTACATATGTTTTCCTTACATTTGATCCTGCTATGAATTCTTGCTTTTGTTATGTACGTTTCCCTGTCCTTTTTATAGAAAACTTTTAAAGTAAGTTTTATTTTATCACACTGAATTAATGTAGAGCTTGTACTTAAAGAAATTGTAAAATTATATTAGAATTTATATTTAGATATATCTATATATTTACATATTCTGTAGAAAATGTATTTAGATATATGATAAATAACCAGTAATAGTTGCATGCAATATTTACCCTCAGAATGTTTTATAGCATTATATTAATTAACCAGCAGTAGTAAAACATTGATTGTATCTGTACAAATCTTAAAACAGAACAAACAAAAAACCCTCCGCATACTTTCATTTGACAATTTTTAGCAAGCAGCGGAAACTGCAGGAATCTGCCATAAATACCTGCATCTTGCTATTAAATTTCTCCAGTATGCTTTTAATTTCTACTCCCTTTGTATAGGTATTAGTTTTACTTTCTATATAAAATATAAAGATTATATCTTTATAATATAAAATATATCTTGATAATTTTCCTATATTATATAATTTATGTATTTATATGTATATAACTTATAATCTTTATATTACAAGGATATAATATGTCTTTATATTAGGAAATGTCTTTGTATTAGGAAATTATTACAAAGAGAGAGAAAGAACAATTAATAGTATGTGTCCTGTTAGTCTGAAACAAGCCAGTTGTATTCCTTTTCAAGCACCTGCAAAAAAAAATGTAAGGACTCATGTGTCTCTTCCTTTTCTCATCTCAGAAATAGGCTAGGCTTTTTGACCAGTCACACTCAGCTCCTCTCATGCCTCGTATAAGAAAATTGTACAGTTAGAAAGTTCAGTATTGTATTAGAATCATCTTTCTATATGAGAAATGGCATCACTGTTTATTGTGAAGCTGGTTTGGTTGTGTATAGGAACTGGCCATCCTTATATGTAGACACCTCCCATTTATGTTAATGGCATATGAAAATAGAAAAGGAACACAATAAAAAATACATACTTAACATTCAAAAGTTAAAATTTTTCTTTCCTTATTTACGTGCAGTAATTTTATCAGAAAGTATTATCTCCTGAAAACAAGAAATGCTGTTGGTATCAGCAATTTTTCCTTATAAATTTAAGTCTCGGTGAAAACAGCTGTTCAAAATTATTCTCCCCAATGGTCTAAACATCTGGGAAAATGTGTGAAGGGATGAGAGGATGGAAAGGAAAGGTCTGTCTCCAAAGTTTGCTCCCCATACAGAGGAGTGAAATATGGTGGACAGGCTATCAGTTACACGAGAGTGTGCTTTAGCTTTTATGCTGCTGAACCCCTCTGGTGCCTGAGCTGACTTTAATATAGTTTGGTCACTTATCGCCAGACTTCCTGACCTGAAGCAAGTCTGCTTACTGCATTTTAGCCCATCACAGCAATTATATCACTTGAGAGTTCAGCTAAGCTTGTCAAGCTTGTCTGCTATATTTAAGCAGAAGACAAGAAGGACAGGAGATAGGAAAACATGGGAGTGAGGATCAAGTGCTGCATGAACAAAAAAAAAGAATGAGGCAATAAGAATCTTAAATCTGTGTTTAACATATTCAGCCCATTTGCCCATATTGAACATGTTTAGCATTGGCATCCTGACAGGGTACCAGGCTGTTTTTACCATCACCTTTTGGACTCCAGAGCCAGTATTTGCTGTTGCAGATTCAGGGGATCTTGGCTCTTCCAAAATTATATAGCTGCTGCTTTGATACCTCCTCCTTCAAGGAGGAAGGTATCAAACATCGCTATCCTATCCAGCTAAGAATCAAAATGAATTTGTAGTAATGAAATGTTAAGTCTGTCTTTTTTGGTTTGTTTTGTTTCCTGCTCCAACATTTTAGGCCATCAGTATCCTAGCTTGTAACTTCAGTCTGTATAAGCCAGCGTCACCATGAGAGTCACAAAGTGAACAAAGACTAAAAATCTACCTAATTCTTAAAATCTCTCTTGAATAAGGGGCTTTAACAAGTCTTTATATAGACAAGATATATGCCAGATTTTCTCATGCACGTACAGAGGTGCATGACCATTTTTTGGTCAAAGAGTGCACACCACTAAAACAAAGACACAGATTCTGTCTTTTTAGCTTAGAATATTTCTTCATTTTTTCTTCCAAGTTTTAGAAAGAAATAAAGACAACTTCGAACATAGATGTGCTGTCTTACCAAAAAGGAAACCCCGTTTCAGCTGCACTGTCTTCAGCTGAAGTGGGTATCGGTCTCTTCTCATTGTTCCTCAAGTAGCTTTCAGTGGGCGAGTTTATACAAATATAAATGGTATTCTTATAGTCACATAACAGCAAGGATTTTGACTCTGCAGTTCAGCAGAGTCACAAGCAAATATGAAATGTCACACACTCTATTATAGTAACTGTCTAATGTGACTGTATATACAGATATCTTGTTTACATTTTCCATAACCCAAGAGTAATTGTGGGAGGAGGGTGGCTGACAGAAACTAACTGTGTCCTTTCAGTGATTGTTGGTCTACTGAGAGTTTTAGTTTAGTTCAAGAGTGCACCTTTGGAGCAAATCTCCTGATCTGCTGTTTTGGTCATGTTGCAAAGCCATCTTGGTGCATGCAAAGTAGGTGCCTGTAGTGAAACTAAACTGGAAGAAAAATGCAGTTTAGCAGCCAAGATTATAAGTAAAGGATTTTGGAGATTCTGTATATTTCATGTGCTTTAATTCACTGTAACCTCTTTCTCAAAATGCTTCACTTGTGCCTTTGAATCTCTCCACTGAGCAAGGAAGCAGAAAACTCTTGATAATGGGTCTACGGTCCTTGATTTCAGCCCGAAGTTAGTCCAAACTCAAATGCGGCATGTTTTCAGTATTTCTAAATGGTGATCAGCATGTGAAATACAGAGATTAAAAATAAAAAACCACAACCAAAAAAACAAAACAAACCAACCCCCAAACCAAACAAACATTAGTATTAATCTAGGCTTATTTACTTTTTGCTTTTAAATAATGCTTTTCAATATCTTGTTTCTTGCTAATGTAACAGAAAGCAGAATTAGCTTTTCTCTGTCTCCAAGCCTTCTACTCTTTGTTGAATGACTTTCAGAATTGATTTTGGTATAGAAAACAAAAGGGCTCTTATGTTATTTTTTTTGAATGATGGATTCATTTCATGTTAATATCAAGAACATCATCCCATTATGAAGCCTTTCATTTTAGAAATATTCTGAAGCTAATTTTAAAAATCTATATGATTCCCAGTCTTTATTTCTGGGGCTTCAGGGTAGTGTTGTCTGGAAACAAACAAACAAAAAAATTATGGGACACTTTGAAATCTTAAATGTTCTCTTATTCCCTTTATCCATTGTCTTTGGTTTGAAATTTGGGTTTATTCCATCTGAAAACCAATTATGGGAGCAATTGTTTCAAGCCTTGTTGTAAGAGAAATAAAAATTGTAATCAGTCTTGAAGCATCTATATCTATTCCGAGACGACAAAACCTCTTATCTAAGTTTTGATATATGCAGGATTAAAGACTATAAAACCTCTTATCGGAGTTTTGATATAATATATGTAGGATTACGAATATTTGTTGCCATGCTTTGTGGCCTGCTTATCAGCATTTGCTAAGGATGCATTGTTCAGATACAACTCCACACTCTGGGCTTAATTTCAGACTACAGATTTGAAATGCAAAAAGGTAAATCCTGCAGTGTTTAAATGTATTAAATGTAAATAAGAGAACTTGACAAGGCAGATTAAATTCAGCAAATAATTTGCTTCTGTGATCTAATTTTGGATTTATTTGGAAAAAATGCTATGTATTTAGAAAAGAAAGAAGTCAACATACTTAAAGGAAGGATCTATGTAGAAGCTATGGTGACATTTTTATTTTTTCTCATTTCTAATAAGAAGGATACTGAGTAAGTAGGATAGTGAATAAGGAGTGTGAAATCACTTGGTGCTTTTTTCTAAGTTTTGGTTGAAATAATGTGTATTTCACCACTGAGGACTGTCTGGAACACGTGTCTGTCTAAAACATTGTCTTGGGCATCTTATTTACATTACAGACCAAAGACAACATTCTCTATCTGGGATTTTTTCAGAGTAACAGTAAACGGGCAGATGGAATATATGTGCTTCTGCTTGTCTCTTCTGACCTTTCTAAAATTTTAAGGCTGCTGAAGGTATTTATATGAACTAATTAGGTGACATTTATATGAACTAAAGGTGACATTTAGATATGACATGCTAAATGAAGATATTATCAAAAAACCCTTAACTTATGTTGAAAACCTGTTAGTATTTTCATTTGTGTCTCTATAGGCAGTGCGGGAAGATCCTGAAATAGGTTGCAGTCTCTGTTACATTGATATGTATATTTATTCAGTGAGCTTCCTCAGAATTTACACTGGTCTGACATTAGCCAGAGCGAATTTCAGTCTCAAAAAGATCCCAGGCGGGACTCCAAACTCTTCCTTTTGAACTCTTGAGATGATGTAAACTCACCAACTTCCCTAAGTTGATATGAATTTATATTCTGTCTTTTTGCCTTACGAGTGAAGATTTTTTTATATGTAAGAGTATTAACATGTCATATCGAGCTGTTAGGTGTAAGTATACAATATATACTGCAGAGCCTTTCATGTTAATTCATTGTAGTCAGCAGTGGGTGTGACAGTGAGGTTTTACTAATGTAAAGAGATTAAAAAGTAAACTGTACCGACACCGCCTGATTAATTTGCTCTGATGTGGCAGCAGCAGAAGTGGGGACTGGTCTGGCATCTCAGGGCTCCTCATCTGCTGGTTCTTCCCCAGCACCCTCTTTACTCCACTGGCTCACTGCAGGGGCTCCTGCTGGCTTTGCTAAAAGTTGAGCTGAACATGAAATGCAGGTTAGCTAAGTTTTATTGGAGTGCACGTTCTGGCCAATGGTTATAAAACTGAAGCGAGTGAAAATGGGAGAGGAAGAGGCAAAGTACATGTAAATTATGCCATAAGGGAAGATCTCCTGTCATTCTCAAGCAGATTACTCTGTTTCGGAAAAGCAATGCCAATATTAAAGATGACACATGGTGACATCTGATTTATACCGTAACTTTTATTGTATCTTTACATCGTATGTGTATATATAAAAAGAGATATAAAATGTATGAATTCTCTGCTTCGGTTCGTCTAAAGTTCAGGAAGACAGAAAGAGCTGTCATTTCAAAGAAATACTTCTTCAGTTCAGATGTGCACCGAGAGCACAGTGTATATCCTATCAAAGGGGTAATCCCACATACTATTTTCTGTGTTTCTCAAGTGTTTTCAAATGTATAATTAACTTTTACAGCTGTTCCCAAAGCTCACAGCTCTTCCTATCTTGTCTATTTTTCCTCTTGTGCAGCCAAACCAGAGCACTGGAGGGACATAGGGGAACTAGTGACAGCTCAGGGGTAATCAGTCAGGTGCCTCCTTTAGGAGTTTGGGGAAGGTTGTCAGCAGCAAAACAATGTCAAGATGGGGAATGATGCTTTTGAGTGTTACTTGCTCTTACAGTTTCAGGTTTTTCCCAGCTCTAACAAAATGGAAAATTGATTCTAGGGAGCATTTTGAATGCAATAATTTTTGGATAATTCTCTTTTGCCAAGTTTTCTCTTTGCTGAGTTTACTGTTGGGAAATTCTTCACATCTTGGAGTATTCTCATCATTAATAGGAATTTGCACATTGTCAGAGATATATAACCTTGCAGTACAATTACACATGAAGCAATATTAGAGCAGCATTAAGAGCTTGAAATATGACCACCACTACGTGGAAAGTCAGATATAAGCATGAAGAATAGAATTAGTAAATTCTTTGCCCATACAGAAATGTCTAAATAATGATGTGTTTTCAAACTAAGCCTTCAATTTCTATTAGATATGAGAATTCCATTGTCTGTCTGGTTTTAAGGAGTTATTCTCTGTCACCTCTTGGTTAGGACACTCTGTCCCCACATCCGCCTGCCAGCAGATAGAAACTGGAAACTGTTCAGTATGGTTTTGGGTTTTTGTTTTTTTTTCTTACAGACAATTTCTCTCTCATTAATCCACTCTGTTGGCACAGCCAGCATATAACCAGTCAAGACAGAAAAGAAAAAAAAAAAAAGTTTAGCTACTCTCCATATCCTTATCTAATTGAAATGATACATGGCATAACTTAAATTTCAGTAACAGCTGCAGTCAAAGATTTTTTGCTAAGCATGGCTGACACACAAATGTTTAATGGACTAGATTTTATTTTGTTCATCAGAAATATGTATCTCGCTCTAACAAAAGGCTCAAAGGATTTTGCCAGGATGTAGTCATGTGACTAAATGTTGTTCTCTATTTAATACCTAAGCAGGTCTTAGTTGCTTATTTTTTTTGTTTTGAAACTACATTTAGGTTGTGTAGTCTTGCCAAGGCAGAAGTTGACACCAACTCGGAATGCCCAAATTTCAGTTTAGTTGGGGTGCCAAATAGCTGTTAATAATGGCTTTTGGATTTGAGGAATTTAGCAGATTGTTTTTAATGATCCATGCTCGTTTACCGACTTTGCAACTTAATATGTTTCATTTCACAAAACCCGAAAAAAGACAGTAAAGTTAATTGGAACCTTGTTAGATTTTTCATGTATAACTTTTTTTTTAAATGCACTGGAAATGAGAATGAATAGTTTCCTCATTACAAAAAATTGCTATGATCTAACATCCTTCTTACCAACACATCTTTATGAAGTATACAATTATATATGTTATGTCCATAATATATGTTTCAAAGTTTTAGTTAAAAGGGGTTAAGATAATCATTGAATGCAACAATAATCAGTGAAGCATTGACTGTTAATTAGGCTTTTATACAAAATAAACTTCAGTAGAACAAGAGGAACTTACTGAACTGCAATTTTTCATAACTGTTAAAAGTTATTTCTTAGGTAATGTATGCTATTAAATATGCTGTTCTGAAGGTAATACTGCATTATTAAATACATGTATCTAGTACAATTTGATAGATTCATTACTTTAGCAACTGTGCTACTTGTGAAAATACTACATAAGCCATGTAGTTGATGTTTTTAAAGGCTTAATCCAGGGGCATATATGAGATTTGTTGGAACAGTGAGGGGATGTGCATAAGTACTTTCCATCCATAGTTATGCTCAGAAGCAGCCAAGAACCAGTGCAGCTCTTAGACCAAGCCTCTGACTTGTTCTGATTTATTCTGGCTGATGTAACAGTTAGGCTAGTTTCAAGTCCAAAAAGTAAAATGTGAACTAGAAATTTCCCAGCCAGCCATTAAGGCAAGTCTTGGGAGATTTCTGCTTAGGGGAAAAAAAAATAAGGTATATAGTACAGTATAGTACTATTACTTCATTACCTTTCATTCTTTTTAAAATGATGGAGAAGCAAAGAAAAGGGCCATGGAATTTGAGGTGATATAAAGATTTTAATGTACTTTTTGATCTGATTCTCATCATTCCTGTAATATTTTCCCACTTGCAATATTTTTCCACTTGCAAGTGATGCATGCAGTCCAATTTTGTGGCAATAAAATCTTTTAACACAACAATCTATCATAAGTCTTGGCGTGCATAACACGTGAAGGATAATTCTGTTAGATCAGTATCAAACAGAGTAGGTGGGGTTTTTTTATCCTCTCTCAGCTATCAAGCTTACTTGTCATTATCTATGTGAATGAATCTCAAAGAAAAGCTTTTAAAATACTTCTTGAAATAGCTATTTCTTTACTTCGTGCATGTATATGGCATTCAACGTTTGAATCAGCTGTTACAAGTCAACAGGGTCAAGACTGGCATTTAGTGTCCACTAAAGGTGATTCAAATGCTCAACTCAAGACAAGAAAAAACAGGTTCACTAGTCATTTGAGAAATATCCTGGGTAAATTTTCAGAATTAATGTTCATGATGGTCTTCAGATACTATCTTTCTAATTTTCAAAATGGCATGGTATCAAACGCAGTGCTTCACAATTTAGCTCAAAAAATCTTCTGCTTTGAGGCGAAGGTGTAAAGTTGGCATGGTTTATTGATTTGAAAAAGGGAATGGGCTTCTTCCTTCTGGTTTGAAAGGAAAAGTTAGTTTACATTAGATTCATCCGGAAATCATAGTACACAAATTATTTTGCCAGTTATAAGACTTGTCCATCATGCTTCTCATGGAAATGATCCTGGTGAAGCGCACATAAGGTCAGGTGTTTAATAATCCCAGTGAAGTATATCTATAGTTTGTTAACATAGAGATCTCTTCCAACTGATGTTACTTCTAATTCAACCTGAATTTAAGAGTTTTAATTGGATACTCTTCTGTATTTAATCATGAACAATAATTAGGCAATTGCTAATTATTTCCTAGCCATTCCCATCTTCTGTGGATATGATGGTTCTAGAGTGTCAATGTGAGTTATTAACAATAGTTAATACTATTAACTATTAAGAATAGTAATAATGGTACCAATAGGTAACATTGCTTCTACAGTAAACAAGGGATAGACCTTCTGAGCAAGTAGTTTCTGCATTGTTTCTTAATTGTACAGTTTCAGTTTCTGCAGAGATAGATGGTGAACTTTAAGAACTCTGAATAATTCGTTTGTCTCCAGTAACGTCATGTGAAGGCAAGGATACTCTGTGGTCTCAGCAGCACTGACAACTTCAAAGCAGTATTAATCTTGGGTTTCACAATACAGATGTCCAGCTATGCTGAAATCTGGTATTTTCTGCCTGTCACATGTTCCTGTGTTACCACAAAACTGTTTGTGCAGCTATGTGGTGAAACAGATTGGAAAACTGATTTGTCTTTTTTTCTTGAGAAAGGTAGAAAAAGGAAAGGAGATTGCCAAGAGATTGTCTAATGTTTTATATCATAAACTGTAGTTTAAATCTTTCCGTACGCATACAGAGAGATTACTTACTAGTTATAGTCTCCATTTGAGAAAAGCAAAATAAGTTACAAGATTTAAAGCATCGTTCAGAAGCATTTTGCAGTTGGCTGTAGAATAGAGTGTGTGAAGTTAAAAGCTGGGATAAGTGCTGCAAGTACGTTTCTCCTGATACAAAGATGTAACTGTCCTATTGTGAATAACTCTGCTGCTGCCATTTAATAGTAAAGCTGCTGTTAACCCAAACTGACAAAAAAATGGCTTCAGATGTGGAACGGTACCAGCAAAAGTGAAAGTGAATCACAAAATCACAGAATCAACCAGGTTGGAAGAGACCTCTGGGATCATCGAGTCCAACCGTTGCCCTGACACCACCCTGTCAACTAGACCATGGCACTAAGTGCCATGTCCAGTCTTTTCTTAAACACATCCAGAGATGGTGACTCCACCACCTCCCTGGGCAGCCCATTCCAATGTCTAATAATCCTTTCTGGAAAGAAATTCTTCCTAATGTCCAACCTGAACCTCCCCTGGCGCAGCTTGATACCCTTCAAAGCTTTGTAGTGCTGATAAAAATGTTAATACCTTAGGTACTAGCAATTATCACTTTCTTTTATAAAGAGAAAAAAAAATCCATTATTAAATAGAGATGTTTCTAACTTCAGCATCTCAGGCTGTACTTTCATAGTCATTAACAATTGATCTGTGCCCTACAGGATCACCCAGAAATACAGGTATAATCTGCACCAAGAAGAGGCAAAACTCTTATTTGTTTCTGTTCAAATTTATCAACCTGTGTGATAGGGAATTTCTACCACCTTTATCCTTCTATGCATTACAGTACATCAGAACAGTACAGCCAGCATGTAGGAGCAAAGTGAAACACACAGAAGTGAAAGCAGAAGGTTAAACATATTAGCCTAAGACAATTCTAGTCCTGAAATGAGCATTCGCAATTTGTGGAGTTGGTTGCTTAGCAAAAGTCAACATCAAACATGTAGCTCTGAGAGAGGCAAGTAAGAGTGCTGCATGAAATGAAAAAGAGAAAAATAGTTAATGACTGTTGCAGTGGAGGAAAGGCTGGGTGCTAAGGCAAGCTGTGTCAGTGCCATGTTTTTCTCAGGTTCATTTCAATACTTTGGTATGATCTGTTATAGCTGGTATTTGCCTGTTGATCCCACTTCAGAAAGCAAATTACCATCATGCCTTTTTCCTGCAAAGCTCGATTGATACTGTTATTCTGTGAAAAATGGAGAAGCTGCTACTTGTAGTCATGTTCTCCATTCTGGAGAACTGGAATTAAGAGACCAAATGATGCGCCTTGCCAGAATCTGTAACAGAGCAGGCATTTCACCTTTATAAAATCTGTAAAAAGAGAAGACAGTATTTTCCTAACATGCTCCTTGACATGCACAGTGCTGTGGAACATAAAAAGATTTCTTATGAGCCAGTCAGGCAGAGGAGGAATAAATCTTTTTTCTATACTATTTGAAATGGATTTGAAAAGCTGATGCTAGGAATTAAAAATCCATCACTTTCATCAAAAACAATCATAGCAATAGTATCAACAGATACTATCGAGTCATCAGTAACATCATATCAATTTTCAATAGAGATCAGTCATACCACTGGTAGCTTCTGGTTAAGTGCTTTAATATACTTTAAATGCAAAAAAATCAGTCCACTGATATCAGAAGTGGACTTGCTTGTGTCAAACAAAATTTCTGACATACACTTCTTGTATGCTTGAAGTGTCTTAATTTACGTTCACTTCGAAATTTCAGAATTTGAATGTTGATTTTCTTCTGGAAATAGCATTGGAGGTAAATGTGAATGACAAGCATTTTTGCACAGGATTTGCATTGCTACTTACTCTAGATATGGTTGGGAAGAGTTTTGTTTTGTTTTCAAAAGATTTAATTGCATGAAATAGAAGAAAATGCACAAGAGTGATTATGATACTAATCCAGTTCAGATGCTAAAAGGTCTTTGGGACAGACGTTGTCAGAAAGTTTATTCTGGCCTAACTCTGTTGATGAGTTTTATTCTGCAGCCATTAAAATATGGAGTGTACTGCATTTAAGCTACCTGAAGTATTCATCATCTAACCAGAGAACTTAAAGCAGATCAGAGGAACTAAATCTTAAGTAAAATATGAAAAAAAATGGAGGTAGGTAGTCAATTCTTCTCTAGATGTTCTTCTGCTTGACAGTTACCAAAACCTAGTCATCTTTCTAATGGTGTGAAGCTTCTGGCTCTAGTTTGGCTATCTCTAGGGAAGTAATGCTAAAGTTGCATGAACAATTATATGTTTTTAATCTTAATCTGTTTACAGAAAAAAACATTTTTTATATTTTTGATTGCCAGCAGTGCTGCCAGCCAAAAGGTTGTCAATAGCTAGGAAGAACTGAGTACGCTTAACATACTTTTCCAGTTTTGTGTATGGCCTAGTTCCTTAACTTCCTCATGGTTGTTAGCAGTTAGTAAGGATGTTACCTTAGTGTCCACATAAGAACTGTTCCTACCAGCAGATGCACTCTTCGGGATGGGATGAAAGGTACTCTTCTCTGTGTTTATTGTCTGTTTAGAAGGAGATTCTTCCACCTCTCTGGCCAAGTCAGACTTCAAACAGTTTTCCTTTCCCTGATGTTTTTTTTTTCTGTGAACTCACTAAAGTGTGTTCGCTTAAATTTCCCAGAATTGCCCAACTCTAATCAGAATAATGAAGCAGGCCCCCCAAAATCATGGAGTTGGCTTTGAAAATGAGAAAATAGATAATGGGATGTGACGTTATCTTTTTATGTGTTGGATTGGTGTTTGTCTACAGCTATGAGGCTTAGATTTATTTTATTTTCATGTTTGTGAATAAAAATGGAAATATTTAACCAAGGGCATAACTGTATAAATCTGTGGCCTAAAACAAGAAGAGAAATGTCAGAAGACTCTCAGACTAGGTTAGCTAGGTGGTTGGCAAGTTCAGAGCTTTCTGCTGTTTTCTGATTCTTCGCAAGTTTTTTTCAGACCAACTCATCTGATTTTTATAACTTGCTTTGGAAAGAAATCGTCTCAAGCATTTTAATGACACCTGGTAGTTCTTTCTGACCCACCTGGGTGTTTTGCTCGTGCTGAGGAGCCTTTCCTTGCCAAGATATACCAGTTCCTAGATTTACATTTTCTGTGAATATGAGAGAATTCTTGGAAAGTGAAATATCTTGTCAAGATTTATCATGTTATCGTCTGAGGAAGCAGATATATTCCCTGTAACTCGGATTATATCCCCTTGTCTTCATTATTAATTTTCCAAGCAAGACTGAAAAAAAAGAATCCCAGGAATTGACACTTCAGCTTGTTTTAGTTTCTTCATTGTTTTTTTTAACGAGTGAAAGCAAATAGCATATCTAGTTTTCTATTCAAGTGTTATATTATAAAATATTAGTAATCTGTAAATATTCATGAATAAATTTCACAATTCTTGGACTTGCTTTTCTCTTTGCTGTGCTTATATCAACACTGATTCACAGAGTTTTTCCTTACAAGCTTTCATAGTTGTAGTTCACAACTTACAGTGTGCTTCATTACCAGGTTCATGCCCTCCTTACCATACTTTGTAAGGGACATATGCAGAGATAAATATCTCCAACCTATATACTGGAAAAGTAAATTAGAGCAGAGGTAATGCATTTCCTTATCTCTCTCTCTCTCCATGGCACTTTTAGGGCATCCTTTTGAAATAGGTCCAAATTCTAAGTGTCCTTTTTACTCCCTATTTGAAGGCAAAGGAAGGCTCTGCTCTGCTCTTGTTACCTTGGACATGACGGTGGTGGGTTTCCATGTCCTGACTGAGTTAGAGGCCACCTCTTGCCTTTCTAAGGGCACTTGGCAGTGGAAGCTGTCTGAGGATGAAAGCAATATGTTTGTTTTTTCTTGTTTTGAGATTGCTGTTTGCAAGATGTCTCCAGCTCCTTTATGGTGTTTACTTGCCTCTGCTTCCACCTTCGCTCTCCTCCAAAATCTCCATGAAAAGTCTCATTCAGAATGCGAAAGGTTAAAGTATAAATCAACAAAATAGACTGTGACAAAAGAATTCAAAACGCACCATTTAAACATCTTAAACTTCCAAACTACTGTGGCACTGATGCAGCAGTTAAGATAATACTTGTTACTGAAAAAAGCTCATCAAGAGGTATCAAGAAATTGCTAAAAGAGAGAAATGGCTTAAAGAAATGAGATCTAGTGAGAACAAGAAAAAGGAACGGAGAATATCTCAGTAACAGGGAGAGACAGCGGGGAAAGGTATGAAAATGAAAAGGAGATTTTAGAGGCTGAAGGATGCTAGAGGCACCCACAAAAAAAATCCTACAGCTCAAGAAAAAGTAAGTAAAAAGATTGAAATTGTGTTTACAGAAGTGGAAGGGAAAGTAAGGCAAAGAGGGAAAGAAAGATGAAAGAAAACACAGACTTCGTTATCGCATTTGTATTACTATATTATAAGCTAGTTTCTTTTTTTAAATGTAGCATGAAATTTGATATAGTGGGGTTCAGACTGCTGCTTGCTTTTCTTTTCAAAGCATTCTTTGAATATGATATCCTACTTAATTTGGGGAGAGAAAGGGGAGTATTGTTGCTACATTTCCTTACCACAGTGGGCTGGTCAGCAACCAGGTTGGTCATGGGTTTGGTGTGAGCATCCTCATGGGAGAGACCCACTTGATCAGGTGTGCTACAAAACACAATCAGAGGGAATAAAAAGCAGAGAGTTGCAGAGAAAATGTTGGATCTGAAATCAAAACACTTTTCTCAACAAAGGCTCGGGTAGCTTGTAATACTGCAAGCAAACACCTATAGAACCGAGGGGGTGGGGGGGTGGTGGGATTTTTTTGGTGGTTCTTTTGAGAATAAAAGCCAGGTTTTGTCATCAGTTACAATGCATGTAGAAGTCACCTATGTTTTGTGTTGACTCTTGTACAAAAATCAGAGAACTTTTTCTCCCTACAATGCATTTTATAACATTCCTTTTGTTTATATAGCTACTGGACTACTTCAGCTGTCTCTTTAAAAAACACTGTCCTTTTCTGTTTACTTATGTTGTTTTTTGACTTCTTATACTACTTCAGAAAAAAAAAATAGAAAAAAAAGACTCAAAAAACAAACCCACAACAACAAAAAAAACCACTCAAAATTCTATTTAAAAAAAAGTCTGTCATTGAGTAAAATACTCGGCATTTTAGACTGCCATAACTTTTGAGCCTGGCTAGTAACACTATCCTTTCATCTTATCTTCTAAGAGCTGGAATAAGATTTGATAAATACATAGAGGTAGTCTTTAAGCTGCCAGGAATTAATGATCATCCCACGGGTGCTTGGAACAGGAAAGATTCCAAAGAAATTGTCATCCTTTATAGGAAAATACTTGGTAAATCATCCTGTATGCTACTTTTTATTAGATTAAGTATATAATGAGAAAACTTTTTCGGATCCAAAACTTTGATTCCCTTTGAATTGTGACTTCAAAGCAAAGTTATCTGATTGTTTTAGAGATGAGGAGTAAAATATTGGTGGGAATGCTGGTTCAAGGAGAGTACATGGATTATGGACAGTCTCTTCCTTTGAGCTCCATGTATATCTCTGGGGAATTTGTAACAAGACAAATTACCCAAGGCAAAGTGTGCTAAGGCTGTTTTGGTTTTATTTTAACTGCCTGCCTCAGTTTCTCCATTCATCTCTACTAGCTTTTGAGGCAATGACCTTCCTTCAGTCTGGATCTGCTACAGCTAATACATAGCAGATACTGTGTAAAAGTAGGTAACAGAGGATGCTTCTGCTCTAGTGATGCTCCCAGGGTAGATAATGCACTGTGCTTAGCTTCTCTGTGATTGCTCTCTCTCACTTGATGATGTTCACATCAGTCACAGAGACAAGAGAAGGAGGACAGAGATTACAACTAGAAGTGTTAAGATCCGGTTTTCCACAAATGAGACTATGGAACAGTCTCCTGTAGATGTTTAGTTTGGTTTAATTTGTCCAGGTTTGAAACACACTTGGCAAAAAAATAGAAAATGTACAAATTTCCACACAGGGTAGACAATAATTTGCTCATTACTCTCTGGGATATTTGCTTACTCTAACCTTTGCTTTCTGTACTAGCTGTTCCTGTCAGGAACATGAATGAATGAGGTTCTTATATATTTAGTGAATCTAAAATAATTTTATGCAAACTGCTTATTTTGGATCTATGAACTGTGGAATTCAGAAGCAGTTCCCTAGAAATACATACTTTTATTAGGTTTCAACAAATCTTATAAAGTATGCAAAAACAGCTGAAGAGAGTATAGTTTAAGAAGTGTCTTTTTAAAAATAGCTACACATTTATAGGTATTATTTCTCATAGTTGAACAAAAACTTGTCTTGAATTTTTAAAATATGTTGTTAATCTGTCCATTTCACTGTTCATTTATTACCTTGTTTGTAAACCAGATAAGGTATCTTGTGAACAGTAAAGGTAAGTGTCCCCAGGCACAAGCGAAAGAAAAAAAAACACACCTGTTAATTTTGTAAAATAAAACACAAGACTAATGCAAAGGAAAAATAAATTATTCCCATCACATTTACCATCCCAGCTATTCATAATGTCCCAGAATTTAGCTACATATATCTTGCTGTGGTAACAAGAAAGTTATGTATTTTCCGTGTTAAAATATGTTTAGGTATTGTTAGCAAACATGCTGTCCATCATTAGTTACTCACTAATATTCATCTCTTACTTCAAACACTCTTGTAAATCATTTGATCAGGATACAACTCTGCAGGGACTGTCAACTATTCTGTCACATCACATGGTTCCTCCACCGTTTTTCCTTCTTGGATGATAATCACAGGATGCAAATGGCAAGTTCTTCCAAGGTATTTTCTAACATCTGGTTCTTGATGGGCTCCTCAAGCAGCTGGGCTAGACACACTGGAAGAACTTCTGAGCTACTCTCATAATGAAGTGTCTTCCTGGGCTCTTAAATGCAGTATGCCCTCCAAGTGTCCTTCAGATGTGAAATGATCTGCGTGTATGTCTTGCCAGAGAGTCCAAAGATGCAGATTATTATACAGCTGCAAACTGCAAATGTATGGTGAAAATCAAATGTGCTGCATAACCATAAGGCATGTGGACAGTTGTGTAGTCTGTTGTGATGGCTGCTGTGTTTCACATCAGCATGTAAAAAGCCAAAACACCCGAGTTGTAGCAAATAATTTTGCAAATTTTTGGAGTAACAAGGATCCAAGTAGAGGCAAAGGGAAAGAAAGTTTAGATGTTTTGATTTAAAATTGGAAATGAAAATTTGCTTTATGTGGCTTTTGTCTGTATGCTAATTTTTCTCTTTTTGGTAGGTATTCTTAGGCTGTAGTTCTATACTACAAATAGATAACCAGGGGCTTTTTATAGCCTGGTGGGCTTTCAGGCACCCCGAAGGAGAGCGTTTACCTATAAGTACAACTCAACTGCATCTTTTCTATAGTATGGAGTTTCAATTTCAAGTAAATGTGATGCTTAATATTCAAGATTGCAAAACATCTACCAGCCTAGTATGTTAACAATGGTAACAGGAAACCTAAAAATAGAGAGCATATCTTTTTGTCAATTAAATTAAATTGTTGTTATCTAACCACAAAAGTGGACTTGACAGCTATTTGTAAAGTACCTGCTTTCTGTTTTTTGTCATTGATTGTTGTCTTAGATAATCAAGATTTTTGTCTTGATAACTGCTTGCCAGAATAAAAAAAAAAAAAAAAACAGATAAAACTTGGTGAAGTTTAGATATCACATTAAAAAAAAAGTTGAAAAAATATGGGGATAAAACCAAAAACACATCTCACTTGAACAACTATTTTCCAAAATGCTTTTGATGTTTTTTCAAAATGCAACATTTTTCTGCATAAGTTTATACCTGATTATAGCTAAAACTCTGAAAGATCAAAAAATCATTTCAATTTGAATAAGTGTATAAAACTGGAATACTTTTAATTTCTGCTTGGGCTCTATTTGAAGAATTAACCTGGATTCTTTGAATTCCTTTGGCAATAAAAAACCCCTTTAAGTAGTCTTCAAAATTTCAACATTAATAGTACATTAATCTAAAATACCTTCTTGTAAAGAGGAACTTGTTTTTTATTGATGCAGGTGAAAAAGATGAAATCAGAGAAGTTACAGATAATGCATTAGGAGGAATTAGACCATTTTCTCATTGTACTTTTTCATTCCCTTGCTATAATGTTAGTATTTGAAGATATGTCAACCTGAGGTAGGAATTTGCTATTTTTCTCATTTCTGAACAAGTAAAAGAACTTTTCTGTAATAACAAATAAGGGTTTTCATTATTAAAATTCTTACAAGATTTCAGTTAGACTTTTCTCTGGTCAGGTGGAAAAAACACTCCTCAGAATCATTTGAGGTATTATAATGATGTAGAGTTTAAATTTCTTTCTTTTGTTTTGTTTTATTACTTGTTCTGTGTCTATATTTTTCTCTTTATGTTATAGATTTGCAAAAAGGTTTTTTGGACCTTTTTATCTTTTGACTTAAATTCTTACAGATACAGAATTCCCAAGTAACTGATCTTCTGATCCTGTGACTAGAAAATTAAAGTCAGTAGGTACAATTAATCTGGATATAAGAAACTTCAGTGGTTCCCTGGCAGAAGAAAATCTAATTTCCTTTCAGTGGACGAGCTACAGCTCAACATATTTTTCTGATATGACTTGCAGTGCAATGTTCTGGAATGTCCCACTGTGGAGCGTGTAGCAATCTTGCCATCTTACCAATTCTTGTAGGAGAATTCAGCAAACTAGTTTCTTAAACTGAGAGAGAGAGGTAGATTGGAGAGTGTATAGGTAATGCACTATAAGTTATGGGGAAAATGTTCCTATATGTAAGAAAGGCGAGGAAAGAGAAATAAAGAAAAGTGTAGGTGAAAATTTCTCTGTGAGGCTTTGTTTTGGAGCACCTGTTTCATTCCTCTGTTACTCTGGGACTAAACCTGGCATGAGACGTGCTGGTCTTTTTGAAGAGCCCAGGAGAAGTGCTGTGCTGTACAAACTGGTTGATACTGGCTTGCAGGGTGCATGGTGCAGCAGGATTATTTCAGCAAAGCCTACAAATTCCTTCCAACAGTACAATGCAAATTCAAGATCACTCTAAACTCTCTGCTCCTGGCAATATTTGGTTCGTTGTTTGTTGAGTTGGTTTTTTTTTCCTCCCCTAAAAGCTTTAGCATTTAAGAGTGAATAAGTATAAATGCTTTGCATAGATTTATTGCCAAATTATATCAGCATCACCTTTTAAGAAACAGTGATCGTGACTTTTCATCTTCAGTGAGGTGCATTCAAAAGTGGAGAAGAGTGACTTCTTTCCTTGTACAACTTCCTTTGGAGTTGAGCTTTGGGTTGAGTAGAGTAGTTGGGTTGGAGCAGCTTTAATTAATAATTGAGATTACTGACAGGCAAGGATACGGGCAATAACCTGTCACTCCAGAGCAACAGAGTATGTTGATGGTGAGCTATTTTTCTAGTAACCCCATGTGAATTTAAGGGTTTTTTAATAATCTCAGACTTGTGAGAAGAAACTAAGGTAAAGCCCAGCAAATCTGCCCTGTCATTTAGTAAGTAAATACTGTTGCACCGTTAGAAGAACCAGAAATAAACTATGAAAGATACTTGCTCAGAGTGGAGTTCCCCCCCTTCCCCTAAACAAAGTACATGCTTATTCATTAAAGGGTAAATCTTAGAGAAAAGGTCGTGTCTAAATTAAACAGCCATGGATTGGTTGCACATTGATTTACTGGAGAGAGTATCATGAGTCTACAAAGTCATTTGAATGTTAGACAGTTGTGAAAAGATAGGCTTCTTGTAAGTAAAAACAATTGTCAAAGTCATGTCCATTAGAAAATTCTGTTCTCTACACCAGAGCAAATCTCTGTCTCAGGTAACACCATTGCTTTGAAATGCACCTCATTTAAATTTGCAAGTAAACAACCAACAGCCACTCTCACTGCCTGAAATAAGACGACAATTCCACCTGGTTGAAGGCTTACCCCACGTGGGAGCTTGCATTGCTGCACCCTTACTCTTACCCATCATGCACTCCCGTACTCTGCTTTCTTCTCTGTCAGAGCACAGGGTGGTATGCTTTTAAATAGGTGACATTTTTACATCTAACGCAAATATAACAGTTTGAGCCATCAACACACTTTTCATAATTTCACACTGCTTTTTGAATTTACAAGCTTATTAAAATGTTCCCAGTTGTTCCTTTTGTTTGCTGGGCTGACAAAGAGCTATTCTTATACTGTGTAACCATACAAATAACGGGGCCTTGAAAAGTTCACTTGTTTGAACTTACATGGTAGGGAAAAAAGTTTCGTAGATGGAATTTATTAATCTGCTGCAAGGTAGAAAGGCTGTCCTTGAAAATGACTAGCTATTCAAGTATAACCATCCTGTTATTTGAACTGATATTCCCATTAAATTAGCTCCTGTCATGGTTTGACATGGCTTCCCATAAGAAAACTGTACTACTTAAAGGAATAGATGACATCAGAAGTAGTTTCATCAGTGCTTTGCCAGGCTTTCTTCCAGAATAGGACCAATATTGAGCAATTAGGAATGCTTCCTTCTCTTTTTACCTTGTTTTTGCATCATGGGGGTTGACACTGGATTTCTTTAGTTGACTTAGTGTAGAATGAGATTATGACATCATTTGTAAACTGGAAAAAAAGCACATACAGACAATTTATTTTTTAAAGAGATGAATAACCATAGGAATAGGATAAGATTCAGAGTTGAAGCAGCTTGCGTTCCTGTCTGTGAGCAATATATTTACTTGGCTGGCAGCACTGTTTAAAAAAAGTAGGAGGGCATGAATTACTGCCTCAATACCTGTTGGAGCTGAGCTATGATGTAGCAAGGTGTACAGAGGATGGGAAGATGTCTGCAGGACCACCGAGACCCCTATGCTGAAATAAAGGAGGCATGACTGGTGCTGAATGGGTGGTATCGTAGCTTTGTGCTCTCAGAATAATCCGGTCAATGGAAGGACAGTCTTTTTTTCCCTGTATAAAGGTGGTTGAGGGATGCGTTATCTTTGGAACAAGGATGGAATTTGGAGCAGACATGCAGAATAACATCTTGCTCTCCAGTCTGCTTCAGGGCTCAGTTCAACAACATGCTGTCCTTGGTAAAGTTCATGGCAAAGCCAAAGTTTAGCTATGAATCATGAAACCAACTGATATCTCCACTGATATATGTTTACAGAGGTTGGGGGTGTTATGATAGAAAACCAGAAACGTTAACTATTCCTGTACATGACGTCAAACTTGTTTTCTCATTATATGTTCTTAATGCTTAGATTTCTGTTCAGAAATGTTGTCAACTAAACAATAGCCAAACAAATCGGGTAGAAATATAGGAATTGCTGAGTAAGCTGTGTTGCTTTGACAGACTTGATATAAGCTTTAGAAGTTTAGTTTAGCAATCAACAGATTTCAGACCATTTTCAGATGGCTGTGAAGACTGTGATATTTGCTGTCTTGGAAAATCTTCAGAACTTGATTGTATCACTGCTTTATAAGATGAAAAAGGCTAGATTTTTAGTTTTGCGTGGAATCCAAAGTTATCTGTCTTGATGTTGGATGTTTAATCTAAATTAGCCATTGGGCCTTTTCCTGTGATCATGGAGACAGACTGCTGCAAGGGGTGATTCACATCAGACTAAAATAAGTAGTTAAGTTACGTGGTATCAACAGCCCTCTTCAGGACATTTCCTACGTCTCTGCGAAACTGAGCTGTAGGGATATTGCTGAAGGAAAAGATGCAGTGTTTTTTTAGAATTAATGCAGTTATCATTTTCATGACACTGGAGTGGTATTATTCCACTTGAAGTCAGTTAATTCAGAAGTTACATGTACTGGCCCATTTTCTGCGAGAAAAAAAACAACACAGTAAGTTCTGTTGGTATTCTGCATTGGCGTTTCATTATACTAGTGCAAGATCGCTATCTGAGCTCAACCTTGGGGGTTTTAACTCCAGCTTTGAAATTATTCCTCTTACTGCATTTAGAAAAATAGCTGGGCTTTCCATCTCATTTTCTATAATGTCAGCAAGATACATAATTTCTGTAATTTTATTTTTAGCTTGTAATAAATCAGGACCTTACTTGACTCATGAACCCCATGAAGATGATCACAGAATTTTCATCTGTAAAGTCTTTATTACGCAATTTAAAATCTTATCCCAGTGAGAGCCCTTGGTTGGGCTCATTGTATGCTAATGTTGTGTTGCCTTCCAGAGGCAGCAACTGTCATAAGGGAATGTTGCTAAAGATCTTAATTGTCTCAATACATCTTGGTGTGCTTTAATGTCTCTAAATTAATTATGCAATTTAGTACTGTTATTAAGTCTTAAATTGCATTACTTCAGCAGAAACATAAAGCTGACGTGATTGTGTGCCATAGGAATGGAAGCACCTGTGTTTTTAAGGATTATCCCCCAACATGGCAATTATTCTGTAAATATCTAGTTCATAAGGTTCGTATAGCATTTTGCTTATATGCTCCTGGGGGCCACTGAAGACCTTACATGTAACTTATGACTTACAATAAAAAGCCAAAAGCCACAATTACAAGATCTCTCAGAGACTGTAAGAAATGAAGGCCATTTCCAATAGCTTAAGTGCCTGTTGAAGCAGAAAATATGTTAAAACATATTTGTAGGAAATACACTGTACCCCATATTCCAGGGAAAGTCAGTAATAAACAACACCAAATTCCTGCTAATCTAACCTGGGGACTTTTCTTCTTACCTTCAAATTTGTCTATTGGCTTAAAGTTTGTGTTTGTTGGATTTTTTTGGGGGTGGTTTGTTGTTGTTGTTGTTTGGGTTTTCTTTACAGAACCTAGATAGGTACTTGAAAATTTTAGTATTGCTGGCACACGTCACTTTGACATTGGTCTGATATGGTTAACCTTTCCTTGAAGAGGAAAATGGGCTTTCAGTATACTCTCACCTCTGCCTGTAAAGGGAAAGAAAACAGATACGAATCGTCTCCCCAGTTTCTGATATATTTTATTTTTCTTAAATATTTAAAAATCTAAGTCGCCTCCACTCATATCATCTATCAAAAAAACCCATTATTTTCTTTGCTTCCCAAAGCATCACTGTGAAAACAGTATATACAGGAAGACCAGAATTGTTATGCTTTAGGGCACATCACTTCTACTGTGAATGTATAGAAACAATACTACTGCTCTTTGATTTAAATTGAAATAGAGAAGGAAATATGTATAGGCAAAAAACATGGTTATCCCAGCTAGAAGATGCAACTGGGGTTGCTATCAGTTCTCAAGGGAAATGTGTACTTTTATATTTTGTCTAGATGACAGCACTTCCATTACTATAATGACTTGTAAAATCACGGAATAGCAAAGCAGCACTGCAACGCAGGAGTGCTTATAGTGAATCAGCCAGAAGTGCCTGTCCTTATGATACTGCCCGTGGAAGTCAAAGCCTACAATACAGTGCACAGAGCTTCTCATCTGCACCAATTCTCTGTCCTGGTAGGGTATATGTCATTCTATTCCTTTCATAGATACATATCATTAGAGCTTAATCTCGTATATCGCCGACTGAGTTTATATACGTTGGGAGTTACTTACAGTATTTTTCTCGTATGAACTCATCTGAGTAAACGTATATCAACAACAACTGTTGATTACTACTGCCCTCAGCCGTAATCAGTTGCAAGCTTTTTCCAGTACTCGGAATTAAATAAATCCTGTGCAAAGCCAAACCTGTATTATCTGAGCAGAAGAGTTAAATGGTGATAGGAGAGCCATTGGCTTATTTCCCCTGGGCTGTCTGTCTAGTTTTAGTAAAGTATTGGCATTGGGATGACATAGTATACTTTGTAATTTTGTGAATCTGATTTGTTGATTAAATTGTGAATTTAATGACAGAATGTAGCACGACACAAGGGTTTCATGTCAGGGTTGTTATCTTCCCACATATAATTACTTTCTTTTTTTTTTCCTCCGCAGGTCTCTCCACTAGCTGAAAGCTGTTTAGCTTTTTAGTTTGTATAAACATTCAAACAAAATTTAAGATATTGATAAGGAAAAAAATGGCTGAGCTGCTTTTTCCAATACTGAAGTTATGTATACTAATTCAGTGCAAAATTAGTAACAGATCTTTAACTTTAGCTGTACAGAAAGCCACACTGCAAGTGATCTACAGAGGTTAACAGATTTTCAGAGATGAGCAAAGGTGTGTTACAGTCCCAAAGCTTACTTACGATGTTCCCCCGTAGGGGGTCAGGAGTATGTCCCTGCAGTGAGCGCTTCTCTCAGCTTTTGCTCCTCAGCCCCAGTGCCTGTGTGGTTGATCAGTTACACAGAAAAATAGTAAGCAATAAGTTGCATTATTAGCAATGAGAAGTTCCAGCTAAAATCAGCAGCTTTGCCTACACTGGTTTGTGTTATGCTAGATGTTTCTGTAGTCTGTAAATGATATATAAGTACATGTATTCAGTCAGGGGCTTTACTACAATTAGGCTTTCATATAAGGAAGTGCAGACCTCCATGTTATGCACTGAGACCTCAAATGGGCAACCTGTCCCTTTGAACGCTGGCATCAAAGACAGCAGCAGCTGCCAGACCCTGCAAAACTGCCTTTGCTGGATAGCAGAAGCACCCCGATAAAGTCTGGGGTTGTGATCCACGCCAATTAGTTGGGTATTTCACACTGTGTGGAGCTGTAGCCTGTGGGAGTTACATTCGAACCTAGTACACCCGAAGAGCAACACTTTGGGGCACAGCTCCACGGACCAGAGCAGCAGAGCTGCTGCTGAGTCACTTCCATTGTGGCGCAGAGGGACGAGCACAGGGGCTGTGGTCAGTCCATGGCAGCTCCTCCCTGCCACTCCGTCATCCTTGCGGTGTTCCCTGCTTCAGCCTGGGGCCTCCACAGGCTGCCGTCCTTCAGGATGAACCTGCTCCAGCCTGAGCTCTCTGTGGGCCACAGGTCCTTCAGGGCATGTCCACCTTCTCCTGTGTGGACTGCCAGGCTGTGTTCTGCCTTTTCTGAAACACGCTTTCCCCGAGGCACCACCATCGTGGCTCGGGGGCTCAGCTGTGCCCGGCATGGGGCAGCCCCGGCCTCCCCTCGCAGAGGCCGCCCTGCAGCTGCCCCCGCCAGCACCTGGGCACGGACATCCAAAGCAGGGGTAAATCCAAGGCCCGTTAACTGATTTTATTTCATCATTTAAAGTGACATTTGCACTGGAGGTTATGTCAGTGCTGTCATGTTTGCCAGTGTCTCCAGGGTGTGCAGGAGTGTCTCCCTTCCCTTCCTGAGGATGCCATTTGTGCCGCTCCCTCCAGGTGCCTGGGAATAGCTGCAGACACAGGAGATGGTGCTGATGCCTCCAGGGTCCTGCCCCCGGGCCCGGGATGCCACCTGCTCCACAAGGAGCAGAAATTCAGGCTGAAGACAGGCTGATGCCCACAGGCCGGGCCATCAGCCCCGCAGGGCCACTGTGGGGGCTGGCGGGTTTAGGGCTGGTGGCTTTATGGGTGGGGTGGCCCTGGCCTCAGGTCATGCCTTCACCCCGTGGCAGTTTTAAAATGATCGGTTCCTTTCGGAGCTGTAAAGATTTAAAATTACTCTTTAATTTGAAAGAAGGAAAAAAAGAGATTTATTTTCTTCAGCTCCACAAATAGATTTAGTGAAACTTCTTGCATAAAGAGGTTTAATTCCAGTAGATGCAATTACAGCTGTTGTGTCTGTAACTATTGGGTGTGGAAGGAGTTGAACATTTAATATTTTACTACCTTTTTTCTTTGCCCAGAGACATGGTTTTATATGTTTGAATATGAAAGCTGCATTGCGGTCACTGTCTGGATTCATTTAGAGGGTTGTTTAAGGTTTGTATATACGTGCTGTTGACTTTCTTTTGATGTAGAAGGGTGGATTTTGGGAGGTGAGTGTGGGAGATTATTGCACCTCTTGTCAACAGCTTATCTTTTCTCTATGCTTATAAACATCTTCTTTAACCCCATAATTTCTCATCAGAAGTTTCATTAAGACAATTGTTGGGTAATTTTGTGTAGACTTTATACAAAATGGAGTTTAGAAAGAAACTCATGATTACTGAAGTTTTCCTCTATGGCCTAGAAGGCATAGTTAGGAAAGACCAAATTATGGGACATTTCCTACCTGGGTACCCCAGTGAACAGGCAGCACATTTCCATTAACAGACTTACCATCCCTTTTCAGGAAAGTCTGTCTGCTTCCAACTGATAAAGCAGCTTATTACTCACAGCACATTCAACTGCCTCATATGATAATTCAAAACTTTACTTATGCTTTCCCACTCTCTCAGATTTGACACACCAGACACGTATCTTGTGTTCATAAGTCACACCCAAATATTTCCCGAAATATTGAAATTTCTAATGTTTTGTGTGGCTTTTTAATATATTTTCCTGTTTAATCAGTGACACTGAAAACCACAGGAGGGGGAAACATTTTTCTCAGTTGCAGTGACAGGTGGAGAAAAGGCTCTCACTAAGGAGGTCATGAATATCTTAAAACTTTTGAATAACAGTTAATAGTGAAACTGTGTGGAAGAAACAGAGCAGTATATTTGCTCAGGACACCTTTTTCAGATAAGGTTGCCTTCCATGCGAAGGGATACGTGTTTTTTCCATGCATATGTATAGTGGAGCCTAATCTCACTCTGAATGGCTGAATTGGATCAGAATATTTATAGACTAAACAGTGGATGAAAGGAATTTGTAAAAACTGTTGTCACAGATACCAATTTATGATCATGAGAAGTGAACACTCAAGATGTTCAAACCAGATTTAGATGTGCTGTGTAATGGAAGGAGGACATGAAATACTCCTAAGGCTTACTTCATCTCATCCTAGGGCAAACCACTAAAATACATGAGCTCCATTGAATGGTCCTTTGATGTGGCAGCTTTTCCTGTGTTAACTGCGCGGAGTCTGTACAGCTCAGAGGTAGATGCCTATAACTGTAAAGATATCTAAAGTTAAGTGGGGCCACTTTCTAAATTATTAATGCTTATAACTGTAATACCATATAGTGAGCTTCCTGGTTTGGTCTGTTTAGCCATGATTATCTTGTAGTGTCATGTAAAATTATACATGACATTTAAAAAACTTTGGTTAAAAAAAAAAAAATCTTTGTTTTCTTAAAAACAGAGTTTCTGGAAGTTAAGCACCTGCAAGCACCTGAAGGAATCAAAATCTAAGAGAGATTCTAATAAATTCTCACATTTTAAAAAGCTTTTGTGATTATATATCAGATACATAGAAAATATAAGTAATAAAGAACAGTTAAACTGAAGTACTCTGCTGGTAGTTGTTTTTCCCTGATGTTTTCCTTTTTCCTAACAGCTTGTGCTGCTGATTATATTCAGGCACTGTAGTGCACTTAGGAGATGCTTTGTACGTAACTGAACTGAGTTGAACACTTTTACACTGAGCAGATCTAATTGAATATTTCTAAAATAGCCACTCAACTTTGCCAATAAAATGCTGAAGTCACTATTCCAGGGTGAAACAAATGCGATATGTCTAGACTGAACAATTTTTGAGCTACGAGACTACCGAATTAAAATCGTACCCGAAATGTCTGGATTTTGTTTTACCATATGTTATGACCTGGTCGCAACTAGTTCATAAATCCCTTGGAGTAAATTAAGGTGAAACGACACCAAATAACTGGTATGAAATTAAGAACAATTTATTAATACAGGGAAAGTTGCATGGTTGTAGGTGTCTTGGGTTTCTAAAGGCATTGAGAAAAGACAGAAAAGGAAAAAGAAAAAGAGAAAGAGGATAGAGACTATGAGAGAGAGGAAAAGAGAGATCACCACCCTTGGATCCAGCGATGTAAGTTGTCTGTAGAGTCGGTAAGTTGCTTGCAGAGTTGCTCCTCCGGTAAATCGCTTGCAGGATCGGTCCTCAGGTGGCGGGCGGGAGTGCGCACCAGCATCCCAAGCGAGAAGGTCTAAATACTTCAGGTCATTTGCATGCGAGATAGGAGAGGGTGGTAACATCCCTCTTGTCTCCCCCCCTCCGCTCGCTTCCCATGCTAATTGGGACGCCTGCGCTTTGTAGTCTTAGATTGTTCTCGAAATGAGTCTGTGGTCCCCCAAGGGGTGTCTGGTGGTCATGATCCCAGCTAGTTGTGGTGTCCGCTGTATGACCCCGCTTCTGCACAAGCGTGGTTGAGGCCTTGCAAAGTTGTTGCACATGTAGGCTGGCCCCAAGGAAAAGATACCATCCTGCCTCCGCAGCACTTATCTCTTCCTTCAGCCAGAGTTGTAAATCACAGCAATTAAGGCACAGCAGGGGTATTGTTCTGTTCCCAAGGCCCTTATCTCTTGCCAGACTTGCAGGCCTCTGTAGTACACATACCCTCCTCCAGCCAGAGTTGTCAAACAAGTTGTTTAAGGCATACAAACTCTGTCCATCACACCATACTCCTCAGAACTTCAAAACAAAATGAAAACTTCTAACACAGTTATTCAGCAGCTGAAATAGATTTGGCTGAGTCAGTGCTATGAATTGACATTTCTTCATTAAGAACATTAAATTAAGGATGCTAATAAAATTGTTGTTTTCAGTCATCCTCAAAATATAAAAGTTGAGCAAGTTGAATGAAGTGTTGTGTGACATGAAATTTGTCCTTTTATTTTGGCCTTATGGAATTCCTGCTACAACCTCAGAAATGCAGAAGATGATTCGGTTCAGTGGGGACTTAGTTGACATTTGCACAGTATAGGAAGAATTTATCTTTATAGCTAGTGTTTAGAACAGACACAGGACATAATTTATCTTTCAAGTCAAAGTTGGTAAAATGAGCCTGTGCCTCCTTCTTCCATCTCATTTATTGGGATATTCTAGAACTGTTCTTCCTTAATGTAGCCTTTTGAAGCAGTTAAATGTTTATTGATAGTGCTAATTTTTGAGATATCTAATTAGAAAGCTGTACATTTCTGTAGTACCTCAACTTTTCAAAATCCATACCAAACTTCTGACCTGTGCTGTCTGGGAGCTGAGTCAGCAGCTTGTGCTTAGAAACTGGCTTGATTCGTTTTGTCAACAGTACAAGAAAAATCTCTTTTTATAAACAGACTGTTTCTTTAAGGTAAAAAACAAACCCTAAGAATGTGAAAATAAATAAACAACTACAACAAAAAACCCTGTTCCCAGCAAAAAATTCTGTTGAACTAGGTGTAGCATGTTTTCCTCTCATATCAGTGCAGAGGTGCTTTTCAGGTGTATAAACATTGCAGTTGCAATCTCTTTCCATCCGGCTTTGATCTTGCCTTGGTCCAGAATTATTCTCACCTCTTTCTAATGAGATCCAGTGAAGGAAGTGTAAGGCAGAGACACCTCTTTCAGCTTGCAGACTTTTATATACCTGAAGCTCAAGAATCAAAAGATTTTCTGCCCCTTTAAAATCTACTGGAAATAGAAGCTGCAGGGCTGATACTGTAATATGCCTTTTCTCATTATTTTTGTAAAGTCATCAGGATTATATCCATAAAACTATTAAAGTGCCTTTTATCTGTGTGGGTACACCTATAGGCATTTTTGAGGATGATAAAGGTGATGTGTTGTAGTGTTGATTTATTTTTTAATAGATCCTTTAGACAAGAAAATAAAAATATGCAACTAAGTCTCTCCGTTTTTTGCGACCTTTGTTTTCCTTCCAGGAAGACAAAAATTGACCAAAGTTCATTTAAAAAAAAAAAAAAGGACCCATAAGATCACCTTTATCTGTTGATAAACACTCAGGTGAAATACCCACCTTATTATGTATGAAGTCCATGAAATTTCTTTCTGATAGTAAGAAACCTACTTTGTGATACGCCTCTGTATGAACACAGGAAATCAATTTCTCAGTGCAGAGTCAATGTGTGCAGATTCATCTTAGCAAGTAAACAATGCAGAAATTACTATATCCAGAGTTTTGCTTTCTGCAAAAGTAGTTATTTTATTTAAAGGCCTTTCTGACACTCTAGTCTCAAGTGAGTTTTTATCAAAAATAAATAAAGAGCTGAAGGCCGCACACAGGTGCACTTCTTGTTTTAAACAGGGATTCTCATGAATATAGGGAAGGAATCATACAAGTCATAAAATATGATCTTCAGTTCTGTGCCTGGAACACAGAGCGCCCACCTGTCCAGTCAGCAGCATCTTTTAAGGTATTGTAATCACAGATGTATTTGTAATATCACAAATCTCAGTCCCCTCCTCTACATAATGTGCCCCTGTGTGCAGAGCCTACCTAACTCAAGTTCCTTGATTGTGCTGCCTCCCAAACCATGCTGGAGCTGAAATCCTGCTAGGACTGGTCTAACAGTTTAACAGCAAAGATCGAGTGCCAATGCCTAGAAGCACTCCGCAAATTAAATTTTCTAGCATAGACATAGCAATTGAGGTCGGAGGTGGTTGATGTTGGATTGAGTAGGTCCAGGTTTCATGCTGATAACTGGGATGGGGTTTTGGGGAGTTTGTTGGTTTGGGGGTGGGTTTTTTTTGGACAAGTATCCAAGAAAGAATAAAGAAGGACTAATGAACTGTATCAGCACAGAAGAATGGTTCAAACCATTGTTTCCCAGTTGTAAAATACAAATCAACCGTGTTTCCATTTTCCCTGATTTGATCCCGGGTATTTCAGGGGATAGCAGTCACATTTTATGATATCTATTACAAGTCCACGCTTATATTAACTATAAGCATCTACCTCCAAATGCTTTGTGTCCAATAGCAGCCTTTCTCCCTTTTCTAAAAGAATCAAATTGAACTAAGGTGGAAAGGTATGTGGGGACAAAACTTGGACGTGGTTGCTTCAAATGGACCTTGATGTTCTGCTTTTCATAAAGAGTAGAGTTTATTAGTTTTGTAGCTGAATATACAAACAGCACAGGCTTATTTGAGGAGTCTTGGTTTATTGTAAATTAAGGCAATGAATTCCAAAACTCTGAGTCACTACCTGCGTTGTTAGGGGACTAAAACTGGTTTCTTGATAGTAATGGCATAAAATTAAAATATAGTAGAAAATTACTGGGAAGAAATTTCTTTATTGAGAATAGCTTGAAAAGCTAATTTAATAACGAATTAGTTTATTGCTAACTAAAAACATAATAACTTGATAAGAGGGAAATTATTCAGCATTATTAAAATTCCAGTTTTAATTGTCAGAAACTATAATTCCTCAACTAAAAGGAGGCTCAACTAACCAAAAAGAGGCTTCCCTTTTCAATTGTTTTGCAGTCTTAAAAGTGTAAAAGTGACTTAAAACTGGCTTTGGTCGTGAAGCAGATTTTTTTAAATTATTATTCTGAATGGGTAATGCGAATGAGAAATGCTTTTCATCCTTTATACTTTCTGTATAAAAAATAATTGAACAATTAATTTTTAAGTGTTTTAAGTGGTTTTAAGTGTAATTCTCATTGTTCTTTCATGGGTGACAGTATGTAAGAGTTCCACAAAGGACCTTTAAGGATCTCAATTAAACAATAATTGGTACATGCTCTGCAAATGGTAGTTTTAATAGATGAGTGAATTACTCAGGTGTGGATTCACTGCTGCGTCACTGGAATGAAGTACTAAAACCAGAGCTGCTGTTTTGAAAAGTGTAGAACCATCCTTCCTGAGCCAAAAGATCGAGCTGTGTCACCAAAGACTCCACGATGTCCTTACAGAGCTTCTGCGTCACTTTACAGAGTGAAAGCCCGTTCCAGGCGGGAGGCGGTTAAATGATGCGCGTGAGCTCCCTGGCTGCTCCTTGCCTCTTTCTGAGAGTTTTGCTGTCTTTGCTCGGTGACCTTCAGTGCAGGCGCGTTTCCTTGTGCTGTGCTTCCTGTGCAGCCTGTCTGGGAGCAGTGGCAGGAACAGAGCGTTTGACTAGTGGTGTAACGGCTCAGCAAAAATGCCTAGGGAAAGAAATGCTTCAGAAAGTGGATTTGGAGTGGTTATCTCTCATCTAAACATTGATCTGGGCTGAAAGGGTATCAAAGCCTGCTCTTTTGAAAGGGTTTGCCACACTGACGTGTCCAGGCTCCTTCCAGTTAAGAATTGCATGGCAGTGTTTGTAAGACAGATAATGCATATTCCTTCTTTCCTGGCTGTATTTCATCTGGTCTGCTTCCTTTCCACTCATTCTCACAAATACAGCCTCTCTTCATTTTGTGTAAGGTTCTGTTCAGATTCGCTTCCACTGTAATGCATTGTGCTTCTTGGCTGTGCAGAGTTAGTGGAGGGAACGGCTGTCTTCCAGGAGAGTGTTTTTGCAGAGGAGGGAGAGATATTCGTGATTAATGGCATATGAGAGCTGCGTTAGAAGTGCTGTGTTGGCGTGCGGCAACGTACATGGGTAGTAAATGTGTGTTTTCTTCCATTCTGAAAATGAATTGGAATATAGTCTCAGTCTTGTTTGTTAATAATCTCAGCCTTGTTGTTGTTGTTTTGGTTTTGGTTGTTTTTCCTGAGAAACTGAGCGTTCAGCATAGCCAGTGTGTTCTCTTTCCAGTCTGCTGTCTCCTTTTTATAACACCTGGGAGTGAAATCCCTTGGCATGCTGGTAAAGGCTGAGACACTGAGAAAACACATGGAGCATCTGTTGATTCAGAATCACTCTTCTGTGTTTAAGTTATTCAAAGGGGTCTTGCAGCCTTAGGCTGCAATAGCACACAATAAATGGGATAATAATGGTACGTAGGTCCAGTTGGCACTAATTATGTATAATGAAACAGAACAATGGTGGTCAGTGGCTAATCCTTCTCCTACACTTCTGACTTCAGGAATTTACAACTTTTGCAGAGGAAAGCATGTTATTTAGGTTTTAATTATTGATATTTTTTCTTCCTGTACAGTTGTGTCAACTTTTAAAAGCAACAGTATATTCAATACAGCTGAAAATATAATGTATGGAATATATTAGGGGCTTTATTTTTCTAGCTTTTTACATTTTTTATATGAAAATTAATATTCCAAACCAGCTTTCTTAATTGGTTAGTTTGCGAGACTGCATTATTTGGGGAAGAAAAGGAGAGCCCAGTTCTTAGTTCAGTTCCTGGGGTCTGGGCAGGCTCAGCATCCCATCTCTCTCTGTGCCTGGAGGTGCCAATTCCCAGGCACAAGCAGCCAAGCTCCCTTGCTGACTCAGCTGCAGACTTATTTGTGTTGTCTTGGAGAGACTGTTATCTTCACTCCAATTTAGTACTGGGTGTGAAAAATAATCTGAAAATACTGTGATCATACATAGCCCTTTGAGGGTAGTTGTCAGCAGCCTAAAGGTTTGTCAGTACCATCTTATTACCACTGCTCCAGATCTGTGTTACACATGCACGCTTGAGTTGTTCTATTTTCAGTAGGTCTCTAAGATTTGAAAAAAGAAAAATTAAAAAAAAAAAAATTATTCAGCGATAGAAAGTATTAATAGCTTTTGTCTTCTCTTGGTCCAAAAGAGGCCTTTTGGCTTATATCTCTTATGTATCTGTAATGTATTTTAATAATTCTTCCTCCATCTTTTGTTTTGTCCACAGCCTACATGCTGACACACTACCAGTTTTGTTTCCAAAAGAAGAGTTCGTGGAGCTACACAGTGCCTAATCCAACTAACCGCTTTGATGTTCCCCACTGGACTACGTAGGTAAAATTCAAAGAAACATAGATGTTCACATTATATTTTTCCAAGTATTCAGCATATTGGGAAACAGCTGATTTTTGGTAACAATGCTCGCTTTGTGAAGTCAGGGTCTTTTGGAATTTATGGACTACAAAATCATTTATTAAGGCCCTCCAACTTTCCAATGTGTTTTATCATCAACAGACACACAACTGTAGACTGTCATATGTCACAATGTGTTTGTATTTTAAGTTGTGGGTGCTGGGAACACTGTGATGCCTATCATTCCTGTAGGCATACCTGAACTAACTTTAATAGCAGCTGCAGTGGTACAGATCTCAGCTTAGGCACAAAACCCAGCAGAGGAATTGAATAAATTCTCAAGCAGTTGGCAAACCTTGAGCTTCTTGTTATTACAACTGCACAGCTAGCAGAATAAGAGCTAGCCAGGGTAAGAGCTGGGCTGAACACATTTATGTGAATGAACCTCTATGCTTGTCTTAAGAAGAGTAGAGCAGTATCATGGTATTGGTAAACAGGAGAAAGGCGCCTTCAGGTTATTCCTGTTGATCATCTTGAGCTTCTGCACAAAGCCTGAAGTTTTCCATGAGTTTCAGACAAAATAAAAAATGTAGCCGATATTCCACCTTCAGGATTTCCCTAGAGAATAATTCTTGCTACAGTAGAGGTGAGAAACCAACAAGGTGAATTCAGTTTCTTGAAAAGAGTGTTTTCCCTTCTGGTTTTGATACGTTAGCTAGGTTTAAATTCAACAAGTCATTTTCCTCTGCGAGAGTAAACCTAGATAAAGAACTAAATTGTTCTGATAAAATTGCCAGCATTCATTATCACTTGACTACTTTCTCCCTTGTATGTTATGCTGTTTTATGTCTCAGTTGCGGTGGCATTTAAAATAATTTACATTAATTGGTAGGCTGCAGTGTTTATGTCTACGTTATAGTTGGTGTTTCTTTTACATTCCTTACACATTTCTGTAAAACTTCCGCCTCAGTTTGCATTTCTAATTTTGTGGAAATGAACTGTAAACGTGGATATGGAGCACTGGTGTAGATGGCCTGTATTTACACATGCTGGCACACTTTCCTTACAGAGAAAACAGCTCTTCTCACAAATAAAGCTAATGGATTGCTTTAGATTTACACTACACTGTCATGCTACCTCTTAAGGGACTATATGTATAAAGAAATAGTAAAATAATGTGCTTTACTGCGCACAAATGTGCCATGCATTAAAGAGAGTTTGTCAGTTCATCTGAATACGTTACATTAGTCAAGAGGAGCAGCATCATTTTGCATAGCAAAGGTACATTAGCTAGGCTGTTTGGGCTGTCAGAATCTTAAAATCTTGCCTCAAATGCAAGGGTAATGGTTACTATGACATGCATTTGTCATTTAACACAAGTAATGCTTACTCTTTAGTAGCTTTTAGCAAAGTATAGATGTCTGCAAAGGTTGTGGTACAGGTCGGCTGTCTAATACAAAGTGCAAATTCTAACACAATTGGTGTAACTTTCAAGTGTAAACTAGATAATGTCTGATCTAAGAAGAGCCAGAGGAAATGTCTTTTCTTAGCAGGTTTGTACAGCAGTATATTCATGTCGATTATTTAAAAAAATTAATGTGTTAATATTCATTCATATTTGTTTCATATAGTTATAAATGTGATTAAAAATATTTTTTCTGCATTTAAATATCTACCTGAAACTGTGTGATACTGATAAAATCTAACTCAGTCAGAAGTTTAACTCCAGAGCGTTGATGTTTGTTTTATCGAGTAGTGACACAGAAATATTTGCTTCTATACATTATCCCTTGAAAAATAATTCAAGCTCTTAATCCAAAGCTAATGAGAACTTGTAATTTTATCTATTTATCTATCTATTTATTTATAGATTTTGGTAGTAGGTTAGAGCAGAAGAGTAGCTTTGACAAAAAGAATAACCAATTCAAAGCATATGTAATTTGTGACTATAGCTGTTATGAGTTCATGCTGTAAGCAGTTGCACAATCAGCCAAATCTAACAGTGCTTACTTGCTTAGTCCCTTTGAAGTGACTTGGCTTGACATTGTTTCAGGAGAAGCATCACAGATTAGACCATTGTATATCTGTGGTTGGCGTGTTGAGTTAATGGTTCATCCAGGAGGATGGGGTACTATTATGCTTTAAAAAGATGGTTAATGGCCAAAATTAATCTTCTAGAGAGAATTTCCTCTTTGTCTTTAGTTATTTAACTGAGTCTATGCAGTAGCTCTTGATGGTGAGGAGGGCACATAGACTGGTGTTCAATTTATTCATTCATAGTTGCTTATTTATTTGTAAATAGATTATTTTAATTACTTGGAGGAAAAAAGGTGACACAAACTGGTCATTTGTCAGTTGCATCCTGAAAGAAAGTGTAATTTTTATACTAGAATTACATTTTTTAAGGGTTTGTGATTTAAAAGAAAGATGGAAATATTTATGTATTTAAATTTAAGTATGCAAAATATAATTACTCTCAGCTGAAACTCCCTCAAGAGTATAGTGTAAACAATTCTTCTTTCATTACATGCATTAAAAACTCAAGGGGAGTGATTATGGCCGAGTTCCATTCCTTCTGAAAAAACATAACTTTTCTCAACAAAGATCTTTCAGTACCTTTTTTTGGATGGAAGACTATTAGTTTTTGGAATTATAAATTTCTATTTCCTCTGGCATTTTAAAAAAATCTTGGGTTTTCTTGCCACGTACTTCACCAGACTGATCATGTTTAACTTGTGAGGGCTGACTAGTTTGCAGCAGTAGGTGGTATGTGATATACAGACTTCAGGAAGAGCATGATATGCATAACCACTTCAAAGGAAATACATTATAAATAAAATACATTTCTCTGGGGGCTTACAAAACCATTCTGTTTATAATTTAAATTACATTAAGCTAAATAAAATAGTACAGTAAAACCCTCAAGGGAAAAATACTTCATTTAAGTTTGAACATTACATTACTTCCATTAATTGGAAGTATTTTACTCTCTCTCTCTAATAGTTTATTTTTCATTGAATATATATAATTAAAAGTATTGTCATTATAACAGGAGTCAATCTTTCCCATTTTGTGTTCCAAGCCCTTCTGGTTAGTAGATCACTATAGTTTTATTTTCCTGCCTTCCTTCATTTCTCACTGCTTTATTCCTGGTAACTAACCCTCTGAGCGTCAGTGTATAACAGAAGATTACTATCGCTGTGTCACGCATGTTCAACTTAATCAAACTCATACTGGAACTGAGACTGTCAACCAGCCTGAAGTTTTGTATTGAAACCACAGAGTGTAAGACTTTTCTGTTGGAATATTTTAGGTCTGCTCGTCCAAACCATGCACCTTGCTTCTTCCAGGGTGCTCACAGGGGTAACTGTTGAGCAGAGGCTGCAACACAAGCAAGAGGATCCATTTGTCTCTCTACTGTATAAATGTAACTTGGAGGCAGAAAGAAGAGGCTGTACATACATGCATACATGCATGTGTGTGTATTTTGTGTATCTACATATTTAAGGTCATATATGTTTGTGCATGTGTGTGCATGTGATTTGCTGGTATACATATGGTTTCCTTTCTTTTCTTGCTATAAATTTATGCCTATTCAGTTTCATATGGGAACCTGATAGGATATTCCACTTTAAGTCGTATGAAGATAATATGACTTCCAGGAGAGGGTGCCTAGGAAAATATTGGAAAACCTCAGTGAGCTATCTAATTGTAGGAGTGATTTATTCCACCTTCCTTTTTCACACCGTGACAAGAGACCATACAGGCTGAACTAAATCAGGTTATCATTCTTAACAGCATGGAAGGCAGTAAATCTGTAGTGCTGAGCTCCTCTAATATCGACAGCTTTGCAATATGGGTATCTGTAGAAATAGTCTAAGCACATATAAGCTTACAGAAGCTGAAACAGGTTGTATAATAGAAGCAGGCTAGTCCCATATGCAATACTTATTCCCACTTTAGAGTCAGCTTTAAACCAGCCACTAACTTCAAGTTAATCCCCATTTAAGGTCTAAAACAAGCTCTGTGTTTCATATAAATTCATTTCAAGCGATTAAAAATATTTGTCCCATGGGAAAGTAAATCTGTAACAGCTAAATATTAACAATATTGAAATATAAAAAAGAAAGAAGCCATGCACAAATTTCCCCTAACTTATAAAATGTTTGCTTTTTTTTTTTTAAAGAGCACTTTCAAAAGGCAATAGTAATTAAAACTAATGCTGAACTGAGTAAAAACTTTGTTGACCTGAGAGTTTCATGTTAGACTGAGTAAACCTTGCAGGGGAAAAAGGTAGTACCAAAATATCAAAGCTTAGACATATTTCCTATTGACTCAGAACCTAAAAGTATTATGAACAAAGTAAGAAGACTTAGTCACAAAAGTCTAAAGAAATTACTTCTTCAATATATTTTCTGTGATTTTCATTAATGCTTAAGTTCACAGTTTCATTGTATATCCTTAGGAAACATTTATTTTTCCTTTCTGCTTTATAAGATTCTTTTTTTTTTTTTCCAGTATTATTATCTGTGTTTTAAAACTAGCTTTTGTTCCTACTATAAACAGTTGCCATGTGATTAAATAATAAAGGTAATGAACTCTGTAATGAAATACCAAATGTGCTATACTGTGGCAAGTAGGAATTGATCTGAGTTTTTCTGTGTTGTTTTTAACTTTCTCCAAATTGGGGGTACTGGTGAATGAAAACCTGGATGTGAGCTGGCAACGTGTGCTCTCAGCCCAGAAGGCCAACTGTAACCTGGGCTGCATCAAAAGAAGTGTGACGAGCAGGTTGAAAGAGGTCATTCTGCCCCTCTACTCCTCTCTCCTGAGTTCCCACCTGGAGTACTGGGTCCAGCTCTGGGGCCCTCAGCACAGGAAAGACATGGACCTGTTGGAGAGGGTACAGAGGAGGGCCATGAAGATAATCAGAAGGAAGTAACATGTCTCCTATGAGGAGAGGCTGAGAGAGTTGGGATTGTTCAGCCTGGAAAAGAGAAGGCTCCGAGAAGACCTTACTGCGGCCTTTCAGTACTTAAAGGGGGCTTATAAGAAAGATGGGGACAGACTTTTTAGTAGGGCCTGTAGTGGTAGGACAAGGGGTAATGGTTTCAAACTAAAAGAGGGTAGATTTAGACTAGATATAAGGAAGAAATTTTTTACAATGAGGGTGGTGAAACACTGGAACAGGTTGCCCAGAGAGGTGGTAGAAGCCCCATCCCTGACACATTCAAGGCCAGGTTGGATGGGGCTCTGAGCAACCTGATCTAGTTGAAGATGTCCCTGCTTATTGCCGGGGGGTTGGACTAGATGACCTTTAAAAGTCCCTTCCAACCCAAACCATCCTATGATTCTATGAAACTTATTCAAAAATAGTTTTCATTATGCAATTAAATTACACCATGATTAATTCATTTTTTTCCTTTCTTGTCTTCTACCCGTTTCCACCAACCTTAAAGTTAATAGAGAATAATTTTATTTTTTTAATAAATGTATGTGCATATATTACCACATATTTTGTTTAGCTCTCTGGCTGGGATGGATGTGGTGGGCTGAATAAAAAGATAGTTCCTCATTAAAAATCTGAAAGTGTTGTGCAACAGAAATCCATTTTTCTGTAGGCAAATGTATGCTTGTATCTCTAACTAAAACTCAACATGCGAAGGTAGTTCAGGTCCTACTCTCAGGGCTGACTGCTTGATCATAACAAAGAAACAAAAGCCCTTGGAGAAATTCAGGTTGGTAGCAATCACTGGAGAGGTGGGGTGTGAGGGCAGCAGTCTCCCCATCCCCTTCCCTGGCTCCCACTGCAGCTGCGTCCCCTTTGTGTTGCTGCTCCTCTCTAGCTAGACCCACAGTACATGAGGTGACAGTCACATTCTTCTTGTAATACCTCACGCACAAGGACTTAAGGAAGAACTTTTATTCATTATCATAGTGATATAATTTTAGGATTTTGCTGAAATGTCTACATGTAGTTGTCATAAAGGTGCATAGCTAAAGCTGCGAGGTAACTGGTGTTTCCTTTAACAAGGAACGGCATATGTACATATGATAACACCTTGCCTGGTCTGTTTTTCTAGTTACATTGCTCTGAACAACAATCTCATCTCACATTTGTGCCTTTCATATTGTGTCTCATGATGCTATAGCACTGTCTTGAAATATCCCCTCAAAATCATACTCTTTTTTTATTTTTATTTTGAACACTGTGATGAGCAAGTGAAAATGAAAGATTGCAGTACTAAAGTCAGGCATACTTCAGGATGTGTTACGTTAGTTAAACATATAAAAATGTTTTTAACACACATATATAATGTAAAACTGTGTTTATATAGATGTTAGACATCTCTTTCTTGTTTTCTTATTTAGCCTATGAGTTTTCTGGGGAGTGTATTGTGTTTGATGTGTTGGTGGCTGCTATCAACATACAAATAATAAAAGATATCATAGTGGAGGTGTCAGTCCAACTTTGAAGCAGAGAATGTAGGGGGAAAGGAAATGATCCAAACAAAGAAGCCACATTTGTACTTCTTCCCTGGGATTTTTCAAACTTTTTCTGTTTTAGACATCAGAAGAATAAGTGATTATAAAACTGAGCTATGTTCAGTTCTTGGGCACAGTGTATCCCTTGTGCATGAAAGCTAGGGGGGTTCACAGTCACCTCTAGCAAGATGGTCACTGATGATTTGCCTGGTGCTGGGTAAATTACAAAGCTTGTGCTTTCATGCCAGTGCATATCTTCTGAAAAATGCTTGCATTATATTGGGATACTGTTGCAGAGCTGTTCCTACCAAGCAAGGTGCCAAGGGCCAATTTCCCAAGGTATAGTGACTCTCAGCGTTGGCCCCTGTATTGTTTTAAATCTAACTTAATGCAGTTGTTTGCATGTGACAAAAAAAAAAGATTCCTCAATGTTCAAAGCATTTTAAAATCTCAGTTTGTTCAGTGAGGATTTTCAATAGGTGACTTTGACTGAAGCTCATTGTTTCAGAACAAATTAAGCAGGTCCTAACTTAGGCATGCAGCATGCACTGATACAGTGTGCATGAGAGAAGAGTTAGAATCACATTCACTGCAACCTGTAATTACTTTGTTGGTGAGTTCGTAAAACTTAATAGAAATGAAGTGTTTAATAGAAATGAAGAAATTAATAGTGTGCCCCTACATTTTTCTATGGAAGATATTCCATCTCTTATGTTAACTTATATTGCAGGTTGACTGTGTTGACAGACTGACACTAAGGAATGGAGCTTGTGAAAGATTGTGTCCTAGGTGTAAAATGAATGATTCACTATGATTCTTCAATTTCAAACTTTTCTCAAAATTAATTCATTAAAGGATTCCTTTAATTATTTAAAAGAATTGTTGTTGCTTTGATGCTTATCTTAAAGTGAAGCGAAAAGTATTTTCAACAACAGCACAACAAATTTGCAGTGTCACACTGTGGCCCAAGGGATGCCCAAGACAAGGTATTACAGCCCTTGGGAAAGATAGAGAAGTTGTACGACCGAGAGCAGAGCTTTCTGTGGCATGGTGACAAGGACTCAGACTCAGTAACTCAAATGTCCTCTGCTTCTATTTGTAACCGGCAGTCTGCCCAAGCATTTTCAAGATTTGTTTCAGTTTGTGCTCACTTTTTAGCATTTGCCTCCTAGATTTTTCTACTGCTCTGTGACATCTGAGGAGTCTGATGACCAGAGTCTCAAATTCTTGTGTCTAATCATTGACCGTTTCCTACGTAATCGCTAGGTGACAGAGCTGCAGACAACACAGCTTACAAGAGAGGACTTTTCAGCCTGATTTCTGATTATCAGGTGACCTCTAGGCACCGCTCTGTACCACTTCATCTAAGCTTATTGCAGCCCTGGTGTGACTGTGAAAAGGGTTTTGAACAGCTAGAGGCTCAAGTGCACTGAAAAACTTGCACTGGGCTGCTCATCAGCTGGCATTTACCAACTTGACTGACTTGTAAAAGAAAACTTGAGAAGCAACGTTTTGACACACAATTTTTCAGTGACATTTGTTTTAAATGGATAGAATGTCCGTCTTCAAAAGTACTGAGCCAGATCTTCAGGCTGTGTTACTCTGAATAATTTTTAGAAGTATATCTTCCCTTCTGAAACGTTAGCAGACATTGCATGGTTAATAAGAACTACGTGAACTTAAAGGTGTCTGAGGAAAGAAGCAACAGGTGTTTTGTGTCAGTCTTTTTTTCATATGGGGAACATCAAGTTGAAGATTGGCTGCGATATACTTTATTGTTTTATTTCTCTATCCACAGAAAATGAGTTGCACTGTATACCAAGGTATTACCTAGCACATCTTGGGGAGAGGATGCGGACTCTTAAGTTTCTGGTCTTTTGTTTGCCCAAGCCAGTGCCTCTTCAATGAGCTGCATTTCTACTTTCTCCACACTGCATCCATTCCTAGTGATTCCTTTTCCTCTAAATAGCAGCCGATAGATAATAATTATTATTATCTATTATTTTTATGCATCTTTTTGTGGAACTATTTGGATTCGATGCCTAAAACACAGTCAGGATTAATAAAGATTTAAAGTACTGACAAATCCATTTTCATGTTACTCTTTTTGGGGAAAACTCAGAAACCTAAGGACTATCAATCCATACATCCCTTTTTCTCTCTAGCCAACATGTTTTGCATTAACAGGGGTTCTATTAGCAATTTTTTGGTTATCTGTAATTTCTGAATTGGCCTTTGAGACAAACTGTGCCAAGTAGCTACCAAAAATTTATAGGGTTGTGTAATGCATTAGATGTCATTAAATGTTTAAATTAGATCCCTAGTGCACACATGTACAATTATTGCTACTTGTAATATGTATCGACAGCTTTAGCTCTACAAATTTAAGCTCAAGCTCTGAAGTAGCTACTGTAATTAATTTGCTCAAACCGTTTTCTCAGTACACGTTGGGATTTGTTGGAGAGGGTTGATAATTAGTGGGATATTTGCAGAGGTTTCTTCCTCTGTTCAAAGATAGTTTTAAATTTTATTTCAGTGGTTTCAGTGAGTCTGATTAGCTTTTGGCAATTTAAAGAAATGAAAAGAGCAAATCTTGAACTGGGAAGAAATACCTGTATTCTTCTGGGCCCTGATTTCTGCTAACACTGCCTGCAGAGTAAAACAATTCTACAGGACAGTGTCTATCACTTATACTAAAATAGAGAATCAAGGAAATAAAGCTTCAAAACCTTCAAGACAAGAAGGTAGGGAGCTGCCTGGAAAACAGAAATATCTTTAGAAAAATGATTTCAAGTTGCTAGGACTTATTTTTAAGGGTGGGGGGAGAGAGAGAAAAAAGATGTTATATTTAATAACACTTAGAGGAGATAGGACTTCATCTTTTAGAAGTCTTGTGGAGGACCCCTGCATGCTAAGCTACACAGAATTTAATCTACCTCTGGAAGATGAAAGGATGAGGTGAGCCTGCCAGAATTTAAGCCTCTGCTTCCAGGGAGTCTAGGTTTTTCTACCTTAGTGATTAGATCTCAAAGCTACTTTCTCTGGCTATAAATCCCTTTAAATCATTGCTTTAAAGAATTGTAAACAAAGTGACTGTATCTCCATTTGTTTGTTTTGTATGTATGCATTTGTTTATTTGTTACATTTGCCCTTATGGTTACAAGTTTAAACCAGTGGAATCCTGTTGTTCTACTTTTCTGAGGCTTAAATAAGCATATGATAGTGGAAATACAGAGAAACAGGTCACTGCTCT
This sequence comes from Nyctibius grandis, assembly GCF_013368605.1. Taxonomy (NCBI): domain Eukaryota; kingdom Metazoa; phylum Chordata; class Aves; order Nyctibiiformes; family Nyctibiidae; genus Nyctibius; species Nyctibius grandis. Next base: position 42,667,167 of record NC_090658.1, on the reverse strand, counting down.
TGGTCTCCTATTAACTTAATAGTTAAAAAAGGCTGGACTTTGTATTCAGAGTTTTATATATAAAGCAGTATTTTTTTAAACAAATATAATAGTGTTGTATACAATTAATATGAATGAAAGCATCTTTTTTCTTGAAATTTATGATGAAATATCATAGCACATATTTTCATTTTAGTGACAGTCTGTACATTCCCTATCATCACAAGGTGACTTTTTAAGTTAAACAGGATCAGATATATCAAATGTTTTTGCATGAAAGTTTTTTTATTTTAAAATGATATTTATTTTTTTCATTGACTCTTGACAAGAACTGGTATGGTTCCCCAGGAGGGGGGTTCACCAGCTACGACTGATCAGATCGCAGCCCTCCTTGGTCAGCCCTGCCCAGGTGGCACAGATCAGAGCTCCCTAAAAACTCCATGGTCAGCCCCAACCATTAGGGTTAGAGCCCCCTAAAAATAATTTCCCTCCCAGTGCACTCGGGAGCAGGTGTTCCCATCCCCTGTGAAAGGTTCTTAGTTGATCCTGGAGATGAAGATAAAACACAAACGAGGCATGGTATTGATTCACAGTTGGCTATGTTTACTTGGAGGATGATATTCTATAAGTGGACAACGATATTTCGTGAAAGAGGAGGAAAGACATGGAAAAGAAACCAAGAGCAGAAGGAAAAATAAGATGAGATTACGGACAGTATAGCAAGGATAGGATAGTCACCACCCAGGATCCAGTGGCATCCCGCAGGTCCTCTCTTTGTCTTCGGTGTTCGGTCTTCTGGTGGTGGTCTGGCCCCGTGTCTTGGGGCTGGTCTTCCTTTATACCATGTAGGTAAGGGAGTGGGTTTCATCGTCTTGACAATGGTGTCTTGGCACCAGTCTGATTACAGTTTTGCATATGTGCATTTGTCTCGTGCTGTTTATGCACCTTAGGTCTAGCTCATCACTCAGCCTTCGCGTGGTCGTCTGTAGTAAACAGGATGTTCTTGGTGGGCTGCTCGATCAGCCCCGACAAAGGTCGGCGACTGATAAGCAGAAGAGCGGTGTGCTGCATCAACAAGCTTGTGGATTCCACAGTTCCGCTGTCTTATCAGTCAAGCTGGCGCACACAAGCAAACTTTGAGACAATCACTTTACATTTCAGTCTCTCATAACTCTGAATTTTTCATATAGCATGATACAAATAACCTAAACAGTGACTTGTTGCATCTAGGAATGAATTGTTTCTGTGAGCTATCTAGTTATATCAATTTTCAGAACACCATCAAAGATTTTCCCACGTAAAAGCATACAGAATAAGTGAGACTTCAATGTTTTGGTGTCAGTACTGCTTCCTTTCCAGCTCTTTTCAGTGGTCTTGGGTGTTAGTGAACTATACGTTTAGATTTTTATGTTTTCAACCTTTGTGATTGCTGTCGTGGATGGAAAGCACATGCCAAATAATAACCAGATCTTTATTTTTCATTAATTAAATATAAAAATGTATATAAGAAAATAAAGGAGAGTACAAATTGATTAATGGTTTGTTTTTATAAGACAGATGGAATAGCACCATCTTCGTGAAAATTGCGTGGAGAAGTAATTAGGTTGTGGGTTTCTGGAAGTGTCTAAAGGAGGTTAAACTTTCAACAAGAAGTTTTAGATTATTTTTTTAGAATAAAATAACCTATTTCTGGGAGTTTCCTGACCCAGAATGCCAAACTTACTAGATGTCGGTAATGGCTGTAAACTCAGTTGTAAGTGAGGACTGGGTCAGAAAGGAGAAGCACGTGGTTTCTGAGCTTTGTGCCAGTGGGAGGGACATGAACCCAGGATTTTTCTGCCCCATTTACAGGAGCTGAGTAGCAGCAGCAGCAACAGTATTGCACTGGGAAAAGCTGTGCATTACTTCATTTCTCACCTTTCTGCAGATGTATGAAAAGCAGAGTGGTCAAGATATTCCACCTTATCTATTTTTCATCAGAAAAAAACAAGTACAATCAGCTCTTTTATGTGTGCAAACACACCTCTTGGAAAAACACGGGCATCTGGCTGACAGTGACTGAATAGGGTTATACACATGTTTCACAAATGTAATAGACCAAGGAAGCAGAACATTTATATGATACTGTTAATCTCAGAGTAATACAGGTGACTTTTATCTGCAAGTTCTGATATGTCTGGATAGGAAGCATGGATAAACTGTAGGAGACTGCCAGCTCAGATCAGATCTCAGCAGGCAACGACTTGAGAGCACAGTTGTCTGAAGGCAGGCATGGCTCTCTCTTATCCCCAGGTGCAGATGCCTGTATCAAGGTATCTGTTACCATGCTTAGCGCTCCACAGAGGTATATGACAAGTGGGCAGGAGTGGATATGGTCTAAGCTTCAATATGATTTTAAAGGAGTTTAACTAATTGTCATAGATTAGTATTGCAAGGAAGAAATTCTACAAAATCAACATGATGGACATGTGATCTGTTCAAAGCATGACTTCTTAGAGCAGACTGCCTTAGAACAAGCTGGCAGGTGATACAAAGGATAAGGTTGCTGTAGCACAAAAATGACATGACGTGAAAGTACAGCTCTCTAATGACAATATGATTTCATTATTCCATTTTAATAGTTGAAAAGTAAATTCTGGTGTAATATTCTTCAAAAGTCACTAGAATAGAAATTTTTAGTAACAACACTATGCTCAAGGTCCTTCCTGATCTCTACACTCAGGATCAGTCACTCTAAATGTATGATTTATTTAATTTTTTTAATAAAATATTTCCTGTTACAAGGGCTGAAACAGGAAAACAGTAGAACATACATTGAAACTCTTAATCAGGGGTTGTTTAGAGACTTTTCTAAATTTGGATCATAATACACACTCTTACCTAGTAAGCAGTAGGGTTTGGAAACACAAAGTACATCTTGTTTTATAGTGGACATGTTGGTTGCTTGCTAGATGCTGTTCTCCATCACTTTTAATGCTGTCCTTCCCATAGCAATATTGTAATGACTTTTGGATATGAATTGATCACTTATCACATATGCAAAGAAACACATCCAGTATTGTGCTCTGTTGTGGAAGGGGTTTCCTGAAGCATTCACACTGCTAGGGAAGGATAAAAAGTGTTGAGGCAAGGTTATGCTTGTTCTTTGTTTCTGTGGGAATTCATTCCTTGTGTTCTGGCTAATTTCTAGGAAAACTTTCTCTACTTCCCATGTGATCAGTATCCCTGAGAAATTTCTATTATGCCAAAGAAGTAAAGTCATATGTTTGTAAAAAGACCAAGTCCCTAGAGGACAATTTGAAATATTATTCCCAAGTGGATCAGCCTGAACAATGCATTGCCAAAATTTAATCATGTTTAGAGACCTGCTCATTAAGTAATACTGCCATTAGTGTTCATGACATTTTTGTTGTGCAGCTGAAAATATTATGCAGTATTCTTTTCTATTCACTATTGCATGCTATGTAACAGTAAAGTCCTCTCTTTGGTTCTGCATGAAGTTTACTCTGTAAATTGCTTTCCTTCAAACACAAAACTTCTGCCATCTTGTCTCTTCCTTCCTAGTCAGTCTGAATAGGGACAGGTTAAGGGAATTTGTCACAGTGGAAGCAGTGGAAGAGCTTCAGTAAACTGGTGAGCAAATAGATTAACTCTCACTGAACTCCGTTGCTGCTCATGAGCGTGTAGGAGGGAGATACTTTGAATGAAGGAGAAAATTGCTTGGTTTTCACACATGGAGAGGCATCAGAAATCTCCACCTTACTCAAGATATCTTATATGTCTAGGAAAAATCTCTGATATACTACAAATGCTGCTGCCACTCACTCAGCCATTAGGAAGCCTTCCACTAAATTTTAACCTTCGATGAGGTGGAGAAGAAATATAATATTTGTAAAAACAAAGAATTAACCAAGTGATATTTTACATTTATATCAGTTCTATTTGTTGCTGTTTCTGTTGGAGCAAGGTTACCTTTTAAATAAGCAAAATACTAACTCTAGCTTCTCATCCCTTGAAAATGAAACAATATCTAAAAAGTACCTTCATAAAAGTATCATCAACATGATATCATACTTGTATCTTGTGAATCTGTGCAACACTTTTATTCAGTCTGCAGGCCAAATGACTATTGCTATCTCTTAGTCCACTAACTTTGAGGATTCAGGTAGTCAAAATAAGCTCCTTCCATCTTCCATGCTTTAATCTTCCATGTTTTATTACTGGTAGCTGAGACTCTTTGAACTTACTGTCAGTCCATTATTATTCATTGCCTACTTATGAGGTCTTCAATTATACCTACGCTTTTCACAGGTGCTACCAAAGAAATCTTAATATAATAGGTTTCAGAGCTAGCTAAAGCTACATACCTTCAAATGCTAGGAGTATTTTATGAAAGTTCAGAACCATATTCAGCCTAAATATGTATACAGATTTATATTTTTTAAGTAAAGAAAGAAATAAATCTGAATGATTTTAATTCTATGTAGGTAGTGTATCAAAGAATAGAGCTAATGAGTGGATGGCAGTGTTGTCCGTAGATAAAATAGGAACAACCTGGTTTCAATGAAATTTTCTTGGGGGAAGCAGGAGGAGGGAGTGAGAGCACAGATTCAGAAAGCACCATCAGGAGTATGAAAAAATTGGCCCACCTCAGAAAAAAACAATTGCTTGAGGCACTCACACTGGAGTGGTTTAGTCTGGAGAAGAGAAGGCTTCAAAGAGACCTTATTGTGATGTTTCAGTACTTAAAGGAGTTTATAGGAAAGATGGAGAGAGTCTTTTTACCAGGGCCTATAGTGATAAGACAAGGGGTAACGGTTTTAAATTAAAAAAGGTAGATTTAGATTAGATATAAGGAAGAAATTATTTAATATAAGGGAAGGTGAGACACTGGAACAGGATTCCCAGAGAAGCTGTGGATGCCCTATCCTTGGAAATGTCCAAGGTCAGATTGGATGGGGCTTTGAGCAACCTGTTCTAGTGAAAGGTGTCCCTGCCCATGACAGGGGGGCTGGACTAGATGACCTTGAAAAGTCCCTTCCAACCCAAACCGTTCTGTGATTCTGTGATTCATCTTGTGGTTCTACGTAGGAGACAGTCTTTGCTTTAAACCAGTCAAGTGGAAGGTTTGAATCGATATCTCTGTATTATCACGTAAAATCTCCAGACCTTGTGTTAGTAGATATTCTGGTAAATATAAGTCTGTGTATCCTATTTATACTTTTAAAAAATTAAATTCCACTTCTCTCCTAATGAAGAACATAAAAATGCAACCGTGATCTCTCAAATGTTTTTGGGTGTGTGAGGACATTTTCCGATAAGATCTACTTGGGTATGCATTTTTGTTTTCAAAGGTGGTCTCAGCACAGGAAAGAACATTTTACTTTCTTTTCCCAGTTTTCTGATTTAAAGAGTGGACACAATAATATCTTTTTATGAACTCTCAGAGAACTCCAGAGAATGTTGAGTCATGTGCTACTACATTTGCTTGTATTACCCTAATTCTAGTTAAGAAATGTGTTCTTGGATCTGTATAATGATTTTGACCTGCATCCCATTTTGTCTTTTGAGAGAAACATTATAATCACCAGTCTGCTTTACCCCCAATCTAAGGTGATTTCATAGACCCTTTGTGAGGGCTTAATATGAAACTGTATCCCCCGATTGCTCTGTTTCTGTGTGAGCCATTTTCAGACTTTCCTCACACACCAAGGATACTGCACTTATGTAATGCAGCAAACCCTCCTGATCTGCCAAGGTTTTAAGACCAAGCCCTTCAGTTTCTCCAGAAATTTTCAGATGGGCTCAAGATAAATTTTTAAATCTGTATTGTTAAGCTCATTTAAAGCACAGCTCTTCCTGTTACACTAGGGAAAAACACTGGCTGCATTTCAAAGTTTAAAACATATGTTAGCATTTCTTAGCTTTTCTATTCCTGTTCTTACTTTTCTCTTTCATCATTTTAATGTAGATATGCTAAATGGATTAGCATGTGCTCACTACAAATCAAAACCTTCGCAAAGGGGACCCTGTATCTGTGGACTTCTGTGAGGAATATTGATAACCTTCTGCGGCCCATGTTTTCAGCCCTATTTTCCATCTTTTCAGTTCTGTCAGCCACAGAGATGACTGGGAAATATAGTTAACAGAAGCATTGCTATCTTATTCCCAAGTCACCACCCTGCTTTGTTTTTTTTAATCTTATATAGAGTAATCTATCCTAACTTGAAAACTCTGTGTGGACAGGGACAAAAAGAAATGTGAAAGTAGCAGATTAGTTTTTTTTTAAAAAAAAAAGATGAACAAGAAGAAATTTTGCTTTAATTTTTTCCCTTTGGTAGAGAGAGCTGTAATGTTTTAAATCTCATTTTCTTAATGTCCTAATCCCTGGGACTGTGAAGAAGTTTTCCTCTGACTTTTTTTCTTTAAGATTTTTTTATATATATAAATAGAGCTATTTGAAAGGTGTTGTCAGAGTCTATCTTTCTGTGCTTGCAGAGAGATTCCAGGAACAAGAGGACAGTTCCCAAAAGACCGTATCTCTATTTAACCGGAGTTAAGGCTAGTTACACCAGTGATTAGATTAGCCTATCACACATACTTTTCTTTCCAGATTAATTTCCTGCATGATTTTCATCTGGTTTAGATAACAGTTAAATTATGTTTGTAGAACTTCTAATCCATGACTATGAAATATTTTCCTAAATAATACATTATGCCAGCACCTAATCAAAGTAGCTGAGCCAAGGATGGATCCAATGGCACACTGATTTTGGAGGAGTAGCGAAGAAAGTGGGGAACTGCCTTGATTTTCCCCCTGCTTAGCATAAACAGGTGCTGAAAGAGTCAAAGATCTGATACTCTGGGCAGCATAACCTCTTCCAGATTTTGCAGAAATTAAGAAAACTCAATCATAAATTCTATGTTTGATACAGATTTTACTCCAGACCAAGCTGGAACCTCCAGAGAGTGTTGGATTCCTCCTCATACCTGGTTCCCACTATATCTGCCCATACATTTTTGTCTCCTCTGAGCAACGCGCATTTCCATTTCTCCTTGGCCCACATGAACATGATTGGCTTGGGTTATCCTTGCTGTCATTGACCCCTTCAGGAATGAACTGCTTTAATATCTTTGAGGGTCTGTACTGAAATATGTGAAGTGAGGAAAACTATTGTTGGAGCCAGGTCTCCATGTGGTGGAGCAACTGGGACAGTTAGGATAAACAAATGAGTCTAAATAAGTTCATGATTTAAAATGGCAGTAATCTAAGTTATCAGAAAAAAACATCACTTCTCTCTCATATACGTTTGATTTCTTGGATTATTTCTTTGTTTTGCTGCCAGTCACTATTAAATGTAGTTTGTCCTTATGCCTGTATTCCACTGCTTTTATTATAATTTAGTAATGAATGGCATTTGCAAATTTGTAGTACTAGCCATTAATGGGAAAGAATGGAAAGAAATAACTTAATGATGTGAGACAGCATAGTCATCTGTAGGTAGCAGGAGTAGATTTATGATATATTCCAAATTCCAAGACAAAGCTCAGTTTCCAAGGCTTCTGGGTGGGATTTCAGATCAAACCATATTTGCTTTGGTTATGTTTATAGGGAGATTTCTGGAGTAATTGTATCTTATATGTGAAACTCAGAAGATGTCTTAAGATCTAGACTCTGCAATACCACGGAGGAAACTAAATGACAACTTGCTGCAAACGAAAATAGCTATAGTTTACACATACCTAGTATTTCTCATCAAAGTAAAAAACATCTAACTTGATGCCTAGTAGTCTAATAAAGCACAGCATATTTGGTGTTCCTGCCAAACAGTTCTGTCATATAGGTGACTCTTCACTTTCCTGCAGTAAAGTTGTATTGCTGTTGAATTTCCTGCTTGACTAAACTGATCTCCTTCTATGACAAGGTGACCCGCTTACTGGATGAAGGAAAGGCTGTGGATTTTGTCTACCTAGACTTTAGTAAAGCCTTTGACACCGTTTCCTACAGCATTCTCCTGGAGAAAATGGCGGAAAAGAACCTGGGGGTGTTGATCGACAGCTGGTTGAATATGAACCAGCAGTGTGCCCAGGTGGCTAAGAAGGCCAACAGCATCCTGACTTGTATCAGAAATAGTGTGACCAGCAGGACTAGGGAAGCAATCGTCTCCCTCTGTTCAGCACCGGTGAGGCCGCACCTTGAATATCACGTTCAGTTTTGGGCCCCTCACTACGTGAAAGACATTGAGGTGCTGGAGCGAGTCCAAAGAAGGGCAGTGAAGCTGGTGAAGGGTCTAGAGCACAAGTCGTATGAGGAGCAGCTGAGGGAACTGGGGTTGTTCAGTCTAGAGACAAGGAGGCTGAGGGGAGACCTTATTGCTGTCTACAACTACCTGAAAGGAGGTTGTAGTGAGGTGGGTGTCAGTGTCTTCTCCCAAGTAACAAGCAATAGGACAAGAGGAAATGGCCTCAAGTTGTGCCAGGGGAGGTTTAGATTGGATATCAGGAAAAATTTCTTCATGGAAAGGGTTATCAAGCATTGGAACAGGCTGCCCAGGGAAGTGGTGGAGTCACCATCCCTGGAGGTATTTAAAAGACGAGTAGATGTGGTGCTTAGGGATGTTGTTTAGTGGTGGACTTGGCAGTGCTAGGTTAATGGTTGGACTTGATGATCTTAAAGGTCCTTTCCAACCTAAACAAGTCTATGATTCTAATTATTATTAATTATATAGGAAAAAATTGTTATAATGTTTTGTGTGGTTTTTTTTCTTAAAATGCACAATAAACTAAGTAAAAATTAGAATAATATTCTATAAAATTTCATAAGTGTAAACTACAAATTTCTATCTGTAAAGAAATTGGCAAAACTGGTAAAAGGCTGGTGGTATCATTTTACAACAATTGTGTCTCTGAATAATTTTTTGACATATTTTTCATGTGTTCAAGGGGAAGAGAGTAATAGAGTAATTGTCCCATTCTGCCACCTGCAAACACATCTCAAGAGAGACATAAACTCCTGCAACATTGTAAGGTCTGGAAGTAGGACAGTAAGGGGCAGCATTTGCTGGTACTGCAGATGACTGCAGAACTACAAAGTGCCTAAAGCCAGCTTGCATTTCCCAAGGAGTTATTTGGACCTCTGGTACTTAGTCTTGTTTTTAGCCTTATTTCCTGGTAGAGTTCATGGAATCTATAATTCGCTCTGGTGCTCTTTGTGTGAAGCTCCTTGGAGGAATGAAAGCTACCCCAGAGAGCAATCGTGAGAGCCTTGGTGGCAGCACTGAGAACAGTGGCCTCCCCAGAGATGCCGTCCTCTCAGTAAATAGTATGCATTGTTCCTGCAGTGCAATAGTGTGCGTTGTTCCTGCATACATGAGAACATCCTTAGATCTCATTTTTGTTTAGAGATTAATTGGTTCCGTTTTGCCAAGCTTCTTGGTTGATGCCATTGATATTTAAAGTAAGGAGAACTAGAGCATTGATAAAAAATTATATGTATAGTTCATCTCAAAGATCAATTTAAAATTTTTGAATTAGTAGTTTTTCCTTCTTCGCTTTCAATTAACAAGGTGAAAAGAACATGGTGGCATCATGAAAAGTCCTGTAAAATTTATATTGATCTGTTTTCAAAATAGGCCATGGAGTTTTTATCTACCAGACTATGATAAACTGATGGCTATATCTACAGTGTAATCACTCAAGATAATGTGCCTTGTATAAACATCTCACAGGTTGGCTTAGAATTGCTGGATCTGGGATAATTAGAGAGTTCCATTCAAGTTAGCAGCCTGCGTATCTACCCAACTTCTCAGACAGGCTGTGCAGTCAGTTTTTTAACTGACCTTGGGCTTCATGTTGCGCAGCTGTCATTAACCTTTGGTATCATAAAACTAAAATCTCTTTGCCCATGTAACTGTTAAAGCTTCTAGATTTTTAGTTGAACAGGGAATGCAAAATGGACTGTCAGTATTGGTCTTTGCATTGATTTTATGGGGCACATGCACTCACCATTTCACCAATGAGTTTTTGGCCAAATAGTTTCAGTTATTGTTCAGCTTAGACATTAGAACTGAAAATGATAATAAAATACTTTTGCATATTTTGGTTATTCTCGAACTTTATAGCTATGCTTAAAGGTAGATGCAAGATGAATAAATATCCCTTAAGAGTCTTTAGTGTGGTAATATGCTGGATTCCTTTTAATTTAAAGTAGCGAGCTCTGCAAACCATACTGACATTGGCCATGTTGGATTTTAAATTATGCTGATTACTCTGCAGTGCCTCAATCCATGAAAGTACTTGCAAGCTTCTCTTATGCTTGCTTTGGCTCTGAAAAGCCAAGTCCAGGGAATATATAGCAAGGCCTGATGTTTATCTTTCATATATACATGTAAAATGTCAAAGCCACTCTGAGTGCAGCCAGAATACATTTTTAATTAGGGTCTGCAACCTCAAACTATAAAAGGTGAACCACGTTCTCATATCTGCCCAGAGTGCACATCTGAGTTGTTCCAGCAGGAAACCCAGGCTTAGTAGAAGATGGCTCTTCTGGAGTTTTCAAGCTTCACAGGCTTGATTTTGCCAGCTAATCAGCTAAGCAGCAATGACAGAAACTCTGCGCCTGCTAACATGATTCAGAGTTGTGTTGCAGCAGGAAGTTGCTCTGTGATCTATGCACCTCCAGAGAAATGAATTTTCCTGGTTTTTGGTCTGTATGCACATGCTGGTTGCTTTTCTGTCTGGCTGATGAGGACTGTGGTTTGGTACGTGGTTGGTGTGCGCAAGGTGCAGCCTTGCATCTTCACTACCCCTGCCTAGTCCCCTTTGGAAGAAGCTGTCCCTTTGTGATATATGCAGCGCTTTATGCAGTCATGTGGGCAAATAAATTCTCTGTGAGTTCGCCTCATAATCCTATGCCATGATATGGTTAAGCAGATTTTGCATGCATAGATTCATAGAATCATTTTGGTTGGAAAGGACCTTTAAGATCATCAAGTCCAACCATTAACCTAGCACTGCCAAGTCCACCACTAAACAACATCCCTAAGCACCACATCTACTCGTCTTTTAAATACCTCCAGGGATGGTGACTCCACCACTTCCCTGGGCAGCCTGTTCCAATGCTTGATAACCCTTTCCATGAAGAAATTTTTCCTGATATCCAATCTAAACCTCCCCTGGCACAACTTGAGGCCATTTCCTCTTGTCCTATTGCTTGTTACTTGGGAGAAGACACTGACACCCACCTCGCTACAACCTCCTTTCAGGTAGTTGTAGACAGCAATAAGGTCTCCCCTCAGCCTTCTTTTCTCTAGACTAAACAACCCCGGTTCCCTCAGCTGCTCCTCATAAGACTTGCTCTCCAGACCCTTCACCAGCTTCGTTGGAGCAAGTCCAGAGGAGGGCCACAAAGATCATCAGAGGGCTGGAGCACCTCTCCTATGAAGACAGGCTGAGAGAGTTGGGGTTGTTCAGCCTGGAGAAGAGAACGCTCTGGGGAGACCTCATAGCAACCTTCCAGTACCTGAAGGGAGCCTACAGGAAAGCGGGAGAGAGACTTTTGACAAGGCCAAGGAGTGATAGGACGAGAGGGAATGGTTTAAGCTGAAAGAGGGTAGATTTAGGTTAGATATTTGGAAGAAATTTTTTACTGTGAGGGTGGTGAGACATTGGAACAGGTTGCCCAGAGAAGCTGTGGCTGCCCCCTCCCTGGCAGTGTTCAAAGCCAGGTTGGATGGGGCTTTGAGCAACCTGGTGTAGTGGAAAGGTGTCCTTGCCCATGGCAGGGGGGTTGGAACTAGATGCTCTTTAAGGTCCCTTCCAACCCAAACCATTCTATGATTCTGTGAATTTAATAATAAAATATATGCTGAACTTGGCTTCAGCATAAGGGGGAATTCCTGCATGGCCTTTTTCAAATTAGAAGAACATCTGTTTGATTTATTTGGCCTTTTGTGTTTATTTTTTGAGGTTTTGGGGTATTTTTTTAAGCATTCTCAGAGACACTTAACTCTTCTAGTTCCATCTTTTGTGTATGTGTCATCAAGACAGGCTATTTATCTTCTGCCTCTGTTGATAGAACAGCTGTTGATACCAAATAACCTCTCACTTTACAAATTCAATTTCTGAGGAACATATTTACCCCTTTCACTCTCATTAAATGGGAATAAAACACTTGTATATTTCTCCCTGGGTGAAAATAAGGGAAAACTGTGGTCTTAAAACAAAATTGATACTTAAAGCAATCTTGTCTCTACTGATCTTTCCTGCTCTCCCATCTCAAATTTCAAATTAAAAATTCAATAACCCAGATGTATTTATATAACATTACAACATTTTTAAACTTAAGAAAACAAAAACTAAACCACTGTTTTGCTGGACTTTGATGAAGGGTAAACTTGGCCTAAACATTGCATTTGAGGCAGGTTTTTTTTTTGGTTGTTTGTCTGATTTTGTTTGTTAGGATTTATTGTGTGCTGATATTATATAAACACATCTAAGTTATTGCATTATTTTATTTTAACTGGAGAGCAGCAGGAACCAGGAGGCAGAAAACATCTCTGGAATGAGAAACGCAACCAAGAGGACTCAGGTGTCAGTAGCGGGTGTCAGCAGGGCACTGGGCATGAGCACAATGTTCGAATCATGCTCCTGCAGGACAGGACTGGTACATCACGATGTGGCTGTGTCCACGCTTGTGCAAGGATCTGGCATGTTTCAGTCCCTTAGATGCCATTCAGCATAACCTGCTCTGGATTGAAAACATAGAAATTTAAAAAGAAAAATAGACTTTACAAAACTGTGTGATGTACCTGCAGAACTCACCATCAGAAAGCGTTTCAAGATACAAAGTAGTTATGTTTTCCTGTATTTTGCATGTTACAAACAACCTGTTGAAACTACCTTATAAGATGTTCCGTGAGCCATTTACAATAGGTCTTCCTTGGTTCTAATAATAACCACTTTTTTCTAAATCAGTGCAGGGCTTACAATTGGTATGACCTCTTACCACCCTTGCTTTTGTTTATGGTCGTTAATTTTATATTATTATTACCTATCTTTTTTTTTGGCATAAAAGAAAACACAGAGGGCAAGAAAATAACAATATATCAACAATTATGAATTTCCTGGGTTTTATATTCATTCATCTTACATAGTATGGCAAATTCATTTCTCCTCTGCCCAGAAAATTCAGGACACGATTAAAGTGAGCATACGCAATAAAGGTACTAATCTATGGTAGATTTCTCAAGTAATACTTATTGTTATAATGAAAGTGTATTTCACTGAAACTGAACAGGTATTGCTTAATATGGACAAAGAGAAAGCCAAAACTTAACTCATGAAATTATATGTTGTCTATAATAAGAAAGGTTTAAAATTCCCTAATCTCAGGATTTGTCACATTATATTTAATGTATTCCAGATGCTACAATTAATCTTCAAAAAAAACATATGGAAGAGTTCTGTCTTCTCCAGATCCATCTGTTGGTGTCTTTTCAGTTACTGTTTTGGATCCATGTATATATTTTCAGTTACATGTTTTTGAAGTTATTTATTTATGGATTATTCATAGTTAATTCTATCTTTTGATCGATCACTGGGGGGAAAACTGTGTAATTATCATTTGCTTGGAGTGAACCCATGCTTTCTGCTCCCAGGGAGTGTCCCAACAACAGGGGTGAAGTGCTGCCGTTGGGGCTCCTCCAGCAGTGCTGCCAGCAGAGCCCTCTTTTGCCTAAAGCACCAAAGCTCAGCAGTGCCTGCAGAGCTAGAGCCTGGTGACCTTCAGAGAGCATGGGGCTCCCCTCACCTCTGAATAACTTGAATATTTTCATGTAAATGCGAAGATTTGCAGTTTATATCATCTGTGTTTTTTTCTGCAGAAGGTTTGGCGACTCCTCTAAAATCCTGACCCCAGGGCAAGGTGTCAGAGAAAGCCAAAGGAAGGGCTGTGTGCTACTTCCTCTCTTTACATGTTTTGGGGGTTTGGTTTTTGGAGAGGCAGTTTTGTTTCTTCAGGGGGGTTGTGGGATTGTTCTTTTTTTCCCCTTTAGGGCATCATTTTGAACTAAGTAGCACATAATGAAACAAAGTTATTGAATTCTGTGTAGTGTCTCTATAACTTCAGTCAAGCATGGTTTTAATAACTGCAAACTGATGCCAAAATATTAATGGGTTTAAAGGATTTCATACTCGCAGGTCTTCAGGAGAGTAATTTAAAGTTTTTATTTTTCTTTGGGTATTTTTTTGTTCTTTTTAAAAGCTTTTCATCTTCAAATATCAGTGTGATTCCTACTTTTGATACATTTGAAGGGGTTTTATGCTTTGTCAGCTATCATGAAAAATGAGGGTTTTTTAAATGACCTGATTATCCCTATACAACATTGTTCATACAGGGAAGGAAGAGGAGTAGGAATGACAGCAGCATAACAACTGAGAGAAAAAAGAGAGAGGGCTAAAAGATGTCGACTAAAATCCTTACAGTTAAGGCTCCATGATAATTGAGGTTGAATTGTTTCAATGTCTGTACCTAACTTGAAATCTCAGTAAATAGGATGGAAGTTTTCTTTAAGGAATGATCAATATTTCACTTATTTGACTTCCCCAAAAAGTCTCTTGTTTCTGCAGAGTTTTAAGATTGATGATACCTTTGCATGTTGAATCTCCAAGGAGTGTTGCAGCAATGAATGCTTGTCTCTCTGCCACCGGGCTGTGGCAGAAGGGCTTTAGCTCATGCCTGAGGGAGATTTCTTTGCATGGTGACACTTGACATTATCAGTCATTATCACGGCTTGGTGGGAAATGCATCTTTTTTCTGAGTGCCCCTAGGTTTGCTCCCAGTTGCAAGGGTTTTGTCTGCACATTATTTATTGGTGTTACCTTCTTCTTTAGAAATAATGTGCCTTCCACCTCTCAGGTTAGCTTGAGACCACTCTCTATACATTTCACCAAAAATTGTATTGACTGTAGAAAATCAAAGGTTCCTTCTTAATTGCCATAGGTAGCTTGTAAATGTGGTGAGGGCATCCCCACCCCAGAGCTGCTCTGCCCCAGCAGCTCTCCTCAACAGAGTAGTCTCAGCAGGGGAGCAGAGGCAGGACCTCTGTCCCTGCCCCTAGGCTGGCCCTGTGCTGTGGTCCCTGCTCTCACACTGGCCCTACTATTTGTGAGACTGCAGGAGGCTGCAAGGGGCTGACCAGCCTGAACGCTAATCGCTTCAGGCTGAGGGGTGGGGGGCTGCAGCAGCCTACACTCCAATTAAAGTGCTCCATAATTTGGGCTACGTTTCCTCCATCCCCTCCCTGAAAGTGCAGTCCCTCTCTCCTACACACGTGTTTCTTGAAGACCCTTCTTGGTCCTTTCATGCAGGAGGAGTGAATTTGAATATGGCTGTGGCTGTGGTATTTACTCTTCCACCTTCTTGTGCTCCATAAACTGGGTAATGAAATCCGGAGCTTCCCTTTTCCTGGAGATTGTCTGTAAACTTACATTTTTACTATGTTCTAAAGTAACAATTTTTTTAATTTAAGTGACTTCTGGTTGCTCACAGTGTTTTCATGACTGACAGAGTATTTTATGAATCACAGGCCATAAATTGTGCATAATGTGCAAGGACTACTTCTTAAGCTGCCCTGAAACCATCCATCACATACCGATGTTTTAGGTGTCACGTTGGGAGCTTGGGGTGCTTTTCGCATGGTAGCTTTGTCCTACTTTTTCAACTTTAGGAACATGTAACACTACATGGTTAGAGACCCCATTTCAGCTTCAAGAGGGGACTGCTTTTACAGTCCCTGTGCATTCAGCTCTTCTATGTGAGCCTGTGGCCCTTTTTTCCCTGAGTTACAACTGAATGATCAGATCTTTAAGGCTTAAACTGTGTTTAATGCCAATCTCTAAAAGTAAATTTGGAATCATTTTACATTCAAATAAAGATAGTGCAGTCCTACAAACAGTGATTAGTTTCCAGCTCACTCCTCTGGTTCACCAGCATCAGTGCTGGTTCAGAGACAGAGTACATGGCTAGTGACTTGAGGAACAGCAAGCCTGTGGTTGCCTTGATTTAAATGAATTGTAACTGCTGTGCAGCCACACTAGAAATTTATATTCTGAAGTTACAGAAAGCTGACAGACCAAGTGATCTGTTGCCAAAGACAAATCCCATTTCTGCTTCCCTATTTACAAGGTTCAAAGAAATGTGACATAATTTGTCCCTTGTCTTATTTCTAAAGATAGAGGTAGATTTCCCTTGCACAGGACATATCACAGAGTACAGCAATGAATGGGTGTGTCACCATTTATTTTTTTACGCTCCAGAAAGAGTGAGGCATCCTTTGTTCCTGATAAATCCTGAGTTCTGGGATTGAATGAACGGATGAAGCTCAATCTGGGCTTTCAGTGAGGACCATTAGTATTATCGCTGCACAGGTTCGGGAAGCAAACATCGGTTTACATGTGAATATAGAGTAAAAGGTGATGATACCTACTTTGCACATGGCTATGTCACTTGATTCAAAGTATTCATATGTTTCTGGGAAAGTGTGTAATTTTCCGTCTCTTGGGTTTGATTTGAAGCCTGACTTATATATACAAAATCTATGAGAAAATTTATATTTTCTTCATTTTCTGTTTAAAAGAAGACTTAGTGCCAAAACAGAATTTCGTCACCATTTTTGTATTGGTTGATAAGTATCTGCAGAACCACTGGGTGTTCTAAGATTACTAATACAAAATAGTAAAGATTCTGCAGCAGAGAATGAATATTGGTCAGTTTTCTCAGCAGAGACAATGGGAGGATATTCCTTCCTCATTTCATCTCTTCCAAGGAAGTGATGCAGATCGTCTTTTTACCACAGAGAACTCGATGTTGTGTGCTGTTGCTTTGTTGTCACAAGAATTGTGCGTGCGTGTATATATACGTAACTATGATTCATGAGTACCAGCCCTACCGTTTTGTCTCATTGGCTAGCAAAATTTCCAGAGATGAACATCAGTTTAGTCTTCAATGCATAGTAAAAGCAATAGTACCCACATTTGATGCATGTGACTGAGAATTGAGGTAGTTGCTTGTGCTGGTTGGATTTGTAGTTGTGTTCAGATTGACAGAAAGAAGTGCAATCCCTCATGACCTCCCAGCTGTTTCAGAAAGAGCCTACTTAATGAAACACTTTACCATGGTATTTGCTGTGTTCTGAATTTATTCCTTAGACTTAGCAGAGAGATTACTTCTTAAATAAAGGTAAATGTATCTATTTATCCCTAACCACTGATCTTAACGGTACTACAAGTGGTCATAAAGAGCAACCATAGAACCACTTGTGCCTTCACATTAATGCCAGGATAATCTTTATTTTACTGCTGCATCTTAGCACTTACTGCAAGGATTCAATTCCTCTCAATTTATGCAAGCATGGCGGATGATTTAGCTGTATCGCAGTGCATGTTATTTATCTGCTAAACTTTATTTCTCATGAGATAATGACAAAATATTTACTTTACTTTTGTTCATGTTATATTTCCATAAGTGTTGGCACTCGAATCCTATGGTTATATATCCAAAAGCTTTATTTCAATTTTTTGAAATACTGGTCATCATAACTACTTTTTTTAAACTTTTTTTCCTGTGGCTTCTTTTTCCTGACTTAAAGGTAATGCAGTTAATATAATCTGAAAAATAACCATTGTCTCAGTGTTGCTGATTGCTGTGACAGGATATGAAAGTAATATTAGCTGTCTTTTTTTCTAGTACAGTATTAATGGATCCTAAAATGCAAACCTTTTCCAAATGGAATAGCTGATGCAAAATGCTGCAGCTCAAAAAAGGAGACTGTCCAAAAGGTCAAAACAGGCATGACTACATCCAGGAGCAGAAGCCTCATGGCTTTGCAGGAAAGTGCAGAAGGTAGCACTGGCTGCTTTGGTTGATAATATACATACTTCTGACAAAATAAAACTTGAGGTTTTGCTGTTTCCTTCTGTCCTTGATCCAGAGGTTTTGCTGACTGTCCAGGAGACACAAGTGGGCATGGATGGAATTTCCTGTGGGATGTCATGATTTCACTCTTCTGAGAAATCTCAGTGTTTACTCATTAGAGTGCTGTGGTTTTTGCTGATCCATAAGCTACATTGATAGAAGTGTTTCTTAGGGTCTTCTTTTCATGAACTGGGTTTTCGTTATTTTACTAAATTTAAGAGATGGGAAAATAGCAAACAGAGTAAATAGATTTTCTTTTCATATTGAGAACTTAAAGTCCATTTGAGAGATTTCTCTCACGGGAGAAAATTTGGGAAGTTATGCCAATCCTTTCATAATAACTTGAATTACATTTGCATAAACATTATACTTTTACAGAATTGTTCAAAAGAGAACTCTGGATATTTTAAATTTCATAGTACTCATTTATATGGCTCAGAAGCAATAACATTACATTTCCTATACTAGTAAAGATAATAGGTATAGCACTCTAAGTTCATGGCTTGCTCCTCAGTTGTCCTTTTGGTCCTATAATATTTGCCATTTCTCTAACACATAGCTATCCATACGCAGTCTCTAGATTAGATCTGAAGTAAGCTGATTTTTGTCAAGCCACTGGGTAATTCTGACCACTTCGTCTGACAATTTTAGTACTGTACCATGGCAGCTGACCTATGTAAGTCAGAAAATCCTCTATTACCAGCATATGGAAAAATGTCTTGGAGCACTCTTTCAGCACATGCCTGTTAAAGGTAAGAGAGGGAAACGCTTGCTTTCTGTGTATTAAAAATGTAATAACTGTTACATGGAATTAGGAGATGAGCTCTGTTTTCATTCTGGCTTTGTCAAGGCTTTGAAGGAAGCAGCCGAGTCACCCTGTTGTGGCATCCCATCATTTTTGTGTAGAAAACACACTATTGTCATTGCACTGTTCTTCTTCGATCCAGAAGGAAATTTGTGACAGGATCTTCCTGAAAGCTCTTACACTTAATACATAAATTACATAAATACATAAAATATTACATCTGTGGATGTAATATTTTAGTGGAGCAAAACTATGAATTCCTTGTAATAAGGGGTTTTGTCTGTACAAAATACTTAGCAGCAGCAGTACTCAGTGTGTTCTTGGTGCTTTTATTTCAGCTGAAAGACCAGCATTTTCTCTTAGTGTGTCTGCTGAAACAAGGCAGTATGTTTTTCTTCATCATATTTAGTGTTACATGAGGAGTAGATAATCCTCAATTCAAGCAGGTAAGCCTGAAAGGGTTTTCATCTGATTGTCTTTAGTGAAAAATCTTTTCTTCAAGTGCTTTCTTTTTGTTGGTGGTGTTTTTTTTAATAAACAGTTTGTATTATCAGTACAACAGGAGGGTATTTTTTGTCTAGCATGACAGACGTTCTGGCTGGCTGACCCGTCAGTTTGGTGTAAGATGTAGCAAGAAAAATAATAAATTCTGATCCAGTCAACAATGTGATTATGAATCATTCTTGTCTTGTAATAAATTAACGTCCTCTGTAGGAAGCATCATTTCATAAGCAAAACCAGATTGCAGAAAACTGCTCCAGCACAAACATATGCTCTTAAATAGCCATTGCATCATCCAGGAAACTCACAATGGCAATCCTTTCCAATTAGAGATTAAGGCAGTCAGTTAATCAACTGGCTTTTGCATTAGAGATCTCCTTATCGTATGCTTTGCCAAAGATTTCAGTCAAGAATAGGTTTCAAAACTTAGCATATGGTTTGCATAAATGATTGATGTTCTTGTGATGCTCCTCTCTCAGGAAAAAAGGCACTAGTTTCTGCAACAAGACTGAGAACGCTTTGTTTTATGGTTTCTAGTTTTTCATCAGCTCTGTAGCCTGGGAAATACAGAGCATACTGTGAATACTTCCGAGTATTCGCAGTAATCCTCGTATCTCATTCTGAGGTCATTAGAGCTCCTGGTCTTTTCTGAGTAGTCTTCTGAAAGAATAAGGTGGAGAATAAAATGTTTTCTTCTACCTGAGAGACAAGTTTGCTGCACAGTTCAGCAAGGAGAAAGTGTAGATGGTGCTGAAATTGCCAGCTCACTACCTCAACCATCTCAGTGATTGTCTTCAGTGCCTGATGGTCTTGATAACAACAGCTGACAGGCTTTGGGCCCGTTCTAAAACTTGTACTTTAGGCCAAACATTCTTAGGTACTTGCTTTTTTAAACCATATTTTCACTTTTCCCAGTTATGATTATATGCCATATTAAGGTCTTTTATAAAGATTTTCAAAGACTCCAAATTCTCCTTTCATTTACCTTTGTTAAAGCATAGGCAGAAATCTCTGGTGAAAGCAGACTAAGACAGGCTTTTACATTAGGAGCATTATAAGATACATCGCGTAATGCCATTTGTGCTGATATGATTTTGTTAGATGAGTAAAACTGAGGAGAGTGAAAGCCAAATCCATATCAAGTCAGAAACACTAATATTTCAGGGAATTGTACTATGCACTGCATATTAAAAGAATAAATGTTTTTTCATATAAAGAGCACTGCACATTGTAATTTTTAGAACTCCCCCTTACATGAGTAGTGCTTTCCTGTTCATTGTAAAGACAGACTTAATGTTTTAAATGGTGGTATTGGGGAGAAGATGAATAAAGGTCATTCTGCAAGGTATTTCATTTGAGAAAGGCAAAAAGAAAGGAAACATGTTTGGTGGTTTGGGTTTTTTTCTCTCCTTGTTAGACGTTTGCAGATGGAATTGCATTACTGGAGTGATCTATTTTAAAAACAATACATAAGTGCAGTTCCTTTACTGCCCTACCCACCAAGGGATCTTCTGGTTTTTTTCCTCCTGAAATTGAGCAAGGTACCTGCTGTCAGGACCAAATCACCTGTCAGAAGGTAGGTACTCTTTTCCAAAACCAGTATCTTCCCTCCACCCTGGGTCACATATCATGCATATGCTCATGCAATAAGCTGGTCAAATGCAAATTCTAATCAAATTTTCTCCTCCCTCACTGTAATGATTTATGATGCGTATTCTCTAATATTAAAAAAGTATTGTCACAATGAAGCACAGCTCAGAGCCTCTTTATCATATTGCCTATGAAATATGATATTACTAACCAAAATTATGGCCCTAGGAATTCTTGCAAGTATCCCATCCATTTCAATAGAAGAAAAAGCAGTTGTGTCAATAGCCTGGCTGCCCTGCCCACTAAATCCTCTTGATATTTCTGTATCTGAGCCAAGATTTGGAAGGGAGATGACACAGGGAAAGAATAGATAGGCTAGGATAGCAAAACATGTTCCTGTCTCTGTAACCTGCTAGAATATGGCTAAAAGAGTCTTCCAGATGGTATGATGTTATTAAAATACATAGAAAATAAAATTGCCTAAACTCCTGAGCTCGTGTGCTGTGGAGGAGCACAGTGCAGTAACACAACATCTAGGTATCGCAGCTCCATTCATTTGTTCTTGTACTCACAGTGAAGCCTGGGGACATGCAATTTTACAGAAATTATTGAAGATCCTCATGACTTGATTAGGAAAACAGGTCAGAGCTTCCTAGACCCCATCTCAATTCCTCTTCACTGGTGCTGAACTAGGCTCTGAGTGTATGCTCGCTCAGCACTGTTTTCTCATCCCTCTGAAGTTTCTCTCACTGATTACTTCTCACAGCTTACCATTCCTGCTAATTAGGTGACAATTTAGTAATTGATTTGTAGGTGTTTGCTAATTAAAGTTAATCATGAATGCACACTTGTAATTTTGTCTCATTTCAAAGGAGTGTGATCACAGCCAATGAAAAGAGGGCAGGAGGGAATGATTCAATGTCTGTGCATAATTTTCTTGAAAACCATGTAAATGCTTTTCAGATTTTTCAAATGCTGTAGATTCATCTACCAGTTGAGCTGAAAATGCTGCTGATACTGAACAGAGAATTGGTTCTTTGGTGAAAAGCCTACCTGAATGGCTAAAAGCTAAGGACTGGTAATCCTCAGACAAATCTCCAGGAGTATCAAGCACATGTAATGCAACCTGTGGTGACATAAGTGAGAGCTGAACTGTTCAAAATTTGGCAGCATTGGCCTTCGTACTTATATTTCTGTACCAGTATTTATCTTCATTCCCCCACCTGCAGGTTATCCTGTAGGTATAAAACATTGGAGAGTGTTAGTCTAACGTTAGTCTGGAAGTGACTGTGGATGTCCTCTCCTTTTTTAAGCGTCAGCTGGTGAATATATCAAAGGTGGGTTTTGCAAGGCGTCCACTGAGAGAGCAGTGAACATAACCTAAGTGGATGTCTTCCTTGTCTTTATGCCAGTTAATTTGAACTCTTTCTTTATGTGGGGTTCTAGACAATCATATTTGCATCTAAATCTTACTATGTCTTATTCCTGGTGCAATTATATGTGAAATTGGATTAACAATGTAGTTGTCCATGCCTTTTAGTCTCCCCTGGACTTCCCGAAGAATTGAACTCTCCTGATGGTCTTTTGGAAATAAAAGGGATAAAGGATATATGAAGTATTGCCTGCTTTTCCCTGCATATCAGGAAAAGATGATTCTGAATTCAGTTGAGAAGGATTAAATACATTTGGAGCTGGAAAAAAATCATCTTAGTGTAAGGAAATATGGGCTTTGCAGTTCCACTGTGGACATGGCCATGAATAGCAGTGCTGAAGCAGAGAGCCGCAGTGAGGGTGCGACTGTAAAGGGGGTGTGAGATGGTGAAAGTGCAGAGCCGCAGCAGGGAAGGCCACCTTGTTATCTCCTGACCTGGAAACAGGTCATAACTTATTTCCCTGTTCTAAAGGAAATAAATGGGTTAGGAAGTTCACTTTCACTGGCAGCCAGCCAGACATAAGTATAGCGTGGGAAACCACTTGCATGGAACTGAGCAGCTGTGGATTAGTTTCTCACACGTGAAGGGGGCCTGAAGTGCGTTATTTGGCGCCTTTGCTATGCTCCCACCACCTTTGCTGCATGTCCTGCTTTTCTCACCCCTGGGTGCATAGTGCCAAAGCAGGTGCCCCTTTCTCACCACCCGGGAGCTGTCATGAAGTGTTTGTAAGACGTGTTTCATTTGAAACTGAAGTGTGCTAACGTGCTTCAGAGAGCTCAACTTCAGCGAAGGCAGTGCAGGTGCTTTGCTGAGCAGTATCTTACAAATTGCAGGTATGCATCATAGGCCCATTTGTTTTCCAGAGGTTTTGCGTTTTGGGTTGTTTTTTTCCCCCCTTTTTGTTATACCTCTTAGCAACATCATTAGATTTGTTCATCTGTTTGTACAGCTTACATTCACTGATCCCAGTCCTGCCCTGGCTCTGTGCTGGACTGCAGCCAGGCGCTGTTGTAGGACAGGACTCAGGGTTAGCAATCATCTTCGGTTTGCACCAGCTTTCTGTTGTGGAGCTGCTTCAGGGGTGAGTAGTAACATGAAAGTAATGATATATAGGCTTTAAGCACACGACAGGTCAAAGGACCAGGAGGGCAACTAGTGAGTTTAATCCTGCGAAATTGCCAAGGGTTGCTGCATTCCTGGCTGCAGCTAATCCATTGTAAAGTGCCTGAGCTGCTCCTCCAGCAGGTCTGTTCAGATGCCTCCCTCAAGCTAATTTGCACAAAGTGTACCTAAACAATGGCTCAAAGAGGAGAAAGGACAGAGACATGAAGAATAGGAAGAGGTTTTTCAAATTGGTTTGTGCTACATGTCTATGATGAGTTGCTCTGTGCTACTTTGGTGATGCAGAACAGCCTTAAAGCTGTTGCAACAAGATGTTTTTTCTGGATTTACTGCTTCACCAGAGCAGTACGAAACAACTGGAGTGTAAGGATGAATCAGTCCTGTTTATTTAATTTTGTTTTGCATACTTGAGCTTTACAGCAACATTATTAATAGTTAAAACTCAAGAAACATTCATCTTTGTTTATAGCAGAAGCTGAAATAATTTGAGAAAAAACGATATTTTCCTCTGATCTTCTTCAACTTTTTCAATTAAACCTCATTTGAATTTTGAATCTCTTGAGACTCATTCCTCATTATCTTTTCTCAGGGTTGTGTGTGTGTGTCATTTCCCCAGAGCTGAACTCTCCAGGGCTAAGAGTCACTTTGCATATTCTTTAAATATGAGGCAATAAAAAAGAAATGCATTGGACAAATAGAAAGGAAGAACAATGCAGTAAAAGTAAAGTCATCACCATGTGCAGTTATAATTATTGAGTGTTACCTTCTTGTGTATCTCTGCTTTACCTTGGATATCCTTTTACTTACTTTTCTGTGCATACATTGTACTTAACTGTAACTTAACTACACATTGGACCAGTTCTTCAGCAAATAGACTCTGCCGATGACGGAGAAACTGGACTTTAACAGTGTACGTGTTGTGAGTCCTGACAAAGACTTTGGATGGTTTTCATTGAGTTCAAAGATTACTTCAGCAATTTAAACTGTGGAAATGAAATCTTAAAATCTGGTCAAAATGATCAGCTGGATTCTTTAGTAGCTCCTTAGAAAGTTTTGGTTCAGTGCAGATCTTCTCTTGGGCCGAAGAGTTTGGCATTTTCCTTTGCATTACATGTATTGCTCCACTACTTCTTACAGCAACAAATGACAGCTAAATCTAGAGCATCTCTCTTCTTGATTGCCTTTGATTAGTAATTTTCTAAGGCAGTAGCTTTATAAACCAAAAGTTGAAAGTTGGGCTTCACATATTTGTGTTCAAATGGAAAGACCTTGTCTCTACCTCCTGCCAGTTTCTAGGGGTTATATTTATTCATTTTCAGCCGTCTCTAGAGAAAAAACTTAAGATCATAAACACCTAAAACTGAAATGCAATGAAATTCAGTAAAATATAATTTCTTGTAACACATCAAGTATTTTTCCACTATAGATGGAAAAATATATTTCCTTCACCGTCCTGATGAAATTTGTGGAAGGGTCTATAATAATAATAAGGGTCTTACAACTTACAGCCAGAGCCAGTCTCCCTTTATTGCAAAAGAAGGGTCCACAGAGTTTATCCTGCAATGTTATGAACAATTCTCCCTTCTACCAAAGAGAACTCAACATACATCTATCTCTCGAGGTCTGTCTGCAAAACATAGGTGCCAGCTCAGGGGCTCTTGTATGGCGGATGCTTTACTCTAATGCACTGTGCTCCAGAATGCACAGAATGATGGATACGCAGTGTTTGCAGGGGGAGCAGAGTAGAAGTCACATAGATCAAAAAAAGCCGTACATTCTCTGCTGGAAATCAAATCACACTGATTTTTTTTTTCAAAACAACTAAAGTAAGTTGTACACTGTTTATTTACCTGTGGATTTTTAAAATGTGATTTTAAGTGAAATACAGCATATTCACATTGAAAATATATTGAACTTAAGTTGAAATTTGGATCTCATGGCTTTTGGTGTTTGTGGTTATCCACTTAGTTATTAAGAGCAAATTCTAATGGGGAATAATCCCGTTATGACATTCTGACACTGAAAACAGTAATTCCATTGCTTCATTAAGCAGGTACCAATAAGTTGTTTCCCATCTGAAATATTTTTCCTAAGTCATATTATTGCAAACATCTGAAATAAATATACCCAGCAAATCTGATTTTTCTTAAAACTGCCAGTGCATAAACACACCTGGATAGACACCCTACTACCACTCCTTTTTTATTGGGTTCTACTACTTAGAATGCCATTAAAGTTAGTTTTAAAGAATGCATCATTTTGACTCATTAGAGAAAAGGCACCCTCAACGACTTTAGAAGAATCCATGCAAATTTTAGAATTTGTGTGTATGTATAGCTGCCTCGCAATTTCACGTCATCTTCTGCAAAGTTAGAGGTAATCATTTCGTAGTAAAGTTTATCTGTATGTACCCGTGGACACAAAAAGTTCACTTTTTTGTAGTTCAAAAGTTTAGCTCAGTTTAGCTTGCTTATAAGCAACAGGATTCGTGTTTGCTTAAAGAAAAGTAAAGAGGCTTTAGAGATATCCAGGATGGGTTTTGCCACTTATTTCTTTGAAGCCAGAACATCACCTTTTGTTTCACTTTTCAGTTTCCCGCTCAGTGAACTTGCCCAGCCTCTGGGTTCCCAGCATCAGCCTTCTCCGCATTGTGCATCCCCAGGAGTGGCTGCTTACAGGCTCACCTCCAGCAGTGCTGTCCCCATCCCTCCTGGCTCTGCCCCTGGGAGGCCTCGGCACCTGCATTTCATGGGGTCTCACTGGCATGGTTTGGGGGATGCTGTGAAGGCGAGGGGTTTGCACAGCTGCCAGGCCATCTGGCTGGGAAGGAGGGTGTCATGTGACTGCTTTGAGGCTGAGGGTGTGCAGCTGGGTTTTAAACAAAATCCTTTCAGCCTGAGGATCACTGACACGAAGCCTTCCAGGTTTGCTTTGGAGCCAGGTTTGAGCATGTGGGTGGAATTTTTAAGCATATTTATTTGATAAGGCTGTAGTTTCCAGGTACCGAAAGCACCCATTCGTTGTCAGCTCCTGCTTTCCTTCACTACGAAGTGGCTGGCCTGCTTGGGAGAGCCATGCTGCGGGTGGCTGCAGAGGCACCACTGGTGCTTCCACTCAGGCTACCAAAACACTTTGAAATCAGGTATTCATTTAATAGCTCCGGGACATGTGTGGAATTGGCATAAAGCTGCCCTGGTTTCCTTCTCATCATGAGGTAAAGCACCCAGTGCTGCAAAGTGAAATCCAAGCTCCTTACTAGTGCAAGAAAGTGTCCTGGTCTGCTAAGTCGATACAGAGCAGCCTGGTTTGCACTGAGCAGAGATACTAGAGCAGCAGCAGCTTGTTTTTTATTTTTGTGTTCAATTCTAGCTCTCCAGGGGCCTGCTTCAAAAGCTGGTGAAGCCTCTCAGAGGCTCCATGGGTTTAGGCTGAAGTAAAATAAGCAATATCTTGCTGTTTTTCAGTTCCGGAGGAGTGAGTGCCAAAATACACCTTTTAAAAGGATAACTTGAAGTTGAAAAGTTGCCTGCTTTCTCACGTATGACACTTTTAACTTGCTCTAGTATTGTGAATTCTTTACATTTCCTCAGGTAAATCTGAGGAGATTTTGTCCTTTTTCCCTTGATGTTCATTGTAGGACTTATACTGTAAACTGTAAAAAGACTTTGGTAGTTAATTCAGTTTGTGGCTCTGCATTAACAGGACCATAATGACTTTATTTCTTATTCGGAGTCAAAGTTGTCATGGGTGTTACCAGACTTAAGGTCTCTAAAAGCACAGAAGCAGTAGTAAATTTGCTGTACAACTCCATGGATTTTGAAAATGGGGTTGAAACAACCTAATAAAATGAATATGCGCTATTTTCTGTGAAAACGTGCTTTTTTTTTTTTTAATGCTTGATAATAGTTTTATTCAAGAGCTTGAGTCCAAGAACATTCTTTGAACACAGCTATAATTGCTTATGAATATTCCAATTATGGAGAAGGCAGTGGTAAATCATCTTGTCTTCATAGAGAAAGAGGAGTGTCGTCGTGTGATGAAGGCTGTGGGTGGGTAGTCAGGACTGCAGAATCTGAAATACTCTTTTTTGCCATTGACTTTCTGTTTGACTTTCAGCAGTCATTGGTACTTTTCTTGCTTCGATTCTTCTAAATAAGTTGATAATAGAAACAGTCAGCTTAGAGGGATATGTAATATTTGCAAAATGCTTTTCAGCTCTTAGCAGAAAAATGCAAAGATAAAACAAAATTAATTTATTAACTTGGTAATTATAGTTTTCTTCTTTTACTTGTGATATTCTAAAATGAAAAGAAAGTTATTTTTCAATGGTTTCTTGATGTAACATTGCTAATCAAAAGATATTTGAGTGGTCTTATTGGTATGCAGATACTGACACAACAAAAAGTAATACATCTATTTATATATTAAGTTCTGGATTCTTCTTTCTTTTTTAATAGCCCATTTTGGTTATTATTGAAGTAAGAGCAAACTTAGTTTAATTGTCTATTGCCTTCAATGGAGAGTTCAATAACATCAAAATTAGAATAGCAGAAAACTTGGGGGCTTTCAGGATGTTATTCAAAAATAATTTAATACTCTGTGACCAAAGGAGTTTTGAAAAGGGTTTTCAGTTTTTGGCAATTGCCTCTTTGTTTTCCTCAATTAAATATGATTGGATGTATCTTACATTTCAGTAGGTTTAGCTGGATTTTGTGCTGCTTTGAATTATTTGTAAAGCTTCAAATGGAAACACAGAGTCTAGGTAGTACTGACTAGAAAAAAAAATTACACATAATATCCACAATAAACTTATTAGAACTACACAGAATTCTAGTAGAGCTTGAAATACAGGTGAAAAATACACAATTTTTACTGTGTTTTCTTCAACGTAAGCTGTGTGACAGTCACCAGTTCAGAGGAAGAATGACTAAACAGCACTGATTGCTAGTTATGTCGCTCTTATTAGGGATATTCTGATCTCCTATTGGGAGAAAGAGATGGGGAAGAAGAAAAACCCCCTACACAACCCTGTCAGAGTGACCCCGAGTGCAGTGCTTGAACTCCTCTCTCCAGGGATGCGGAAGCTTTTGAAATTTGGGTTCTTTATTTCTTGCCATCTTCTTTTTTAATCTCTTTATAATTGTTAGGTTGATGTGATCAATATTTCTTCTATACATTTTCTAAGATAGATGTGGTTTTAATTAATGCCACGTAGATTAATCCAGGAGCTTCCTATCATGAAGCCATTATCTATGAAAACATGAGGCTCACTTGATATTCAGAAGAGCACACGGTGAAATTTGTACTAGATACTCCTCTCTGGTACGCATAGCCAGTGAGGAAAATTTTCCTTATGTTTTCTAGCCACAGTATACTTTGTGCTTGATGTGTGGGTGCTTTGTGTTGGTTATCTCCTACTCTTCAACTCTTACTGCCCGAAGTTTACTGCTCGTGTCTTAAGTGAATTTGGTGCCTTAAGTCAATTAAGTTTGTCCACCGATGTGTGACTTTATCTCTTGCTTTATCGAACACCCTGCAAAAACCTAATGAGGTAGTTGCAGGTGAAGCAGTGCAAACATCCCCCCAAGATATTGGCTGAATTATTAAAAGCAATGCTTAAATGATGGTTTTGTCCTTCTTTAGAGTAATAAAAACACTTAGGACAAGATCTGCAATATATTTCCTACACTGAAGTAATTTTAAAACATCCTCCAAAATTTATATAACATTTTGAGGAAGGAGTGTATCTTCTGTGTCTTTGAGTGTTATGGATAATATCAGTTATGGTAAACCATGAAATATCATTTAGAGCTCCAGAAAGTAAAATGCCCTAGATCCTTTAGCCTGAGAGAGGAAAAAAAAATCATTAATCATCTAGGAGATTCCTTAAGATACAGAAGCACACCATGTTACGAGAGTGAGAGAGATGTCAATTAACCATATTTACTGTGTTTTTGTGGTGGATTGTTACTTACTGAATTGCATTGAAGCAGTAATAAAACATGAAAATGGTGAGATCAATTCCAAACCCTTTTATTGTGCATTTCTTTGGTTGTAGTCATGTGTTTCAGCTGACATCCACTTGGTAAAAGGAGCTGCTGCTTTCCCTTGTACCCCAAGCTGTGAGCTCAGCACCACTTTGTGAAATACAGTTTGTGAGTCAAATGTAGGTTTCCTACGTAAGAATTATTGATGTGTCTCTGAAAGTAGGATTTATATCTTTGGGCTCTGTCAGACAAGAGGAGGAGATGTGTCCTGAGCACTTTCACCCAAAGACAGAAGGCATTCGCGAGGCCAATGGTAACAGCTGCGACATGGAAAGAAAATGCCAGAGCTCATAGCCTGCAGTGATGGCATTTTAGCACCTAACATACACTCGGTGGCAAAAAAAAAAATCAGTAACCATGTGCAGACCTTTATGGCAGCCCCTGAGAGATCATGGCCATCATATCTAACTGTGCAGTGCCATGTCTGTGATAGATGTGTGGCGTCCCTAGCCCTCCCAGGAGTCTGGGCTGTTGATATAGGGAAAGCATTACTGCCTTCCTCTCAGCATGGACTCGTATGCCAGACGTGCATGCAGTAATCTTGGTGGAGAGAGGAGGTTATTTTGTGCTCATAGTCTCTGATAAAGGCAATTAATGTGAAAACTGTTTCTTTTGTGTCTATAGAAAAATAAAAAGGTTACCTCTGAGTGTTAACCTTGTGTTAACTTGTATTATGTGAAGATACACTACCAAAATATATGGACTCAGAGACAAAAAGTACAAATCCTATACATAAGAATTTATAAAAAAATAAAACCTAATTTTTTGTCATACGGTAGACACATGACTTCACAAAGGTACATGTAATGAACCTCTTCTGCATTCCTTTGTTGTTCATTGTTAATTAAAGAAATAATGAAGCTATTGATACTGTTGTATTCTGAATTGATGATTTGAGACGAACAGGTTTGATGATGTAGCTTCAGATTTTTTTCCAAGAAGATAATGCGTTACTTTTATGTGCAATAAAGAGACAATATTTAATACCTCTTTAGTTATAGTTATCATAAAAAGTTAGAATTTTTAACATCAAATGGTCAAAAGAGAACCTCTTCTCCTACCCCTTATTCCAGCTTCAGTCCTGCTATTTCCTCCTAAACCTGTACAGTTTAGATCACATGTAGACACCCTGACCCTTAGCAAGGTTGTGCTACTGGTAGGTCACTGCACAGCAGTTAGGTATAAGCTGACTTGTTAATCAATTTCTGTATGGCGTATACATACATACATATATACGTATATGTGTGCACTTCTAGTATTTTGCTAAGATAAAATGCTGTTTCTAGAATTGATGACTATATTAAAATTCACTTTTTCTTTTGTTTCACTAGAGTACAGTTAGTGATATTTCATTCTTCTGAAACTATTAAGGTACAATAAAATCACTTTTACAAAAAAAACAAAATGGGGAAAATGTCTCCACATTCATTTAAAAATGCCTTGAATTAGCTCCTTCAGGGCAATGCAAATAATTCTGGCTCTGTTTTTAAGAACATTTCTTTGCAATAATTTCCAAAGAAACTTATGTAGAGTGATTGAGTTAATGACAAGAAACAAATTTGGAAAAATTTCCAGAAAAATAGAAACTGTGGGAGCACAAACAATAATGGTGCTGCCACCCTAATCACTGTGGACAGAAAAAAGTGCTTTAAGGAAAACATGTTTCATGCTAACATAATACATATGTAATTTCCCTCATTTATGTGGAGAAAATCAGATAAACTGATGCAATCTGTAAATCCAAAATTAAAATCACGTGTAAAATAAATTTGGACAATTTATCTGTTGGACTAAGTGTGCTTTTCTCTAAAAAGGGTATGAATAAACCCAGCACATAACCTGTTTTATACATAACAGATGTTATGTTGAAACTATCCATCCTCTGCAGAGTTTGTTTCACAGTTAAGTACATGACCTGTTTGTCATTTTTCATATGTCATGAGTTCATGTTGTTTAGCTCTGTCAAATCAAATGTGAGATTATGGATTTTTCCTAGCTTTTCTAGAGTCTGGTGTAAAGGACTTGCTTGTCAAACTATCCAGTGGACACCATGGCAACATTCAGCACATGTGAAAATGAGAGAAAGTGAAGTCAGCAGCAGAGGAATTGCAGGGACAACAAAATATCTCCAAATTTAGTGAGGACCTGTTGAAGCAAACCTTCATAACTGCATGTTTTCCTAATACTGGGCAAAACTGTTGGTGAAAGGTAAGTAAATACACATATAGTTACATGAGTTTGCATCAGTTTAGGACCCTTCTTAACTCGCCTGAATTCATGCTTCAAAATCCCAACTCTTTCACACAGACAGAACTAATAGAGGTATGAAATTAAGCACATTTTAAGCACCTCTTGTTCTTTCTCAGGGGTTTTTCTCAAGTCTCTAACAGAGATGCAGACTGTTAATATTTTTTCTCTAGATGAAGCCCATGCTTGTGACCCAGTTTTGCCCATTTGTAGTGGAGAGCAGAGTACTGCTTGGCCCACTGACATGACGCAGCGTTCATCAGCAAAGTAGCCACAGAGTCTGTGCTGAGTCCCCACCGAAGCCCAGCCAGAGGAGCACTCCTTCCAACAGGTGGAAGCATCTTCTGGACAGAAGATAAGTGCATGCTGCTTGTCTGTGAGATAAGCAATGCCTCTCAGTCCATTGGAAGGGCAAATAGCATGTATTTTTGACCAAATGAAAAAGTCAGGTCATTATTGCAGGAGGAGGGGGAGTGGGTGTTGTCAGAGCTGTTATGTGGAGCAGAAGATAAGACATATGGGTACAGGAGAACTATTATGGTAGGAGGAATCAGTGGGAAGAGAACGGGGTAGGAAAAAGAAATCATTTTATGTTGATAATGCCTCTCTCTGTTACCTGACCTAGGAATGCTCGTCCTAGGTCCTCGATCCTGAAGAGGATATTTGTTTAGTGGCAGTTTCTCTAGTCCCACATTATTGATATAATGCAGTCAAGCCTCTCTAAAGTATTGATTTTGAAGGTAAACATTACAGAAATATAATACCTGTAAGCAGTGACGTTGAGTAACAGTCATGTGTAGCCAGCCTGAAGCATTGCTAAGCCTACATAGACTTTTGCACTGCAAGCACACTGGGACCTACATCTGTTCAGAAGTCCCTGCATGTGTTCTCTGCAAACTCCCTTTTTGGAGGGTTTCCAAGAAAACAGGTACAGAGTTTCTCTTTCTTCGTGCTTAGGAATGAACTTTTTAGTTTGGAGGTTGAAATTGTACCTAATACCCCGTTCCCATAGAGATGTTCCTAGGACAGTCCTTAGAAATAAACCTGGCTTCCTCCACCTCTCTCTGAAGAGTTTTGATAGAGCCTTTATCCATGTGTTTTATCTTCATGTTCTTTGAACAGAATGATCCTGTTTTCACTACAAGCTTTTTCTTTCTGAAATACTGCGATCAGCAAGTCAATCTCAGTCACTCTGAAAAGGATCATTACTTATTCATTAATTATGAATTATTCATAATTCATTACACATTACTTAACCTTCAAAAGCAAGTAGGAGGTCACACAACAATAGGACTTTGTGCATGTGACTTATTTACAAAAGCTGGTAAGAAAAAATAGGAATGTATGTTCCCTCCAAGTTTGTTAGCTCCATATCTGACAAGGAGTAAAGACCTTTCCTGCCTTCAGGCTCCCTGTATTATCCCTGGTCAAGCTGTCAGCTTTTGCTATCATTGCCCTGGAAGCCTTGAACTGTTCACTCTGCTTCTGGCTCCGCCAGTTTCCCAAAGCCCCGAAAGGTTTAATATTCCCTCATCTCTCTGTCCTTTGCCTTGGCAGTTGTGTCATGGGTTGGACAGCGCCAAGGAGCTGTTCCTGTGTGGCTGTTGGATTGGCATTTATTATTTGCTTGGGTGATCCTAAGTAGCTTCATTGCTTTTCTTTCTCTGTTTGAAAACCTGTAACATTTAATTCCATAGCAATTTGCTTTGATTGCAAACACACAGAGGTTGGCACCAAATTCAGAAAATACGCAGTGTATTCTCATAACTATTCAGTGTTTCCTTGTTCAGCTTGGCATTGCACTCTGCCTCAATAGAAAAAGGTAAATTTGAAGATGGCCTTAAAGGTATTGTTAACAAAGAATAAAGAAAGAGAGAAAGAGAGAAAGAGAGGAAGGAAGGAAGGAAGGAAGGAAGGAAGGAAGGAAGGAAGGAAGGAAGGAAGGAAGGAAGGAAGAAACACTCCTGCTGTCTAGATAGAAGGAATGTCTTCTACCAAAACAGTCAAGTGAATGGCAATGAGGGAAGGCTTCTCAACTCTGGCTATGGTTTACTGAGATTGTTAAACAGCCGTATACCAGTCATATACCAGTCATTTAAGGCCAGGTTGGATGAGGCTTTGAGCAACCTGTTCTAGAGGAAAGGTGTCCCTGCCCATGGCAAGGGGGTTGGAACTAGATGATCTTTATGGTCCCTTCCAACCCAAACCATTCTATGATTCTATGATTCTATGTTAGAAGAATCTCCTTTAAAAAAATAAAAGAAAAAAATGTGGAGGATGAACTGAAAGGGAAGGTCAGTGAAAAGCAGAGAAGCTGGGAAGTCTCAGGGAGATTGCTGCAAGGAGCTGGGGTTCTCTTTGACACTCTCAGAAAGCCAAACCTTCGTCAGCTGTGAGAGAAGTTAGTCATGTACATCTCTGTCTTTTTTTGTTTGTTTGTTTTTGTCCCTAGAACAAATATGTCCTCATTTAACATTCAGAAATAATTAAATTTCACCAAGTTATTCTTGTGCTGATCTAAAACACTTTAAGGAGTAAGTAACTTTCTCAATGATGTATAAGACATCAAATGATAGAGGATCTGTTGCTTCTTTCAATGGTTTTCCTAGTGGATGACTATAGTCCATAACAATGTGTGCATTTTGCTTGTTTCTAGACATTTATTTCAGCTTCAGACCACTAACTCCAGTGCTCTTCTTTGACAGAATGAAGATCTTTTTAGTATTTTCTTTTTTTGATAGCATGTATACACTAAATAGATTAAGGGTCAGTTTTCTTTTGAGTAAAGTAGATAAAATACCATTTGGAAAAAAAATAGCTCTCTCTTCTGCAGCTACTCTTAATTTTCTTTCTTTTACAACATTTCCATCAGAATTGCATGTATTTGTTTATTATAAATTCTCCCAATTTTACCTGCAGAGCTAACATTACCGCCTCCCTATATATCTGTGTATACACATCACTTGTTCATATGGCTTATTGATCTTATAACCCTTTTCTGAAAGCATTGCTCTAGGAGCATCTCTTAGTCTGCTTGAACCGATAGGTCTTTGTCATATTCACTACTTTCTAGGTTGGGTACCTGCCCAGTAAATAAAGACCACCTTTAAAATAATTTGTCATGCAGATCCTGAAACAAGAGCCTTCCAGACCAAACGTTCCCCCAGAGGAGTTCCACAGACTTCTGTGGGATTTTCTGTGGGGTCAGAGATTTCCCTTCATGTAGCTGATTACAGAAACAGGCCTTACCCTAGGAAATTGTATCCATGTGTCCTTTACCATTAATTTGCTTGCAGTCTTATGTATAATATGACTCTTTTGCTTCTCTGCTGTGAAAATCATCTGGTGACACCAAAAGGAAAAGAAAACCCATACTATTGCCAAAATTTTTGTTAATTTTACATTGTGAGTTGTCATTGCTGTTTGTTAAAAAGATTTTATGTGCAGCCTGATTTTCACTGCCTCGTCTCTGTGTGCTTAGGGCAGAGAAAACATGTCAGCAAATATTGAACAGCAAAGCTGTATTATGACTGACAGTTATCCTAATTCTTTGAGATACAGTAGTATCAGTAAAGTAACGTCTGTTCAAGAATGAAGTGCCTAATTTCACTTTGTTTTGATTGCAGAGCTGATTTGGTTCTGTCAAAGAGTGATGGTTGTCATCATTTTTAAGGCAGGTGTCACATGTGCTTTATCTTTTAGTTCTGTGGTCCAAAATTGCAAATAACTGATTTTCTGTGGCATGGTCATTTCTAAATATAATTATGTAACAGCACAAATAGAAGAACAAATCAGTGGGTCGTCTATCTCAGATGCGTCCAGCAGAACCTGTTCCCAAATGCCTCTTGACCTGCCAAGGAAGCTCCCAGGAGCTCCAGGGCAACCCTGTGGGCAAAAAGAGGGTCCAGAGAGCCCAGCCAGCTGTTGTCGGAGGCTACCTGTGGTCTTCAGCTATGCTTGCACGTTTGGCAGGCTTGTCTCTGCCCCTCTACTTAGTGGATGTCCGCTCTGAATCTCTGCCACCACCCTTCACCTCAGTCTTAACTTCACATCTCTCCCAAATGCTTCTATCCTGGTCATGCTCATCTAAATTTATTTGTCTTTTCTGCTTGAGCTATCCCTTTCTTACTGCCCTCTTCTTCCCCCTTGTCCCATCTCAGCCTCTTGTTCTCTCTTTCCCGTCGCAAAACTAACATTTGCCGTGATTGCATTGCTCACACCGCTCATTTTTTGTACCACTTTCCCCTCTGGTATCTATATTGTTTACCTCATCTATAAACTCTTCAGGATAGCTATGGTCTTTTGCTGTGTATCATCTCTGCATACTACAAAATCCTATGAGGCTCATCTTTTGCCCGGTTTTAGGCACTACTGTAGTAAACTTGATTAATAATACTAACACCTACCATAATGTACTTGGTTTATAACTGTACTATGAAGGAAAATTACTTCCTCACCCAGCTACTAGTCGTACTTTGTATTTTGTCTACTGTAACTGCAGATACATGTTTCCCTCTATAATATAGTTTAATATCCTAAATTTTTCTGGGCTGAAATTGTAACACTGATCTATCTATTAGGTTTTTTAAGCCAAGGGAGTCCAGCTAGTTTGACCTCACTGAAGTTCATCAGATTGCCCCTGAATCAGGTAGAATAGCTTGTCTGATCATAAGAATGTTATTTAATTGTTAGTATTACTACAATGCCCAGGAGCTTTCTTGCACAAAGTGCAATAAAAATACTGAAAAATACTGTCCCACTGGCTTACAATTGAATACAGGGAAACAATGAAGAACTACTCACTGTGCCTACACCAGATGCACGATCCGTATACGTTGTCTGGTTTTTTTGGAAGTCATTATTTTGGAGGAAAACTTTAGAGAGACATTTGGAGGAGCATAAGCAGGGGTGTTTTTATGATTTCTTTTATGCTGCCTCAAGTGTTTGAGGACTTAATCTATCAGGGTACTAGATTGGCTCCAGAAACCTTAAAAAATTGTAACATTAGCTAGGAAAAAATGTTTCATGTTCCTTTCCAAAGCACTGAAGAGCTGTGGGCTCACACAGACCCAGTGTGATATAGCACATCTTTGTGCTCTAAATTATGGTGAAATTGGGCCTGGCATAAATGCAACCCAAAACTAAGTGAGCTGGTAAGGCTGCCTTTGAAGATACCTCAGCAGCTGCATTTACCACTTGTTGAGAACAAAGAAGCAGAATCTATGCACTGGTACAGTTACTAGCATTGTATGCATGTTACCCACACCTGTGTACCTCTGCAAATGCTACGGAATGTAATGGGTCTTGGTAACCTATCTTTTATATGCTCTGTTAGCAATCCTAGTCATGTCTGTTCCCTGCATGAATACTCTTATCGCATCAGGGTAGTCTCACACATTCATTTGTTGCATTTTTAGTCTTTTGTTGTTAAAATAACACGGTTGTGGTTTTCTGCAGCAAGCCATTACAGTACTGATTTCTCGTATTACTGTGGGTTTTTTTAAGAAGAGTAGGGAAAATATTCATTTCCTTTGAGCTGAATTACACTGTCATGTGGTCATAATGAAAATACTGAAGTTAATAATTACCAAAAATCCCATCTTTATACAACTGTCTAAGCTAACAAAGCAAATGATGCACCATACCTCACAAATGTTTTCTAGTATTAAAAACCATGAAAGCCTGAAAATAAAATTCTGCCCCAAATATAGAGCTGTATATGTTGTATGTATTACATATACAAGTCTACTCAGAATACTGGTACAAAGGATTGCTTATGGTGTTGGTTACGTCCAGTCGAAATCATGACTTCACTAAGACAAAACCTGATTCTAATCTGAAAGGACATTTCTGTGGTCTACAGCAGCATTGCAATTTCTACAGATGCTTGAGAACTCGTGCAGTAAAATCAGGTTTTCCTGTTGACTGTCAGCTGACCAACCAAACTGGTTGCGAAGCCCTTACTGATAGATATACTGCCCACTTCTGAAACTGAATTCACACCAATATGATTTTCCAAACTGAATCCAAAATCTAGACTTTTGAAGTTCTATAAATTATAAAAATAAGTGATTTTTAGACTGACAACATAAAGTACAGTATATGCAGGTAATTACAGACAGTTGAACACCTGGCACACAGTAGCTGAAGTACACAAAAATTAAATGGAAAACATTTTCACCTACAATGAATTAACAAGAAAAGAAATGGGCCCAAAGATATGAGTTGTCATACTTTTGGAAACATGTTGCAAACATTTTTCCCCTTCCAAATACTTTTCCCTTCCCAAATATTTAAACTTTGCTATTTTTAATAGGGTTCTTATCATTGAAATGAATGAACGCTTTAAAACTTTTAGTTAACATCAGAACTTCTCTCTGAGTCTGGTATTATTCCTTATTTAATTTATTTTTTTAAATAATAGAAAGACAAATTGAAATCTTGATCCAAGCTATGTGGGAGCAGGGTTATTCATAAAACGTCATCTAGAACTCCCTTAAAACTAACTTAGGGAGTTCAGTTGTCTTCTATGGTTAATACACTTGAGAAGATAAATGTAGGGGGCCTGATAAATGCTAGATATCCACAAGACAGTAGCATCATGATTGTTCTAACATACATTTAGTCTAGTATTCATGTCCCCAGTGTTTTCTCATGTAATAGTTAGGCATCTTGTCTAAGCTAGTGGACATCCTAAGAGAGGTGCTTCAGGAATGCGTGGTTCGTCCAGCAACAGGTGGTAATGAAGGCATGTGAGGTGAATAACTCTGCAGAGGAAGGTTTTGTCTGTGAGCCATTTGCTACTGAGGCTGAAGGCCAGACATTACCAGTCTCACTGGATTCCTGTTAATGAATATTTATGTATGTTCCAGTATCCTACTCTATCTGTACTTGCTTAAATACATTCTCTCTGTAATTCCAGTTAGGAAAAATTATCTTTCTACTCTGAAGCTACTATGCTTGTGTTCTCTTGTACAATTAAACTACCACAGCATTATTTATAAACTTTTATGTTTTTAGCTGTTTTATACCAGTTTGCAAAGCTGGAGAAAGTCTCTGGCTCTAATTTCAGTGATAAAGCACCTAAAATGTAGATGTAAATATTTTTCCCGAAGTAATGTAGATAGTTACTGGCTTACGAAAAGTAACCTCTATATATTCAGTCTTAGTTTACTGCTCTAATTGCCAGGGAAAAAAATATACTTCATAATGTTCAATATTCTCAACTCCTCATCCTGTAAGTTTGTAAATACTTCCTGTGCTTAACTTTGACCCATACAAGTAATCACACCAGTTTAAAGCTAATCAAATTTAGAGGAGTTTTGTTATTGTATGTAGCTGTATTTAAATGTTGTAGATAAATCAGATAAAACTTTTTATTGTTTTTGACAATGGTGATTACTATTATTAATTGCCAGGACACATTAAGAAAAAAAATCAAATTGTAGTCTAACCTTTAAAGTACAAACAGTGTGAAACAACTTGAAAAGATACAAAACTTCTGCTGCAGATTTCTTTGACAGCAGGGAGTAATGTCCATACTGTCCTGAGAATAAATCCCCTAACAGGTAGAAGATAAAGAATGTGGGGGGAAAGACCAGGGAAGGAGACAGCTTTGTTGCATCTTTTAAACCAGGTGGCCAGCACTTTGTTCTCAGAACTGTGGTGGGACCGAGATCAAGATAGAAAAAAACCCTCAGTTATTTTCCATTACAATAATACAGGAACAATTAAGTTGTCTGATATTGTATGGAAATGTTCAGAAATGAAAAATGTTGTGAGCTGCAATGTGAGAGGCCCACGTCCTCTCATTCCTGCCTTTGGATATCATTAAACTCTCAGTGAGTCTAATAGACTCACAAACATATCGTCAATCGCACCAAATGACGGCTGTAGGAGAACAAGATTATGGAGAGTCACAGACACAGCTGCAGTGTTCAGGTACCTTAATTGTCCCACCCATGACAAATGCATTGTTTCTTGTAGCATTTAATGGATTAAAATTGTATAGGCATTGCTGAAACATACTAATTATTGTGTTGCAAGAGATCTCTCTTTGATTATTCAGTAGTTTTGGTGTGATGTTTAGTGTTAACGAGAGGATAAAATGAACATGAAATAGTTCACAGGCATTTTACAATTGCCTAAGAAAACTGGAGTGGTCAGGATAGACATCCTCCTCCTTATGTAAGAAAGCACATTGGCAATTAAGCTTTTATAATTAATAGACTATCATATTCTTTTCAAGTTGTCATGCTTGATATTACATTTTGTGTGTTTTCTCAGAAGAATGGAAGTACCTTTCTGCTAGATGGTCCTATAGGCTGGTCAGTTTTGAACTAAATATGCTTCCTTCAATTAAGGTGTCATAGCTGTCTTACTGATTAGACCACGAATCCATCACTTGTTATCCTTTTCTGCTGAAGCTCTGTTTTATACTCAGTGGGAAGACAACATTCTCTTACCCTCATGGTTGTGTATTGTATTGTGGGGTAATAGAAATTTCCCTGCCTTCTATCTGGTGAGAAATAACTCTTTCCAGTACAGCCTGAAAATATGTCTCTAGCATATTTCTAAACTTCCATCTGTCCAGATATACTGATAGTTAGGGCTTCTGAAAAAGGATCTGCCTGTGGTGCTTTTGAGAAGCCCTGACTGGCTTTACGCAGAACAGCTTAAGGGGGTCTCTTGCTTCTCGCAGTAGCAGTATCATGGTTACGAGAAACGTTCTGAACCTTCTGCAAGTGTTAGAATAAAGGCATTTCAGCAAAATGAAAATACATATTCTATTCAAAGCCTTAACTTTGCTTCACACCTTCTGAAGGGTGAGGGATTTGCCTTTATCTGTGGAAGGGGAATGCAAGATCACACTCAGACTGCAAAATTATAACGAAATATTGGCATGCTAGAATAAATCACTGCCACCAATGCTTAAGAACCCTCACTCTGTTCAGCTTAGTTTAGACCTGAAAACTATTTTCCTTGGTAGATATTAGACAGTGTTTCAGTATGCCATGCTATCTGAAATGACAGCTCAATTAGCATTTACTTTCTAATGTGTGTTTTCTGAAAAACCTTTAGGACCAAATTCTGTCCCACACAGTCTTTCTAATTTCAAAGGTCATTAGAATCTGCCTGAATACCTCCTTCTGCTGTTATTCTCTCAGGCCTGGAAAAGGTTAAGAGGCATTTATTGGCTCAGTGAGGCAGATGACTCATAACTTCTGGATCTAAGAGGGGGAAGTGGCTGCCTGAAAAGATAGAATCTAGGGTGTGGGCTCAGAAGTCCCAAAGTAGTCGTCTTAGCAACAGGCTCAATAAAATGAAACAGCATCAACAGAAGTTTTGAGCTGAAGTTTATCTTTCTTTCTTTGTTAATAAAAGCAAATCCCTGAAAGGCACTGGAATAGGATTTTAGGTAGCATGTGTACTTTCTGGAGAGCAAGTGACTAAGGTACCCATTCACAGAAGGGAGCACCGAAGACTAATGCAAAAGGTTTATGCCAGATGAGCGGAGCAAGAACAGAATACTGAACTGATTACACCAGTAAACGTGCATAGCCCAGTTTATACTCTTCTCTTAATTGTTGTGGGTTTTCTTGCAAATATTTTCTTGAATTTTCTTTTTTTATTCTACATTAACTGACACCTGCGTTCTACCTTGGTCTCACTGAAACAGGTACATAGCATGCAGCATGCCTAGAAACAGAAATACA
This sequence comes from Nyctibius grandis, assembly GCF_013368605.1. Taxonomy (NCBI): domain Eukaryota; kingdom Metazoa; phylum Chordata; class Aves; order Nyctibiiformes; family Nyctibiidae; genus Nyctibius; species Nyctibius grandis. Next base: position 42,625,753 of record NC_090658.1, on the reverse strand, counting down.
CCTCTAGGTTTTTTCTGTGTAGGATAAGAAAGAAATGCATTCAAAGTGAACATAAGAGAAAAATAAGAAAAAAGTAAGCTGAAATAATTTAGCTGTGTTTTCCCTCTGACATTCTGATTTCCCGCATGGAAAAATGTCTCAGTGTATATAATAAAAATAATCTCTTATATGATTATCTCCATGCTACTGCTAAATTCAATTTACCCTTCTTTAAAAGCATCTAGCTGCTGAGCAGACTTTTCTTTCTTTCTGAGCTCAAATCATCTCTTCTGTCTGCAGTCCACATCAGGTTGAATTTTGTTCCTGTTCCATCATAACACTTTTGATGAGATTCTGATTCTCATTATCTTCAGAGGACCAAGTCTAACAGTGCATCTCCTTTTATAAAGTTCATATGTTCCTGCAATCTCATCTCCTCAAGAGACACTGGTTTCTGTTATATTCAACTGATTATGTTTTCCTGACCACAGCTGAAATTCATGTCTGTGTTTAGCAAGTGCTCTCTTTGCTATAGATACATTTTCATTTTGCTAACAAACTTGGAATGTGTGCTTTGCAATAACAGGAATTGCTTCTAATCCCTTGTATTTTTATCTTATTGCTTCAAATGGTTGCTCTGAAATTAAGGTATATGTAAATCTTCCATATCAGTCATCCTCAGTGACATTATCATTATGACCTAACATTGAAAGGTTAGGTAGAGTGAAAGAACATGCAGCAGGGAAGACAAAGCTGTCCCTGAGCCTCTGTTGTGTAATTTGGGGAACAGAGGCAATGGGACTTTGTAGCAGTTCAAAGCCAAAACAATATGGATGCAGGATCTCTGGGCTTTTTATCAATTTAAAAATTCGTGAGCAGATAACAGCAGTGGATGTGTAGCCAGAGCTTATTGTATTCCACTGATACATATTTGCCACAACATTTATGGGTCGTTGGAATGGGAATACATTCTAAGGAACTAGGAACTAGGGATATATTCTAAGAGAGAAAACAAATCTTGCCTTGAATTCACCTAGGGTTTACCAGGAAGTCTGGTGATACTTTAATTTGAGATACATCTCAAGCTCACAATCTGCCCTCATCCTAGTTATCTTTCTTCTCTCTGCTTTTACAGCCCCTGTAAACTTTATTTCTCTAGGCATTCTAGCCCATCTCCTTGTGTTTCTACATACAGTCAATATTAATGTATATGTGATTTTAGAAATGAAGTTTCTGCAACTTGTTTTTGTTCTGTAATTCAATGAGATTTTATGTTAAACTTTGAATTTTATGTAGCTCCTGATGTCTTAAGAGTTTACATTCACAACTTCCATCTGCCAGGCTAACGTAAGAGTGCCATTCCTTCAGTCGTTTTTTTCCAAATTGATTTCTTTTTCTTCTTCAAGAATAACTCAAGTTGCCCTCAGCTGAGTAGTTCTAATTAAGAAATATGAACTGCATTTCATATAGCCACCTCTTCCGCAAAAAAGGATGGAAATTTACACCTAAGTAATCAGTTCATTGCATAATTTTTGCTTAATGTTCCCCTGACAAGTGTCGTAAACGAGACAGTGGCAAACAGGTGCAGTCACTAAAGGGTATGGCTCATGCAAGTGATGTCTGTCAAGCACAGAATTCCTTTTCTAACATTTTCTGAGTGCTTCAGAGTCTTACAGTTAAAGTCAGAAGAAGCTCATTTGTTTTATAAAGACTAAACTTAGAAAACCAAGTGCCAGGGTCCTCTCTTAGGCGATTTTTCATTAATGTGACACAATTAGCTTAACATAAGGCGTCTTTGATTTACATTAGATTGAGAATGGAATCTGTGAGGCAGTGTTTTCTTATGTAGAAAATTAAATAATATCTGAATGCTATTTGTTGCTCTCATCTCCAAAAATTTAATGCTGCAGTATTTCCGTAGCATTCAATGCCACATGGAACTATGTAGACAGCAGACATGTCTATTACATTTACCACTTTTTAGGGTAATTGGCTAAAGTACTCAGTGAAAGAAAAGAAAGCATTAGCACAAAATCTGGGGAGACCTATTAGAATATCCAGTCCATTATTTGCCAAGCCTCAGGTGCACCCCTTTTCACCTTATCTCTGCCCTCTGCACTGTATTCTGTTACAAACACAACAAATACACTCTCACCCTTCCTTGGAACTGCATTGAACAGGAGCGTCTTCCTGAAAGGAGCTTCTTCCTGTCCAGAAAACAGTTTATTCCATTAAAAACACCACTATAATGTCTGCTAAATTTTATAGTCTCTAAACCTCATCATCCAGTCCTTACTTCTTGTGCACATAATGCCACTTAACACTATACTTCTCTTATCCAAAGACTAAATATATCTCCTATATGTCTGCTAAGAAACCACCTGCTGGAGCATCTTTCCCTTGCTGTCTGCATAACACAGTACTGAAAAGAGACATTCAGCACCATAAATCTTTTCTTCCACTATACTGAGGTCATCCCCTGGTGTCACTCAGGTACATTTTCCCATAAAGTTTTATGTCTCCCTCTAATCACCATCACAGTCTGCTCTGCAGCTCAGCGTTGCCTGTGCACCATTCGTTACAACCATACCATACAGCTCACACGGTGGCGTGCTCACAGATAATCTGTCTGCATCAGTCTGGCTGATGCACATTTGGAAGGGAAAGCTGGATTAACATGTCTTACTAAGTTGTGAGTGCTGAAAGGTCAGGCAGCATTCATCTGAGATGAATAACATGCTATGTCAACATTTTTTTATGCATCCTAAATACCGATATCGCTTGTAACAGTTAGTGAGTATTTAGATAACTGTAGTTATCCTGCTGGCTTGCATTTGAGGCAGTAATAGTCCGAGCGTATGATACACTGTGTAACTGGTAAACTTGCTTCTCAGCTCCTGGACACTTGGTAGCAGTGGAATGAGCTTCCCACCATTGGAATATTTTGAGTGTGATGTTACAAACACAGCCAGAGAGAAATCACAGATAAAATCCGTGTCCTACATTGTTGACTATCTACTAAGCAGCAGCACAGGAACTTTTAACATCTGAGTGAAGAAACAATATGTGAATTCTTCTCTCTCCTCTTATTTCACAATCTCCTTCAGGATTTAAAGCTGCCCACTACAAATCTCGCCATTAACTTCATTAGCATGAACTTCAGTAATATACTTCAGTAGGGCCAACTTTGGCCTTTTCAAACAATTGCTAGGGGAAATCCCATGGGACAGGGTACTAGAAGGTAAGGGGTCTCAAGATAGTTGGTTAGCATTCAAGGACTGCTTCTTCCGAGCTCAAGATCAGAGCATCCCAGCAGGTAGGAAGTCAAGGAAGGGTACCAGGAGACCTGCATTGTTAAACACGGAACTGCTGGGCAAACTCAAGTGGAAGAAGAGGGTGTACAGATCATGGAAGGAGGGGCTGGCCACTTGGGAGGAATATAAGTCTGTTGTCAGAGGATGTAGGGAGGCAACTAGGAAAGCTAAGGCCTCCTTGGAATTAAACCTTGCAAGAGAGGTCAAGGACAACAGAAAGGGCTTCTTCAAATACATTGCAGGTAAAACCAACACTAGAGGCAATGTAGGCCCACTGATGAATGAGGTGGGGGCCCTGGAGACAGAGGATAAAAAGAAGGTGGAGTTACTGAATGCCTTCTTTGCCTCTGTCTATACTGCTGGAGGCTGTCCTGAGGAGTCCCGGACCCCTGAGGCCCCAGAAGAAGTCAGGATAGAGGAGGAATCTGTCTTGGTTGATGAGGGCTGGGTCAGGGACCAATTAAGCAACCTGGACGTCCATAAATCTATGGGCCCTGATGGGATACACCCGCGGGTGCTGAGGGAGCTGGCGGAAGTCATTGCTAGGCCACTCTCCATGATCTTTGCTAAGTCGTGGGCAACGGGAGAGGTGCCTGAGGACTGGAGGAAAGCGAAGGTCACTCCCGGGTAACTATAGACCGGTCAGCCTCACCTCCATCCCCGGAAAGGTGATGGAACAACTTGTTCTTGGTGCTGTCTCTAGGCACATCAAGGATAGGGGGATCATTAGGGGCAGTCAACATGGCTTCAACAAGGGGAAGTCATGCTTAACCAACGTGATAGCCTTTTATGAGGACATAACCCGGTGGATAGATGATGGTAAAGCTGTGGATGTGGTCTATCTCGATTTCAGTAAAGCGTTTGACACGGTCTCCCACAGCATCCTTGCAGCTAAACTGAGGAAGTGTGGTCTGGATGATCGGGTAGTGAGGTGGATTGTGAACTGGCTGAAGGAAAGAAGCCAGAGAGTGGTGGTCAATGGGACAGAGTCCAGTTGGAGGCCTGTGTCTAGCGGAGTCCCTCAAGGGTCGGTACAGGGACCAGTACTATTCAATATATTCATTAATGACTTGGATGAGGGAATAGAGTGCACTGTCAGCAAGTTCGCTGATGACACCAAACTGGGAGGAGTGGCTGACACACCGGAAGGCTGCGCAGCCATTCAGAGAGACCTGGACAGGCTGGAGAGTTGGGCTGGGAGAAACTTAATGAAATATAACAAGGACAAGTGTAGAGTCCTGCATCTGGGCAAGAACAACCCCATGTATGAGTACAAGTTGGGGACAGACCTGTTGGAGAGCAGCGTAGGGGAAAGGGACCTCGGGGTCCTAGTAGACAGCAGGATAACCGTGAGCCAGCAGTGTGCCCTTGTGGCCAAGAATGCCAATGGCATCCTGGGGTGTATTAGAAGGGGTGTGGTTAGCAGGTCAAGAGAGGTTCTCCTCCCCCTCTACTCTGCCCTGGTGAGGCCGCATCTGGAATATTGTGTCCAGTTCTGGGCCCCTCAGTTCAAGAAGGACAGGGGACTGCTAGAGAGAGTCCAGCGCAGAGCCACGAAGATGATTAAGGGAGTGGAACATCTCCCTTATGAGGAGAGGCTGAGGGAGCTGGGTCTCTTTAGCTTAGAGAAGACTGAGGGGTGACCTCATTAATGTTTATAAATATGTAAAGGGCAAGTGTCAAGAGGATGGAGCCAGGCTTTTCTCAGTGACATCCCTTGACAGGACAAGGGGCAATGGGTGCAAGCTGGAACACAGGAGGTTCCGCATAAATATGAGGAAAAACTTCTTTACGGTGAGGGTGACCGAACACTGGAACAGGCTGCCCAGAGAGGTTGTGGAGTCTCCTTCTCTGGAGACATTCAAAACCCGCCTGGACGCGTTCCTGTGTGATATGGTCTAGGTAATCCTGTTCCGGCAGGGGGATTGGACTAGATGATCTTTCGAGGACCCTTCCAATCCCTAACATTCTGTGATTCTGTGATTCTGTGATTAAAAGTTATGATGAAAAAGCTGTGTGAGTTTTTTTCTTTACCAGATTTCTGTCACTGTGGTTCAACACTGGGAAAATACCCATGGAGCAGCAGTGACTCAAACACAGGCACTGAGCTGACCTGAGTGAATTCTTGGAGATCTTAGGAAGGAAACTTGGCAGGCAGAAGACTTTGAAGTAGGGAAGCATTTATGCCCATCAGTGTCAAGGTTGCATTATATTGCATTTCAGACCAAGTTTTTTGTTTATTTTCTAGTACAGCCTATTTTAACTTGTTTGTTGTAATGAAGGTGTACACAATAAAATAGTTAGTGTATAAATGTTATGAATAATATTATTTATATAATAAGACATCAAGGAAGGAAACATGCTGACTGAAAGACTGTTGCTGAGTGACCGTATGGTCAACTTTTAAGGAAGAAAAAACAACAGTCTGAACTCACCATACTATCCTGGAAAATATGAGCCTTAAAGTTACTGCAGACAGTCATTCACTGAAGTAGTGGTGGAAAAGTGCATAATTTCTGTCATCCAAACCAAAAATAATCTTTAGAGTATGTGTATCCCACCTATATCAGCTACCCATCATTTCAGCTACTTGACCATTGCTGTCAAAGTGCTACTAGTGCTGAAAAAGGGGTTTAGAAATACACATTAGAAATAACTCTACTCCTGCCAGAGATGTGCTTGAATAGGTTTTCCTAATCAATTGTCTTTACAATGTTTCCTCAGTCGATAGGAACGGAACTCTTCTGAGACCTCTAATGAGATTGGCTAAAGATGCAATGAAAATAACACCCAGAGGGATTGCAAGGGATAACCATTGCAGTTACACAAGTGTCTGTTCCTCCTTTTAAGCAACACAGGGATCGCTGTTGTTTCCCCAAATCAATTCAGAACAATGTGGAAAAGTCCCCACAGGTTCAGACTAACATCTAGTGATTTTCCCGCTTACATCTGGGCACTGTGGAAAAGTGACATCCTAAGACACAGCTCTGCCCAGTTGTGTGCACGCCTATGAACCCAACAGCTTGAAAGAGCACCCAAATCCAGCATGCTGTTCTTTTGCTGCCAGATCCGGCAGATTTCCTGCTGCTCAGCCTGCGGACAGCTGGACTGGGGTCAGTGCAGAAGAACTGCCATCACTGTGGTTACTTTAGTGAAAGTTTATCCATTTGCACCACAGCAGACTGTAGTGGAGGGAAAGAAGTGGTAGTCCTTCTTGTCCTGCCAATAAGATGGCCTTCTCCTGCCTCACTTGTCTTGCCTCAGCCTGTAGAGGGGGTTAAGGCTGCAGGTAGTGGAGTATCTATTAAAATGCTACTTCTGTCTTCTGCACTTAAATGCAGTCGAGGGCTACAGTCATTGACCAGTGAAGTGTTCCAAGCAGTCTTGGCAACAACAATAACATCAAAAAAACAACATTTGTGGTTGCAGCAGGTTGTCTTGCTTCATTGCAATTGCTTGGAATACTCTGGATGTTTTATATCCCTCATTCACGTGAATCGGGACACGCTGCCTCGTTTACAGTCATGGAAAGAATTTGCTTGAGATTGCAGTTGTGATTGTACTTCAACTCTGTATAGAGCTGTTAAAGTCAAACCTTTCGTAATGGTTCATCTTCCACTTCCGTGATGTCAGTCGTGTTGTCTCTGTTGAGTGCCTGTTTTGGTAACCAGCACAGGAACAGAGCTCAAAACTCCTTTAACAGTTTTACAGTTCAGTTCTGTATGGGATCCTATGCTGAAGGGCAAGCAGCACGTGAGTCGTGCTGAGGAGAGTACATCTCATTTTTGTTCATATTTATCCAGTATTTTGCTTTCAGCAATTTAAAAGCAATATAAAGCATAAATCATAGTCTCCTCGCAGTAAACCAGGGCAGTCAGAAGGAGACTGAAAGCAACAAGGGCTAAACGGGGGAAGCAGCACTGCCGATGTTTGCCACAGCTCACTTGAGGGGTTCTGCTCTTCTCCTCCCACTCACTTGCACAATGCAAAGGACAGGTAGAGCAGCAGTTTGGGGAAAATGCAGCCTCAGGATCACAATAAGTGCCGTAGTCTTCAAGTTTCCTCCGTCTCTTGTGATGAGGCTTGTATTTTGTCCTAATATTTTGTGCATTAGCAATTAGCATTTTTTTTCTCCCCTTCTCTCCCTGCGGGATGCTTTCCCAAGAGGAAATTTACTTGATTTTTAAAAAATCTCTCTTGTGGAAAAACAGTGAGAATCAGATGAAAATTAATTACACTGATTTACATCTAAGAAAGAGGAGTGAACCTGACGTTAAGATGCCAGCAAGATGAAGGGATTGTCAGTGAAGTCTTATTTTAGTTCTCCTAAAAACTTAGTTCTCCATTCAGTAAATATGACCAGAAATCTACCCTAGAGAATCAAAATCAGTGTATAATTTCATAAGACCACACTTATGTAGTGAAATACAATCAGGCGTGTATGAAGAAAGAAAGTCGTCTTTAAAAAAATCACCCTCAGGATTTCTGCTTACTGTGTTTTAGATGCAACATTCTGGTCAGGAATAATTTTTGGCTACCTTAAGCTTATCATTTACGCTCCATTTGAAAAGGGGTGGTGAGTCTTATTAATTGGTTTTCACATCAGTGTTTCCATTAAAAAGTTCCTTCCTCCTTTGCATTTTGTTTTTAGTAAAGCAATCGCTTCCTGCCCCAGATATTCGGGGAACTTTCTTGCACTACTTCACAAATGAAAATTGTTTGCTTTTTTTTTTTTAAACCAGTTTAATGCATTTTTCTGGTTAGAAGCGTGTCTAGTAGCATATGAAAAAATAGAAATGCTTGTTCTAAGTTGAAAATACTTATGCTAGGGTAGCTATTGTTTTATGGAAATACTAAAGTAAGATATTTCCGAAACATGAATTTTACAAGTGATTATTTCCTATGTGTATGTTACAACTACTTTTCTGTGTTGAAAGGGCCGAAATCTTGACTCACTGTGTTTAGACTGGGCATTGCAGCCTGTCTCTGGATGGTTCTGCCCTAACATGGCAGCGGGGTGTATCCGTCGCTGTGTGCCCCTTACAAACAAAGTTGGAATCTGACTCATTAAAGGCAGAAAAAACCAGAAATCATCAAGTGAGAACTAATGATGGTGTCAGTTGTAGCTCTTGTGTTCATCCTTCTGTGAAGATAGGTCTGTGCGCTCTGGCAAGTTGGCCATTACACGGACTTCTCAAACAAAGGAACACAGGCCAAGGTGAGGACAGCATTGCTTTGGGAACCAGGTAAGGGGGCCATACTTTGCATGGGATTTAGCCATGTCAGAGTATACTGAGAGAGGATCCTGTACTAAAAGCTTGATCGTGGTTTTGAATAAATCACAAGGAAGGAGCAGTGTTTTGCTCTGCTACCCTGTGAGCAGCCAAAGAGATCATGCCTATGTGAGCCACAAGAGGTACGTAGATGCAATCGAAAGGGGAATTATTTTGCTGGCCCAAAATATCTCTCTGATATGTGAGACGTCCTGCATGTCTCACATATCAGAGGCTAGAACTAGAGAGGCTAAAATGCACCTCACTTTCCCCTGCCAGAGCCCCTTCTTGGTAAGGTCCTTCTGAAGGAAGCCTCAGGTAGCTCAGTAGGATCTTTGTCAAACTGAATCTGTGCATGAACCACTGTAAAACATTAGCACTGTGAAATAAATGCATGCTAGGTATAGACACATCCTTGTCATGGGTGTTTCTCAACCTAAGGAGTATTCACTGAAAGTAGGTAGTAGCAGGAGCAATATTGTGCACTGTGGTAGGCTTTTGAAATATAGTATGCTAGAAATCTGCCAAGTATTTTTGCTGTGGAAAAGAAAAAGTTAGTATGGACAATAGAAAAGCAAACTCACTGAACGTTGATTCAGCGAATAATGGCATATCTTAAAGTTTTGTTTCACACCTACACATTCCCAGGGTAGACACTTAAGTATCACTCAGGATACTTAAAATATTCCAGTATGTGTTCATTGGTTGGGTTAAGATGACAAAAATGACAAATCCAAGGATCTGGGCAATAATTTGAAGGACACTTCCCTGGACTAAGTAGTGTTCTGAACATATAACTAACTAATGGTTGTCTGGTTTAGGTTCTTAGTTGTATAGTATTTCCATGCTCTAGTTTCAAAGTATTTGTTAAAATTTAACATTTATATACAATTTTATTTAGGTTGGTGATTCATTGTCAAAAATTAGTTCCTTTCCTTTGAAATCAGTCTGAGTTTAATTTGTATTCATCCCATTAATATGTTGGCTTAGTGTGTAGTGAGGTAAAACAAGTAGGCTCAAAGCAAAGCTTTTTCTAAGATAGCCCTGGAGAGCTGATAATATGCTAGGAAAGAAGAGGAAAAGATTCAGGAAAACACAAGTTAAAGAACCAAGGCAGATTTAAAGGAAATTCCCTCAGTCAAAGGACTGGTTAATCTTCTGGTAAATGTGACTGGGGAAGTTACCTCTACATAAATGTGTGTTTATATATGTTCTATATATACTATTCACATCTGGCTTTGGAAGTGAAGATTGTCACATGTTTTGACTAGTCCTGACTCAAGTGGAAAACAACTGGTGTGCTAGCTCTGTGGTTCAGAGCCTTGCCTGAGAGTAGGATATTGCAAAACTTCACCTCGCAGTAGACAGGGAATACAGATGTATTGGGCCCTTTTGCAATTTTGAAGTACTCTGTGGTGAAGGACATGCTCATTTTTACTTGGGATGAATAAACGTGTTCATTTTGTGACTACTTAATTCAATACAAAGTTTAGTTGGTAACCTTAGTAATAGTGGAATAATGGTCATATTTTAGAAAACAGTAAAATTCACAGGAAATAGGTTGTTCCCTGGAAATTGTGAATGTTCAGGTTTAGAAAAACAAACATGTAATATTCCGTTAACTATTATGTGTCTTAGAGAAATGAAGGCTAATGAAATAACAGATCTGTTTCATTAGAAGAAAAATACATCAGACGTACAATATCTTTAAAGAACTTAAAAACAATAGTGATCCACTAATTTAATTTCTAGAGTGCTTTTGATGCTTCACAGTAAAAACTTAATTAATATCTCCTTAGGTAGAGGAGGAAATGGGAGCACCTCATTTAATCAGAAAGCCACAGACATTTGACTGATCACGAAGTGAAAGCTTTACCCATAACTTTAAAGAATATTCTCTTTTTGTAGATAGATTTTTAAACGTCATTAAAAGTATGCCTGTGAAGTCCCTGCATTCCCTTATTTTATCTTTAAATATTTGTATCTTGCTTGCGTATTCTCCAGAAAAGGCACAAGTTATACAGTACTATTTTTCAATTAGCTACTTGGCCAGTTTTGCTCACTTCAGATTTTTTAGCAGTATATTAATTTACAAGAGGAAAAAAATTAATCCCATAGAGAAGAATGGAAGTGATTCACTGCCCCAGAAAAAATCTGCTATAAACAATAGTAGGGTGTCTTTCTGTATTATTTCAACAGCTTTGAAATGCGTCACTTTGTAGAATTACTTAATGATTTGTTTTCATCTCTACCAGTAAAAAGCTTTTAGTGTGCTTGACTTCAGTAAAGCTTCTGTTTATTGTTTTGTGGAAAAAAAAACCCTGTACAGTCTCAAGGTATCTAGAACATAGGTGCACAATCCAACAAAAACAAGTTACTTTTAAGAAAAAGAGAATTATCCTTTCAGTGAAATGCTTGGTTTGACTTCATGGAGGAAGCTGTGAGGATGTGGAGCTTTTCGTATTGCCCAGGAGGTATTCTAAATGTGACAACTGAGTAATGAGCAGGAATTTCAAAGGAGAACTGCTCCTATTAAGTTCAAAAGGAATTTACTTGACCTTAAGATTAGTAAAATTGAACCTTGTATTATTTTTATAACATATTTACAAAGAAACTCACTTCCTGCCCGCAGCACAGTGCTGTCTTGTGGTACATTAGTTTCACTTTTGTCTTGCTTGAACTATCTTTAACATTTTTTGCTGTTCACTGCACCTTGATAATGGAATGGGAAGCAAAACCTCCTTCTTGTAGCAGTGGCAGTCATTTTCATTTTTTAATTAAAATTAATTATAGATTAAAAATGCAGCAAATTTATTTTGTGGTTCCTCCACACTCAGGACCATTAGCTAGCATGTGGGTGACGTTGCAGTAGTCCTTCTGCAGAGGTGGCTAGCACAGCAAGAGCTGCTTCAGAAGGGGACTGTGCCTGTGAAGGATTTCCAGGGTGCTGGAACTAGAGTGGAAGACCATTCATAGCTGGCAAATGTGAAGGGCTTTAGTGTAGCCTTCCTTGTGGAGGGGAGCAGGGAATTATATGGGGTTGGAGCTTGGTGTTTATGAATTACATTATTCAATTTCTTAACATTGCCTTCATGATCCAGAAGATAGATTCTATTTCTGTGTTCCTAACATAAAGTTGCATTGTATCTAGAAATTAGAACAACTGTAATGGGGAAATCCTAGCAAATAAATACTGTAAGTAGAAAGAGTAAGTGTACTTTAAAAGACCAAAAAGAGTTTCCACAAATAGATTTATAACTCCCCTTTCACAGTTCCTTGTTCTATCTTTTAGAGAGGCCACTGAACTTTGAGAGTGAAGGTTACATTCAAGAGCATTAGCAATTCTTAATCTCTCTTCTAATTTGCAGAAATCCCAAATATCAAATCAAGAAGGTAATTAAAGACATGATTCCAGTTACAATGAGTTTTTGTACTAAAAGTAACTCAAAAATTGCATAATGAGCCTCCGTTATCTCTCAGAACAAAAGTAGCTAGTCTATCAGGAAAAGATAAACTTCCTCCTGTAAAGTCTTACTCTGCAATACAAGTCTGCAGTTTAAAAATGAAGTTTTAAAGCTCATACATACTTTGGTTGCTTGCTAGTCCTTCCCAGAATGGCACAATGGGTAGTTCTGTTCCCCAGTTTACAGCTGCACATCATGTCAATTTGACAGGCATGAGAATGAGCAGTCTTTCACACTGGTCCTCAAGGGTTTTTATCCTGCCAGGTGTCTCTGTGTGAGCATGTACAGAGCCAAATCAGTAGCCTGTGGTCTCCCCACCACTACATAGTGCTCTAATAGTGTCTCAGACACTCAGTGTCAGATCCAGTGGGCTCCAGCTGTGTGGTCCTTCTCCAAGAGGCATGTCCATTCATGTTTGAAGACAGCAATGCTTATAATGATAAGAAAAAGCAGACTTAATGTGCAGGTAATCCATGATTCCTAGAAGATTCAACATAGCTGTTGAATAAAAAGCTGGATATTTTACAAATTCATATTTTCTTGTATAGAAGAATATTCAATTTAAATACAAATTAGAGACATCAGTATTGTATTTTAGTTCTAGCCACAAAGCACAATTTTGCAAGTGGCTTAGCATTCACAGATACAAAATTTGTTGTACTTACCTTCAGTAATACCTTACCCGTTATTGATATGCACATAAAAGTGTTTGCAAACTTGCTAAACATCTCTTGCAAACTCTTTGTTTCAAAATACATTCTGCTTACTTACGATCCTTACTCGTATTTCTTATCACAAATAAACTCACAGTAGGTTGGAGCTGTGATCCCATATTGTGAACATTTAACTTAGTAATGGGTACATACAGTGCAGTTTACTTCATATTAGTATTGATTCAATTCTTAGCATAAGGCTACTAATATGAAATTACTTTTTCTATCAGCAGTCACTAATCCAATTCTGTTATTGATGCATTTTTGTGTGTCTGCTTTATGATTTATTTGACTTGTTTTTTCTATTAGAAATAGAAACACGACATGTACGGCAGGGGTGAGTTTACTGGGTAGAAGGCAAAGGTTAGTTGATAGCTGGGCAGTCTGCAGCATCTCCCAGGTGGTAAGAAGGGGAGCAGCTGGGGCTCCTTGCTGGGTGGCTCCCACGAAAAGGCTGTTTCCCCTTCCCCCCTTCAAGCTGCAGCTGTCCCTGTCTGGCAGATTATCTGGTATGTGGATATGGAGAAAGCGAATCTGATTTCGAAGTGCGTTACCCTCAGTGGTCAGCCCCCTTTCCTTAAAGACTATGCTTGACTATCACTCTGCTTAAAAAAAATATTCGAATAATGAAAATTAATGAATGGTTATTTTAATTGCTCTTAGTTACAGAATTAGCTTAGATATTGAGTTCTTTTACATTGGAATTGTACTTTTAACAATGAACAATTTTGAAAATCCCACTTAAATTCCTTTTTTGTTTTGATGTTTTCTGCTTTGTCCTTCACTTGTTTCCACTGATGTTCTTTCCTCATACTCCATATCATTCTCCATTTCTTTTCCTTTCTTGTTTCATAGTTCTTACTTTTGAATAGCTATTTGAAAACAATGTTTGTCTGGTAAGACAGTTCATATTTAAATATACTAGTATACTAAAAGTTTTGCTGTGATTGAACACCAGTCCAAAGACTACTGCAAAGTTTAAATACTGCTATATGAAAGGCAGAAAAAGCGTTTCTGAAGAATTCTGAGGGCTTTGAAATGTAGTTTCATTTTCTATCAGAATTGAGCCTCTAAATTCTTCATACAACCCCGTAAAAATAAAACCTGCTTTGAAATGGTTCAGCAAAATCATCTGAAATTTTGATTGATTCTCTAATGTTTATAATTTAACATGCAATGAAAACAACAAAACGCCAAATTGAGGATCACTGCATTTTATTCAGGATATGTTATAGCTGAATATTTCAATACTTTCTTTTAATATTAATCAAAATGTTGGTAACATTGGAATGGATTCAGAAAATTTTTTGACAGTTCATTTAGTAGATTTGATGGATTTGTATATAAATATAATTTGATAGAGTTTTTCAGTTGATGAAAATGGTTTCTTTAGCATTTCTAACTGTTCTTTCTGCTTGAAACTTTGAGACCCCTCGTGTCCTCATTTACAGTGCACATGGTCTTATTTACCCAGTAGACAACGTGTGTCTTAGGTGTTAGTCAATTTACATCCAGAATCCTTACTTTTCTTACTCTGCATAACTATATTTCAGTCCACATCTATCACGTATGCAAAACTAGTGAGGTTTCCCTTCACACAAGTGTATGGAGTACCTCAACTATATACAGATACACTACAGAAAAAACGAAACTTCAGGAGGTACAACGAGGAAGAAAATGGTTTCATTTTCTCACAGCAATGTTCTTACTGGGGACTTTTTTAGTTTTTATTATGGTGTCTTTCATGAGACCTATACTCTGGAGTACTCACTGAATTGAATCACTGGAACAGGGACATTTGAGTTTTAGGGCTTTTCTGCGGCAATATCTGCTTTATGCTTTACCTACAAAAGAGTGAAGAGTGTCACTGTTTATTAAAAAAAGTTTTTGAGTGTTACTGCCTGCTGGAGAAGTCCATGGTGAGAAGAGAAGCCAAGCCAGGAGGGGTGTTTCCACACATGTGGCGATGAGGGAGATGCTTCATCAATCGAGTGAGGAAGGGAGGAGTGTTCCCAACATAGTAGGTAGGTGCAGAAGCTGTCCCTGGGGTTGACTGCAGTGGCACCGCAGCCAGGGACTGAAGGACCAGAGGAAAATGCTTCTACTCACTTCCCCAAGCCTGCAAACCCAAAGGGAAGTCAAATGTTTCTTGTGTACCCTTTTTGCTTCACACCTGTGGGGAACTCAGCTGAAGAGGCGATGTGTCAGTCCCTGACAGGAAAACGTATCATGAGCTGTGTGTGAGGAGCCAGAGGGGATGGATTTGATTCAAAATCAGCTGCAGCAAAGTGTACTTTAATCACTATAAAATCTTGTAATACCATTCTTAGATCCTCAGTTAAAGGAGAATTGAGGGTCTATTAACTTTAGCTTTGTCCAGCTTTCTCTTTGGCAGATCTCAGATACCAGCCAGAGCCATATAAGGCCTTAAAAATAAAAATAGGTCGCAAACGGTTTAGTGTCAAAAGCCATTATATTTGAAAATGCAACCAATATTCAGATCCTTGAAACGTTCCTGTGTCTTATAACTAAGCGCATGCATAAATGAATATATATGTGTATTCATACTTTTTTAATCATTTATGATTGTCTTTCATCGGTAGTATATTCAGAGAGTGAATAACTTACTCTAATTTTTTTGTGAAGTTATTTTCCAACTGTTAGGATCCTTGCCAGTGTGTGTATGTTTTACTGACCTTTCTTTAATTGCCCTGGCATTTCCATTGCAGCATTTAAAAATTGTTATTAGTTTATTTGCTGAGTTGCCAATGCTTGTATTATGTTTGCCACCTACAGAGAACTGCAGTAATACTTGCTGATAATATCACACATTATTCTTAGCTGTACTTTGGCTCAAAGAATAGAGGGGGGCTGGGTGTCTTTTCCCTAGCTTCAGTGTTCGGTTTTTTTCTAGATATAAGTGTTTCACTGAGATACAGTGTCCCTTTCTGCCCAGCAGGCCAGTTTAAAACTCTGAACTTAATGATTTTTCAGTTCAGAGGATAACAATAGCCACTCTGAGTACCATACATGTAAACTGATAGATGCTGCACTGCATGAATAAAAAGTTAATCTCAAGCATACTTTTACAGTTTATTTTCATATTTTTTAATTTTAAAAATATCTCAAGCGTCATGTTAGTTGAACTTCTGTCACACATTAAACAACGCATAGACGTTAAATAGCGGTCTTCTGAAAGGCTGTGTCTGCTGACTTTACTTAGCAGAAATATATTTTGCAAAAAGTAAAATTCTGGTTAACACCTAAATTTCCATAACACTGAGAAGTCTAACAAAAATACTGTAATAGAATAAAGCTTTTTGGATGATGATAGACCCACTTTCCATGTGACTATATTCAGGTTATTTTTTCTCAACTGTATATACCTGCTTTTCTAAAAAATGTAGATGTTATATGTCTGTGGGGTTTCTTTCCCAACTGTACATGTTTTCTTTCTGTTTTTAATTTGACGTTATTTACTATCTGCTTGCATTCTGGTTTGTATCACTATTTCATCAGATGCTGGTGTGTTAAATCATATTTTACCACCATCCAGAGTGGATCTTTGCAAACTTTCTAGAGGAATTTAGTAATCAAAAATCACAGTAATTCAGGGGGATAACAAACATGTGGTATTTAGCTCAAATTGAAATATTTATTTAAGTAGAATCATAGAAATGCTTTCTGCCATGGAGCCACCCACAGTTTATAGGTTCCTATTTTCTATCAAAGTCCATCAGGCGTACACAGCAGGTGGAGAGTACTAATCATCATCTGCTAAGGACTTTCTAACATTTATCAGGGTGTTTTGGAATACCAGTTCCACCACTCTTTGTATTAACCTTAATTTTCCATCTCTATTTTTTTTCTTCTTTTTTTTTTTGCATTGGCACTTTGGTGTCCTCGCAGTCAGGGAGGATCTTTCCTTTCATAGGTAACCTTTTCTAAAACTGAAGATGTGAAATCTACTTATCATTTGAAATCATAGATATGGCACATATATTTAAGATCAGGAAAGTCAATATATTGTGCTTTTGTGGCAATAGTAATACTGTGCACATCACCTGCTCCTTCAAAACACTGTTTCTGGTGGATGCTAGTTAGCTATTCCTCGCAAGCCCCAAAAAGCATATAAAAAGGTCATGATATGTATTGAAAATTTATTTTATTGGGGAAAACTGAAATCTAACATTTCACTATTGGCTGTTGGAGGCAAACAGAACTGAATGAAAATGATCTTGAACATGGACTGTTTTTGTATATTTCTGTATTGTTTAGGACCCTTTGACACTTATGCACCTGGACCAATTTGTTCCAGCTGCTTTACAAAATACAGAGCAAAAGAATGGTGCCTGTACGAAGTCTGGAAATTAACACTGAAACAAATTAATAGAAAAAACAATAGTGATATGGCTTTGCAAATATGTGGTGTGATTTGCTTGTGTGCAAACTTTTAACATAACAGGAATACTGGTGAATCTACACCTAAAACTTGCATCTGGACAGCTGGATGTTCCAAGTGCTGACAACACCTGGAGCATCCAAGTAAGGTATTCAAAAAGGATAACAAAAGAGTCGATACAACTGAGGCACCAAAGAACTGGTTTATAAATATTAACATCACAAATGTGCTTTCTAAGAGGAAAAGAAGACTGCAGGCATTTGAGGGATGTAAGCACAAAAAGAACTGATTAGAATACTCCAAATGGATGTGGCTAGATGCGATGGGATAAATGAAAACGATTTGAATTTGACATGGAAAGGGTTTGTTAGCTATGAGATCTTTAAAGCTGTTTAACAGCCCACTTATACAAATAATAGGAGCTTTATCATATAAGTTTTAAATCCAAGTAAAAAATATATGTTAGAGGATTAATTTTATATAGGCAGAGGAGGAATGAGATGATTTTCTGATAATATTACATCCCTGATTAGTTAACTCCTGAGTAATCAGAACATAATTTTTCTTATGAGAGCTCGTGACCTGTGTCTGGAGGTGCTAGAACAGCCCTGTGAGTTCTGAGGAGTCAAAATGAAGGAGATTTAGATCCAAATCATGTAAGCGTGAGAAGGATCTAGAGCCCAGTTTTCCCTGTCCTTGAATCAGCACCAGGATGCTGTGCAAAAGCAAGCTGCACAGCTGTTACCTTGGTCCACTTGATAAAGCCTGGGTCTCCATGTTGTGTTAGGAGAGATACAGGCACTCATTTATCCATATATATATATTGCTGGGTCTACGTATCTGTCTGAAGTTAAAATCCAAGAGAACTCTCAGCTCAGAGAGGGCACTTCTAGGTACTTTCAAGATTGGGCAAAAATTGACCTTGAGAGTTGACTTATGGGCTAATAACCTCTTGTTCATTATCTAGACTTACAGCATTTTAATTTTCTTCAGATTGTTATCCTCACTTACTCTGATACAAACTAATGGAGAGTCAGAGAATTTTATTTTTCTGAGAAAAAAAGGAAAATAATAATTACAGATGACCTTGTTCCTTAGAAGTAGGCACTTAGTGCTAATATATTTAATATTGCACCTGAGGAAATACTCTTGTGTTGATTCTCAGTACTTGTTCTTATTGGCCAAAACCATGCCTTCCTACATCATGTTAAGTTAGTGAGACAACTTTTCCACTGTAACAGGGTTTTTTTTCGGATCTTTGTATTAAAATGTATTCTGACAGCTCCATGTTTGGCCCCATCACATTTGCTAACTGTTCTCAGTTGCTAAGGCAGTTTTTGCATTTCCTCCCCTGATTTTAAAATGAAAACTTTTGATTCTTCAAGACTTCAGGTTTATTAATGCTTTTTGATCACTTTTCATAGAATCATAAAATGGTTTGGGTTGGAAGAGACCTTAAAGATCATCTAGTTCCAACCCCCCTGCCACATGCACAGACACCTTTCCACTAGACCAGGTTGCTCAAAGCCTCATCCAACCTGGCCTTGAACACTGCCAGGGAGGGGGCAGCCACAGCTTCTCTGGGCAACCTGTTCCAGTGTCTCACCACCCTTACAGTAAAGAATTTCTTCCTAATCTAAATCTACCCTCTTTCGGTTTAAAACCATTCCCCCTCGTCCTGTCACTACTTGTCCTTGTAAAAAGCCCCTCTCACGCTTTCCTGTAGGCCCCCTTCAGGTACTGGAAGGCTGCTAGAAGGTCTCCCCGGAGCCTTTTATTCTCCAGGCTGAAGAGCCCCAACTCTCTCAGCCTGTCTTCATAGGAGAGGTGCTCCAGCCCTCCGATCATCTTTGTAGCCCTCCTCTGGACTCGCTCCAACAGCTCCATGTCCTTTTCACAATATCTATTTACAACGGAATATTAAAAATACAAAGCAAAGTGTTTATACTCGACTGTCATCTTCCTTGAAGTTCTATCTGTACCTCAGCGTAGTATCAAATAATACCAAATTAAAATGAGCCCTGCTATCTTATATGGGTCTAATTTAAAATTTCTGGCGAACTGGGAACTGATACTACATGGTAAATACACACTTTATTTGTAGTTATATGCTATCCAAGTGAACAAAGAGAGAGCATGGTATATTGTATTAGCAGGAAAAGGAGAAAAAAAATATGAGAAGTTAAATGAATGAAGCCTTTACCCAGTTATCTATGTGTTCAGATGAGATTCTCTGGCTTTTAATAAGATAGAGATTCTGATGCTTTTCCTATAGTTGAGACATTTTTAACAGCTCTTTGCTATCAAAGTTTAGGGTCGTATTTCCCCAGAATACCATGTAGATAAGATCTCTCTCTTTTATCCAGACACTAATTTTCATGAAACTTGTAGGCATTTCATACTTCTGAGGTCTTTTCTTCCATATCAAACGTCAATTAAATTGGCAGACAACTCAGTCTTGTAAGAGGAGGATACAAGAAGTCCATATACATACACATAGATACAGTTTGATAGTTATGTCTATGTAAGAAGCAAGGCTAGAAATTACACTAAAAAACCTCCAAAGAGTTCTTACGTGACTTTGGTCCTTGCAAATCCAGTTCTGTCCTTAACGTATTTCTCCTATGTACTAGAGAAAAGCATTGAAGAGAAATAAGAAAAACAAGCAGAATACTTAACCACAAATGATTGTCATATCTGTTCATTACTGAGGCC
The DNA here is from genome assembly GCF_013368605.1 of Nyctibius grandis. Lineage (NCBI taxonomy): Eukaryota > Metazoa > Chordata > Aves > Nyctibiiformes > Nyctibiidae > Nyctibius > Nyctibius grandis. Next base: position 42,605,893 of record NC_090658.1, on the reverse strand, counting down.
AGAGTAAGTACCTTGAGAAACTAGTGACAGCATCTAAATGAAGCAGGCATTATTGTGCCATCACTGCAGAATTGCATGGGTTATAATATTCAGCCTAGACATAACTAGGAAACAAGTCCAGGCAGCTTAATTTTTATAAAATTACTTACAATCCAAAACTGTTGGTTGTGCCTATTAAGTGTGAAGTCCAGAAATTATAAGAATTATGGAAATGATGTGATGCTTCTATTTTCCTAATCAATTAAAGCATTGTGTCACTCAAGCTTTGGTCTCAGGCCTTCATCATTACTCAGAGTGGTGTAGCTGCAATGCAGAGCGGTCGTGCAATAAGCCAGCTTACCCTCAAATGCAAAGGTCCTTTCGTTCACTAGATCTCCGTTATTAGTTCAGCTCCACTATATCAACTAGCCCTATGGTCACCCATATTCCTCGTAGGCGTGCTGTGCACACGTCTCTGCCACAGTGCAGAGGAGGGCTGGTACTGAGGTCTTCTTTAAAGTCAGATCTTCCACTGTCTTTCTCTAGTGACTCCTAAGACAAAGAAGTGGGTGTAGGAAGCAGGCAAATTTGCATCTCAGTCTCAATAAAAATGTTCTTCTTTTGCGAATTTGCTTCTGCAATATAGTGGCAGCTCTTTCTATAACAAAAATTCTGAGCTTGTATAATCAAGACAATATAAGTTTTTGAGCTGTGTTTGTTCTGGTAAAACCAAAGCAAAAACTGAAATTCAGTATTTGAAATTAAAATAGAACTGAAAGACGGCCTGATGCTTCACATGAAAGACTCAGCAGCCATACACAGAAGTAATGTTGGTATCTACCACCATGAAGGCAAAAAGTACGCTGTTCCAGTCACTGAGAAGTCCTGTGTTAGCTTAATATACAATGTTATATCCCCCAGAGACACAGACAGCAGTCACTATGAACATCCAGCTTCTTCCAGGAGAGAGTTCACCTGGAAAGGTTTATTTTGAATTAACTTACCTGGGTTTGAGAACAGGGGTCATTGAGTCCCACGTCAGAAACTCTTTCTGCCCCACTGGTGCCCCACTTCTCATGTGGTTCCAGTTTCTTACAGTGCAGGGATGCAGGATGCACATTGGCCAAGAGCTACTGAGGGCCGGTAGGGTGTGAGGTTCAGCTGTAAAGCCTCACAGACTTCAGATCTCAAACTAGCAATGTGTCATGCCCACCTCCTCTTTCTTCCCCCTCCTCTCCTTTGGAAATTCAAACTCTCAAACAGGGACAGATCAAAGGTCCTACCTGTCCTGTCTTTTGTTCTCAGAAGAACTGGTGGGCAAATGTTATTTCTGGGAAACTCTGATATCATGATATTTGGCTTCCATACATAAAAGTCAAAACTTGCATTTAATTATTGTATTGCTTTGAATTAATATGTCCTTAATGTAACATAGAATTTTAATGAGTAATAAAATATAGAGAATGTATAGAAATAAAGTACAGGTATAGCATCTCATATACACTTTATCACATATATTACTTCAGCTGAATGCAAGTTTGATCAAAATGAAACACTGTGTGTTGGAACTAAATTGTTTTGATATGTTTTCAATGATGTAATCAGAGTTATGTTCCAGCAAAACATTTCAAGTCTGACATAACATTTTCTAATGAAAAAGTCTTCCATCAATTATTTTTTCTCTAACCAGCTCTGGCTATTAAGCATTGTTTCTTGTAGGGAGAACATGACATTTGTTTCACATAATTCATACTGATTTCCAGGAGATACAATACCGAGAGATAACTTCAATTAATGTGTGATGCCTCCACTGTGATCTGAATACTGTAATGTTTGCCTCTGTCACCGTGATGCCTTGTGGTAATTGTACTTGCAAAAAAATGGCAAGGCAGGAGCTCTTTAGCTAATACAGAAAGAACATGGTGGTAGAAAGTTCTCTGAGAAGGAGTGGCCATTTTTCTCTCGTTCATCAAACCCAAGCTTCAGGCCACCAACCATATTTCTCATTTGGGGCTTTTTCTTGTGATGAGGATTGAATGAAGGGGTAGGTTGTGTCTGTGATAAAATTTCAACTTCGAATAATCAATTTTTCAGACTCATGTATGTGATTTTGTATGCAAGCTGAGAGTTTTTGCTGGCTGTATTTTTAATAACATTTTTTTATTGGCTGTATTTTAAATAGATATTACTTGATGTGTTGAATTAGCAGAGGAAGGATGAAGGGTAGGGTTACCCAACAGATTTTTAGCTATTTCCCTTGCCAATTTCTAGCAAAATCTAGTGGGCATTTTTGCCAAGAGTCATTCTGAATGAAGCAGAGTACTGGCCCCAGGTCTACGGAGGAAACCAGGCACAGCAAACCACTTTCATAGCTGGCAAGTGTGATGGCAAGCCATAGCTGCTCTTAGACAGACGGGGAAAATGGCAGCATCTCCCACAGAAATGCAGGAGCCATCACATACATGTGGCCTTGGCCAGATCAAAGTTTACTTGTGGTCTAGATCCAAGTGAGAGTCCTCCACCTGAGTAGTTCTGGGTAAAGAGAGAAGTCAAGGCTTCTTTCCTCCGTTGTTAGTTTTGATACCAACCCACCACAGTGGGAAAATAATTTGCAGCTCTAATTTTCAGAAAGAGACACTCTTTAAAAGAAGTCTCAGCATTTATAAAATGTCAGTCCCAGGGGCTATTGATTGTTCAACTAAAAGAAGAAATTACTTTTTCTCAACTGATTCTCTTCACTACGTTATAATTTAGTGTCAGTATTTGCAACATTTTTCACAATTCTGTGATCACTGTCATCAAAAGATCCCGAAAAGCATCCCAGTCCATCAGTTGTATTTCTCCTCTTTGTGGATTCTTTTATGCATAAACACACACACACAAAATTGCTGTGTGACTGGTGTCCTGCCCTAATATTGTGTGCTCGATGCTGCATTGAGAAGGGATGATAGAGCTCACGCTTCTAGAGCACAGCCAAAGGCATCTTTAATCTTTTTTGGTATTTCTGCCATTTTAGTTTTGTTTTCTGTTTACTCTCCTTTTTAGCCCTGAGTGGAAATTGTCCAATATCTCAAATAGTTAAATACCATTAGAAGGATTTACAGCTTTAAATGAAGTGTAACCTCTTTCCTTGTGGCTGTGAATTAACTCAGTTCCAAGATACTGAGGTTTCAAAACATTTTTAAAGTATGAGATGGTAAGACTTCAAACATCATAAGACCTTCTCATTTCCCTAGATGGTCACATTTTACAAATTGTCAGATTCGTCTTGGCTTACTAGCAGAGGATAAGTCCTAGCTGCTTTATTTTAATTCTGCAGTTTTATAGTCCTTTTATATGCCTAAAATTCTGGAGATTAAGAAGAAGGGTCTGAGAAAGGAAAGGTTCAGACATAATTTTCAACAGTTATTTAATTGTACATGCAAATTAGGATGAAAGGTGCAGCTTACTGTCCTACTCGTGCTTAACAAGAGAGATAGCTACAGGGAAACTCACGTTAGGGAATGTCACATTCGTATGTGTCATATTCCTTTCTGCACTTTATCCTATGCTGTTGCAGAGCATTATTCTGTGCCATTAAACAGTTGCTGTGTTCCACCTCAGAAACACACTTCATTTCACTGAATGAAAATTTGTCAAGATAGCAGAGACCATGTCAGGGTAAGAGCACACGGCTGCACCAGCATCTGCGCTGTGTGTGGAGAATATTTGCCCATATGTTCACATGCTGTGGACGTGACTGCGTGTACAAGCATCGTGAGACAAAAACTTGACTGAATATCAACTCTTTTTCCCATTGTAATCACAAGACTTTCTGGGAACTAAAATCCTATTTATATTCTCCTGCATTGCTTTATTATTTGTAAACAGAACAGTAATTTTAATGGATGGCCTAGCTGATTTTTCGCTTTCAACTCCAGGGCATTTCACGCATTTTTTAATCTTGAAAGAGCATATCATTGCACAGATTCATGGTATGCAGTTGATGTTTCTTCCCTCTGAAGAAGTTATGACTCTTTTAACTAAGAATATCAATCTAGTGCAATGCATATTGAGAGACTGGAGTGAAATGTAGTGTGCAAAAAGGGTAGCAACATATTAAATCAAGTCTCATTTTCCATCTGTCTTGGGATGTATAATGGAGAGCAGATTTAAATTATATTTTGACCTTTTTAGAGTTATATTCAAATACTACTGTAACTCCCTTTACATCTGTTTTTATACCATTGTACTGTGCATTTGCTTTTCTTCATAGCTACCCTCCCTTTTTGGGGAGGGGAAATGAGTTGTCTGTTGCTATGTTTATGGGCAGGAGTCATGCTCCTCAGCCTCCAGCATGACTCCACTCCCAAGATGAGTCCCTGTTGTTCTCCTCATAGGTCATCTCTGCTCCTGCTGTGGTCTGTGGTTCCTACTCCCTGAACACAGGAGGCCAGAATTGCACAAGGTATTCCAGACCATCTCCACTAGAATCATAGAATCACAGAATCATTTAGGTTGGAAAAGACCTTTAAGATCATCAGGTCCAACCGTTAACCTACCATTTCCAAGTCCACCACTAAACCATGTACCTAAGCACCACACCTACACATCTTTTAAATACCTCAAGGGATGGTGACTCAACCACTTTCCTGGGCAGGCTGTTCCACTGCTTGACAACCCTTTCGGTGAGGAAATTTTTCCTGATATCCAATCTAAACCTCCCCTGGCACAACTTGAGGCTGCTTCTTCTTGTCCTATCACTTGTTACTTGTGAGAAGAGACCGATAGCCACCTCGCTACAACCTCCTTTCAGGTAGTTTTAGACAGCAATAAGGTCTCCCCTGGGCCTACTTTTCTCCAAACAACCCCAGTTCCCTCAGCCGCTCCTCATCAGACTTGTGCTCTAGACCCCTCACCAGCTTCATTGCCCTTCTTTGGACTTGCTTCAGCACCTCAATATCTTTCTTGTAGTGAGGGGCCCAAAACTGAATACAGTATTCGAGGTGTGGCCTCAACAGAGATATTTTGCTCAGCAAAAAATGTACAGCTACTTCTTCTGTGGTGTAGGTATAACTCTACTTCAGTTTTGAGCATATTTGCTATCTTTAATATCACATATTTCCTTGACCATCCCCTCGATTTCTTTTCCAATTTATTTCTGCTTTGGATATTACATTTTGCCATTTGACTTTTTTCCCATCTCTGGCAAGCAGTGCGCTCCTGTCAGCTTCTATATGTCACATAGCTGCAGCATGCTTTCATTTCCCCTTCTTCCCAGCCATACCGCACTTCTGCATCTCTGCCAGTACAGATGTCTTTGGGCAAAACATCAACCTGTACGACATCAAACTGCAACCATTCTGTCTAGTCTTTCCTGAAGGGAAAGTTTTACAGCTGTAAAATCCTGGTACGTGTGCCATCTTATAGAATAAAGTGAATGGACAAGCAATAATTAACAACATTTAGTGTAGACTAAGTAACATCTATGTCCTTTGTAAATTAAGAAACTTAATCTGTTGCTATCAAAAGGGGAGTGAATAATAGACTATAGTCAACTGCCATAACCCATCAGTAGGGAAAGGACAGCCAAACTCTCTGGAAAATAGGAATGTGTGGGTAGGAGTTTTGGGAAGGAAAGAGGGTTATATTCAGCTTACCTCTGCTGCAGCTTCTAGAGCTCCCTTCCTGCATCAAAATTTCTGTGAGTGGTGAACGATGCTGACAGTACTTTTTTTCAACAGTTACAAGTGAGTTCCTCCCATTTAGTAGGGGAATAACTTGTTGGTTTACAACAACCAAAATGTTTATTATTTGTGTCTCTGCTCAGTGTCACACATCAGAGTTTCCTGACTGGCACACAAATAAGCAGTATTGTTTTGTCCATTTTACAGCATAAGAAATTACCTACCTATGTGAGGGCTTTTCCAAACATCTCTCATTTCCTTAGCTTTTTTTTTTTTGTCTTTTCTTTATGGTGTATTGCTTTAATGGTTTCCACTTATACCATGAAGGGATTTTTGATTTTTATTGGTTTTATCCCTCTTCATAAAATAAGGCATATTATGATGTATTCTTCTATTTGGACAATGTTGGATCAAAGGACTTTTTTTTTCCCCATCTGGTTTAAGCAGGCAATGTCTCTGCTCTGTTCTGTTCTGGGTTCAATTCAACTTTGCTTAGTATTATCTATGAAAGAGGTTGTTAGCCACATCCTTTGGGGTTATTGAAGAAAAAATAGCATGTATGGATAGAACAATTTGTAATGTTGGAACTTAAACTCTATCATACATTTATAAAGAAGCTGTGCAAAAACAATTACAGAAAACTGTTAGGCTCCAAGTTCACAGCAAGTTTTTTCCAGTTGGGCCCAAGTTTCTTCCAGAAGGTGGCCAAATAAACACTGATAGCCAAACCCCAGGGATAAATTTGTGCTGTAGTCAGAGGGGTAGAACTGTGCCTTGGTCAGTGCACTGTCATATGAGGCCCTAAGCACGTAACTCCCCCTTCTGTTGTAAACGTGGCTGTATAACCATCAGCAAATAGTTTAATCCACCCCCCCCTTTACTAACTGGGAGCATTAGCATTTCTCCATCTCACAAGACATTGTGTCTAGAAGAGGTCCAGAGGCTACGGTCATAGTCTCCATATAAACACGTAAGAAAGAGAGAATTTCTATCTGAAAATATTTTTAATCAAAAATGCTGGAGAAATATGTTGATTCTATGCCCTGAAGAGTGAAATAAAGGTGTATAAATTTACCAGACTTCCTAATTCTTATATTCAAATACTAAATTCCTTTAGACAGGGATTTCTATGAAGTCATCTGCATGGTGGTATAGTGCCTTGGAGATCTAGCATCTCATTCTTGGGTTTTTCCATAGGGTCTTTTAAAATGGTGAAAGGTTCTCTCTATATAAGAATATTTACTCTGACTATTCAGGAATTATTATGATGGTTACAGATTAGTCAACTAGATCCCTGTCATGTTTCATAATTTAGTTCCTAATTGGCTTAAATTCTAAAAATGATGGTTATCTAGTTAAACTGGTCATCTACATGGGGTGAGGGAACATGTTGTCAAAAGTCTGTAGGTCCTAGAGAAGTCACCTATGTTTTAAGGTTTTTTTTAAAATAGACCATGCATCTAGGTGACACATACATATTGTTGCTCAATTTTACCCAGCTGAGCTGCTGTTAAAGCTAAATAAAAAAAAATGTGATTCTTTTTATCAGGAGACTGACCTATGAGTCAGCAAGTATGTCTCTGCACAGGAATAAGGGTACATCATTACATTTATTGTCTGAATTGCCTATCTCAGGACAAGACCAACCTCCCTAGTGAAAAAACAGAATGGACAGAGAGGATCTCTCCCAGGACTGCCTGGGGCCTTTGGTCTGCTTTCACTGAGGAGGAAATAGTGTGCTAGATATTTGCTGCCCGTGACACCTGTATTGGTTGTTGCCCCTGCCACAGGGAGACCAAAGATGATACTACAACTATGTGGCATTTCTCAGTCCGTTCATGGGGCAGCTCCTCTTTGCACAGTGCCTTGCAGGAGGTTAAAAACAAAGCTGAGATTCAACCCCAGATTATATAATTGGTTAATAAATAAGAACATAAAAAAGAAACAAGCAGTCGTAAACACACATACGGGGCTTTGTTTCAGAGTCTGTATTTCTTGTTTCTATTGCTAGGATCAATGTAGCTCAAGGAAATTCACATTTGTTTTCTCTGTACATGAGTGGTTCTGACACTTCATGTTGCAAATGTGCATATAACAGCACCTTTATTTAGTGTTAATGTCAACACATACAGTCTCACGGCATCTGTTGAATGCCCCTAGAGTGCTTAGAAATAAGGCTTAAGGGAAAAATCATTCAAACTTCTCCTTCTTCCGAGTGGAACATGGAGCAATCAGACTTGTATGAATCAGATTTATATAGTCCCAGGCAGAAGGTATATACTGCTTTCAGCAAATACTCCACTAATACGATAAGAACATATATAAGAAACAACATTCTATTTATCAAACCTGACTTGAAACTTTACTTTTAAAAAGAGCACTGAGACTTCCTGTTTGCGTGTTTTAAGAAAAAGTGATAGTATTGTCAGCCAATATATAGAGTCCATTTATAACATCTACCAAAATCAGAAGAGGCGTTTTTCAGTGCCTGCTGCTTCTTGAACAGGTACAGAACACAGCCAGACTTTTCCTCAGGGACAGAGGTAGCTGAGGGGCTTCCTCTAAAAGTTTAACACTAAACTAGATTTTTCATAGGGAATTTCATTCTCCTCTGTTAACTTTTCAAATGTAAAATAAAAATAGGGAAAATTTAATTTATAAATTAATAATTTTTCACACTTCATCGTGGTTTTCCAAATGTTTAGAACGGTTTAGAAGAATCCTTCTTAAATGTTGTCTGTCTGGCCCTTTTTTTTCAGCTGAGTTCTGAAAGCAGTACTTTCAGCACTAACTGCTTTTTTTAACTAGCAGAAACTGGACAGCAGTCAGAAACTGTGGGAAATCTAGTTTCCGAATGCCTTCCAACTTTTGCCAGCTAGAAACACAGTATAAAAAGAACAAGAATTGCAAAAGTTATTTTATCCATACAAAAAAACTGAACTAGAATCATAGCAAGAAGAATCTATTAAGTTCAACTTTTAAGAAAATTCATGCTGACTTCTGTGGACTCAAATTCCCATACTGTTTCTTTTAAACTATTCTATTCCTTGAGTTGTAAACAATTGCTTTTAGACATTCATCCAAACGGCAATTAGGATTAGATAATTGCTTAATGCAATGGTCTTCATGTGAAGGGTTGCAATTACTGCACTGAAGTCAATGGCAGAAACTCTGGCTGAATTCCCTTCAAGGGTCTGCAGTGAGTGCACACAGGAGAGGCAGCTGTACTGTCCTTTGGAAAGAGGATCCTTTCTTCTCCATCTGTTCCACTCCCAGCCAACTCTACTTGGCCAGGTCCCTATCATCATTGGGCAGGGAGCACAGATGGCAACCTGTGGATTTTCTCCAAATTAGCTGTAACTAGGGTGGCCCAGATTTCCTGGGACAGGACATATTTTCCCATGTATTTTTGAGTCTTTCATATTTTTGGAAGCTTCAACATGAAGCTGTGAATATTTCAACGGACTCAGAATTTTATTCTCCCCTTTTTGGCTAAATACCATTCCCCTGCTTTAATACGAGAAATGATCTTGTACTGGAGATACCAAGAGAGATGTTGATGTACACTAGAGAATAAGAAGTGCCTACTGTGAGTGTTGTCAAGTGACATCCAAAAAAATCCATGCACTTTGTACAATGCTCTCCTTATAGGTCATAGCACTTTATTTATTAATATAAATCTTCTTAGGTGAAGTGCAGCCTCAGCAATAACCAGTGGTGAACTGAGCTGACTGGAGCAGCTGGAAACCATTCAGGTCCCTCTCCAACAGCTGGAGCTGCTGCAGGCTGCCTGTGCTGGGGCTGGGGCTGCCATGCGAAATGCTGAGAAAACAGGACTTTTTCTCACTGTGTGGGTCAGTCGGGCCCATTTTGGTATCTGGATTGTTGGGCTTTTATTAGGAGTTTTAATAAAACAGTTCCTAGTCTTTGGTTTAGTTTTAAATCTAACAAATGTTGTCCCTTTCTCTACAGTCCCAGTAGCACAGTTTCCTTTATCTGTCCATCTTAGTGACAAGAGGGATCACGCATAATTTAAACTCTGCGCAATGAAAAACACCTGGTCACATTCATGCCTGCCATACGGTCACATCCTGGTGGTTCTGGGCCGGTGCGGAAGGAGCTTCAGGGCTGTATAGAGATAAAAGAATCTATGTGCCTTCGGGGAAATTTCTCAGGGCATGTAAAGGGGAATGGAGGAAGGAGAAAGAAGACCAATATGTAAAGCATCATTAAGAATTTCATCATATGGACAATGACAGTTTTATAGCCTGTTGGAAAACCAGAAAATGGATTTCTCACAAAATCAATAAGCCTTCTAGAAGATGATTCCAAGAGAATAGAGCAGTACATATCAAAGTAATCAAAAAGCTGAAACAGAGGACTATTTAAGCTCTTGGATACAAAGGAACAAGCTGTTAAAAATCAAATGGTCTCAGCTGAGTTTTCTGTATCACTCTACTCTATGAATCTATCCTATTTAATTTTCATCAGATGAAAGGCTGACCATTATTGAAAGGAAAATTTGAGACTAAAATAAAATTTTCTGTAATGCTTGCTCATCGCTATTACAGGAAACTGTTTTAATTAGGTGGGTGAATAGGCAATTAAAAAAGCCCTGAGTAACCTGACTACCAATCAAAGTGGCTTCATGAAGGATTTCCTTAACTTGTCCTGTAGTAAATTTGCCACATTCTTCTGGTATTATCAGATTTTAAATTCAATTCCTTAATAAGGAAGACTTGGCAATATATTTGGTTGCAGAATGGTGTTTTTTCAAGCAGTAAGCTGTAACCCCTCCTGAGGATCACAAAAGCTTTGAGATTGACTGAAAATCTTTAGGAAAAGCTTAAGAGATACTTTCTTAGACAGCTCAGGACTTCTACGGGAGAAATACAGACAACCAAAAAAAAGAGGAGTCAGGTTTTCAAAAAGTTAGAGAAACACTTCTGTACATTATACCATATTTTAAGATTATAGCCTGAGAATTGTTTAAAAACAAAAAAAAAAATCCAAGCAAATAGGTTGTGATTCAGGGACTGTGTGTTTCAAATGAAGTTACGAGGGGTAATATGTCACAGCACCCTTCTGATCCAGGAATCCCTCAGCCTCTGGTGTCCAAGGGCTGGATGTGCTGTTCCAGCAGCCCCTGCTTCTGCCTGCTGTGGGGTGGGCTAACTGAGGGTGAGGTCAGCTAAGGATTTATTCTGATATACAAGTACTTTTTAGTTTGATGATTACTTGAGGAGTGAACCAATTTGCTTAATGTCATTGATGTAAGGAAAAATAAAAGCAGTAACATGTTTGGATGGAAGTGCCCATAGGAAAACATGGGGTGAATCCATTAAGGAGGTAGAAGCACTCCAAAGAGCTGGATAAAGCCCTTAAAGCAACTGAAAAGGAGAACTAGATGGGGAAAAAAACCCCAACTCAACAAGTTTTAGATTTATCTTGCCATACCTAAAGTTCTTTGCTGTATCTGCAAGGTTGGAGAAAAGTAAACCAAAGCAGATCAAAAATGCAGTCATTAATTTTGTGCAGCGTGGAAAGTCTACTTAAGGGGAGACAAGGGGAGACATGTCCAAAACTTGAAAACCATGTGGACAAAGGAGATAAGCTTCCAGTTTCAATTGTCTTGTAGTGGTCTGCAGTCATGCACAGTGGAGTTTCTCACACTTCAGGTCTTCCTACAAAAAGAGTTGGAAAGCTTTTGTGCTTGCATTAATGTAGGATGAAAGCAGATACAAAACCCAGATTTTTCAGGGAACAGTCATTGTCAGTGCTGTTAGTAAGTGTTGTACCATTGTGCCTCCATATAACCTTATCTTACAGTAGATTTTTTTTGTCTTGCTGTTGTCATTGCTGTTGATGTGACTTTGCTTCAGAAGAGTCTTCTGATCCTCACACTGAACATCCCTTGCTGGAGTCCCACTGTGGTTGTATTCAGGGTAATGGGATAGAGAGCAGCCACACCCCAGGGGAGAGGCTGCCACCGTTCCTATCACCTTTGTGGCTGCATCCAGCCCTTACTTACCTATTGCCAGGTAAATATATGGAAGGAGCCAAAGTTGATGTAATTCCTAACTTCACTGCTTGATGACTTAGCTTCAAGTGTGCTATTTTTCTCCTGCAGTAGCTTAGAATTGTGTTACCATCTTATTTGACACTGTAAACTTGTAAGCATTTCTTTTTAGGCTGGGAACTGAAGGTCCCAGCACCTAACCTTTAAAATTCTCTGACTATGAAATCCTGAAGGACTCCCACAGAGTGAGTGTTACAGTAGCATACACCTATTTTAGCTGTTTCTTACTGGAATTTCAGGTGCTGTCTTGTTTACATACGTAATTATCGGATTACTGGTTTTCATCTATCAGGAGCCTGAGAGTCTGCTAATGCAGCTGAATTTTCAAGAGCTGCTGTAGCATATCTAACATCTCTAACCTTTGGACAGAAATATATTTAGTTTTATTATTCAGCTTGAAACGAGATAGATTATTTCAGGTTACTTATCAAGTGTCTGATCTGGATGCTTCTTGAGGGCAGTTTGTTTTAAAGCAAATGCCATGCACGTAAGGCTTTAGGTAGATCACATTAATGATTGATCCGTTGAAAGCCTTGAGCTGTCACTGTTCAGATGCCATATTCCCTACTATGTTCTACAGTTTTCTGTCAAGCACTGGCCTGCACTTTTACTAGTCCCTGATGGTGGGTAGCACTCCTACCCATGCCATGATGCTCTTTGCTGCGATGATCCCAGGGACAGAGAAGGCTGTGCAGCAGCACAGAACAGCCTGCAGGTCTCCACTGTCTTTAAGCATTTGACACATTTAATGCTCAAAGTGTCAGGTGGAGCTGTAAGGGGAAATATAGCCCTGCTAGCCCTGGCCATCCCTTCCTCTCCCTCCAGTGGCCAAACGCCAGTGGCTCAGCAGTCCAATCCAACCACAAATTCACCTCACAGATAGATACATGGAGTTTATCTACAATAGCTCAAATCCTAATGCTGATGCAAGGCGGAAGCTGGAAGGCATAGCTAGGAGTGAAGAGGAGGGTTATCAGCAGCTCGTGCTTAGACTGACTAACGCAACCATGACGTCTCAACCGCAGCGTGAGTGAGATGCACACAGACGAGCAGGTGGAGGAGCTTGTTCTGGAGCTGCACAACTGAGGGCTGGCTGGCTGGAACTAGCTGTCTGATAGCCAACTTTCTCACCTCTGTAGGACATGTGCTCAGGCAGGGACAAGTTCCTGGAGCCTCAGCATGCAGCCTGTTCTCCAGAGTCACATGCCAGACCCCTGTTTATATGGTGTATAGCCACCACAACAGCAGTATAACTTGGTTTTCCAGACCACCATAGCCTAGTACAGTTGGAGCTAGTTACTTGCTAAGACAAAAGGGCAAGTTTGTCAAATTCCACCCAGACAGTCATTTTGGAAGGGAGGGAGGGAGGGAGAAAATTAAAAAACAATCCCCAGGTTTTCCTATAAATCTGATAGAACAAACTGAAGAAAAAAAGAATTTGGTTCTCTTCCAGCTCTGGGAGTTGCAGTGAGACTTAACCTTTTTTTAAGCACCACAGTAGGCCAATCAGCATTTGACAGGATTTCAGAACCACTTCTGTGCTGCTCTGCTGTGGTTTTGTTTTAGCTCTGACTGTGTAGGCTTGCTCTTTTAAGTGCCTCATGTCCCACATTCGCTCTTCAGGGTTCAGAAAATTAGCGCTATACAGCCATCTCTGAAGACTGCCACAGTGGCCTCATATGATTATGAATGAGACCATATTTCTTGCCTTGGTGGGCTGAAGTTTGATTCAATGTTGTTTACGTAGGTTCTAATTCAGTGTTCTAATTCAAGAGAGAGGTTATTAAGTTTTGAGTATGCCATTGAAGCTTGAAAGTACTAACTTTCCAGACACACACCAATATACAAAATTGAGGTGGCGTTGCAACTGAGAATGTAAAACAGCAATGTTGTCATTAACTTAAAACCCAGGATAATAAGTGAAAAAAAGTTCCAAGCCCAAGATAAATGTAAAAAAGCCAAACATGTTAAGATATAGGTAATAACAATTAGATCTTCCAGGAACTTTTGCTGTGCTAATAAATGACAAAGTGCCAGAAGAAACAAAAAGGAAAATGGTAATGGACTTTAACAAGCAATTTACTGAGTCTATAAATATTGCAATAGTTTAATCATTAATAGTATACTTTAGCATAGGAAAAAGTTTATATTTTATATTTTTAAAGTTACTTTTTATTTTTTATTCTGATGTTTGTACTGCTTGCAGTATTGAACAAAGAAGTAATTATCTACCTCGATAAAGACACTATGTGGTAAAATGCAAGAGGATAAGGCCAACAATACTTTCTGGGTAACATTTGGCAAAACTGCTTTTAACTTTTGAATGAGCTTTTTTATACAGTTTCAGTACCTATGAATACAAAATGACAAAACATGCACAACAGAGACTGAAATGAGGCCTGCAGAATAAAGAGAGCCCCTTGCTGTCCTACCTAGTGTCTTAGGCCATCCATCCTTAAGAAAGGCTAACTCTAATCATTTATATGAGGGAGATCAATGGCCTAGAGAGGAGTGTGTTATCAGGAGCCTCCTTTTTCTTTTAGTATGTTGTGGGGTTCAGAGGGTAAATCTCCCAGGTCACCACTCTGAAGCCACTGGGCAGTCCCAAGACTATTTATTCATAGAGGCAGAGGCTGAAAGAGGCTGGCCCAGGAGCAAGTGTTGTTGAGGTGCACAGCTACACTGTGAGATTAAATGCATCATGGGATGTTGTCTCAAGTTTGGTGTCAAAAGGAGTGGTATAAATTAAGCAGATATAAGGCAAATCTCATTGCAAAATCAAGAAATGATAAAGGAATATACAGGAATGTCCAAAACTAAAGTGTATCAGCTTGACTGTCTTTGCTTTTCCTTGAATGACCCTATTCTTTCTATGCGAACAGCTTTCAAATGAACATCTTTCTGGACCCTTTCCCTGCTTCCAGCCTTTCAGTTCTCATTTTCTCTAGGACAACATTTTATTGTACTGACACTTGTTCTTCTTTTCTGTTTGCTCAATCCCCTTTCCACTATTTGAGTTTGCTTCTAATGTCACACTAAATCTTGACTGTCCACCCTTCTGGGCAGCAGCCATTGCTGTATTTGTTAGTGAGTGGCCGCTTGTTGAGACTTGACTGATACAAAGCTCCCACTAAAGGCAGAATGGGTGATGTCTGAGTAAAATCAGATTAACCATTGTTCATAGAATCAGTGAAGACTCAAAGGAAAGATTTGAATATAAAGCAATTCACCTGGTTTTCGTCTCCCTTTTTAACTAGCTTGCAATACAAATTACATTAAGTATCATGTTCTGTGACACCCGTTTATTTCTAAACAAATACATTCTGAGAGTCAGTTTCCTTCTGCAGATGGATGTGTTTGCTTTCCCATTTCCTGTTTATTTTCCCATGTTTCATTTCCTTGAAAATCTGAAGTTTACAGTGTGTGCTATGAGACGAGAACTAATTATAAAACTTAAACAACATAGTGAGAATAGCTGAAAGCCAAAATGCAGTGATAGTAGATCCACTTAGCAAATCATTGATACGTTATTAAAGCCCATTTCAAAGCAGTTCTCTTTATATAAAATACAAATTTTTTTTTGCTTAGCTTTTCTGCTTTATTTACTGGGATACCTGTAAGAACAAGGCCTTTATTTTTCAGTGCAACCCTCAGTTTGCTATTTAAAAAAAAAAAAAAAAAAATCACTAAATTAGTTCTGAGAAAATAATTATAACATGGATAGTGCAATATGTTACATTCATATTATGTTAACATATAAATCTTTTCTTTTGAATGGATCTGTTTATTGTTTTGAAGTATGAAGCACTTTAGATGAGCACAGGTATGTGCCTTTTCAATAAAAAGTCAGGGGCTTCTCAAAGCTTTTCATGGATGGTGGCAGAATTTAAGCAGGTGTCCATGTTGTGCCTGTTGAGCAAGCCAACATTATTCTTCTGACTGTTGCTGGAAAACAGGTGAGTAAGGTCTTATTAGTTTGACGATAGGAGAGTTAGTGAATCTGAATAGTTCCCTGAGCCAGAAATACCTGCCAGGAAGTAGAATGATTTGGTGGAAATTTGTTGAAATATTCAGCCAAAATTCATATCATGAGAGAAAGGAGTGAAATGTGGCTGTATGATTTGTAGTTTAAGGAAAAAAACCCCCACCATTTCACAGCAAAATAGCAAAACATTCTAATAAGCAAATTAGATTATCAAAATCGTCTGTTATGGGCAGCTTATAAGTCTAGCAGTGACATCAAACGAATTTATGCACAATTTTTCATAGATTTTTAAAGTAGGGGCTGAATTTCAGTCTATTTAGAAAGTATTTTAGAACTTTCTTATCATTTTCAGGTTGTTGTATGGTGTTCTAGATTATAACCCCTTATGTCGTTACCTATGTGGTAGTTTCAGTGATAAAAGTGTAGCACTTTGTGCAACTTCTGCTGTGATGTGCCCTGCCCACGTGTTTATTGAGGTAGTACAAAGAACAGTCCATAGCGGGAGACCACTGTTCAATGCAGCACACATTGGTTATAATTTTCTGAATCCATGTGGGTGCAGTGACAAGAACTACAAGTGTCTTCAGCACTACACCATTCTTAATGCAGTTTCTTAGCTTGCTATACTATTATTCTTCCTCTAATAAAGATAATTTTCAAGCCCAATTCGTATAACAAGTTCTTAACTGGCAGGGTCCCTGAGCCCTGGGATTTCTGGCAGGAAAGCCAGCAACATCTCATATGGTGCCAAACAATCCGGATCGTATCCAAGATAATGTATCAGAAGAATACTAAGAGAGTTCTTGGAAACCTGCTTCTATTTACGTTTCCCTTTGTCTTTCCCTGCTGTCAGGCTTTCTGTCATTTAATGTGTGAAATGATGGGGTTAACCATTTAATTATTTTGCTTTATGAAGTTCCCAGCCTATGGATAACTACAAACTAGGAAAGAAAGTTTAGCCAGTAGTTTGTGAATTTGAAAAAGGTGGCATTCAAATGAAAAGGCAATTTGTGATAAATCTAGGCAACCGGTATGGAGGTTATTTTTGAGGTAATACTACATTTGGGCTTAACAAATTTCACTCTTTGCTTGTACCAAGTATATGACATCTTCCAAGCTGTGGAGTTCTGCCACAGCTTCTCATTTTGTTTCGCACACCAGTGCCAGGCAAGAAGGAGGACATAAGTTGTTCAGCACACAGTATTGCTCTGAATAATGACTCCTTTTTTAAAAGTCACCTTTTGTTTGAGGTGGATGGAAAACAAAGGCCAGCTGCAAGGTAATTATAACTTGAAAGTAAATCATGCTGGATTGGGACCCTAGGGTGTTAAATGACTGCCACGATGCTGAAGAAGGTGTACTGGGGCTGTGTGGCAGAAATACTGCAAAAGGAGCCCTGGGCATTCCCATGAGTTTTCCTGGGAATTCATGGGGAGGTACATTCCCACCGTGATGTATTCTGCTGCCACCTGAAATACCAGCACGTCTCAGCCCTCTGTTTCCCTGCAGGCATGAATCCAGAGTAGCCAGGGGACCCAGAGTTGGCAGAGGGGGCAGCAGTGTCTCTCGGTTGGGCTGGATGAAGAATTCAAGTCCATGTGCTCTCTGTGTGCCCTGGGAGGTCCAGCAATTATGGAGTGACTCAGAGTTTCTGAATCAGCAGCTCGGATTTATGCTCATGCATTGAGGTGCATAGGTTTAGGTATCCAGTTTTGGATATGTTGGCACAGGGCTTTACTTCCTCAGCAAACAGGAGCACAGCAGCAGGTCTGCTGGTTTGCATATGATATTTACATAAGTGGAGGTTCACATTTCTGTTTTCCTGAAATGACTGCCATGAATTCGTAGGACTGGCTTACATTAAGCAGTAGGTAATGATCAAGGTAAGAAAAAAAAGAGTAAAACTTGAGTAAATAGGAATGAGGTAAATGAGTTAAATTGGAAAGTGGCAAGAATTAATGTGCCTTGGGAAAAACGACTAAAATGATCTATGGAGAGTGACATTGTTGAGAGCTATTGTAATTATGCAAAGTAGTCAGCAAATCCAGGGAGCTGTCACAATGCTTTATCAAACTGGTTAATTTGCTTTGTCGTTTTTAACGACATGTTCTTCATCTTACATGTCAATACAGGCTTGCAATGCACATTTCCTTCATTGGCAAAGGATGTTTCCTTTGCATTTAGAGCAACTGTTATAATCCACCTACTTCATTGTCAAAAGACTGCTGATAATTTAGAAATAATTAAAAGCTTGTAGAAGAAACATTCATCCTACTGTTCATTTTCTGAAAAGATGAAATTCCTGTTGAAGATTTTCATTCTCTTTTGATTAGCCACTGCCTGTCTCAGCAAAGGTTTTGTGGAATTACTTCAGTACAATCAATACGCAACTTTCAGCCAAGTGTCAGACTGAGAGGTATTTTAATGCTTTTACTGTTTATCAGAAATTAGTATTCTGGGCATTGGTTTCTCACAGGCTTTTTGATCCCTGGAGTCCTTGACTCCCACTATTTATTTATTTATATATTTATTTGTTGTCAATTAAGTTTGTCATTACGTTTACAGTAAATTAACATCACAATGTATGACTATCTTGTTCCTAGCAAAAGTGGAAAATAGGTCAATATACTCAGACTAGCAGCATGTAGAAAATACAGCATATAAATGTAAATGCATTTCTGTGTGGACAAATCAGGAAAGAATCTTTAATGAAAGGATTCCTCAAAATAACTGAAACTTTAGATCTCTGAAGAGCTGGAAATCAGAATTACATGCTGAACTCCCATGTTAAGAGGTCCATTATTAGTGTTCGAATATCAAAAGCTCTGCAAAAATAGGAAATGTCAAAACTGAGGTGACTTGCGCATGTTGATATATAACCTTGATCCTTGACAACCTCACTGCAAAGAGCAGCTCGAGGAAGGGTAACAAGAATATTCCCTTTGAAATGTTAAAGCTCTTCTCACCTCTTCTGCTCTCATTCCCTTTTTTCTCCCCTAGCTTCATCATCCGGTGTGCCCATTCCACATTGATTCTTGTTCTGCTTTAATTTTTCAATTTGTTTAGAAAGAAAACAAAAAATTTCTGTCAAAGTAATGTTTCAAGAGATGGACGAGAGGAGCAGTCAGCTCAGACTGGTGATGCCTCTGTAACCTGCGATGCAGTCTGCCAGGGTCATGCTGTAACACACTCACTTCCAAACTTCAAGATCGTTTCATTTTCCTATGTAGCGCTCCAGCTAGGCAGAGAGTGAAATTGTCTCTTCTTTTGTATTCTCCTCCTCCTTTGTCCTGTTTAGAAAGACAATTCAGAAAATAAGCATTATTTTTACAGGAGTTTTTCAACATTTGTGTGTGAACCACATCATCTAAGCATTGAAGCAACATTGGCACTGTGTGGATTTAATTTAAAAAAAAAAAAAATCTGGCTCCTATTTAGGTATTTCAAAGGCAGCTGAACTCTTTCCAGACGTAGTATTTATTCTGAGTGTGGTGACCATAAAAACCTGGCAACATACTTAAAACTGAGATCAATGTGTCCAAGATATAGCAGGTAATAATTTGGTTAATGTGGCACCAGACAGGTCCTGCAATATCACAGATTTGGGTTTCATCTGCTGCCAGGGTGTTCATAAACTTCCCAACCCCTTTGCCAGGAGGCTCTGGGGAAGAAGAGGGCAAGAAAAGAAGTGAAGCCGCAGCAGAGGAGGAGCAGTGCCTGCAGACCTTTGACTGATCTCCTCCTGGGGCATTCCAAAGAAAATATTTGCATGTCTGTTGGTGACAAACTAACCTACAAGTGTGAATTCTTAGACATTATATGGGAATCTCTGCAGCACAGTTAAATACTTCAAAGTCATCATAGGGTCACTTTGGATATCTTTTTTTGAAGCACAAAACCCATATTTGAACTAGAAAGTGGAAGTCTCCATTTCCAGAAGCAGTATTTGTGCTGAACACTTCAGTACCATTGCCAGAAGAGACGAGTTGCACGTGTCATGCCAGGAAACTTTTTTGGTAATTTAAGAGCCATTAATATGTATCAGTACAATTTTTAAATATGCTGTGATGTCTCTTTCTGTGACCAGAAGCACTATTGCCTAGGATATGAATAGTGAGATTAGTATTCTCTGTATAGCAGACTCTTTGTGTGTAGGGTTTGCATTTAATAAAAGGCAATTACATAAAAGTCTGGGCTGTCATTCTCAATTTTGTACATGACCCTTATGGAAATAAGGAAAAAAAACACCGAATTTTCTATTGTGTTCCCAAGGAGAATTCATAACTAAAAGTGAAAAAATAATTCTTCTTGGAATAAGCCAGTGCAAATAACCATAGGACCTTTCTTTATTTGAACAACACTCCACCAGGTTTCTTTACAAACCTCAATTACAGTTGCTATATTCTATTTTGTTTGCTTTGCCAACCTGTAGAAATAGCTGTCACAGTTTATGAATGCTACAGTATGATAGAAGGTCTGTGTATCCATAAAAATATCCAGTATATGCTGCCTATTTTTTCTACAGACAGCAAAGAAAAGGAAAATGTTAATACCAATCAGTCCTTCTTTATCACCAGAGCTGGGTGTGGATAGTTTTAGAAATGAAAGGAAGTTTAACAATCCAAGGTCCATATTCCTGGTTGTTATCTATAGACAGAAGAGCAGTTAAAAGCATTCATGTAGCTGTCTTCTGTTATTCAATGGTGATTGTATGACCAATTAAAATTAGAAAAGAAATGCTGTATTATTTCAAATTATATGTTTCAGAAACTGTTTACATAAGTATATGATAAGAAATATTCACCTCCATATAGCAGCTTTAAAATTTTGTCTTCCCAGGACATTTGATGTAACTGTGGGTGAGAGAAGGAGAAGGGAAGAAAAGAGTGTATGCAGAAGACTGTAGGGTTTGTATGGGTGTCCTTCCTTGCAAATCAGTTATATGATAAATGCAAAATCAAATACACAGGAGTTAGGAGTATGACTGAGTCTGGAAACCAAACTTTAGCATAATGTCAGGCAGGCGACTGTTTAGGATGTGGTTAGAGGGAAGTAGCTGTAGGCAGCACTTGTACCTTAATGAATTACTGATGAATAATTCTGATAATGAAACAAAACTAATTATTGGTTTGTCACGGCACCTGTAAAATGTAGTTTTTACTTGATGATGCAGACAAGGCTTGACATTGATGAAAATGAATTTAGACTGGAGGGAGCAATGTTTTCAACTATTCAAAATAAATCAGAGCTGGTGCAAGTTGCAGTATTTGTAAGGGAGATGCAAACAGGCATTTTATCACCCAATGTGAACATCAAACCAGGCCATGCTAAGCAGGATTACAGTCTTTTAGCTCCATCTTCCAGAGTCCCATATGTGTGGATATATCCACAGCTATATGTATGCTCATATATCCTTAGTTGTGATTATTCATGCTCGACTTGAGAGTTCAAAGGCTGATCACCTTAGAAGAGTGATTATTCTTCAGCTCGTTAGTATTCAACTTCTGAATGGTCTCTAGGCAGAGCAGAAAAACTAATGGTACCTCCTTTTCTTTTGAAAATGACATGTTTGCAGATTCTTATGGAAATATAATCCACTGGATAATTTCTTTAATTTCCTCCAGTCTTTGCTGCTCTCTAAGGGACAAATCAAGGAAAGGAAAGGTGAATGGGACTATATTTTACCCTAGTTCACATCAGCATAAGCTTGGAGTGACTCCTGACTTTCTAGTGAGGTTGCTCTAAGTTTACACTGATATAAATGAGAAAATAAATTGATCCACAAGATTTGCAATCCCTAAAAATCATTTTAACATTCCAAAACTTTTCCCCACACTACTCTGAAATTTAAAATGCAATTCAAAGGAATTAATGTGGATGTTACAATAACTGCTTCTAGGCTTTCCTTGAAGGTAATTTAATTTCAGTTTAGAAATGTATTATTTTTTATTTAGTTTAGTATTGCTACTTTGGTTTTGGAATCACAGTTTCAGCCCATGTTATTTCAATTTCAGTGATCAGATACTAAGAAATACTGCCTGTCAGACTGCAGTGACCACTTTGCAGCAAACTAACCTGAGGTTCTGCAAGTCCAGATTGTTAATTTCTCTGTAAGCATGCAGTCAGTTCGACTGATAGTGATAAAGAGAACATGAAATATTTTAAACTTTTTGGTGGGTTTTGACCATCAAGCACAAATATGATTGGATTGCTGATTGATATATGCCATTTACATTGGAACCACTGTGTTCATTGCGTACTTCTTGAAGGTATATAGAAGACATCATGTTTTCATATAAAAACAACTTGCTGCTTTCTTTTAATAAAAAACATCTTTGTGTCATGGCTGAGACAGCTGGTTATTTTGATCGTGGCAGTTAAAGTGATGTATTAGAGGATCTGATGTATTATAGGATCTGTTTGTGTTTGCAATGTAAGATTTGACATTTAATGATAATAAAGAAACTTCTGGATTATTTAGCACTTCCTGCTAATAACCAAATGAAGAGTAATGAAAGAACAATTCTTACGGTAAAGTTTGGGGTTCCTACTTCTAATTCGGAACAGGACCTAAATGTAGTGGCGGTTAATAATTATAATAAATGGGAAATTAAGTCAGCACATAAACATTTTAAAAGTTTGTTAGAAAATTGGTTGCGTTTTTTTAATGTTCTGTTGCTTCTGTAGAGGCACGGGAATCTCCTAGGGAGGAGAAGAGGGAGGGAGGATGGGGATGGCAAGAGGTGAAATATGTGTTTCTCAGAAGGTTAAACTGATTAATCAGTTTTAATCACAGCTCAGGAGACTTGTCTTTCCACATCTGAAACCTGAACTCAGAAATGTGTAACTGTGCCTTCTCTGCGCTTCAGACAAAAGCAGAGATGACAGGTTCAACCACCTTCCGTCTTGGAGAAGCACCAGCAGGATTCAGGAAGCTTTTTTAATTTGGCTAGAAGTGTTAGGTCAGTTGTATGTTGAAGGCACAACTGTGTCTGGAGTTATTGCAGACACCAGTCATAGGGTGACCCATCACTGTGGGGAGCTACTGTAGAAACACGGAAGGAAGGGATGGTCTCTCACTGCAACCCAGTTTATGCTCAGAATATCTAATATAATAGCACTATCAATCACAACTGTTCCTTTTTTTTATTTACTATACAGCAATTTAGCTGTGTGATCCAGTGCAGATCTTCATTGCAAAATTTTGCCTAAGTTTTATCTAAATAAAGAAAATCCCACAGAAAAACTCAAACTAGTCAAATGCAACGAAGCTATGACTTTCCAAGAAAGCTTGGCTGGATATGAAACAAACCAGTCTTCTCAGCTGAGAGGAAAGCGTAACTACATTTTTGTAAAGCAAAATTCAGAACTTGTAGACATAGTTCTTTAGTAATTTAAATGAATTAAAAATTATATTTCATTTAAGTTACTACAGAAATTTACGCTCCTAACAAAACTGAATGATTACTCTCGTTTTTGCCTATCACATTTCTGTTTTTTTCTTTTTTTAAATTTCCAATCACTTTTCATTACTGTAAGAAAAAATATTTGAAAGCTGAGCAGGCTTTGGTCGGTTTTGTTTGTTTGTTTTTATTTTATCTTTTACAAGATGGTAATTATACATAGTTTGGATATCTGGAAAATATCATAAATAAGAAAGTGCAATTGTATTGTATCGCCTCATGCATGTAACAGCCCTAATACACATATTGTGCTCTTATCTGGACACTTTTATCTTAGAAACTCAATATGTTTTGCAGGCATACATAAGCTGCTTAAATAGTGTCTAAGATGAAGGCACGTTATAAAAGTAAAATCTATTATTGTAAGAACTGTTACTATTTTGGTAGTCTTTTAGATTAACTGCATTTTCATAAACACATATTTGGGTAACGATTTAACAAAAGTATTCATTTAGGATGAAATAAAGTCTGTTGAGAAGACTAATACAGACTTAGGAAAAAATGTAAGTCAAAGTTTGATGACCTTATTGGGACCTAACTGCTGCATAAACTTTGTGCTACCTTTCTGCTACCTTTCTGCATAGGCATGTTTTCCAATTTGAAAAGATATCATAAAAAGCATGAGTTTTGAAATCGAGTTTGAAATTGAAGAGAGTTTAAAATTGGAATTGTATGTTTTCTTTTGTGTTTTAAATTCAAGAAGTGGAGAAGTCCCTGAAGTGTGGAAAAATCACTGTCTATACAGGATTTCTCTAATGCATTTTTTGCAAGGACAATCTTAGGTATATCAAGTACAGCATTTTTAATACCCTGGCTGTTGCTAAAGTATCTTTATATAGTTATTATTTTGCAATTAGCTTTACTATGTTAGGACCTGCATTAAGACTTAGGGAATAGAATTTGGCTGCTATCAGTTTCCACTTTTCCCAAAAAAGATGTTCCAGGTCTGCTGGAGCTCTGTTGCTTCTTATTGCTTTAGGCTCTACAGCCTCTTAAAACCTGTGGTAAGAAACACTGTGCTGAAACACCACCACAGGTGTTAGGCTTCCCTAAGCTGAGACATCCAGTTCCCCAACTCTGCTCTCCACAGGTTGTGAATTATTCTCTCACTTGCTGCCTGGGGTAGTTTAGGACATATCTACAAGTCTCCTTGGCCATACTTTCCTCACTGACTTCTCTTCCATACACAGATCTAGATTTAAAGGTGGATGGATGCAGAAGCGTCTTCCCTCCTTATCTTCTCAAACAACCCTCCACTTCATAATACAACCTTCTACGCAGGTGGGATGCCCACCTCCAGTGCTTGTGGGAGAAGTCCCTGGTAAGTGCCCAGTATGGTGCTTGGGATTTATGTCACCTATTTGCTAAGTAGGGGAAAATTTAAGCCAGCCCATACCTTGTGGTCAAGTCTCAAACACATTGTGCCATCGCTGAAAGGCACAGGAAAGGCGAAAGTCCACAGGAAAAATCCCTGGGTCCCCACGGAAATCAAGTTAGCTTGAAGGCGGAAAGGCAGAGAACTCTGCCCCAAAATCTTGCACAACGCGTCAAATTTAACTGTTTCTGGCCCTTATCACCTGCAACTTTCTTCCATAACTTCATTTTGCTTACACTAGTGAAAAGCCTTTAGCCCAGTTCTGAGTACAGCCCTCAACCAGAAAATCTAGCAAGCCATACTGAATAACATGTGCTACCATCAGTTATACACTAAAATAGCCAGAAAACAGATTTTATGTTTGAATTCAAGTCCTTTCAGGAAAACACAGAATCATAGAATCATAGAATCGTGTTTGGTTGGAAAGAACCTCTAAGATCATCAAGTCCAACCATTAACCTAGCACTGCCAAGTCCACCACTAAACCATGTCCCTAAGTACCACATCTACATGTCTTTTAAATACCTCCAGGGATGGTGACTCCACAACTTCCTGGGCAGCCTGTTGCAATGTTTGATAACCCTTTCATGAAGAAATTTTTCCTAATATCCAATCTAAAACCTCCTCTGGCACAACTTGAGGCCATTTCCTCTCGTCCTATCATTTGTTACCCAGGACAGAGGCCAAACACCATATACAAAGGAACTTCATACCAAGCCAAATCCATCTGATCTTACAAATGAACAATTGCTAGTTTATCTATTATAAAGAGTATGGTTTACCATGCCCCATATAAAGGCCCTATACAAATTCAATAGAAGGCTGAGGATTGTGTCCATTGTGGGTGTTTACTGAATATATTTAGTAATCACATAAATCCTATTTCATTAGGACTAGAAGAACATTCACTTGGTTTGATTTCACTCACAAACTTCTCTCTTTAAGTTTCTCATATTTCTTCTCTTCCTGAAAAACTTGTCAAAGACTGATAAAATATGTGCCTATGGATATTTTAGATTTTTCATTTAATTCTGTCATGGAATCCCATAATTCCTCACTTCTTGTGCATTTGCCAACTTTTGTAGATAAGATGCCAATGACACCCAAAAGTGACACCTCTGTTATGCCGTCTGTGTTCTGGCATTGGAGATGTGTATATATATATATATACATATATATATATATGTATGCCCTGAGCAAGTATGAGTCAGTGCAGAACGTGCATGTCTGAGACTGGCTGGAGACTCTGTAAATGGCCAGAAGTTCTGCAGGCACTGTTGATTAAAGCAGCATCTCTTTCTTGAATTTTTATTGCTTTTGGGTAGGCACAATGTAGACCTGGGCCTGATGCAAGGCTGATTGCTGCTATATCAACACCATTCACAGATGGAAAATTGCCACTTGCTCTGGCGCAGCGTGGTGAAATCTCTGCAGATGCCACATCCACTTGAAAGGCAACCTGAGTGTCCTGTTGGATACATGGATTTTTGTTATTCTGAGGTGCTGTGTACTTCTAAAACACAATATCCACCCTTGGCTCACAAGAAGAGAGTACGCATAGGGAGGGCAATTAAGCCTGAGGAAAAAGTAGACAGCTTTCTCAGATGCTTTTAGCTGATGTTCAGGCCTAGCTTTCCCACACAATACATGGTTTTGTTGCGTGAAGAGGACTGCAGGACAAAGCATGGAAACACTTGTTCATGAATGTTCAACGCTATAAAAATCATGCAGTATGTTTGCATGAGATGAAGTAGACCCTCCAGCTTAGGTTGTGAGCTGTTTCCTAATACATTTCATATCCTGAAGGCCTCTTCTTGCTTTTCTAATACCTTGCTGAGACGAATCAACCACTTAAAATCTTCTAATACCTGTTTTCAGCATAAGTAGCATTTTACAATTATGTATTTTACCCTTATTGTCAATGAAACTGGTTGTAATTTGCAGAAGAGTCATGCGGAAGAGAGTCACTCCTGATGTGAGTTTCCAGCTCTTCTTTCTGAAAATCCAGTGAAGTTGTTGACCGTACTTTGGGAAATGTTGCAGATCCAAATCACACGCATTGCATTTGAACTTACAACTAATCAGCAGCTGCCCTTAGATACAGGCCAATGTTCACATCAAGTTCACGTCACATTTCATCTCCTGGTAAATCTCTGAAAATAAATGTCATCTAGTCAGTCTACTCATCATGATTTTTCCCATTACAGGTTAGGCTACCATGTGACAATGCCAGTTGATGTCTTAGAAGTAATTTCTCTACCAATTTTGTTCACTCTTGCTGTCTTTGAGAAAAATGGACATAATCCTATAGACTAGCCTGCATACAGTTTAACACCCTGCACTGTTGGTAGTGAACAAAATACATTCCTCTTTCTTTGTTTCACAAATAAACCTTAAAATAAATAGAAAATGTTTTTAAATAGTCTGCTTTAACAGAGAGGATTAGAAATGTAACAGCATTGAACATTTTTTTGTAACTATTATCCACAAGCAAATTCTACTGTTCTACAGCCATCACTATTTGCAGCAGGGTCTTTCAGTTTTTATTTTTCTTCTGTTTGTGAATAGCTTGCTCTTGTAATTGATTCCTGCAGGGATTTTGTATCTCAAACTTTCTTTTTAAAGGATATTTCCAATTAGGCTGGCAGTTTGTTTATATGCTAGGATAAAAGAAGCATGTCATTTTCAGTAGAATAAATCCATTTTTACTTTGTGAAGAAAATCTGTCAAGGAAGTCTAAGATCAAAGTTTTTAACCAAACTGACAACAAAGATGGTCACAAAAGAAAAAGTGTCTTTCTGCAGAGAAGAAAATCTTTTTAAGGATTTGGTCATAAATGTAAAGCCCTCGATATGCAATCTCCGAAGTAAAAAAATGGATTTGTAGATATGTTTGTGATTATTGGTTTGTATATACTGAGAAGAAAACTAGGAATAAATGTTTTTCTTAATGTCATCTATTATTTTACTGTGAAGAACCACAATTAAAGATAAAATTATACACTGTAATGTCACACTTCTAACACTGGGGGAAAAGGCAGGTAGGAGTGAAGGGGTAAAAAAAGTTACCAGACGCTGAGAACTTTGTCCGTGGGTACGCTAATGCAGGAAATCTCTTGTTAATAGCATTTTTTTTAAGGATGAAAATATTTTGCTTAAAATGAGTCATTACTGCAATTTTCTATTTCCAGCATGTATATTTTTCACATAGAAAACACAATAGAGGCTTTACCTTGACACCTAACACATTTCCTTCTTAGTTTCCAAATTTATCTCTGTAGTTTAGAAACAAGTGTACTATGAGCAATTAAAGGTAATCCCTATAAGTAGACTGTTTTCTTTATTGCAATCAGTATGAACTCAGAAAAACTTTGTATTGACCTGCTGCAGTTAGTAATAGTTGTATGCAAATGTCATTTACAACAGAAGACCATCATTCATAAAGTTCTCACTAATGCAGTAGTTTTATTAATGAAAGTGCATTTTAGTAATTGTCTTCAGTATTCTTTTGCTTTAGTTTTAAAGATAAGCTGTATGAAACAGGACTGATACACCTGGAGTTTCAGTATTTCTTTTTAATTACTTTTATTGATTATTCTTTTCTTGACAGGAGCATTTCTTTCTTCATTGAATTTGCAAAGGTCATTTAAATAACCAGTCTCCTAAAGAAAACTCAAGAACTAGTAATTAAAATTAGTCTGTGGTCTAAATCTTTGTATTGACAAACTGACTGAAGTATAACTCAGGGTAAGAACACTTGGTCTTATTGGATTGTTCCACTAGTTCGTTTCCAGACATGGAATCACATCTCTGATGCAGGTCCTCTCCATGTAATCTGGATTTCCAATATTCAGAGGAGACATTACAAGTGAGCTGCGTTGCCCAAAATTACTGCTTTTACATGTGTGTTCCACTGTGGCATGAGGGCTGTCATTTGACCGAGCTGATGCAAAAGCAGAGGTTTCACCCTTTCATAGTCTGCTGCCAACTGGCTGGCCAATGCGTGATTGTAACAGCAGGAGCACGATGAGCCACCACCTGGAGTAGTGTGACTCTTCTGTTTATGCTCTTCCACTTCACTTAAGCGAGATGAACAGTATCTCTGTCTTACTGAGCTAACATCTTCCACCTCTCACTCTCTCCTGATTATCAAGCTGTGGCAGAGACAGGTTTTTCAATAACTTTCCCACTTCTACCAGTCAAATAAAGTTATATATATTTTCTGATTACTTTCCTGAGGTTTGCACAGCAATTTTGTTGTTCAGCCCCAGTTGAGAGAAAAGGACACTTAGAATAAAAAATTTGAGGGAACATGGGATTAAGAGATCATTAAGCACAGATCTTCATCAGTAGACATAGTCTAAAATAATAGTGCCTAGATGTCCCTACTCCTGGTACAGAAGTGCTTTAGCTCTCATTATTATAATTGCTGAGCTCTTACTTCAGCAGAGCTGCATGTTTCAGCCTGGTCATCCTGTGGCACAGGCTTCATCTCTAGCTTTCTAAGCAACAGAAATTTTTATGCTGGATGGAGTCCATGAGCAGTAAGTCATCATTGGTGAGAACAAGTACTCAAATTACTGTTATTAGTACTTTTTGCATGAATGCAAGCAAAACATAATTGACAAAAAAAATAAAGGAAAGAAAGTATTTTTCATGGGGACTGAAAACTGACAAGATCTACAAGCACAAAACGGCACAAAAAAAATGTGATTCATGTGTCAAAAGATGTTGTAGACTTTTTGTATTGTAGATAAGAGACCTTCAGAACATGAAAACTTTAAAACCTGTAATCACATTTTTATAGAGTTTCAGATGTGAATGTTGTGAAGTGAGCTTTTTCCATTACAGTTGCTCCTGATGCACATGACATTTGATCAGGAAAGGTAAATATGTTCTCAGAGTCTATAATAGCAGAGAACAAAAGTCTTTCATTTTTCTGGTGCTGGATTCTTCCATTGTGAAACATTTAGGTGCCAAATAAACTCTTCTCTCAGATTAAATTAAAAAACTATAAATTTTCATAGACTTGTAAAACCTATAGACAGCTAAATCTCGTTGGACCCTCTAGCCCATCTCCTTGCTAATATGAGTTTCCTCCTTACAATACTTTTCTTCTCACTTTGCCAGTTTGATCTGTTTAGTTTGTTAGCCAGTTTAGCATTTTAAGAACTTCCTTCAGAGCTTCTGATGTATCCTAAAGGCTGATAGTTCATGGTGTCAGGAAATCTTCCCTTCTGCTCCCATAAAATTCTGTGCCCTTCTTGTAACACTGTACATAATCCTCCCTTTCTTGGACCTACACTATGATTATTTTTGCCCCCGCTGTCAGGCTATGCATTATTCCTGAGACACATGTGCTTTCTTTGCTGGGAATAATTTCATTGAAGATATAGACACAACCTATGAGAATAATAATATCTCACTGATTCTGATACAATTTCCAAAATTACTTAGTGCCCTTCAACATTTTAAGTGTTTCTCCTGTATTTGTCATTTTGCTTAAACAATATATTTCCTCACTCTCTTCCCATAACTCAAGGGCTCCTATTCCTCAAACTTTTATATTTTTCTTCTTTAATATTTAGTTAGTTTGTAAGTATCTTGTACAGATCAAGTTGGCTGGAACAAAACTCTTCATTACACTGTGGTACGACTGATGTATCTTTCAGCCTTCAGTCTTCTCAATATGAAGTATCACAGAAATGCACGTAATGCTGTGGGTCATGAGGATGTCTAAGGTAAACTGAAATTCACTTATAACTGAAGGATAAAAACATACTTGTATGAAAAAAAAATCTTTAAATCTTGTATTTTTTTTCTTTTGTTCAAACACCAAAACTTCAGTTTAGAACCTTGAAAGAGCTTTCTCCCTTTGCTGCAACATATAATATTACTACTGCTGGAGTAGTGTGAGGCATATAGCTGCCAAATGGGCTTAAAGTGTTGAGGATATCAACTGCTGTAGAATCAGCTATGAAACCCTAAGCCTGAAATCTATTCCTGCTTGTGAAGTTTTCGGTTCACCTGTTAAATGACTACTTAAAATGAGATTAATTCAAAATTAAACAGATCAAAAGATGAAGATGTCTCTCCAAAGCAATTTATTTTTGTAACTTTTCGAAAATTCAGGGTTAATATTATGAACTAACAAGTTAATTTGGATAGTTAATACTTCAAATGAGTATGACCATAAAGTATAGCGATATTGTAAAAATAACTTTCTCAGAAGGATGAGGTTTATCATTCCTTTTCAACTTTATTCCACTAATTTTCTTTTTTCTATATATACTCTGATTCTGTAGTCTCAGATTTGCAAGTGATATTCCATTAGGGAAGTCAAAATCAATTGCATAGACAATTTTTTCGCATAGGCAATTGCACAGGTACTTGCATAGTAAATTTTTTCTGATCAGCACCAGTGGGTTTTCCAAAAGATTGCTACTGGAAAGCAGTCTGGTTGTGCGCAGGGATTATTCCTGCACAAATATGGTAAAGGAGGACAACCAATGCAGTATCCGTTGGCAATGATTCAGTATCCATTTTCTTTCCATTATTTTAGCTCTTGCCCACAATTCATTTGCTGTCTAGCCTTGGGGATTCTGATGCATTAAGAAATGGGACAAAAGAACCTTAATATTTCTAGTGAACCATGTTTTGCTATGAAATTCAGTTCCAACTATCTGTCAAAACTAGATTTGATACATGTACTATAAGTGTGTGCGTTTTATATATAAAATATGCAAAAATACCTGTTTGGATTCAAGAGTTTTCTAATTCAAATACTTAATACCTGGTGTTGTATCCTGACTGGCTGGAAACTTAGAGACAGATAATTTTGGGGTTTTTTTCTGAAAATGTACAATTTCCAAGAAGTAGAAATATTTGCATTAAAACTTTCTGTAAGAGTATTCTCTTGGCAAAAGTCAATATGAATTTTCCAGAGAGATTTTACTCTATAGGCAGTGAGTTAATTTCATTTTCACCTGGACTCAGTATGTCCTGGAAGTTCTTACCTCTGAATAGTGAGTCAGCTGTACCTAGACAGAAATTAAAAATGGAACTTGCAGAGACAGTGCAAAGTGCTACAAGTCATTGTTGTCCACGTCTAAAGGTGCGCCAGAATTAAATATTAGAACATCAGAAGTTCCTGCAGGAAGGGAGAGTTCACATTTCACTTACCTCTGGCTTCTGGTTGCTTAATTGACATTGTTTGTTACAAGTAGAATTTGCAGGCAAAGTTAAATGGTATGTGCTATTGTGATAGAAATACAAGGTATATGCTGATCAAATGTTCTCCTAGAATTTTGTAAAATGTCAGTAACCATTTTTACTCCCAAACAACCATTGCAGTTACCTGTACATCATAGTCTGACAATTATGTGTGTAAAATGGAATTGTTAGCAGGAAAAAAACAGCCAAACTTGCT
Source organism: Nyctibius grandis (assembly GCF_013368605.1). Taxonomy (NCBI): domain Eukaryota; kingdom Metazoa; phylum Chordata; class Aves; order Nyctibiiformes; family Nyctibiidae; genus Nyctibius; species Nyctibius grandis. The sequence goes on along the minus strand of NC_090658.1, from coordinate 42,573,918 downwards.
ACATATGGCTGATTCCTTTTTGTGCCAGGGAATCCTGTGTGCAAGCCCACATGGTTAGAAAAGATCTGAGAAACTTCAGGGCTTCTGCTGAAGAGCCCTTGGGGATCTCAGATGGAGATACAGAGGCAGAGGAAAAAGTAAACAAGAAATTGGCAGCAAACCAAGAGGAGTGTTCAAGCAAAGGGGGCAGGCCACCCTCCGCACTTCTGTTGTTGCTTTGGTTTATTTTGTTGTTTCCAGCAAACATCCTTAGCATTTGGCACTCTATAAAAGGAATGGGAAGCTTCTAGCCTTTGTATATGGGATCTCCACTACCGCCTAGAAAATCCTCATTAGCTAAATTAGTATCCATGAAGGAAGGTAGTGAGAAATCTACCCGAGCCTAACTCCTAAGTTTATTCAAAGTAGCAGGTATTTGGGAATTGCAGGTTCTGCTTAGTGTAGTACAGCTGGTGCAATAAAATTAGACAACTCAGGCAACTGCAAGCATAAGTGCGGAGGATCTGGGGATGTAAATTGCTTCTTCCTCAGAGTTGCTGAAGTTATAGTCAAGATTAGGTTATTCCTAATCTTGCACAGGTGCTCAAGGCAAAAAAGGACAGAAGCCTGCAAAAAGCTGATGCCTCCCTATTTGTGCAGAGAGTTGCAGTTCTAGCTGCTGCTCTCTCTGAGTCAGGTGTGTGTGATACCAGCGCTGAGAGAGGTACCAATCGCTTAAAAAGTAACAAGCTGAGCAAGCCCATTATTTCTGACAGCCAATGCACCTTTTGTGCCTGGATAGAGTATAGTCTGGAACAATTTTTCAGGGAGCAAGTAAGGAATCTCAGTGCAAGCCTGCCTCCTCAGCAGGGGAGACAGCTAATTGTGTGCCTACAGGAAAGCACTTAACATTGCAAAGAATTTATTCCTCTCATTCAAAGACACAGAAAACTAATAAATCCTGTAGCAGAAACTCACAGATATATATATTGTAATGCTCACAGAACAGTTGTAGCTGGATGACTACATGTAGCAGATCTTTGGAGTCCTTGATTTCTCTTCCTACTTATTTCCCATTTCATTCATGTCTTATAAAAAACGCTGTGAAAAAACAAAATCTGGTGCATATAAATAGTACAAGAAAATTATGCCAGCCATAAAATTGATAACCATTCTGTTCTAGTTTCATGAATATTCCATAATCACTAAGAAGACATTCTAGAAGAGTTGTGTATGTGTATGTGGGCATATGAATACACATACTCTCACATGCATGTCTTCACTCCTAACTGATATGCCCAGCCTTGATTAACCTGTCCCTGATAATAAACTGCCCTTAGCAGGAGTTCAAGATGTGATCTGAGAGAAAAGAGGCAATCTTGCCCGCAGTCTCTGTAAATGCACATATACATTATAGTGGCATCAGTAGTAATAACTCCCATAATCAATATATTAAACTGTCCTCTCTTTGCTCCTGTTGTGATGTACTTTTAACTTTCCCAAACCTATTTGCTTAAGTAAGTTGGAGTGTGTGTGTGTGTGTATGTGTTTGTATATATGCGTAAATGCACAATATATTGATCCCAGGCAAGGATCAAACTAGTGATCTGTTTTTGGAACTGGAATTGGAAATTGGAAAAGTGAAAGATAAAGCTTGGCGGAGGAATAGGTTTTACTGAGGAATGATGTCGTCTTTCATTGCTTGGGAACAAGCTGATTTAGACTTAATCAGGTTTTTTTAAAAATCATGGACTGATAAATGTACCAAAGTTTGTTTCACAAAGTGCATGAACTACAGCAGTGGGTGCAATGAGGGGCTTTAATACTAAATCTGCAGTTTCTGGAGATGGTCTGGCACTTTTAAAATCTTTATTGTGTAAAGACTTCAAAATAAATTGCTGGGTGAGTAATACACATTCAAATTTTCGAACATGCTGAGTACATTTATTCCCATTAATTTAAACTTAGAAACTAAACCTAAAACCAAAGAATTAATGAAAAAAAAAAAAGGTATGTGGGTACATAACCAACCACAGTCAGTTGTAACTGACTCTCTGATCTCACAAACCTCCAGTGCCGTTTGAACTGCATCCAAATCCTGCCTGAGTATAAGACTGCCCAAATCTGATGCTTTCCTGTCAAATTTTTCTGGGTGACAAAAGCAGGGCCATGTGCTGCTGGCATGAACGTGGCTGTGTTTGTCCCCTTTATGCCCCTTCTGCCTGCAAAAAGAATCATGTCACTTCGGCACTGGCAGCTGCAGAGCCATGCTAGAGGTCCATGATTTGTTCCAGAACATGCTGGAATTACACCTTCATCCTTTAAGTAAAGATATGCCTGTTTCACTTCAAGTCCCTATTTCTGAGACTCAGTAGCCACAAGGGAACAGCTTTGGGCTGTCTGCCTGCCACCAACAGAGGTGGCCAGACACCAGCGCAGGGTTGCCTTGCAGCAGTGAGGTAACAGAAATGTGGCAGTCTGAAGAAAAGGTTTCCTCCTGGATATAAAGCAGAGCTCCAACACCAGGAGCTATCAAGCTGGCAAGGTTGCCAAGTATGGGTGAGCAGGAATTAAAGGGCCTGGCAGTTGCTCTTGGCAGGAAATGTGTTCTGTCAAAAAAAAAAAAAACCTGCCACAATATTTGTAGCATTAACTTACTTTAAAAGGTTATCCGTGTAACACCTTGCTTCATTGCAAATGGTGATCCATGACTTTTATGATGGTGCTTGTTTTAACTCTGCTGGATTTTGTAACAAGGTTTTCAATCCATATGGAACTATTTTTTGTTTGCTTAGTTTGCAGTATTTAGAGATACTAAAAAAATGAAACACAAATTAGCAACTCTTTGAGAGTTTAGGAAGTGAAAAATTAATTACATAGAGTCACTGCACTTGTAAATAATTTGCTATATTTTAGAATACCCTTGCCAATTAAATAAATGCTTTTTTTATTCTACTTGGATAGATCAGCTGAGACACAAAACAGTTAAAAGCCAAGACCTTAAAACAAAGTTTTTGAGTCTGTAGTTTTGATGTTCACCTTGAGCCATCGTTGGTCTTGATGTTCTCGACTTCTAAGCACTTTTCATATACAATAATCAATAGCTCAGGGTGAAAACCAGCCTTAACACCTTTGAAAATGATACCGTGAGGAACTTAGTTTCAAAGTCATACAATCATTGTCAGAACTAAAAAAAAAATGTTGACTGCTAGACTAAATGGTTGACCTGACCCTCAGCAGTGCTAGGAATGCCAGAGGGGAGCACTCCCTCCCTTCTCAAAAGGCCTTGTGGCAGTATCAGAAGTTTAGCCCTAAAATTATCACTTTACCTTCTTTCTCCTTGAAAGGTGAAGAATTCATACCCCAAAAACCTGGGACTTCAGAAAAACTTCATCTCCAACTAGTTATCTGAGGGTTTTAAAGCTTTTGTTTTAATTGTAATCGAAATGAGAATTACGTGAGTATGAGTTATAGTTTAGGACAATACTCATATGACATATACCACATGTTAATGGTTTCTAAAAACATACATGTATAAATAGCATAACCTTATATCTGATTCTGGCACTGGACAGCATCCCAATATTGCCTCTAATGGTTTACTCCTGTATATCCTGTCAGAGATTTCTTTCACATCTTTGGAGTGTTGGTGCTTTAATTCCTTTGATGATGGTTCTTCTGATTCTTCAGATTGATCAAAAATGAGTGCTATTGGATCAATCCTTCAGTTTGGGCATGTATACCATTTAGAGGACCAAGGGAGACCCGCTGTCGTCTTGTAATTCAGTTTGTTCTCCTGAGCCTCCTGCAAAGCCTTTTAGGTCAGTACTGCAATAATGCTTGATGGAAAAATGTCTGAAGCCTGATACAAAGCCTTTTAAGAAAGAGACTTAGAAAAAACTCTACTTTGAACATTTCTAATGAGATTGTGTCTGCACCTCAGCAGAGTAACAGATAACTTCACATCTATAAGCCTTACAGATAGCTGGCCAGAAAGCTTCAGATACAGCATTTTCCACTGCTAAATGTACTTCTCAGGAAACGGAAGACTTTCTCTGGAATATAGCAATTCTACTGAAATTTCAGAATGTAAAAGTGTCTAAATGCATTATGTAGACTACTAATTAATTAACTACTGCTATTTTTAAAATTAAAATATTTAAAACACATTGTGACAGTATCAAAGTAAAATATTTTGACAGTGAAATAATTTTTCTACATTGTAAAAATGAAAATCTGCTTCTTTTCCAAATTAAAAAAAAAATACTTCAGAATTTGAACTATTGGCATTTCATTCCAAATAAAAAAAAGGAACAATTCCTCTGAACAAAAATAAGGTTTTTCACTTGCCCAGTTTTATCCATGGTCTGTCCTGAACTGCTCCAACCATTCTACCAAATGAGTCTTCTTTAAAGCTCTCTCTGCTCAAAGTCATGTTTTCATACAATTTTTACACTGATAAGTCCATATACTTTTTTGCAGTTTCATGAAGAATACTGGGGAAAACTCTGCAACTAGAAAGTTGTTTGTCAAACTACAGTTTTAGAAGTGCAGGTGCATTTTACCCTCCCTTTGCCTGAAGACATTCATTAATTATGGCCTCAAGGATACCTGGAAACCAAATCTACTCCCAGTGGCCTAAGAAAATTACAACTATCTTTAGATGTAGCAAGTATTTTTTCCATAGTTCATAGAGCACCATTTTGAAGCTCTGCCGTCAATCACAAAATTACGTGTAAATTAGATTGTAGATTCTAAAAAGCTTCAGTAGAAATAGGTAATACTGAAAGTCAGAGAGAAAACATTTTCCACACTGAGGTCTGGAAGCAGCCAGACTTCCTGTAAGTTCAAGGGATTTATTTCATTGGAGACATCAATTACATTGGAGATGTGGGACCAATACCTTTCAGGTAAGCCACTGAAGTTATGAGGGAGAGGTTTTTTGTGGTATTTGAGAAAGCTATCATTGACTTGATATGGTTTATTGAATTCTCTGCTCAGTATATCTTTTCATCCTGCAACCATACAATTGCTAAGGAGATTAAAGGACCTCCATCAGGATTCGTGCAGTGGTTGTGTAAGAAGCAGCTGTATTTGGTTCAGATCTCCTTCCATTTGCTATTTTGAGCAAAATTAGTTTGACAGACAAAACAAGATCCTGCTGACCCACAGAGGATGTATGAATGGCAATGAGGATGCAACTACCTCAGCCAACAGGCCAGCACAGAGGGTATTTATAGGGTGAGCTGCAGAGCACTGAGGAGCTAAATGTTTCCCAGTGGTCCAGGTGGTTTCCTGCACTCAGACTGTAATCCCTGACTGCTACACATAGGCCAGGATTAAACCATCTCTATTTGTCCAATGGTGAATTGCAACATGACTGGTTGTCCTCATCATTCTCTAATTACAAAAAGCTGGTGGATATATGCTACCAGTTCTTTTAAGGAAAAAGAAAAAAAGTTAAGTTTGTTCTATATATCCCACATTCACTCAGATCTTGGCCTTGCACAGAAGGTCAAATATCACCCAAGCATATAGAAAGTAATAAGCTTGCAGATCATTATTTTTCCTGCTGGGTAGTTAAAGTGTGGAAAATATAGCAATCAATTTTGGTGCGTTATATCTTTTATGTAGTTTTGATGCAGTTTATTAAAGAATTTTTTCAGAATCCCATTCTGTAAGCTACAATTCTAAACTTGCAGGGAAACAAACACTTCTATATAGGCAAGCATATTTGGAAATTATTGTTTCCTGTTGAGTGCATTTTGAATGAAGACATAAATGCTGTCCTTCATTTACTGTTAGCCAAACTTAATATCATTTTTGCAGAAAAGAACAATTGAAAAATAATCCTTCTTTGCTACTTTAGACTTTATGAACTTATTTGCATCTGTGAGTTATTAGAATAAATCATGAATAAGAACAGTAGGTTTTTATTCCTGTTTTGCATGGATGGAAATGAGCTGAAAGAAAAATAACTGGTCATTACAAATTTGCAGAAAAGTCATATTAACACAGATATAAGGAATGTCCCAAGTTTGTGTATATTTAGAAGAGATTAGGGTGAAGATCTCATGGCAAACAGACAGAAAATGATTTTTAAAAATCAGGATAGTTTGTTATTTAAAAGGCTAAGTCCAAATCTATTAAGAGCATGATAGCGCATAGCAGCCTGGAAGTGAAGAACTCGAGTTATCTAACAGAAGCCTAATGAAGACAGAAGAGTCAGTCCAGGAAGCTTCTGAACACACGGGACTGTCTGCCCTCAGAGCCAGTGGGAGAGTCTCCCATATAAAACCCTTTGCAGATTAGATTTCAGGGCTTTATTGGTTAACAGCAGGCACATATAGAGAGATCTTTGCAGTCCGATAAAAATGAGCTGATTGAGTATCAATTTATTAATCTAGTTGATGGCAACTTTTCACAACGCTGAATGATCTGAATTTCCCCACTAAGTTCACTTGCACTGTCCATGTCCACACTACTGAACATGAGCAAAGGGAGCAGAATCAGGGTCCTGTTGAGTGGCTGTTCTAATCAGGTGCGATAGCATCGCTCGAGGGCTGTGAAAGTATCACTATTCCACTTGGATTTCTCAAATCAAATTTCATCTAGACGTGCAAACTAAGGTTTGATATTTACCTGGCTTCACGGAAAAGGTCACATTAAATAGCTATCTCCTATTAGCTTTAAGGAGTTTTCTTCCACAGGAATGAATATGTCTTATGGAATAATTTCATCTGGGACTTGGGCATCACGGATAGGTAAATGGATTTTGTACCCATTTATAAAAATGAGGGATTAAAGTGACTTGCAGAATGACATACCAGTGACTCCCATTAGGAACAGAGCCCAGTGTAGCCTATTGACTTCTCTAACCATGGAGCATGTGTACATGCACACACAAGGGACTCTGTGCTTAAGTATATACACGGGAAGATGTTTGAATGGGTCTTTTTATTGGAAGTATTGACTTATGAACAGTTTTTTACAAGTTCAAGGAACCAGAATTGTTGGTTGACTTATTTGGAAATTTCTTACATGTTAGAAGAAAAAAAGTAACTTCCTAATTCCTAAAGAAAGACAAATCTGACTAATATGCACCTACTAGACAATTAAGTGATCTGAATTTGCTTGCATTTCAGTTCTATCAATTAAAGTTAAGTGGACATTACAGTGGAAAATTACTTAATAGAAAAATCTGCCTTGAAGAAACCTTCTAATGGAGAAAGTTATTTTTGTAGATTGCCTAGGTTTGCAATAAGACATTCCTATTTAATTATCGATGTAGATTTTTTTTAAAAAACAGTTATGAGTGAAGGTTATAAATATGGATATGAATCAAACTGGGAGATTGGCCAAGTACTTGATGCAGCCAGGAAAATAATGATATATAGTAAAAGGAAAGGGTAGTAAAGGGAAAGCCCCATGGATTCGTTCTCCAGTTACTGCTAAAATGAGGCATTCCCAGAATCCTGCCTGTGTGCGTGCATATCCGTTATCCCCGTACGTTTTATTAGCGGTGCTGATTTTCTCTCCACCTATGTCTTTAGATTATGGCTGGTGCTCCCTACCTCTGACTAGAGTAAGGCACTGTAAGTGCAATCAGCCTGAGATTTGGTTACTCAGATTGATGACTTCCATGTTTGATCTCTTGTTCTTCTGGTTGGCTTGATTTTCTGCCCAGAGTTCAATGAATAAATGAAAAAACCTAGCAATATCACTGACAGTCTCAAGTGAACTCTGACCTGCCATATTGTGAGAGCTGTTACTGGAAGTTACTTTTGTGATATATTTACTGGACAGCATCCCAACCCAGCAGTGCACCTGGATAAATTGCAGCCAACTGGAAGCACAGTGAAGTTAGCACTCAGGAACCTGGAATTGAGATCGCACCCCTGAGACCCAGCCACACGGCTTCTCTTACCTGTTTTTTTTTAGCACACAGAGAAAGTAAAATCCCAGCCTTTCATCTCCTTGGGGTAATGACGGCTCGCAAATGTGTTACTAGCTTCTAGAGATTTTTGTGCGCTGTGTAAGGCACAAAATTCCTGAATCTGTGACCACGAGCTCCCTATAAGCCACACCCCCATCATTCCCTGAAACTCTCCTGTACTAGTGACCTGTATTATGGCTGGAGCTTTAAATTGTCTTCCATTTCTCTCCTCTGATACCAGAATCTCTTTCTCTTCCTTCTTACACTAGGGTTTAGGTGTGCCTCCCATTTCCAGCTGACCTTCTCTTTGGTCCCATGCTGGCAAATGTGCATGTATCCATTTTGTCTTCCTCCAATGGCCAAATTTTGCAGTTTAAGTAATATAAGGCTTGTTGTGATCTTTTTTTTTTAATGTTATGAAATAAGAAGGGGTGAGAGGCTTGCAAATGTGCTGAATTACTCAGATGGAAAAAACAATGTTGAAATTAAAAACAAAGTGTGTTGAAATAAACTCAGTGTGAGATCTTGCAGCACTGGAATTAAGGACAATATTTCCAATTACATCAGCATTTATATTTCCCAGCTCTCACATTTTTACAAGTAGAACACACATTTGTACTTCTACTTCTCAGAAAGCTTTTCCTCTTTTTTTATGAAAGGAAAAGCAAGTATAGATGAGTAGAGAGGCTCTAGTGAAAAATGGATTAATCTAGGTCCTATAATTTGAAATTATTTCTAATAGCAGAAAGCTTTGCGGTTTATTACGCCTTTTTGAATAAGGTCATGGGAGTGAAATAGTAGAAACTTATTTCTGCTGACACTTTGCATCTCAGAAATTGTTTCCGCTGGTACACTAATGAATCTTTTTTCTTTGCCTGTCCGACACAATTTACCTCTGCGTTGGCAGGAAAAGTCACTTCCTCTATGAGTAAATGAGGTGATAAAGGACAGATGAAAGGGCAGAAATGTGCAAGTGCCATCCAAAACCCTCATTTTTGAGTTTTAATATGCTGCAGCTGCAGACATGGAACGTTCCTCTTGCAGTTGAAAGCACAGCCAGCATGGGAATATTGATAGGTTTACATGAATCCTAAAGAGTCACAGCTTATCTGTATTCACTAATAAACTGGAGCTTGGAGGATACTGGACTGTATGGATACATCTTCACCTGGAAACATCGTGAAACAGCAATAGAGATTAGCGGGAGGGTGTTGATGGAAAACAGAGACATTTGGAAAAGAAAGCTCAGATCAAAACAGGCTGCAGTGAGGTTTAATCACGATTCTCCATTCAAAAGCTAAGGTAAATATTAATACATAGCAGAGTGACTGTGATTCAGAACTGTCCCTTGTGGATACATTTGCCCTTTTGAAAGTCTTACCAGTTGTCTGGCAACAATTAATATTATTAAGTGTCAATAATTAAGTTAGTATTACTTCCTTCAAGATCGTGGAATTCCGTATGAATTCATAATTTGTCACTAACCTCAGTAGAAATGCAGATAATTCTGAATCTCTGAAATGGACCACATTTGCTGATTAAGGGTAGGATTTTTGAAAAAGCTACAGACACTGGATGCTAAATGCCTATTCAAAGTCAATAAGTACTTTTTCAGTGATGGATAGGTACCCTAATGCTTTAATTTTCATTAAGCATTTAGTTAGAAAATGTCTTTTTGGCACACAATATTGAGAATGACAGGGAAATCCAGGACCATTTTTGATGATAAATTCACAATACAGCAAAAAATCTAGAAAATCCTGCTGTGTGCTGTATTGATGATTGATCAATTCAGTTAAATCCTTTATATCAGTGGTGTAGACACAAGGTAAATAATAAGAGCATCCTCAGATGCCATTATACCTGGGCTGATGTACCCTAGTTTTTCCCCCTTTCAGTGTTTCAAGCCTGATATAATCGAGTTTGTTACTACTGAAGGTACCCATACACATGATGGCTGGTTCTGACCTAATATAGACCAAATGCACCTTTAAAACCTAAATAAATGAATAAATAAGTAATGTTTTAATGATGCTAAGTAATGTACATCATTGTTTTAAAACAATTGCATTCAGGGACCAGAGCAGTGTTGTTTCTTATTTCTCTGCTCAGAATTGCTAACGTTGGTTTGAGAAATATTCCAGTTTTATGTATCTCTCAAACATTATTTTGGCTGTGCCAATCCTAAGAAGCAGAGGTCCCTCTGGTGTAAGTATTTGGTCTCTGAAAGGAGCCAGCAGCCAATGATTATAGATCCACCTAAGAGCAGGACAGGGATACCGAGCTGCCTCATCTTCGAAAATCCCTTAAACATTGCTTCCAGCTGTTACACCACCACACTACCATGCCGTCGTTTGGCCCCTCTGGTCGAACTATGTTACAGTGACATGGGTCCTCCATGCCTCTTCACAGCTATAGTTCAATTTACTGTTGCCAATTCAAATTAGTCTTCTTGTGCTACAAGGGAAAACAATACATCCTCTTTACATGAGTGAAACTTGTTCTAATGTCTTCTTGCAAGCTCATACTACTGAAACAATTTGGACAGAGTTAAACTGGCAATATAACCAATATTAAAGAGAAGATAAGCGTTTAGGGCAAAGACAGGGTGGACACCCAGTTTACACTGTTTTTTTTATTTTTCTAGAGCTTGAGCATCTTGAATTTTTATGCTCTCAAAAGTCCTCTTCAAGATTTTTAGAAAGAAATATCAAGAGCTCTCTTGGACCAAAACCTAAAATGCTAAAAAATGCTTCCTTTCTGGGAGTTAACACCATCCCTGGAGGTATCTAAAAGATGTGTAGATGTGGTGCTTAGGGACATGATTTAGTGGTGGACTTGGCAGTGCTAGGTTAACGGTTGGACTTGATGATCTTAAAGGTCCTTTTCAACCAAAACGATTCGATGATTCTATGATTCTATGACTAGGGATACCTGTTGTTTTAACTGACCACTGATGTGGTATTCTCATCATCTTGTGGAGTCATGAGGCCATTATGACATAGAAGTTCCTGTGTATAAGCAACTTTGAGCTCTGCTGCACTACCAAGGGAAGCCAAGCAGGGAACAGTGGATGTAGTTTTGTTTGTTTGTTTGTGCCTTTGAGAGCAATACATTGAAGTGCACAGAAGAACTCAGGATGCGGGATCCTTGTAGAAACAAGGATTACAAAAATATCCCACTTTGCTAGAACACTGTGCATAAATATAGCAGCTCAGGCACATTCCTACACTGTTCGGTCTTGCCTGGCTATTGCTGGCAATAATCGTAAAATGCAACAGTGTTTGACCTCTTGAAGACCAAGGGTTTTCAAATGTTAACACAATATTCATATGTTCACTTTCATAATAACAAGGTTTTGTGCCTTACACATCACTTCTGGACTGACCATGAAAATTGTTAGTTATCACTAAAATACGAATGTCACTTAAGAGAAAAGATAAAGAAGCCAATCAGGATGTGGACTCCAGTCTCTTATTGTAATTTCAGCACAGAGCCACTTGAGGAGCCAGCTCCAGTTTCCTTCCACGTGCCTTCTCCCCCTGTATTTCATGTGCATACAGATAAATCCAGACAATGCATTTTCCTTGTGCCCATGGGTTATTAAGATACCATACACTCACTCCGTTTCAGCAACCGCTGCTTCCCAAATAGCAAGGAGCCATTGGGCTCCCAGCGCAGCTGGCACCAAACTGGGTCTGTTAGCTGCCTGCTGGTATCACTGGGGGGGATCAGTGTATCAGATAGGCCACTGCTTCCTTGTGGCCTTTCTTCTGCTACAGCAAATACACTGATGGTGAGAACAGGCCTGGGAACTAGCTGCTTTTCTTTTCTCATCTGTCATTTTTAATATCTTCTTGCTTTACTGAGGAAGAGTTTTTCCCCCCGCCTCCTTTCTCTAATAAACTGATACTGAATCAGAGAGGTTCCGTGCAATGACTATTTCAGGAGCAAAGCACAGTGAATTTGCTCAGACATTTGCTCTGCAGCAGCTGGAGTGGTAGGAAGAAGGACTTGACTCAGAGGGCTCACATGTTTATCTGCCATCACCTGGCCTCAGCTCGCCGCACCAAGTCACTGGCTCCTCCATAACCGCCTGGTCCTCTTTGGAAACCTGGTTCTCTTTTTAGCTCTGTGCTTCATGCTACTGTACCAAGCATCTGCGATCAGATCTCAGTCTCAGCTGAAATGGTGTAAAAACTGAAGTAACTGGGTGAGGGATTTTTTATTATTATTTATTTGTTTAGCACAAGGTGTGGGTTTCCTGAAAGTCTGGGAGGCAGTGTGGCTTCTTCCTTGTCTTCACTAGGTCATCACTGGCACTTTTGACTATCACACATATGAGAAATAAGACATTGATTTGTTTATAATATACGCCAAAACAACTCTGTGCATTCGTATTGCTCTGTAGAATTCTGATATTATTAACAGAACTCTTTGTTCTTCCCTTTCCTACTCTTTGAATTTGTATTTCTGCTGTGAAAAACAAAAATTTAGGTTCTTTAGGATAGAGGCATTTTTTCCAGCAGCTCTCAGGCGATTATTTTTCTTGCTTCATTTTGAATAATTCATCACTGAACATACTTATTTCTGTAAAAGGGGGTTATAAGCCCCAGCTGTTCTTGACCATCTTCACTCCCATTATGCCTGGACACCTCTCCCTAACCATAGCAGTGGTTGTAAGAGCCTCACTTTCCTTCCAGAGTAAGCCCTTGAGGGCTACCATAGGAAGAGGGAGAACTGATGGCAGACAATTGCTGCTCCAACAAATGGAAATGTCTTTTTATTTCAAGTGATTTTGTTGCTACTTTGAGATACAAGAATCCTTATCCCAAAAGGAATGATTGCCTGCATGCCCTCCCTGCTTTCCGTGCTGACTTCAGGTTCCCATAAGAGGCTATCAGATTGCGTCTTAATAAACTTTTTGCCATGCTATGCCTATTCAGTTATTTTACCTTCTGTCATTCCTTCCACTGTATTTTGTAATCCATGTTCCTTTTATCTTTATCCAGATTGTTGTTGATTGTACAGTGAAATTTCATGCAGGGCTCCAGGAGCTTTTAACACCCAAGCACTCACAAGCACATGCAGTTTACACTGATCACTCGCTTCTCTCCTAGAGCCCCAGCCCTAATACAAACCCCAGCTGCACCTTTTCCTCTCCAAAAGACATCCCCTGGCCCACAGGGCAGGTTTTTGTAGAACACAGTGATGCTACAATACAAGCTTCTCTCTGAACATAGGGAACCAACTCACAAGTCCTGCAAACTGGGAACACTGAATTTAAAACATCTCTGGGAGCTGTTGCTCAGGTCATGCAGGCAAACAAGAGGCAGAGCTATACGGGCCCTTCTACAGTAAACCTTTCCTCCTGCAAGAAATGGGGAGGGTAGGGTAACAAGAGCAGAAACTGGGGTTTTCCATTGTCCTTTGCTCTGATGTCCACCAGCAGAAATCCAAAATCCATTTACCTCATCTGGAGTCTGTCCACGGATTGCTGCAGATACTTACCTAATTAAGACTTCTTACTCCTAGGAGCTTTTACCCACATGTAGGACTGCCAAGAAAGGTTAAAAAAAAAACCAATAAACAAAATGCCCTCCTGAATGGCCACCAAATAAGGAAATCTTTTCTGATCTTAAAAAATAATTGGTCACATAGATAGACCGACAGCAACCTGAAAGTACAGCTCACTGGCAAACCAAGTAATAAAAGTGGGGCAGATGGAAGATAAAGGCAGATGAATACAAGGAAATACTTCATGAAGCATTAATGCTTTTGGGGGGGGGCAATGGGACCCGGTGAAACACATGCAGCATGCATCCCTATTCTTAGTTCAAGCGTTAAAATTCCTCTGACCTTTCAGGGCAGGAGATACTTTTTTCTAGGTGCAGATTCTCTTTCTTCTAGCTATCCTCTTCCTTTCTGGAAGTAACATATTCTACTTGCCATTTGAGCAACCCTATCAAAGCTGGGAGAAATATTTTTCTTCTAATTTAGCTAGGACTCCTGATTTTCAGTCTTTTGTTGGTTATCCTGGACTGTAATGGGTTTGCAAAATGTAGGTTTTATAGGCTTGAAAGAGCAAATGCAAACAAGCTTGAGTCCACTTTACCTTCTTATTTTAGAAGCAAAATCCTGTTACTTAGATAGCAACCTTAACAGCTAATGTAATTATATCTCCATGTCTTTTCTATTTGCCGTGTCAGAATGCATGAAGCCTCAGAAACGGCAACAAGGAGGGAGTGCAGAGTGCCCATGAGTGTGTTAGACAGATAATGAGTAGAAAACTTGTAGTGTAGTAGATGAACATATAGTTGCTGAATTTAAAAATGGTTGTTTTTGTTGATGGAATGATTTTAACATTTTAGAAGCATGCAGAGGAAAACTGGCAAAGATACAGTTCAAGATTGTTCATTTTGCAAAACTGCATACACAAAAGATGAGGAATGTCTGTGAGTTACTAAATTCAGCTTCACAGTATCCTTTGAAGATAAGGTGATACGATTTTAAAGATCTGTGCAAGTCACTTCTACTGTAGTGTGTGGAAACCCTGTGACAGAATTAGGAATACACCTGAGTTCCACATTTAACTTACTTCGCTGTGAGTTTTTCCTTTTTCCTCCTCAGCCTTGTGCCTCCTTTACTATATATCTCCTACAACCATAAGGCAAGAGGGTCTTAAAGAAACCCGTGCTCTGCTGTGCAACTGTGATTAATTGCTGGGGCAGGTCCATTCTGCACCCTGAATAAAATCACTGCTTTGTGAATGTGTATTCTTTATACTAGAAACCTGTTTTTTTAAGACTAGTTTCAAAAACTTCAGACTCTTGGGATATATTTCAAGTAGGCAGAGAAGGCAGCTATTCAAGCAAACAAATAAATAGCAACCCAATGAAATGCTAGTAGGAAGAGGACCCTGTCACAAGGGTTACCAACAGGCATTTATGCAGAATAACTCAAAACAAATTTTTCATTAGAACCCCCTCTCTATCAGAATTATTTTCATTGGGCATGTCTCCGTTTATCGTGCTGTGTAACTCAAAAAAGCAAACAGCCAAAAAAAAAAACTCAACCCTGCAAACAAACCCTAAAAAAGATTATAACATTGGAAGATTATTTAATCACTTGTCTGTATCTGAGTAAAGAACAATTGCTTGCATGCACTAAAATCCGCAGTGCCTGCTACCACTGATTTCCCAGAGACTTTACAAATTCCTGGCAGCATGCGCACAGGGGGTTGGAGTTTGGAATGGGCCATTTTGATTAAGTTACAGAATCCCACCGGGACTTTCAGATGTGTCTTATTCCAGGGAAAAAAAAAAAAGTTAAGTTAGGCTACAGCACAAAACAGTCTTCAGTAATTTGGCTGCTAGTTTGATTGAGACCAATATTGGGATGACATGCATTTCTTTTAACTGCTGTCCCTATCAAGGAATAGATATAATTTGATTGGTTATAATTTCCATGTATGAGACATAGGCTTTATGAGAGATTACTTAAGATCTTGTTGCAAAGTCCAGCCTTTTGCTTCTGAATAGCTATTGTGCCACCTAGTGGGTATTAAACTGCACTTTCAAACAAATAGAAAGATTGACTTAAAATATACTGGTGAATAATGAAACATAGTATTTATACTAATATTTCCAGTGCCATATTGAAACTAAGCATTTTCCCTTTTTGTCCATTTACCAAGGTGTTCAATTAAGGTAAAAAATATTCCGTTTCAACTATATAATAGCATTTTGCTTACAATTGTACTTAAGAAATATAGTTTATAAGAAGGGCACATACAGAAATCTTCACCTCCCTGGCAATAGATCCATTCCTTAATAAATTACTAGCACATTTCATATGCTTTTATGCTATGATCAAATTATCAGTTTGAAAGGATATCCCCATATCTCAGATGTTAGGAATTTCCATTCTGTAATACAATTAAATAAATAAATACACTGAAAATGTTATTTTCTGACCAACTATGCCAATTTTCACTTAGAACCAAACTAAAATGCTTTAAAACATTATTATGGTTGCATGATTTAAAGCATTATTTATAAAAAATAATAAGCAATGTGATTAAAACCGTAACATTCTGACACAAAACTTCTCTCATAAAATTTCCTTTTCCGTATAAATACTTGCAGTATCCAAGTATCTATTTAGATTTCATTAGCTAATAGCTATTCCTTAGCAATTTTTCTCCTCTAGCTGAAACCTCTCAATAGTTTTTTTCTCTTTCAGCTTTTTAAGTAAACCATCTGTCCAGTGTGGGAGTGTGGGTTTTGCTGCAGTAGATAGCAATAATATTTCAATCACCAAAGCCAATAGCAATAAATTTCCCTTAATAGAGTGTTTCCTAACATTGTTCAAGTCACTTTATTGAGTCTTATGTAAAATTGCCAAACTATCCATCATCAACAAAAGCTATAGTAGGAGGTCTATATTTTTAACACCTGCGTGCAACGCCATAGTTGCAGTAGAAAATGTAGTGGTCAGCAAAAGTACAATTTAGAACCTTTTAGGATTCTCTCTGACTCAAGAGAACTTTAAAGTCATGTTATTTAACACATTTAAATGATGTATGTTTGCGATCTTTCATATAACAGGACCTGACACCAGGTAAACATGACACCTGGACCAGAGGTTTTGATAACTCTTTGCCAGACCTTGATGTAAACACAAACATTTTTTATTATTTTCCCTAAATAAATAACAAAGCGGAGCTCATCTGCTTTCAGCGGTGTCAAAAAAAATCTGAGATTCAGCTTGAAGTTGACAGAAAATGAAATTATTTCCAAAGAAAAAAAACATAGATTTTGAAAAGGCAGAAAATCAAAACTATGGTTTGAGTTTTTATTTATGCTTTTTAGTTTGGGCTATTTATTTTCCCTCCATGGAAAGGATTTCCAGAAAAAAATATTTTCAATTTTCTGTTTTCAAGGCTTGAGCGCACTTTGTCATTTCATGTTCTTCTTGCAGACAAATGAAATAATTGAGAAGAGTGTGTCAGGTGTCAGGTGAGCTTCTTTAAAGCTCAGTGTCCAGGCTCTCTGTCTTCTTTGATACCTGAAAAATGTTTGTGCTATTTTCCACTTTTCCCTGGTGGTATATTGTGTCAGTGAGCAAACAGTAAAAGCAAAAATGTGTTTATTTTTATAGCATAATCAATTGATTACTGTGTTTTAAAGCAGTTTCGTTAAAGATAGTAAAGAGGTCTGCTAATGAGGTCTGTTGTTCTCTGTAAAGGTTCTTAAGGGCTAATATTCATATTAAATATGGATTTTAAATGCACGCAAGGATTACTAAAAGTAGGACTGGATTACAAATACAGTAAAATTTACTTGTTTTATCTAGCATTGGTAATGAGATCTTCTTGATATTGATTTGCCTCAAACTTGATTTTTTTTAGAGAAGGATGCCATTTTAGTAGAAGAGGAGAAATTCACTTAAAAGGCTTGAAATTTTTTTTCTCTCTATCTAGGCATATCTTTTTCCATGTCTATTCAAGGTATGATAGCATTTAACAACGTTTAGGAGGACAATATAGTTAAGTATAAGAATTCCCATTACTTTATTTCACGTGATCAACATTTTAATGTGATCCTTAAATACCTCATTGGGAGGATCATCTGTGGAGTCAATGGACAGTATTTCATGAAGAGATAGCTGAGTGCACAGTGGCATTTTAGATCATGACTTTGATTCAACATCATAATAGATAACAAAATATTAAGCAATACTATGTAAAAAAGTGTATATAAAATAAAATATTGAAATGAAGTCTCTAAGATGGCTAAGTTTTTAATCAAAGGAAAAAGTATGCACCCCTCACATATAAATGAGATAATTAAGTGGCTGGTATTCTTCTTTCATCTCAATCTAAAATCATGTTTAAATTCAACCTAGTAACCAATGCTGCAGCCAAACCTTCCTGTCCCCAGATACCTGCAAAGTCAGTGAGCTCTCAAAGTGAGTAAAACTCTCAGTATTTTTTGTAATTCTGGCTACGTTTCGGACCACGTCTCTGTTTCCTCCCATATCAATTAGACAGATGGGATGTAATTCTAATAAGGCTTTCTGAAAGAGAAACTGCCTGGAATTTAAATAATTTCCTCTCTTCATAAGAATGCACCTCGTAGATTTAACTATTCGAGCTGATAGTCAATATATACTGTAAACTCAATTAAGCAAGACCTGATTTACTCTGGTTTTCAAGCATTCGAAAATTGTAGACACATCCAAGCTCAGGCTTTTGAAGGTTTCACTTTGTTCTGTATGAGTTGTTCAGACAATACACATTAAGTGCATGTCCCTGAGAAAGAAAAGTACCATTCCTTCAGCAAGTCTGCTGCTGCTACACATGAGAAACCTTCACGGCCCTTAGGCCATATCACAGCTGAGATTAGTAGCTCATTTCTGAAGCGTCTCCCTGGAATCATTTTAGAGGATTTCAAGATAGGATTATTTTGAAACTAAAAGTCATGGTGTGAATGAGTATTGGGTCACTGAGGCTAAAGAACAAGTAAATAACAAATAGCACAGAAACATTTATTCAGTAAATGTGGATATCTGTTAATATCACTGTCCTTTTAACTATGCAGACTAGGATTTATGTTTGTTATATATGGCATATTTGGATTTTTGAAATGGCAACAGGTCCTAGTGGTAACACAGTATTTATTCTTACTTTTGTAGCTGTGGAAATAAGCAGATGTTTCCACTGAAATCACTGGTCATTAAAACACATTAGTATTCGAAGTTACATTTCTATCATAATATGAAAACCCTCGGTGAAGGGTTCATATTACATGAAGTAAGGAGTTTGGAAGAGCAAATATTGTAAGCAAGGCCCACAGTGGATGCTGCAGGTACAGCTGGGCGGTATGAGTGTAAGCCTCTCTGTCCAAGTGAAGGAGATGGTAGATATTTGGCAAAAGCTACTTGGCATATTAAGGCGTAAAAGAGGCTCTTCCCATGGCCCACCTTTAGATACCAAATTTCCCAGCCGTGTTAGGTGGGCAGTCTCAGGTGCTCTCAGCACGGCATCCTTACGCGTCCCAGCTGGAACATTTGAGATATCATCCCCCTGCCTCTCCTTCCCGGGACGGATGCTCCCTTCTCCTGACTGCAGGGCAGCAAGGGAGAAGGATCAGGTAGCTTGGTGCTGTGCATTAGCTGCTCTAAACTCTCATCAGAGTAATGACAACACCACATCTGATTAAAGAAATGAATTCCTAGTTTGCTCATGCTAGACATCACACACTAACAGCAGCAACAGAGTAAGCAAATAATAAGCAAATCTAATTCATTACTCACAAAAGTGATTTTAAAGCACTGACATTAAATCTAGGTAATTTTAGTAAGCATAAGCAAAACATCTTTATGGATGGAAAATAGAAGAGCTTGGGTCGAAGTGTGAGTGGGATATGTTTGGCTGAACTTTATCTATACCAAGTTGATAGCTAATTAATGAGAGTCTTTCCTTGTAACAATATTTGGAATAATGTGGCAAAAGTGTATGTATATATATCTGCAGATATATCTGTGTGTATATATATACACACATATGCATATGTATAAACACACACACGTGTGTATTTGTCTGCAAATATATACATTACTTTCATCTGCAGATATATATACACTTACTTTTGTCACATTTTACATATGACGTATTTGTATGTATATATTATGTGTACATATATACAAAAGTATAAGAGTATATCAGTTATTTGTCTGTACCTACTGTGTACATGTAAGACAGTGGCATGGATATTTCATAATGGGATCAATTTCTATGGCTCTGTATTCTCATTCTGCAAAGATGCAAAATTATATTGAGTGTAATATATTTAATCATCAGTATTAGTAAATCATGGTAAATCTGAGGTCCTGTTCGCTGATAATTGCACTGCGCTTCCTGTTACCACATACACATTCGTAAGGAAACCTCTATCATGTGCTACACTAGCTGCAAGTGATGTGAGCTGCTATATAAAAAATGTAAAACCATGAATGCTAGTGTGAATATATCCATCTTAATTTTTTTCATTTCAAGTTTTTAAAATTCTTTATTGTATTTTGAAAAAGAAACACTATATGTGGTTTGAAAAATAGGTATATGTAATCTTGGGCATAATTTCAGGAAAACTTTAAAATTTATATTTTTTTTTTATTTTGCCAAATATTAGCTTTGAAACAAAGCTTATGTGCTAGTTCAGGTAACTGCATTAGGCATTCTAAAGGCTTGGTTTCTTTATGTTAGAAAACAGGTTTATAATTCACTGCATGGAGTTCTCTGCTGTTTAGGCTAATGTGTATACAATAGCAGTGCAGAGGATAATGGAAAAATAAGGTAAGCAATTTTCTTGTCTGTGCAAACAGATGAGACGTGAAATTCTTCAGCCACAAAGGCTTGCTGGTTTTAAGCTCGCATGCAGCCAAGCCCATAGAGCGCTGTGTGACTTCCCGGAAAATATATCTCAGAGCCCATTGAGGACAGCAAGAAAACAGACTCCTCTGCAAACATGGAGGTTCTGTGTTTGTGAATAGGAAGGTTTAAGGAATGGAAAAAATACGGTAAACTGAAATGTGAAGTTTTCACACAACCGCTGAAATATGAAATAAGCAGAGAGAAATGAAATGCAGTAAAAATGTGTGACAGAACCCTTCCTACTCTCTATTCTATTTTACTTTCTATTTACAGCAATGTGCAGTGAATTAAGCTTTTTCAAAAAATCAGGCTTTTAAATCTGCGCTGTACTCATTTATTGAAATTAATGATAATTTCTGTAGCTGCTTTCCTTCCCTTCCAATGAGTCTTAGTGGGATATGCAATATCTCAGTCACCCTGATGGGGCAGGGAGCAGAGGGGCCTTGGGAAGGTTGTATGTGAAAGTTTGCACAGCCATTGCCTGTACCCTGCCTACACTTTTCCTGAATAATGCTGGGAAGTGTACATTGCCTCAGGTGGTCTCTGGCCTGTACTTTCATAAGCTCTTATAAAAAAGCAGAAACAAGAACAAAAAAATCCAAACCACGGTGAATAGCATCCAGTAATCTTAGCTAAGTAATTATATATTCTTGGCCTAAACATAGTTTCCTTTGTTATTCCCTGGCTTGAAATTGTAATGTAGTGTATCGTACCAACGATTTGTAAACTCTTATCATGGTATATAAACCTGTAATCATTTCACAGTTTGGTTTGTTTGCCTCACTCAGGCTGTGCTGCATTGGTTGTTTTACAAAGATATTTGTGGCTGCTTTCCCACTTGGTGGCACATCATTCTGTTTTCAAGCTTGGCTTGCTGGGCAGGTGCCGATAGGCTACACTGCAGGGCACGCTGTCCTTTTTCTTGGACCCAGGACGCCCTCTCTTGCCCTGTAACACTTCTTATAGAGAAAGCTGAAAATGCATGGCAGTTCTATAAAATGATGGATAACTTAGCTTGCTTTGGCTTCCTAAAGGGAAGAAAATCCAGTTGCACTGATCTGGTATGTTATGGTGGTGGTGGTAGTGATAGATCTTTCTATGCAGATTAACATATGGGTAACACATTTTTTATTTAGTTAAGCAGTTCAATTACAGGAGCTTGTAGAAGAGCCAGAACAACAAAGGACTGTACTCATCATCCTGCTAGCACTTCCATTTTATCAAATAGTCCAGCCAATGTGCGTTTAGGGGACCCTTTAATGCCTGAGGAGTTTAAAAAGCCAGGCTTCAGCTTGCAGGATTGCACTGGGCAGCAGGGAGCTGTTGGTGGGTGGCTCTCAGTCCCTTCTCTTCCTCTGCTACTGGTCTGCTAAGAACTGTGCAGGTTTTCAATGAAACAGTGGCTTAAAGAAATTGCTTTGTGCTTCAGGGATGGGAGAATTGACCTGAGAAATAAATGTTTGGTTCCAGCACTTGCTCAGCCCCTGAAAGACTGCAGCTGAAGTACGGTTTTCCCAGGCTTCCTCATGATGAGTCTTTCGAAGCACAGCATTTCTGAAAGGATTTATTGGTTAATTTACATTGAAACTCCATTTCAAACTCTACAATTAAACAGAATTCACAATCGCTTTATGGACTTAGTGATAGATAGTGCAGCATTTACACATTAATTTTGCAAGATTATTTGTATCTTTTATGTGGTAGCTGTTTTGGACTTCCAAGGCTAACACTTAGTTAGTTTATGGTTGTGTTTTGCAATGAAAATGGGAAGTACTACCAAACTGTCAACTATTTTTATTTCTTAGTAATACTGTTATTTCTACCATCACTTCTAAGTGATGTTGTTTTTTATTCTACGCCCTGTAGTGAAAGTTTCATTTCCTTTATCAGTATCTTCTGCCTGGTTCTTTCTTGTGTATTAGAAGATACTAGCTTGGCTTTTTTTTGTGAAAAAGCAGCATAATAATATCATCACCATCTAAACTTACCTGTCAGACTTCTCAATCAATACTTGACTATGTTGCATGTTACCTTGTAGAGTTTTCACAAGTGTATGTCTGTGGAGGGGGTGCTTTCTGGCTTTCATCCTCTGCTCCCTGTCCCTAATGTCAGTGAAGGAAGGTCTGCACCCTATAACATTAATCATTTCTGGCATATATTTAGCAAATATCATTATTTCAGATCACTCGTACTATTCTGGTTTTGACCTCATCCTATCTGACAGCTCTGAAAAAGATGCCTGCTTCCTACGTAAAGTCTTGCAAGAAAGATGGTTTCCAGCAATCCTGTTTGAGTCAAAGATTTGTTTCCCCACTGTGACTAACCACCCTGGCCCATAAACAGCTGGCAAGAACATTGTCAACACTTGCTTAAGTGGTTGCTCATAAGTGAACTGTGTTTTTGTTTCACCCACACATTGGAAAGGGCAAGCCAAACTTGAATACCGCTTCACTGTCTTCTTCGAAAGAGAACGTTATTGTACATTGGTTTTTCATAGGCCTTCATTTGTGATTTTTGAGCATGTGGGATCTCCATTTTTATAGACATGTAAATGAATGTTGTCTTCGGTCAAGGCAAAGGAGTGAGCTGGTATGAGTGTGCCTGAGGGAGTGTGAATGAAAGCAGGAGCGTGCTTCTCATCCAGACCTCTGCTTGCCTTTTTGCAAATTACTTTCTGCAGATTTTCATGTCAGGCTTGGTGGCCTGAACTACACCAGCTCCATAGTCAGAAGTTGTATATCTTGAGGAAGAAAAAAACCCAAATATGTTGAGTCCCACAGCTTCTCTAATAGATGGCAAGGACATGGTGAAATGGCATCAGAAAAGTTCGTTTAGGTTTTCTTGGGGAAGGAACAATTAAAATGGTAAAAAATATTGAGCATTTTAGAGGATCAGTTTGACTAATTTTCAGAATGGTTTTTTTTCCTGAAATTTCATGCAAACTGCACATTTCTTTCATATGAACTTTGCAAAGAAAACTTGGAAAGTCAAAGTTCTTTGATAAAAGATGATAATGTTAGTTTCAACCTACTTTAAGAAAATCGATGTTGGTTTACAGTTGATAAAATTTTTACCATTTCTCTTTTTAGAAATTGTTCGAGTTGCTCTAAACTTTCAATCTTTCTATCAGGAAAAGAGTTAAATTTAACTGTGTGATTTCCCAGAGCAATATTTACTGTTATTATTATGCTATTATTATGTTCACATCCTGTTTGATACGATGATGAATGCATTAAAAGTGGATTGAATTAGATTAGGATAAGGCAGCATCATTTGTAACCTTGTCTTCCTATTAATAAAGAGAAAAATTAATATCTCATTTATGCTAGATATCAAAATATGAGGGGGTTTGTGTTATTGTGCATGAGCTAAGGGAAGGAATCGTTGGTTTGTTTACTGCATACGTCAAAGAAACTGAACCACTTCAAATCACATAGTGTCTTATGGCTCGCTAACAAAACGAAGTACAGTTCAAGGGGAAACAGAATTTAGAAATTAATTAAAGAACCAAAACCTCCTCTTTTGGGTAAATATTTTGTGTAACACCAGTGCATTGCAATTCTCATTATTATCTCATGCCATAACATATTGACTCTGGAAGGATTCACAGTTAGAAGACAAACTTTTCTCTCTGACAGCGTATTTTGTTCGATATTTACAATCAGTGATGGACTTTTTCATCAGAATTCTCGCTTCTTGATGATACAATTTATTTAGTACAATGAATCTACTCAGTTTACCACAGAAGTTAATGAAATAAGGTAAATGCAAATTCCTACTCTGAGCATGTCTTCATTTTACATAAGTACTTGGGGAAAAGGATTAAGGCTTAATTATGAATCCCTTTCATGCTTTTTTCCTCTTTTCCTAAAGTGTTTAATGATTGTTTTGACATACATCTGCCAAACATTTTTTCATGACTCTAGAGACCATATTTTCAAAGGAAATTTTAACATGTGTTGCTCCAAAGACATTTTGAAGTCATTAGATATACAAAATCCTTAGTCCAAGTTCAAAAATGTGCATGAAAAATGAATAGTGTCATGTGCAAAAAGTGCTAATGAGAACTTTTAGTACCTTTATCGGGTAGCCAAAATGTAGATGAAAATTTAAAGATGTTTGCAGCCTCACAGGTTAGAGCAGCTTGGCACAGTGAGATGATGCTGGCATGTATCTCTATAGTTTAAGGAAAGACAGAACAATGTTTTTGTTTGTTATTAGCTGTAGGTGGAGGCAGCAGAGGCTGGGCTGTGTTTTGCTAGTGCCAGGATAGCACTGGGGACCAGCGCTGATTCAAACTCAGAAGATTTGTGGCTGCATGTGTCTAGCATTTAGTTTTTGAAGGCTCCAGGAATGTGGGCTGTTGCAATGTAAAGTTCAGGGCAGATCCACTTGGGAGTGTTTTAATTAAGAGTTAGGGTTAGGGGGCATTTTAATATTACTGCATGTTCAAATTCTCCTGGGATTTTGGTTCTTCTGTGACTGAATGTTTTTAAGGAAACACGATGTGATTACAGAATCACAGAATCACAGAATGTTAGGGATTGGAAGGGACCTCGAAAGATCATCTAGTCCAATCCCCCTGCCGGGGCAGGATTGCCTAGACCATATCACACAGGAACGCGTCCAGGCGGGTTTTGAATGTCTCCAGAGAAGGAGACTCCACAACCTCTCTGGGCAGCCTGTTCCAGTGTTCAGTCACCCTTACAGTAAAGAAGTTTTTCCTCAAATTTAAGTGGAACCTCCTGTGCTCCAACTTGCACCCATTGCCCCTTGTCCTGTCAAGGGATGTCACTGAGAAGAGCCTGGCTCCATCCTCTTGACACTTGCCCTTTACATATTTATAAACATTAATGAGGTCACCCCTCAGTCTCCTCTTCTCTAAGCTAAAGAGACCCAGCTCCCTCAGCCTCTCCTCATAAGGGAGATGTTCCACTCCCTTAATCATCTTCGTGGCTCTGCGCTGGACTCTCTCTAGCAGTTCCCTGTCCTTCTTGAACTGAGGGGCCCAGAACTGGACACAATACTCCAGATGCGGCCTCACCAGGGCAGAGTAGAGGGGGAGGAGAACCTCTCTCGACCTGCTGACCACACCCCTTCTAATACACCCCAGGATGCCATTGGCCTTCTTGGCCACAAGGGCACACTGCTGGCTCATGGTCATCCTGTTTGGTGGTCATCCATTACTACAAAGAGCTCAGATTAATCACAGCTGTAAGCCGAGTACCACCACATACGTGTTTGACTTGGGATGTGTCACAGGCAGCTTGGCTTTTAAAGACATCTTTCAAAGTGCTAAAGGGATTTTATGTATGAGTATGCGGACGATTATCTATTTACTGTCTTCCTCTGTTCACCTGGGTTTTGTTTGTTTTTTCCCTTCTGCAGACTATGTCAGAGAGCCACAATGATCATGCAAAATAACAGTTCAGCCTCGCCCCTGTTTGCAAATGTGAGCTCCTTCTGGAAGCGAGATTCGCACAGACCGGGACTACTTGATGAAGCAGCGTCGCTCATTGGCAGCTATGATTTCCCTCAGACCACAGAGAGTTTTCCCTTCTCCACTGTGGAATCAACAAACATGTCCCTAAATGCCACAAGCAAAGACCCTCTGGGTGGACACGCTGTCTGGCAAGTAGTTTTGATTGCTTTCCTCACTGGGATCCTTGCATTGGTGACCATCATAGGAAACGTCCTAGTGATTGTTGCATTTAAGGTTAACAAACAACTGAAAACAGTCAACAACTACTTCTTGTTGAGTCTTGCTTGTGCAGATTTGATCATCGGTGTTATTTCCATGAATCTTTACACTACATACATCATCATGGACCACTGGGCTTTGGGAAACTTGGCCTGTGATCTTTGGCTCTCCATTGACTATGTCGCCAGTAATGCCTCTGTCATGAATCTCCTTGTCATAAGTTTTGACAGGTATTTTTCCATCACTAGGCCACTTACGTACAGAGCCAAACGAACAACCAAAAGGGCTGGGGTGATGATTGGTTTAGCATGGATTGTCTCTTTTGTTCTTTGGGCCCCTGCCATCTTGTTCTGGCAGTATTTTGTTGGGGAGAGGACTGTGCCTCCTGATCAATGTTTCATCCAGTTTCTAAGTGTACCAATCATCACTTTTGGCACTGCCATAGCTGCCTTTTACTTGCCAGTCACCATTATGAGTATTTTGTATTGGAGGATCTACAAGGAGACCGAGAAACGCACCAAAGAGTTAGCAGGGCTACAAGCTTCGGGCAGTGAAGCAGAGGCAGCACGCTTCGTACACCAGACAGGCAGCTCCCGGAGCTGCAGCAGCTACGAGCTGCAACGGCAGAGCATGAAACGCTCCACCCGAAGGAAATACAGGCGCTGCCACTTCTGGCTCACAATGAAGAGCTGGGAACCCAACACAGACCAGGGGGACCAAGAGCACAGCAGCAGCGACAGCTGGAACAACAATGATGCTGCTGCCTCCCTTGAAAATTCAGCCTCCTCTGACGAAGAAGACATCGCTGCAGAGACCAGAGCCATCTATTCAATCGTGCTGAAGCTTCCTGGTCACAGCGCCATCCTTAATTCCACGAAACTACCCTCCTCGGAAGATTTGCATGAGTCAGGGGATGAACTGCAGAAATCTGATACGGAATCGAAGGAAAAGAAACCTAAAAAATTGCACCCTCCCAAAAGTGTTCAGGACAGTGGAAATTTCCAGAAGAGCTTTTCTAAGCTTCCAATTCAGCCTGAGTCAGCAGAGACAACCTCAGCTTCCGATGGCCTCTCATCAGTGACCAAGACATCTGCGGCCCTGCCCTTGTCCGTCAAGGAAGCAACCCTGGCAAAAAAGTTTGCCTTGAAGACCAGAAGTCAGATCACAAAGCGAAAACGAATGTCACTTATCAAAGAAAAGAAAGCGGCACAGACACTCAGTGCCATTCTGTTTGCCTTCATCATTACCTGGACCCCATATAACATCATGGTTCTGGTGAACACCTTTTGCAGCTGTATCCCCAAAACTTTCTGGAACCTGGGGTACTGGCTTTGCTACATCAATAGCACGGTGAACCCCGTGTGCTATGCACTGTGTAACAAAACATTCAGAAACACTTTCAAGATGCTACTGCTGTGCCAGTGTGACAAACGAAAACGACGCAAACAGCAGTATCAGCAAAGGCAGTCCGTCATTTTTCATAAGCGGATCCCTAGGGAGGCTTCATAGAATAGTATTTTTTAAACAATAAAAAAAAATAACGAAGGGGGGATGGGACGGGACGGGACAGGACAGGATGGGACAGGATGGGATGAGATGGGATGGGACGGGATGGGATAGGAAGGGATAGGACAGGATAGGACAGGATGGGTTGGGGTGGGAGGGTGGTTCCAGGGTGCTGATTCAAACATTTAAACGTCAAGACGTGAAAGCAGCTGCCAGGCTTATGTATCCTTTTAATAAATCCAGTTTAATATAAAAATCAAGTCTGCATTCAGCAAAAACTAACAAACTTCAACATTTTTATTAAGGAATGAAAGACTTAATAAAGTTTTCCTACAAATTTGCAAGAAGCTGTATAGCAATTATAAACCCATTACTGATCTGCCCAGCTCTTTGATTATAATCAATTCTGGGATCTCAGGTAAGCACATCTAGCTAGCCCAACTCTTCTGTTTCCAAGGAATCCAACAACTTTCAATTCAAGTCACATACAGATGTAGCAAGCTAGCGAAACAGGATTATGAAATTATTTGAGACACTGTTGCAAAATTGCTTCTTGTTGTCCAGGTAGAGCTTCCTGTCTACTTCTCTTCTGGTGTATTGTTAATTGTACCCCTGATTCCTGATTGCCGAGTATCTATGTGTGCAGCTCATGTTATATATATGTGTGTGTATGTGTGTGTATGTATGCATAACATACATTCACACCTCTAAAATACACACATACCAGGAAAAAGGTGATCTATTGCTCTAGGTTTTACAGGGCCCCCCATCATGATTACATATGAGTGAAATTAAAAAAAAATAAAAATCAGAAAGTCATATTATAAATTTATACCTCATTATTTGCCACCTGAAATTCTAGTTTATCTCTGAAACCAAAACATGGTGTCCACATTTCAAATGGAGAGAACCAAAGCATAGCCTGTGAGCCTAACAGTCTACAGAATTTTATAATGGGTCACATGCCCAGTAAAACCTTAATCTTGAGCACAGTATCTCTCCCCAAAACGATCACATCTCTTTAAAAGATACAAAGGTGAAAGGAATTGAAGGCTACATTCAGGGCAGAGTTTGAAGTTATCATTGTAGGGTGTAGAATGGTGAGACCCCACATCTGGGCCGCACAGTGCTGATGCTCAAAGAGAGTAGCTCAGGAACCAGGCGGGCGCAGCCGTTAGCAGGACCCCCGTCCGTTTTTTGCTCGGGCAGATATGCTGCTCTCAGGGCACACACAGACACTGTAACGCCTTGTCTTGAGTTGCACCGTGTGGATGCACCACCCTTCTCAGAGCCAGCTCAGATCCGAGGCACAGTATCTCTACAGCTTCCAATGAAAGTTCGAGTTGTAATTTCTCTCTAAACTTGGTGGAGCCCCCCTGCTTGCACAATCTGCCCAGGTAATCTTCAGATGCAAAGGATTTGTGTAAAACAAATGCTTTATTTTTTTACATGAAGGATACTCACTAAAAAGTGTTTCTTTTCCAGAATCTGTTTTAAAAATCATCAGAAGTGCACATAAATCTGTTTAATGCCAGGTTATTCAGTGTTGTGAAAAACATGGATATTGCCAATTTGTAACCTGGCGATTTTTGATAAAGAAAATTTAAAAAGGGCTTTAATATTTATAGCTTAGACATGACCAGTATTTCCTGGTATTTGTGATGTGATCTGCACCAAACATAGTGTGATTTATAAAAGTCAGAGATCCCCTGGGGAAAGGATTGTACTTTAAACTATTGTTCTAAATCTGATTTAGTTACATGTTGAAAGATAATTTTGTATTCTCCTTTGAACTGACCAAAACTTTTTTTTATTGCTTAGACTCTTATTTTGCTGAAAATAAAACAAAACAAATATCTTCTTTTACAACAGGGCATCAGTGTTGTGGACACAGAACTGATGTAAAAGCTGCTTTTGTATTCAGTGTGAGATGGTGTTTACAGATGATTTTGACAACAGTGGAAATATATTAAATCGTGTCTGTGTATCTGAGCTATTTAATTTTGTGTTATGTTCATATGAAGAAATATTTATACATACTTCACCAAATGTTTTATTTAATGTTGATAAATATTGCTCTTCAATCTTCAGCTGTAGTGTCCTTTTAAAGTGATTCATAAAGGTCTGCTTGAGAAATGAATAGAGTATACCTAGCTTTCTTGTCACTAAAACAAATACTCTTGACATACAAATCTTTCTTTTCTATGAGTTGTTTAAAATGTCTGCCTAAAGGTAAGCTCGTAAATGATATTGCAAGTCTACTGCAAGTACAAGTTTAGTATAAAACATGAAAAAAGTTAAAGCTTCATCTATATGTCAGAAGGGCATTTTGAGCTAAAGATATCCAGAACTGGTTTACCAGTTTGGTAGCCACATACAACCAAAGATTTATAAGGCACCCATGTTGCAAAGAAGATTAATGACCTTTATTTATAGAAAGAAGCATATATTTGGAATATATTCATTACTCAAGTTGACCTAACTAAAGTTTTAACATTTAAATATATATCTATATCTATATATATTGCCATATTATTATCTTCTGATATCTAGAGTAGTGCTGTGCCCCTAATACACGAAATGTGAGAGCGTGTAAGGAAGCCAGAGTTCATCAGGGGGATTTATGGTATATTCATATTGATTTTACAATGGGAAACTATTATTTTTAATGAAATTAAGCTTCCTTGAAAGTGGCTGTCACCACTGTTTACATAATAGGAAGAGTTAAACCCTTGAATTGTTTTAACAGAGAAATAAACAACCTGTCTTTTGATGTGTGAACAGGCTTTAAAATGTTATTTACAGGCATCATAAAATGTGTATGCATACACGTATTGTAGCATAGATCAATTTAGTTATTTATTTAATGGAATATGCACTATAAAATATTAAGAATTTGGCTGTGTTACAAGTACAGTGGGGATCAAATTAATTTGTATTTTATATGTCTTATGTGTTTGCTTTAAACCCATGCACACACAAAAATTTTAGCTATATGCACAAGTGGATATATTATTCATGAACGCAGGCACACATGATAGGTTGCAGAAGAAGAACGATGCAAGACCAAAAGGTACAATCTGACACAGCATGAAGAAGTACAAATGATGTAGTATTTCATGTGTTTTGAGGAAAATTGTCAGGAACATGATAGAAAGCATCATTCCCAGGGTAAACAAACAGCTCAGTCCCATTAACACTCCTCACATGGAAACCGGGCTTTTCAGAGGCCAGGCATCATCCCTATTAATTGCAATAACACAAGATTAGACTCCATATGAAAAGGATCAAAAAATCAGAAGTGATAGCCAGGCAAGAGCCATTAGGTTGTCTGGAGAAAACTTTGTAGAATAGACCGCTATCACTGTCAGCCTCTGAACAGCTCTAAGACAACAGAATACGTTATAATGTATGCTTGGCTTTCTCGATATAAAACTGTGATAGAAGTTTATTGCTTCTGTACCAGTATAGGCTGTGAGAAATGTCTGATCCAAAGATCCAGGGACAGATGTCGTGGTGCGTGAAGCACTTTATCCTACCCCATCGTAACACACTTCCTCCAAATTTAAACTGCAGACCAGTGTGTCACTGTTCTAAAGCTAAACAGTTATAGGAAAGGCCTGAGCAACCTTGCACATGTAAGAAGTGAATATAAGTCCCAAAGTACACTTGCTTTTCCTCTACAGAATGCAAACATCAAAGCAAAAGGAATTTTTTATCTTTTTTCCCTGATCAGCAGCATCAATAATTTTGAGTATGCAGTTATCATCATGCTGCCATATATACGGTAGGGATAGTCATGGAGTATCATGTTAAGCTATTTATAAGCTGCATTTCACTTGCCTGCTTGATCATCTGACTATTTATGCATTCCTATTCAAATTTATATTTGAGATTCCAAACCCTCATTCTCCTCCAAATGACTCCCAGATTCTTTTCATAAAACGTGCTTTACAAGCTTGTCTTCATATCAGGCTTTTTCTTTCCTTTCAAAATATTCCTGTGCAAAGTTAAGCTGCTCTTAGACTATCAGAAGGCACATTACTAGCTCCATCAGTTGTAGTGTTGAGGTCTGATACTTTCTTTTCTAAAGATGTATAAGACTTATCAAAAAGAACTGGAGCAGGATCCACATATTCCAGCTCCTTATTGGCAGAAATGGTCTGTACCACAAGTTGACTGTTCACCAAGCCTGACCTTCTTTGGGGCATCTGTGGATGAGCTGCCCCTAAGGACGTTCTCACAAGCCCCCACTTACTTGAACTTCATCCAGTTCATGAATCATCATGAATTTTAATGCATTTGAAAATTTCTAAGAACGTACATATTCATTGTGGTAACTATGAATATTCTTTGACCCAAGTAAATCTACTGTTCCTTTTCACAACTTGCTCCCAGCTTCTGTGATTTTCTATTTTATATAGTCCTTTTATCTTTTATATATTTAGCAATGCAAAGACCACTGCACTTGCTTCTGGGAGCAGGTCAAAGTGATATATATTTGTAGATTGCTTCTTAGAATCATAGAATCATAGAATGGTTTGTGTTGGAAGGGACCTTAAAGATCATCTAGTTCCAACCCCCCTGCCATGGGCAGGGACACCTTTCCACTAGACCAGGTTGCTCAAAGCCCCATCCAACCTGGCCTTAAACACTGCCAGTTCTTGTTAACCCAAAGGATATGTACAGGTGTCTGGTGGAGTTGAGGTGTTCATAATGATGGCTGTCTTTTCTGTCTCATGAACTGGACTCCCATGATACGCAAGCACTTCTGTTTGGAAGCTTAGCCAAAGCATGTATGACGTTCAGGTTTTCATAGAATTTAAACCCTTATTTATTTAGGATTTTCTTCCTTGTGTCAAGCGTAGATCATTTGTAGGTTCTGCACTTTTCTGCTTCTACTTTTAGGAGCTGCCAGCCAGATACTGGGGAAAACACTTATTTGTAATGTCTGGCATTTTTGTATTTCAGCTTTTAAGGTAAGCAGACAGGGGGTAGCTAATCCAATTGTGCTATTTGTTGGAAACAAGTTGAGTATGAATAGGGATGTTTGGAACTATACACTATGTTTATTCTGTTTCATACACCGTGGCACCACAGTTGGCTGAGATTGACCATCACAGTATTTGATGTCACTGACAGGTTTTCACAGTCTAAACTGGCAAACTCATTAACTGTGCCATACTGGCATTCAGGACTTCAACTGCTTTGCACCACCCCCATTGTACGTTCAAAATATAACATAGATTGTAATTTTTTTTCTCAAGAAAGATTGTTGTAGTTATTTCCAGATACCCCCCTAGATTTGCTTGAGGATTTTTTGCTTAATTTAAATATTAAAATGGCTGGGGGGAGTTTAAATTAGCCCTGACAGAGACTGTTTAATGGAAGAAGTACAGGTAACACAGGAAAACATTAAGATAAGTGCTACTTATTTCATGGCTTATTCCAACATGTATTGTGTGGTAAGCATATTGTACTTATACAGGTCTATGCACTATGTATATCTCAGAAGGATAACATACGTATGACATAGTACTGTGTATGTACATGTAGAGAGATGCATGCACATCTAGAGCAATGTATACAGATGTATATACAAACTTATGCTGAAATTGTCAGCCATGGTAAACATTGCCTTTGATGCCTTCTCAGTTGTGATTGGACAGTGGAACTGTGTTTAAGCCCACTCTGCTTAGCTGCAAGAAAAGTTTCCACAACTTTCCTTAGTGCATATTTTTCCAAATGCATTGTCTTCATTTCTGAGTGTGTTTTCTTTATTGTATTGTGCTCGCTTTTCAGACATCATTACCTAAAAATCTAGAAATGATTTCACTTACTGAGCTATTGCATCAATACTGCGCTAGGCTTAACTCCATTAGCTTAACCAAAATCACTTTGGCTTTACCAAATAGGAAAATAAAGGCCTCTATTTCTAACAGTAGATTCTATCTAATTTCACATAAGAGAAATAGGGGTCCCAAACTCCTATGTTCATGTGAACATCACTGTCAGTTTCTCAACATGGGTGCAGGAATCCAGCCACTATTAAAACAGCTTGAGGCAAATGTCACAAATATATAAAGGCAAAATAAAGCAAGCCACCACTGCGAATTATTTAAGGTGACAAGAACAGCACTCCTCCCATTAGAAAAGAGAGGAAAAAATTATCATCCTCACTCACCCCATCCTATTGCTCTCCCCTTTCTGTTACATAGAATAATACTTTTCATTTGCCAGTCCCACAGACAGAATTGTGCAAGATTTAAAAACCTCGTTTTCCTGGTAGGACTGAGAAATGCACAGTATATCTAGATCATTCACCCAAAAAAACCTTGACTGAGTTTAACTGGGGTGTATGATGCTGGCCTCAGGGAAGGTCTTCCGAAAATGGTGATAAAACCATTCAGCTCAACTGTGCTGAGGAGAGCTGACTTTTTTCCAAGCTAGCAAAGCTATAAAATTTATTTAACTTGGCAGAAAGCGTGGAAAAAAAAAAACAAGATATTTAAAGTTTTTATAGATGTGAACATCCTCCCTGCATAAGGGTGAATAAACACATGAAAACTGTGCCCAAAAAAGTTCAGCCTATGAATGACTCTCTAAGCCAAAAGCACGCATCACCATCAGCTACACTGTTGGCATAGCAGCCTGACACCCCACTAAGGCTTATGTGAAGAGATCCTTATTTTAGCGGTCTAGGACTAAATAACTAGGCATTAATATGAAAGCAGGATTTGTTTGTCTGCGTGTATGTGCGTGCACACATATGCATTTTCCAGAAATTTGATGGGAAATTCTTACTCTCTCCAGGACAAAAGGTATTTAGTGCCCTATCAGGAATGAAAGAACACCTGAAATGCTCTGGTAATCATTACTCGACTGTGGCTAATACTCGGAAAAGCACAGGACATTACAGTACAGAGAGAAATTTATTTTTCAAATCATTCATAGGAGCATAGTTAATTTACTTAAAATACTCAAAAGATCTGAAAACTTTTACGCTGTCATGGAACTGAAGTCTCTGGACGAGAATCTGATTCCTTATGTGGCTTCAAAATATCCAGTCCTCTTGAGGCTATTTTTCTCCTGGATTGAAATCTTTGGGTAACAAAGCAACTGTAGCCACTCCTCAGATACTACCTAGTCTAGAGATGTCAAAGGGATGAGGAAATGGCCTTCATTAATTTGTGCTTAATGAGTACACTTTAAGTATTATTATTGTTGTGGCATAGACCAGTTAACACCATGAGGGTCTGTGCAATATTTCCTGATGCTCAGTACTTTTCTCCACTCATTATTTTTGCTTTTCATACAGATTCAGTCCCCTCCTATAGAATATATCTATTGAATATACCTATTCAATACCCTCTTCCATCAATATAGAAGTATGCCATTTTTAGCACCTGCAAAATTATATTAAATCAGATGTAGAGTTAAGCAGCTTTTTTCCTCCAGTGGTATGAATTTTTCTGATTCAGAAATGCGTTCTGTTTGCTTGCCTCATATCTTCATTTATGTTTGTTTTACAGCTGATTGTTATTAGGACAAATCCTTTCCACTGTTCGGACTGTGGAAGTATCTCTGAATAAATATTTGGCTCCTTTATTCAAGATGAGTGTGGTTTCTGGACCATAGGCTAATCTCAACAAAAACTTCAGTGTATAAGGATGGAAGAGACTTTATCTCCTGCTCTGCCTACACACTTCACTGAATATGATGGAGGGTCCTTTCAGACTTGTTCTCAAAATAGTATAATGGCAGAAGTAGTTGTGCATTTCCCCACAATTATTAGTACTGTCTGAGGAGACTTAAGCTCGTGTGTTTTGCTCCCTGCTGTGAGATAGGAATTATCAGTATGAAGAACTACCGCACCACTGAATGCAAGAGAAGCTTAAACTAATAAGCACATGTGCCATTTTTGTGGTACTCTGTACAATGCGTATTGACTGATGCAGTATCCATTGTTAGAGGTGAAATACAAAGACGACAGATTCACGTCTGCTCTCAGAAGCAAGCTGCATAGGGAAGGATCACTGAAATCGGTATACTCAGTGCACAAAAGTGCCTATTTAAAGGTTAAAGCTTAAAAAAGCATCAATTACCATTCATTGCTTTCTGAAAGAACTAAGACAATTCTAAATATAAAGTGAAGTTTTGCAGTTGTAAGCTGTAGATGTTAGAAGAGGTCGGTGAAGGAGATATAATTTTTTTCACATAAATTGTCCGTGGGTTTCTAGAGATGTCCCCTCACCCAGTGGCCTCTTACCCCAGTTCTTCCTACCTCAGTGTTGACCGGCAGTAGCGGGACTCCTGCCCAGCACAAAGCTGGAAGTGAGCTCCTGCCCCTTCCACACAGCTGGGGGAAGGGTGTGGGCCATGCCAGTCAAGACAAGTTGTTACAAGAAAGTCATAAGCTTCCTGCTTCTATTTGGAGATAACGGGTATTTTTGTGATAGAAATAGAGATAACATTACAGGAACCTGATGAACATATTTTATGTGTTTCCTGATATGTTTTTCTGTTCCTATTACTCGAAAGCTTTCTGTGCTGTTCTTCTGATTATGGAGCAAAACAAGTTCCAGAGACAATATCTGAATATATGTTTTTAAAGTTTGAATATTTTAAATAAATTGATATTTTCCTGTTTTTTTCTGATTTTGAAGTATATGGCAAATTACATGCAGTAATTAAGTGGCTCAGAAATCACTTTCGTAAAAACGGATTTGTAATTTTATTCGTTATCACTGATTTTCTCTAGCCGAAACCAGTGGAGCTGAACTTACTGTAAACTGATGAAATAATTAGAAAGGAGTAGAAAGGAGACCCTCACCTTCTGCTGCATAAAAGACAGTGCTTGAGCATTCACTCAAAGTCTGGTATAAATGGTAGCCATCCATTCAGGTGCCACTCAAAATATTAGTATTTTTTAAATTATTGGCCACGTTGCTCTTTTTTTTGCTAACAGCTGCCTTACTGTGTAGCAATTCTGCTGCTGACTAATTAAATTCTGTGTCTCGGTAAACTCTCAGAAAGAATAATCGGTCCTAGCTCATATTGATGCCAATCTGCAAAAGACTAGCACGTTAATTGGAAGAGTAGAGGTGGATAATGATGGAGAGCAATTGTTCTCCCCAGTAGCAATATTTTAGAGGAACCTTCCCTTTCACAGCTAATAAAAACAAGAGTAAAAGAAGATATACTGAGATAGATTCCAATGCTTTTGTAGGCATCCTCCCCTCTGGAATGACCGCCAGCACTGCAGCCCTGAGGGCAGAAGGTGGATGGCCATGTGTTGGTAGAAAAATGAACGCATTGGCCCAGGTCAGGTGTCCTATGATCTCTCACATTTCTCCTTTCACTGCATGGGTAGCAGCCCAAAATGTGCTGTCAAAACTTGGCTCCCACTGAACTATCACGGTGGAACATTGTGCTCTTAAGAGATTTTGTCCTGCCAAGACGCTTTAACATCTTTTTTTTTTTTTTTTTTTAACCCTCCACATAAACCTAATCAGGTGGCACCTTCCCGTGTGGAACTTTCCTTACAAATATATTATTGTAATCTACAAATTACTTTTACCCTGTATGCCCCTGATAACAATTGCATTAATATAAGCTGATAAACTCATTTCTTTAGTTGCTGCTCGTAGAGAGCCTTGCTAGTTAAGATAAAAAGTAAATTATGTGATATAAAAGTCATATCTGATTGTACGATAATACAGTGTGCCAAGCAGTTGGTGAGGTAAGGTTTACATAACCAGTAGATGTTGCTTGAACTTTTGAAATGTATTTCCATGTTCTTTTTTCCTGTCTGAACCCAATGCAGGGGCAGAACACAGAACAAGCAATTAAGAAAAATTGAATTGTTTTGATTAAAGTAATTTGAGATTAAAAATTGCAAGTGGGGTAAACAATCTAGAGAAAGTGTTTGGAAGTCTTCATCGTGTAGATCCCTTCCTTTGGGGAAACTGTCATTCTCCTCAGCCTGGGAGGACTCTTTGCAGTTGTAGATTTGTAGGAGGAAATTTTGACTCTGTTCATATGCTACAATATTCTTTGGCTGCTATTAATTTGCTTAATGACACAGTCGGTTGCTCAGTGAAATTGCTCTGCGCTCTTAGCAGCTGCGAACACCAGCCTTTTCTGGGGGCTGATCCAAGCTCAGCTCCAGCTGATGGAAAGACTCCCAGTGAGCTTCTGACATGCACATTTTCCCCCAGACAGGCAGGAGGCGGCCAGGCCCCCGCACCACGGCGTGGGGCTGCGCTGCATGGCCTCCCCTCCGTGTCCCAAACCTCCGCCCTCGAGTCCTGCAACCTCCTCTAATCGGACACGAGCCTGCAAAGAAATTCTCTGGCAGAATATAAAGCAAGCACAGCGAGCCATCAGCGGCTGTATATCTCCTTCCAGTTCCCTTCCTCCTTCCTGCTGCCCAAGGACACCATAGTCACACAACAAAAACGGCAGCTTCTAAAATAATTCCCAGCTTAACTGTAAACTGCAGTGGCCTTTATTCCAAATAGCATTAGAGAAAAATGGAAATGAGGATTTGCTCATCTCCGGCCCATTTATGAGTTCTTTTTTTCTTTCTCATTGAAATGATGTATGTATAACATTTATTTGTTTAGAGGAAAGATTGCAGGTTACCAATGCAGCATTCTGATACATATTTTAACATATTCAGTCGCACAAATAGACATCATGGATTTCTTTTTCCTTTCTTCCCAAATCCATCGTGGACAGTTTCAGACTAGCCTCTGGCTCCATGAGTGTCTTCCTGTATTTTTGACAATTGAGCAATTTTCTCACATTTGCCAGTTTGTTCAAATTTCTTCCTTTGTCTGTTTTCTCACTAATGGCTTCTGAATTAGTGTGCTTTTGCCCTTTTGAAGGTGCACAGAGTCTGTTTGCACCAGCTTTAGATTAACTACGCTGTCTTAGGTATCAGGAGCCATCCAGCTGCAGTATGAATCTCCTCTACCTTACCTTATTTTATGGCTTGAATTAGACCCTCAGCATTTTCAATTGTCACACGCTCACAGACAACGGGTTTTCTCCGGTGCTTTTAATCTTCATAAAATTTAATAAAATAATCAAGTTCATATAATTGAGGTGTTACAAATACCAATCCATAATCCATCCTATTACTTTAAAGTACCATATCAAATATATTTTCCCATTAGTTGTGGCAACAAATATCTCAGTGCATAGCCATGACTAGCTATGTAGCCTATAATGAGATCTAATACAAAACAGATATTCTTCAAATATTTCATTAAATAATGTGACCTAATTGATCCTGGCTGAACAGACTTATTATAGCTCAATCCTGCTGTTAAGCCTTCTTCAAAATTCTCATTAGCATGAATGGAAATTCTAGCAAGAGCAGATAAGTCAGTCTCTCTTTATAGGACAGCTAAATAATGCTTTGGTTTTGTATTTCTAGTTAATAAATGTAATCAAATTACTTAACATATAAACACTTAAAGCCTGTTCTGTGCCCTCAGGGACCCCCTTTCACTATCCCAGTGCAGTAAAGCTGCATCTAGCAGGATATATTCCACTAATACAGTCAAAAATATATGGGTGTATGAGACTAAACAGCTTAAAAAAATCATACTGTAAATGATGTGATTGAGTGAAATTGTATGTATATTTTTCAAATCTTCAGAATAGTTGAAGTTTTAACTTATTTCAAATTTTTAAGTTGAAATCTATTCATATTTGGAAATTTTGTACAACCTTGTAAAGTTAAATACTATGTCACTGTAATTTATTTTTGTTGTCATATATTGACACATGCTCATTTATATATGAAGTGTACTGTTTATCAATTGCTTCTAAGGCAGCAATAAAAACATGAAAGTTGTTCTCATTTTCCTGTCACAATTGTGATTTATATCCAGTATTTTCTTACTTTATTTTATTTATATCCAGTATTTTCTTACTTTTCTTACTTTAATACTTTTACTTCTGTTCCTTACTAAAGCAGGTAGCCGTACTGAGTTTTTAGCTGTATGTCTTCTAGTGCTCAGTCAATACATGGGCTATTCTTGCCTGTGCAGCTACGAGAATTTGGGGATACACTGTGCAGAAGCCCTAGGAAGAGATTACCACTTTAGTGCATCACCCCAAGAGGACGTCAGAAAGCGAATGGGAACAAAAAGTCAGAAATCCTTCTCTTTTCCTACCAGTTTTGGTTTTACTTTTTAATTGAAGGGTTCCAACATCATACCACGAGTCCTTTCAAGCCCTTGTAAAGTGAGGGGCATTCAGACCTCTTATGAAAATGAGCATGAGCAGAAGTTATAGAGTACCTTAGAAAATCAGTCGCACTGCTGAGACTTGATTCAGTAAAATAGCTCTTCTCCAGTTCCCCTTCATCTTGCAGGAAATGCTTTAAAACCTTCCTCCACAAGCACAAACCATGGGGTGATTGAAGTACTTCCCCACCTTGTGCACCACGGGATGTGCCAGCAAATTCCCAGCTGTATGGAGTGGTTGCACATGTCCAGCTTTTCCCTCGGTCTCACCCAAAGGCTAGGTGTGTAATAGAGGGCAAATGTATTTTCCATACGTCAAGGAGCACTTGTTGCTACGAAATGCAATCATCTACAGACTTCTGAGTGTCATATCTACAGCCACTGTAGAGCAGAAGGCATGTGAGCAATGGGCATAACTGGAGGAGTTTCCTACAGTGATGCAATTTCTGTTCCTCCTTGCTGACCTGAGGAACATAAATGTAAAGATAACATTGATAATAAAGGAAGATAAAACCAGCAAATTTGAGCAGTAACTCTCCACCCAGATTGGGCATGCTTTCTCAGCTGATATAAACTAACCTATTTATACTGTCAGAGAGAAAAGAAAAGAGGGGGAAGGGGAAGAGAGATACAGCTAACAGAAATGCAAGCTCAGAGGCGGCTGCTGCGGCTGGTGGTGGTGGTGGTGGTGGTGGTGGTGGTTGCTGTTTCTGGTGAGTCTGGGACCCTCTCACAGCGGCTGGTGTGGCTGAAATGGGCTGGGAGGTTTGCTTGGCCCAAGTGTGCAGCATGGTCTTAACCAAGGTCTGGTTATTGGGATGCCAGCAGCGAAAGCCTTAAGTCTTAAGAGCTCTTAAGAGTTATTGGTGCTGCATTCAAACATCAGTTGCTTCAAGTAAGGCTAAGACAGTGATAGCTATAGATTAAAATCCTGGATTAAGGTCTTAAAGATGCTTTTAAGCAGTTTTAAAGTAACCCTGGATTGGGACTACAGCGAATTCCTGATGCAGGCACCTCCGAACTGCATAGTCGAACTCTAGTTCAGAAGCCCTAATATAATTTCTTAAAAACTATTCATTCCTAATTCCCTGAAAACTCTCAGCCTTTTCTTTAATGCAAATGGTTCTGTGCTTCTGTGCTGCACTAGTTATAAATATAATTCAGGCTGCTTTATTAAATAAAACAATAAGCTATCCCCATGACTTGTAACTAGAATAACGTCTGCTGCTTTGGCAGCTAAATACATCTGCCTGTCACAAGAAGAAAATGTAAAAACACAAATCCCTTTCTCCAGCTAGCAAGCTGTTTCCTGATGAGACTTTCAAAATGGAAATTTACTTCTGCTTCATTGTACAAATATCCACATGCTGTGTTTTTCAGCATTTCTGTCAGCCAGCTGATACAACCCTTCACAGCTTTTTAGGTGTGTTACTTAATGCAACTGGATGTGGATTCCACCGAGTTGTTTGTATCTCCTCTGAAGCCATTTATTCTGCCGTGAAGTAGTAAGTCAGCAGGGAAGCATGGGGAAAATTTTTGGCTTATTGAAAATGTTTCCCAGCAAATTTTGTGTTTCTTCTATACAGCTGGGGTAAAACAAAAATAAAAGTAACACAGCTCCTAATGCTGCTCAGACAAAACCTGAGGGTGTATTGCTCAGTCTGTTCCTCAAAGCTTCCACCCACTTTCTTGCAGTTACTTCAGCAAGGATTTGCACTATCATTTAAATACACAGACCTGTGGCTCTGAAATATGATGGATAAGTATCTTTTTTGTAGCTATGAAGTATTTGGCAGACTTTCACATAGCTTAAATTAAAACATGCTTATCTTGGAGGAAAAAAAGATGGGATTTTTTTTTCTCTGTAATGTCCATTGGGGATACAGAGCAAGAGCAGCATCGAAGTTGCCAACTAATATGATGCAATCAAAAAACCTCAATGTTACTTTAGGGGCTTTTTGCAGTTTTAAGCATTTATCATCTCAGCTGTATCCATTCTGAAAGTTAATCACCTTAAAGCTGGCAGCTCCCCACCAAACAAGCCAGTAGGGATCTTGCTCAGAATGGATGCAGTTTGCTTTTGGATTATTTTAAGAAAGTATGAGAACAGTTTCAAGAGTCCCTTAGAGTTACTAATTTTTTTATCAACAGATTTTATGAATGAGGAAATATTTGCCTCTTGCCTCTCCCATCTGTAACAATAAAAGGCTGCAGACACTGTGGAAACAGTATTTTTTTTTTCCATTGTATGTGGCTGCAGGCTGTGAAGATTGTGAAGTACCTTGACAAATATCTTCTCCTCTTGCCTACGTGGGGATTGAGGGCAGGACAGGAGCCCCTGGGCACAAATCTGATCTATACAGGCAAAAGCTCTGTACAAGGCTCTGAACACAGCAGTGCTCCCTGTAGAAACTTAGCAGTGGAAAGATGGAAGAAAATGAGACGAGGACGTAACTGTTAACAAGAGAGATCTGCTGAGTGCAGGGAAGGCAGAGTAGGATGATGTGGAGCAACTATGAGCTTATGCATAATTATGGTTTTACTGTGGATATTCATAATTATTGTGGATATGTAATACATAAATGTGGCTGAGCATGCTGCCTGGATTTGGAAGCTATGCACTTCTTGCCAACATCTTCCCCTCTGAGAAGAAACATCAGTATTTTGTTGAAATGGAGGGAGGGGGCGAAGAAGAAACGACCCTGCATGGAAGAAAATAATCCGGGATTACCACATATTTCATCTTAAGAATTAGCATCAGATTCAGCTGCTGTTCTTTGACTTGATGTGTAATGAAACAACAACATCCTAATTCTCAAGCCTAAGTCTGATCTCTCTCTCTCCTAAATAGGGATATATTTTGCTTGAGTGATTTGTGACAGTAATAGGACACGTAGAATGTCCAGCCCTTCCCCTGTATGCTGTTTATAGGAAAATAAGGAGAATGACTAGATGGTAGACAGTTAGGTGAGATGGAATATCTCCAATGGTAAGAGCTATTAAATTGTAATAAAAATGAACTGCAAAGAAGGCTGCAATAATACACGAAGCTTACATAGATATTGGTCTAACCCTGTTACAGAAACCGAGAGAGAATAACATCTTG
This sequence comes from Nyctibius grandis, assembly GCF_013368605.1. NCBI lineage: Eukaryota > Metazoa > Chordata > Aves > Nyctibiiformes > Nyctibiidae > Nyctibius > Nyctibius grandis. The sequence continues at coordinate 42,530,991 of NC_090658.1, read as the reverse complement.
TCATCAGTTCTCTGAACTTTCTCATAATTTTCTATTTAAGTGGTTTGAATTCCCTATCTGTCAGTACAGGGTGTTGTTAACCTTGTTGCGAATGCCTTTTCCAGAGTAGATCAAAGGAGAAAGGAGCTGCAAAAGCCGGGGACAGTAACCCCTTCCCCTCTGCAGAGAACAGGTCTTCATTCATGGGCCCATTTCCCAGCTGCTGCTGAGCAGTGCCTAGAAAACGACCCAGGCTCAGTGACCAGGTCTAACAACAGTTAACTAGCAGTAACTGGTTGTTACTATCAGAAGACTTAGAGTTACCTGACTGCCAGATCTAATCCAATCTAATCTGCATGTGATTGCTTTCTTCAGGAATTTTTTTCACTATTTTAATAAAATAAAAATAATAATAATAAAAAAAAAAACCACAACAAAAATCCTGGCTTCCAGCTGTTGTAGCTATTGCACAACAGCCCAATACTGGCCACAGAATGGATCAGCCAATGGGTTAGACAAATTATGGACAAGGTAAATTTGCTATCAGTTCATCTACTGTTTTTGTGAAGTGACAGAAACAGGACAAAAGTCTCTTATAAACCTGGGATATTATGAACTAATTGAGCCAAAGGCAGGACAGTCAAAAGGCAGGGAGCGGAGGACTGAAACTTTGCTGAAATGGATTAATCCTGAAAAGTTTCTACTTCTTTCTTGCTTTCTGAAAACGCCTGGGGAGACTCTCGATGGACTATGAAGTTGCTTTCCAGCTAGAAGAGTGGCTCCAAATAGCAAGATAAAATTAAAGCCCATGAATCAGAAGGTGTGATGCTTTGCTACATGGGGACACCTGCCAGCTCAGGTGGGATAGAGTGAGCAAAAAGACCTGGCTCTTCTGCTGCACCCGTTCCCACGTGAGGAGGAAACTGGGTTAAGTTGGAACTTGTTAATGTCAGCACCAATGTATCAGATTGGAAGAGGACTGGATGCTATAAGAGGGCATCATCTCTAACTATGTGTGTATATAGACTACACAGGCTATTATTCTGTCCTAAGGCACAATATTCGCAGAGGTAACATCATGACTGGTAGATCTGTGTGCAACTCCTGGCAATAGAGCATACCATATCAGCACTCCCTTTTTCAGTGTGACACAGCAGCTGCAATTCTTTTTGTGCGTTTTAGAAGGATTATCACCAGTAAATAGCTTGTTGCTTGTGGTTTAACTTCTGGGGAACATGTAATACCACTGTCAAGAATTATTCAAATAGAGGTGGTAAGTAACAAATCATTCAAGACAATCTTAAGGATTTCAGCAAGGGTTTTAGAGCTTCAACTGATGTTGAAGAGAACATCAGTAGTAACGGGTGTTAGTAGCATTGATTTCTTCTGTTACAAATGAGTAAAGCTGGAAGATGACTGAATCAAGCAGCTTAGCTGGCGTACAGAAGATGCTGTTTGGGATTAGGATGTGGCCTTTGATTCCACTGAGTGTACACCAGTCAATTCCAACTAAAATCCACTAGGATGTTCAAAGCACTGAGGATGTGATGTGATATTCAGTGATGCATTATGTATTTGCTGATAAAAGTAGAAGTGTTTTACATTTTAGGTGAATTTCATCTGGATTGTTGCAAAATGACTCATCTAATGTGGACATCTAATAGAGGCCCTCATGAAAGAATCTATTTGTCTTAATTGACTATTGGAGGCATCTCTACAGCTAGCTCAGATAATATCTCTGTTGCAGATATTTCAAGTCAAAAGTGACAATTAATCTCGCCTTCTGTTGTAAATGGGAAAAATCACCACATACACAAAACACGAGCACTTTCCCATCAGTTTGTGTTCTTACATTGCAGTTGCCAATACTCCATAGAGACAAATAAGCCTGGCACTCTCTGGTAGGCAGGTCAGTGGTCACTTGCTCCAGGCAAGCTCTAGTTTGAAAGCTAGTTGGCTTCGTTAAGGTTTCAGGGTGCTCAATCAAATCCACAAATCTTGCTGATGACATACTTGCTTTCAAATCAGACCTTGCTCACATCTAGCCAGCTTGGTTAGATAAAGTGAAGGAAGGTCATTTTCAGTGGTGGTGTACCCTGCACATGTTTACACAGCAGAGGATGGGGCAGAGGTGGTGATGAGCACAGGAATCTCTTTAGGAGAAATAGCATGGACTACTAAAAACCTAGAGGTGAATAGACATGGTGCTGTTAGACAAGTGAATGAGAAACGTCAGTTTAATAATGAAATTCTATGATAAAATTTCTATTTAATAATGCATTTTATGAAGTCTTGGTCTACATTTGGAAATTCCCTTGCTTCCGAGTGTTCTCGGTCCTTATTTACTGTATAGATTAATAATAGTACTCTTGCTGTGCCATAATCTAGATCTGATTCTATAAGATTACCAGATCTAGGTAGCTCTGAACTCATCAGACTAATGGGGTGGGGGGGGGGTGGGACGGGCATGGAATAAAACAAACAAAGAAAAAGGGCAAGATTATTCTGTATTAGGGAAAGAATCAAAGTCAGTTGTGGGGCATGGGGATTCATAATTTCAAACACATGCATGAAGGTGATACATGCTTGTTAATGCTGGGTCCATTCTCTACTACACCACCGGTGCTTAAATGCCCACAATCATTCTCAGAATTATATTGGACCAGTTTTCCAGAGAGAGGAGCAGATGCATCCCATCTGGCCTATGATCTCACAGGATCCTCCGAATTGCTAGGTTATCACTGTTTAATCTCATATATTGTTATGTTTATATCACTGAGAATAATATAAGAGTTTCTTATTATTAAAATGTTTAACAATTTCACTTAACATATATTCCAGACCCCTTTTCTTTCTCACAGTGCCTTGAAACTCAGATGAGTGCTTCTGAAGTAAAATCACATGCAACTTGCTAATTTATCTGCATAACATGAAATACAAATATACTAAATATCTAAGTTTATATTTATGTATTTGTCTACTGGCAGTGACTGCCATAATCTATAAATTCAAAAGCTATGTAGAGATCTTATGGCGAAAAAATAAATGCTTGAACTATTCCACTTAAAACTATTAGAAGTAATTGTCTGCTTGACTTCTAACATTTTAATGAAGGGATTGGTTCATGAAAATTATTTAATTTTGGCCGCCTTTTAAGCAGCTCCTGGTGGAATAGTCATTAAAATTGTCACTATGTTTCTTAAGCAGAGAATGATATTTATCACTATTTCTAATATATTCTCAACAATAATTTTACTGATGGGGTTAAATGGTAATGTCAGAAATTGCTATATGATACAGGTGTTTCCTCTCCAGAATACTTGTAAATAGCTCCAGTTTAGAATCATTTACTTTGCCAAGCATTCACTGGCATATGTGAAGTGTAAGTGTATCTTGGGTTTGCTGGGACTGTGTTGTGTGCTCCCCTGTTGTAGTGCTTCATGTACGTTTCTCTAGAAACTCCTCTGCCACATTCAGCATCCTTGTGTTAGGAGTAACTCTTACATTCAAGCTTAAATTGCCTTTTTTAAAAGTGTTTTGTGTACATGCAAGTAGAACATACAGAGTTGTACAAGTTTACAAACTCTGTTTTCAAATATACCAGTTGGATACAAGTCTGATCGCTTCCAAATTTCAGGCCATACTAAGCTCTGGGGCTTTGGTGTGAGACTAATTGTAAGAAGAGGATAAGGCTAATTACAACAGAGTAAACTGACCTAGTAAGAGAAACCAGATCCTTTAATCCCGTAAACATACAGCTCAGTTAATTGCTGACGAGGTAGTTCTTATGCGAAGGGGTGGCAGAGGGCTATGTAGTCTCAAAGACCCTTCCAGTTCAATAGGTGACATCTCATGCAAGTGAAGCGCCTTGCCCTGAGTCCTAAATCAAGGAGATGGCTGTAGCCCTGCATGCCAGGTCAGTAGGAATTCCATGAGGCACGTGCTGCAGCTCTTTGGGGGTTGTACAATAGGCGTTTTGTGAAGGAAGAAATGAGAAAGCCTGGCCCTTGCTGGGGACAAATGTGCAAAGATGAAGAGGTTATTCCAGTAAGAAACATACTGAGCAAAACTATCTTTGGGGTTCCTGCTATCAAAATCACTGAGCAGGGGTGTAGCTCGCCGTACTGAGCAGGGGTGTAGCTCTCTGTACCAAGCAGTCTGTAGTGAATAGCTGTAGGAAAACCCCAGAAAGGAATAGGAAATCAAAGGACATAGTTCTGGAAAAACACAGAGCTGGGTAGCTGTGCAACTGGAGAAGGCAATGCTCAGTATCCTGTGCTCCTCTACTGGGAGGACAGTGTGTTCCCAACAGCAGCTTCAGCGTGCAGAAATGCGGCATAGCAAAGGCACAGAAGTCGGTGCTTTGACCTTCTAAGAAAAAAAGATAGCAAGGTAAAATCTATATTGATTACCACAGGGAAGTTGAAAGACTGCTTTTAAAAAAGCTCTGGGTCTTGGACTCTTGCTTATACCAGAAGGCAAGAACTTATAGTTTGCCCAGAACACACAAAAATCAGAAATTGGTTGGAAATTAGTGTCTGTAGTATTGAACCCAGAAAGGCTGTCAGGTAGATCAGCGCAGTCTTCCCCTTGAACTTATACATCGCTTTTAACAATTCCATCCTATCCATAAGAGTATATATATGTATATATATCAGCTTTATAATGTTTTGTTATAATGCATTATTTGGGTTTAGGTATTGTGGACTTCTCAGTGTTAATATTACCACAACAGTGATAGACAGTGCATTTTTCTGTTTTCTTTTTCCTCTGATTAACAGAGAGCTGCAAAACGAAAATTAAAAGAAAAATACTGAATTCAATTTGAATCATATCTGGAAAATTATTTTTGTATGCAAATATATATGTATTTTTTTGTGCAGGATGACTCAAAAGCCTAAGGTACCATTTAGTGTGTATCTGTGTCTACTAAGGCTAGGCACTTCTACTCAGAAAGCATTAGCCACCTCATTACACATGCATTAAGAGAACAGGTTTTGGTAATAGGCGACATCACACGCCTTCCTTGATAAATGGCATGTGCCTTGGGAAAAGTCATGTCAGATGTGGGAAATGTGTGGCAGCTGTCTGGGAGCTGCTCTGTGAGCAGCCTGGTGGCACTGATTAAAACTCCACTGAATTGTATTAGCACATAGGTTGGCTATTGCCAAAAAGAAATGAAATCTCTTTCAGACTCAGACGTCTATGACAATACCCAGAGCAACAGTGTTTATCTGTGACTGGGCAGAGGAGCTATTGCATTTCCAAAAGGAAGAAGTCAATGCAAGCGTTGTGCAAGCCAAGGTTTGACCTTATAGAAACACTCTGCCACGCAGTAATGTGAGCGGGGTTCCTCTGATCATTTTGGGGAATAATGGTAGCAAGAGAAAGGTAGTAGTGCAAATTGCACACCCTACTTATAGTTACGCTTGTACACCACACAAGCAATCTTCACACAAGTGAGATGAGAATTTGGCTGTGGGACTCAAGTGAAGACCTGTGTAGGTGCCATCGGGGAAGGACAGCATGACAAGGAGAGCGTGCTGAGCTTCGCAAAAACTTCCCAGCGGCCATGAGCAGGGCTGCGGTGACTGTCAGCCTTGTGTGGTAAGGCACGATGCCCTATGTAAATGCCTTATATAAAAACAATATTCTTGCTGATCTACCGCTGCACTAGCCTTATAGAACTCAGCAGTGACAGCATTAAAAATCTGTGCAATTTCTTTTCAGTCACTGAGGGTAGAAGATTTGGCTCAAAGCAGAGTCATCTACTGGTTAGCATGATTATTCCAGAGTTAGATTTAGAAACATGTCATTTTAATTGTATTCCTGTAGCTGGATCTTTCCATGTATAATGGAGTTACACCACAGGCCCTGTTGCCACTGCCCATGTTACTTGTATTAAAGAAATCGTTTGCTACCTGCGTCTTGAAATATTTGATCTCCATGGATCAGAGAATCTCAGCCCCTTCTGCATAAAAAAGTACCAAATTTCTGGGGGAGATTTCCCTTCACAGAGCAGTGGAGAGAGAGCCACTGTGGTGAACTGACCCTATCTGGATGCTGGGTGCCCACCAAAGCCGCTCTATCACTCCCCTTCTCAGTTGGACAGGGAAGAGAAAATACAAGGAAAGGCTCATGGGTCGAGATAAGGACAGGGAGACATCACTCACCGGTTACAGTCACAGGCAAAAGAGACTTGACTTGGGGAAAATTAATTTAATTTATTACCAATCAAAATCAGTGCAGGATAATGAGGAACAAAATCTAATCTTAAAACACCTTTCCCCCACCCCTCCCTTCTTCCTGGGCTTAACTTCACTCCAGATTTCTCTACCTCCTCCCTGCCACCAGTGCAGGGCAAAGGGGAGTCGGGGTTGTGGTCAGTTCATCACATGTTGTTTCTGCCGCTCCTTCCTCCTCGGGGGAAGGACTTCTCACATTCTTGCCCTGCTCCAGCAGGGTCCCTCCCACAGGAAACATTTCTCCATGAACTCCTCCAATGTGAATCCTTTCCATGGGCTACAGTTCTTCACAAACTGCTCCAGTACAGGTGGGTCCTTCCCACGGGGTGCAGTCCTTCATGAACAGACTGCTCCAGCGTGGGTCCCCCAGGGGGTCACAAGTCCTGCCAGCAAACCTGCTTCAGCCTGGGCTCCTCTCCACAGGTCCTGCCAGGAGCCTGCTCCAGCACGGGCTTCCTATGGTGTCACAGCCTCCTTTGGGCATCCACCTGCTCCAGTGTGGGGTTCTCCATGGGCTGCAGGTGGATGTCTGCCCCACTGTTACCCTCCATGGGCTGCAGAGGGACAGCCGGCCTCACCATGGCCTTCTGCATGGGCTGCAGGGGAATTTCTGCTCCGGCGCCTGAGGCAACTCCTCCCTCTCCTTCTTCACTGATCTTGGTGTCTGCAGAGTTGCTCTCACATATTCTCACTCCTCTCTCTGGGTGCTGTTGCACAGCAGTTTTTTTCCCGCCTTCTTAAGTACATTATCACAGAGGTGCTGCCACCATCACTGATGGGATTGGCCTTGGCCAGTGGTGAGTCCATTTTGGAGCTGGCTGGCATTGGCTCTGTCAGACATGGGGGAAGCTTCTAGCAGCTTCTCACAGAAACCACCCCTGTAGCCAACCTGCTACTGAAACCTGGCCATGCAAACCCAATACAGATGCTGATTCATGACATATTTCAAGGTTTCAGTGCTGCTTATTATGCCAGCAGTGTCCAGCCATGAGCTCAGTTGTTGACTAGACAGACTGACTATATTCCAGTTTAAAATTTGTGGGAATAAAACTGTACTTTTAAATACAATTCTGGTAATTTGAAATTGTTTGTGATATTAAAATGTCTGGCACAGAAAACTACTTTTCACATACACAGAACAGATATGATTTTCCCTTACTCTGAAAGAGTGGTTTTATTTGTTATTTTTTCAGAGTCTGGCTACTGTAGCCATGACAACAGTGTGGTGCCTAGAAGAAAAGTGTGGAGATGCCAGAAATACATTATCTGTCAGGATAAAAGATTGCTTCAAGACCTTTGAGTCACAAAACAAAAGTCCCTTAGAGGGTATTTTAACTCATATTGTTTTTAATCCAGGAGAGGCAGGGTGGTCTTCTCAGCAAGGTAAGTGAGTGGAAAAAAAAACCCAAACAAAAACCGCACCTTTACTCAATCCCTGTCTGCATTCCACTTTCTAGGACCTTGACTAGTACATTGAAGTTAGTGTTCAGTTTAAAAAAAATCAAAGTGTTTTTTTTCTTTCTTTCTATCTTAAAATGACAAATATTTTTTAAATTTCAGTTTCAATAAAATGTAACAACATGAATGTCTTTGCAGAAATCTTAATGTGAAGAACTGAAGGAACGAAGGAAGGAAGACCTTTTCCCTCTGCCCATAGCCAGATATTCATGGACTTGGCTCCCATTCCATTCCAGTGGAAACTTAGGACAGAGGACAAAGGCACCCCATCAACTTCAGTGGGAATCTTTCCCTTGTATTCAGCATGTGCTGGTTCAGACCCCCAGACTGTATTTCCCATATACACAGAGTCATAATGCAGGCAGAATACTAAAGTTTTCCAGGCTCCTGGAAGCCTTATCAAGCTTCTGGATTTAGCTCCACATAGCCTCACATGTATATTGGGGTGGGATGCCTGCAGGTAAGTGCCCACTGCCAGAATGATGAGGCAGTGAGCACTGTCCAAAGTTTTGGTTTACTTACAAACATCAAGTCACAAACCAAAGTTTTGGTTTACTTACAAGCTTCAGATGCCATTGCCACATTACATGGGGTCTTGCCCAGGAGGGGATCCCTTCATTGGTTGCAAATCATGCTGGAAAGCCCACAGCATAGCCACGATATAGGTCAGTGCAGCTTGTGCATGGTCCATCCATCACACAGAGATGAGAGTCTTCATCTTTCCCTTTTGAGCAAGCTTACAAACAGAACGTGCAAGAGTGTATCCACAGTGTAGGTTCAAATTAAGTTTGACATTGACTCTGGGTTTTGATTTGTGTTCAAAATATAGGTATGACCTTAAAGTGTACTTATTTTTAATGGAATTAACCCCATAGTGAAGGTTGCAAGCCTCAACCTGTATACCTACAGCAAATGGGCCTGACAATTCCTCATCCCTATGCCCAAGCATATGATCTGCAGAAGAAAGAATTGCAGGATTCCCTCTCCCTACTGCGTGTAGCGCTTGAGCTACAGCACAGAATAACCACTGCCAGGCATTAAACTGGCTCAGTGTGCTGCGCTCCAGTAAAGACGATTGCCTTGTCATTCGGTTTGCATCACCTCTCTGCATACCCTACCGCATTATGCTTCTCCAGCAACGTTGTTTTCTCTGTCTTATCTTCTTTCAAAGATGCTCAGAGTGTTCAAGGTCTCGCAGGGAACTTGTGCTACAGCTGAGACAAAGTCATCAGAGCCTGAATGAGAGAGTAAGTCTCTAAAGCACCCTGTAGGTGGGAAAACGTGTCATTTCAGTAAACCAAGTCTTCATGCTATGTGTTTATGGACTGACAAGGTAAAATCAGACATTTATCATTGTTTCAAGACCTAGTATGTTCCTTGCAGTGATTGTAGGGATGATTTTTTTCAGTCTAATGTTTGTGTCCAAACACTTTCTATTGCAAGTGAGCCACAAAATGTCAGAATTACATAACTATCAGTTTTGATGGTTTCAGCATGAAAACAGACTTTGTTTAAGAAAGATAGATTTGCTCATATACAGCAAATTCTGCAAAGTGTCAGGCAAACATAAATCAATATACAGCTAACCCTAAAATCTGTATATATTTTATAATTTAGGAGATGATTGTCTACCTGCAAGCCAACAGTGCCATCCACTGATTTTTTTTTATGTTTTCACACAAATATTCTTCAAGATGTTCTAAAACAACAGGTGATCCTAAAAGCATTTTTAAGGATGCCTATATGTTGTTTAAGAGAATAGAATACTTTTGAACAGACCAATAAATAATAAAGAAAAAAGTCTATTTCATAGTCTGGTGGGGTTTCTAATGGATTTGATCCTCACAACTGCAGAGGGCTTCTCTGCTTTTGCAGAAAGTTGACCTGTATTAGTTAGACACCTTCTCATCCTCACCTGACAAAATCTCCAATTTTAAACAAAAATCTAAAGATCAGATGGAAGTGAAGATTCTGATTATAAAATATTAACTATTATTCATTTATCAAAGGACCTGAATTTCTGCTGATGTCATGCATCACTGTTTCAACATGTTACATCCTATAAGGGGCACCCGGAGACCTGTACAAAATCAGTCCTCTGCCAAAGGATGTAAATACACACATTTTCTATATCTCTCAAGGGAAAGCATTTTGATCCAGGATATAAAACCATTTTCTACACTACAAAGAGAAAGGTCATGCATTAGTACTCCCAGAATTAGGGCTGTTTATTTATTTACATATTTATTTATTTTTAAAGGAAGCCAGGAGTTAGGAGGAATTATCTAATTAATATTTGTTTTTTTAAGCCTTTAATGTTTAGGTTTTCAAATTGTGTTCTGTAGCTGTAAGTGCTAGCATCATATTTATTTTTGTTTGGTTTGGCTTTGGTTTATTATGTGCAAGCACGGGTTAACACATAAGTACCTGAGATACAGATCCATGGAAAGACAGAAAACTTTTCATACAACTGTGAGAAGCCACACCAGAATAAAAAAGCAACCCTTCAAGCCACTTTTATGGTTACATTATACCTGCATAGTTACACTGAGGCTGACCGTACTGCTACCTTTGCTCTGCAATCCGGTTATGAACTGAAGGGTGTCCTTCTATTAGCTGCGAGAGCGGCCCCAATGTATAGCCCTGTGTTACTGCCCCAGGCTCTCATGTGCGTGCTTACACTCTCATATTTTCCTGGGGCTGCAATGTTACTGCTCTTCTCAAGGATCCCTTCTTAATTGCAAGTCAGAATTTTGGTAACATGTTTTGTATGCTGTAGAAATAAATCTGAGCCTTCTAAATTTGAAATAAAATAGCTAAATTTTGAAATATTCTCTAATCAAATGATGTTGGGATAGCGGTGAAGGGGGGAGAAACAACGCACCCTCCCCGAGAAAGCAAGCAAAGAGAAGTGGTAGAAGTGGTTGGTTTCAATTGTAGTGACTGTCCTCCTGCAAACCTCAGCAGCAACAAGTAGGTGGCACTGCGAGATCATGTCGGAGGCTGCAGAGTGGCGTGCAGGGCTGGGTTCGCTCCCTGCGACAGCATCCTCGCAGCTCTGTGAGGAACAAGTGCTGTCCAGTCCTCCGGCTGATGGCAGAGGCAATCTAGCTACAAAAAAAATAAGTAAGTATGAAAATATATCAAGATAGTCAGTCTCTCAATTTAAAGAAGAATTAAATTGGTAAAAATGAATTAAATATGTTCCCCTGTTAAATATACAGTTACATGAGTATCTGCGTGTACAGATCTATATATATATATCTATCATGCACATCATTCAAATAAAATAAAATGTACATGATGTTAAAGGGTATTTATTCCAAAATTCGACATTCTGGACAAGGAAAAACCAAGACAATACCTCTTTGGTAAAACAGTTCGTGATCTGTTTTTGGATCGTGGTTCTTGACACATTAACTGAATATTAGAAGTCACAAGGAAAAAGAAGTCCTATTACACAAGTACTTCAGATTGCTCCTCTGGTGTTTTCTTCAAAGGCAGAACATCTAGGAGCTAATCGGGAGGGGTCAGCATCGTCTCAAGGTTTTTCACTCTAAGCAAATATGTTCATCCTATTGCATCCTCCTACGCTATATTGCCAACTCTCAGGGCTCCTGTGCAGGCCAATAGCCAAGGCATGCACCTGAGGAGGGCCAGGTCTGAATACCCGCTCTGTAGAATGTCTCCCCTTCCAAAGACTATGTAACCCAATGTGCAAACAGGCTGCTGGGAGCAAGGACTGGAAGGTGAGGTTCACCTTTGCAGCCATGCCAGGGAGTAGGTTGGAGTCCCCTGTGCCAGCTTTCCTTACCACCCCGAGCACCTTACAGTGGTGACTGGCCATGCCCCAGGCTCAGCAAGTGGGCAGGGGGCTGCCTCTCACCTCCCTCAGCTCATGCCCTTCTCTAACTGAGGGCCAGAGAAACTCTCTGGTGACTGGCAGTTGGACCCTCACCAGGTTTCCTACATCTTTAACCAATTCTTGCTCTGCAAAAGCACTGTAGCACTGCTAACTCTTGGGTTACACAATGTCATGCCCTCTGTGGTTAGAAAACTGCCCTCCAGGCAGAGGACATGATCCTGTGAACCCCAGGTACATGGATACACCTATCTCAGAAACTGGAAACCATTCAGATGTCATCTCAAGCTTTGCGTTTTCTGCTTGTTGGATGTAGACAGTTTTTATTCAACATTAAAGGACAACACATTATCATTTGCAGGAGCCTTCACTTCGCCACAGGCTCTGTGTGTAGCTAAACTAGGTTCCCTGAAATACACTGCTAGGCTTGGGGCTGCTAAGGCTTTGCATCATTTATGTGGGCCACTGGCATCAAGAAAGCTGATTTTTTTTCCCCCTAGTAAAAATGCTTTAATTTAAAAAGTATTTATCTTAATACATTGCTGTCCTTCAGGTTCCACTCATCCAAAAACTAATAGTCTCTAGCCTATACAATCTGTTTCTTTCTGCCCTATCAGTAAAGGATTGTCATTTTTCCCAGTTGTCTTCCTCTGTTAAACCCAAATGACAAACGAAAACACTAGAACTTCTCAACAGTCCCACCATCACACCCTGGGGTTTTTCACATTCATTTCCAGGTATAAATTGTTTCATATCGTTTTAACAGAAAAAGACAACTCAAAGTAAGAGCAAGAGGCAAGAAGTGGAAGAACAAATAACTGTGGCTTGGGGAGAGAGAATAGTTTCAAGGTATACAAAAAGAGGGGTCAAAGAGGGAGCCTAGGAAGGGAAAATGTGGGAACAGGAAGAGAAATGCAGTGATTTTTAAAGCTGCAGCACTGACAGCTTCTGTGGGTTTGGTATTACATTGTGGTATTTTTCTTAATGTTCCCCTTTCTGGTGTTGGATGGTTATATGCAGTTTCATATTTGACTAGTTTAGGGGGAAAAACTTGATTCAAATTCTGTAAAGTATTTTTGAATAATAGTAACTATTCTAAAGAAACTGCTAACTTAGCCATACTTATTTATTTAGATGCAGAAGAAAAGAATATAACACTGAGCAGTAAACCAGGCCCATACACCATTTGTAAGTGCTGTCCTGCTAACATCACTGGCAATACTAACAGACAGATTGATACCCAATTTCAGCATTAGGTTTTTAATTTGTTATCTAAGCCTAGCTCCAATAAATTAGTTTGCTCTATCAACAAATGTGAATGAAAATCCATGCCTGGGGACTGTTTATTTTCCCAAGATGCTATTTTGCTAATTGAACTATGCAGAAAAGCCTAACAAATACATGTGAAAACAAAACAGGTATGCATTTTATCATCAAAAATGCACAAACCTTTACAAAGTTTTTCACAGCTTAACTCTGTTTCCTTACGAAAGTGTAGCTGAGAGAGACATAATCAGTGATATCCAACCTACAGCTTTTTTTTTTCTGCTCAACCATATAAATGCTAAAAGCTTATTTGATTAAAAGATAAGTCTAGGAGTCGATATATATTCTTATACTGGGGCTATAAACCTTATTTTCACGGCTGAGTTAAATAGTTTGTAATGATTTCAGCTAACTGATACAAAAATGGAATTTGTGCAGGTGGAAAAGCCTGCTATATGTGTGCTCATTTATATTGCAGTTTGGGACAAAAATCTGAAATTACTAGATTCATGGTACAGTAAAACATTCCCCAAAATAAATTTAGGAATAATTGAGTATTCTGTAGCACTGCTTTTGATTGAAATGAAGTATTTGTCAGTGCCTAAATAGAAAGATTTTCTTGGGGGTTGATCTCAACTGAAGCTCTAATTACTGTGCTGTGCCACAGGTGTCTCCTGTCTTCATTACTGTGCCTGCATCCAGCTTCTACCCAGGCAGCACCTCCCCTGGTTCATAGCTGTGAGTTCACTGAGCCTCACAGAGCGTAGCTCTAGCGCTGCAGAACATGCACCAGATGTTATTGTGCACAAACTTTTATCAGCCCAGTGGAGCCAGACCAGCCCAAGGTAAGTTTTGCTGTGATGATTTAAAAGACTTTGTATGCATGGGGAAAACTGGTGATGCTTATCGATGTTAGTGCCAAAAGCCTGGGGATCATACAGCTACCATCCTAGCTGGCTTGTCAGCCTACTGCGTATGGCTGTGGACTGCGAAGCCATGTTACATCTGCTCTGCCTAAAACAGGTCCAGAAGAATTCAGCACCAGCCCTCACAGTTCTGTGTGTCGCTGTACAGGCAGAGCAGAGAGGATCTGCTACGAGGGAGGAGACAAGAAACCCTCCTGCTCTGCCAGCAGGACTGCCAATCTTATGGGAATGCATTCAAGAGCCTGTTCCTGCTTGAAAGAAAGTGTTCACTGCAGCACCCCTACCCCTTGTTTTAGCAGTGCACTGAGGCATCTCTCCTGCTGCACAGCCCCATTGGCCAAGCTAAGCCCTGATTCCCCACCAGCCACAGCACACACATGGCTGGCCCAGGGCTGGGGAGAAGCCCCTGCTGCTGCTGCCTAAAGCAGCTTCCTGGGACCCTCCTCTCAAGGGAGCTGGGCTGATGGTTGTGCACTTAGCAAATGCCCACCACTCCAGGCCTTTCCTGCCACGTGATCTGATGCAGGAAGAAAAGGGAGAAAAAAAAAAAGAAAAGTTGGTGCCATATTCTTTCTTCCTAATCTCTTTTTGTCTCCTAGTCTAGTTTCTTTCTTTCCTGCTCATCTTTAATTTCACCTTACTTCATTTCCGCTATTTTCTCCTTTGTCCTGTTCTATTCTCTGCCACAACATTCATCTGCCTGCATCCAAATGTAAGGTGTATATGCTCGGTTTTATCTGCTCACTTAAGGGTGTAAACAGGGATTACCCTTTACACCCTTCATGTCTGTGCAGTATGTAAATTGTTATACTAGTAGCCATTAGCAATATAGAGGCTTTCATCTTATACACTTCAGGGAGCTTTTCTGTTCCCCCTTTCCCATATTTTTAACTCTTTGTAGTTTTCCGGTTCTTCCCTGTAAAGACTTAACACAGCCCAAAGAGAAGGACACATGTCAATCTTCTGCTGACAGCCTTAACACAGCACTAACACAGGGACACCTGGGGCAGAGCCAGGAGGGATGATAAAGAGGCACAGGTCCGGCTTCACAGCCCTGCAGAAATGTTAATTTCTATTGGTGATCTGCAAGAAGAGGAAAAAGTAGGTCTGACTTTCAGTGCTCAAAAAAGATTCCTAGGCAAAGTATCTTAAAGCTGAAACTTTGTTTAGCAACTGAGTTCTTCACCCTGAAATCCCCAGGAAAAGGTAATTGTCTCTTGCTACATTTGGAATTGTATTTTTTAAAGGAGAAACTAAATGGTATGACTCTTTTTCTCTGATATTCCTCAATTTTTAATTGTTATCTGCTTGACAGTGTTGTCTGGTACATGCAAAGCTCTGGAAAGAAAAAGAAAACTCTTCCTTTTTCCTCCTGTAAAGAAGTACTATCTAAATGCTTCTTGGCAGCTGGTGATAAGAGCACAGCCTGTAATACATTTCTCCAATTAATTTCAGGCAAAAAGCCAGATGTTGCTGCTCTTCAGTTTGCCAAACCTATAGGAGTGCTCAGATTTTGGCTATCATTTTTTTTGACCACTACAGTGGTGGAGGGAGTCAGCATTAAGTCTTGCTCTAAGCATTTGATCAGGTATGAGGTAAAATAGAAACAAGAGCCTCCATGCTGATTCTTCTGAAGGTAAGTCTGCCGTTGTAGTGAATTCCTAGGACTTCTACTGGGGCTATGACAGTTTTAAGAAAAGTATCTTTATATAATCATTTAAATCAGAATTATTTAAGTGTTTGGGGCTTTTGTGAGCTGCTCTAATTTTTAGCCACTGTTATCTCTGTTACAAGTTATATTTACAACATAAAGATGGCTTGCAAGAAGCCTCCTGTGACCAGAAGCAATTGGGGTTTTTTGAACCACGTTGTTTATACAGCTAATGTTTTACAACTTAAGGGTAGGAACCTTTTGACTGGAAGCAAAATGTAACTTGCTTTATCTCAAACTAAAATATAAAGAGGTTATTGAGTTCAAGACTGGGAATATTTACGGGAACACTTCTTTCATGCATATATCTTAAAATATCCATAGGCTGCTGAGGAGGGAGGAAAATATTCATAAGAAACTTCGGGGTTTTTAGTAAGAAATGGAGCTCTGAATGAAGAAAAAGAACGGAACAGGCAGGGAGTGGCATGTAAACATACAAACTGTACAGCAAAACAATATGCTTTTATATCGGTAGCAAAGTTCTAGGTCAGTGAGTTGGTTTGACAGGTAATGTGAAGAAATCTGTCACAGCACTTACGGCTTCAGCTTCAGGCAGGATATGTTTTTGTAAACAAATGTTAGAAAATATCACTCTCTGTGGCCACATACACATGGAATTTCCTTTCCATCTCTTATGTGAGGAACATTAAAAGGAGATGGTTGTATCTACAGCCAGATCTTCCTCTCTTTGTCCTTCAACAGAAGTGTCTGTCTTATTTGGTGCAACTTGTACTACCAAGCAGGTACACCTTTAGGCCTTGCTGAGAAGTGAAATAGAGTCTGAGGACCAGCTGGGGACCCCAAAACAGGGACACAGCTTTAGTTAAAGTGACAGGCTTCTTTTAGGGACTGCGGTCTTCAGTGACTTGGACATAAGCCTTGGGCTCAAGGCAGCTCTGTCGCCTAACTGCCGGACACTTTTTGGCAAGGTACATCGTCTGTCCATGCTTCCAAGCATGTAAAAGGGACACAATGATACTAAGAAGCCTGTGAGATTGCTGCTGCTGTTGCTGGACCCCTCCTGATTCATGTCTTTGCTGAGCATGCAAAGCATTACAAGTTCAGCTGCATGAATTACCCAGGATCTGCTCAGAAAATTATGACAGATTCTAGAATTCATTTTCAATTTGAACTGTGAAACACTTTCCCAGTCCTTGTAATTGGTAGAAAACAACTCTATGGTTTCCTGTAAACAAAGTCAACAACTTTATTTTCTTAATGATAGTGTAACTTTTATCTTCTCTTTTTCTGCTTGCTATCTTTCTCTCATTACACAAATTCCCCTCTTTTAGAGGCTGCATGATAGACCCAGTAGGAAGAGTGTTAAAACTGGGAGTATATTCACTGACATGCACCTAATTTCTGAGGTAATATAATATATCCCACAGACTGGGATTATGACTCTCCTCAGGCCCACATACATGGAAAAGCCACAGGGAAATCCTGCCTGGTGCTTTTTCCTGCAGCTGACAGCAGCTAGCGGAGCAATGAAGTTGTTGTTTCAAGCTAATACTGAAAGCAAGAATTGAATGTTTTCCCAGTTTTATAGTTATGGTAGACATATTGTGTACTATTTCTGGCCATTTCCGCTGTCTGATGGGCTTACTTTTTTTTGTAAGGTAATAATGTACCCTTTCAACAACAGTCTGGTCTGTCCTCAAAATGTAGGACTTTGCTCGGAATTCTGCCTCAGCCTTTGAAATGCAGAATATGATGTAAAGGCCAAGCTGATACTCTAATTGCTTTATGACTCTCTCTGTCTCCATAAAATGAGTGATATCTCTGTACAGGATACCATAAAAGTTAATAACATCCATCCAGTGTTCTGAGGATGCTTTATATCATATAAAAAAACTGCTCATGAAAAATAGCTGCCTTAACTTACTCTACGCAGCACTCTGCAGGTGCTCTGATGAAACAGTGGGTCCTTCCCATGGGCTGCAGTTCTTCATGACCTACTCCAGTGTGGGTCCCCCAGGGGGTCAGAAGTCCTGCCAGCAAACCTGCTTCAGCCTGGGCTCCTCTCCACAGGTCCTGCCAGGAGCCTGCTCCAGAGTAGGCTTCCCACAGAGTCACAGCCTTCTTTGGGCATCCACCTGCACCACTGTGGGGTTCTCCACGGGCTGCAGGTGGATATCTGCCCCACTGTTACCCTCCGTGTGCTGCACAGGGACAGCCTGCCTCGCCATGGTCTTCACCATGGGCTGCAGGGGATTCTCTGCTCCGGTGCCTGGAGCACCTCCTCCCCCTCCTTCTTCACTGACCTTGGTGTCTGCAGAGTTGTTCCTCTCACATATTCTCACTCCTCTCTTTGGCTGAAACTGCACAGGGTTTTTTCCCCCTTCACAGAGGTGTTTTTTCCTGTCACAGAGGTGCTGCCACTGTTGCTGATGGGCTTGGCCTTGGCCAGTGGTGGGTCTGTCTTGGAGCTGGCTGGCACTGGCTCTGTTGGACATGGGGGGAGCTTCTAGCAGCTTCTCACAGAAGCCACCCCTGTTGCCCCCCTGCTACCAAAACCCAGCTATGCAAACCCAATACACCCTCCCTGGGGCATGGAAACCTGAATCATAAGTTCAGAGGATCCCACACACAGTCTGATAGCTGAAGTGGAGGAAGTTCTCTGGGCTGGTGAGCTGGAGCACAGTCTCTGTTTAAGCCATTGCTGTGGCTGTCTTACAGACAAAATTAATTCAAAAGGAAGTTTTTCTATTCAATTTTTTAAAGCAATCTTTCATTTTGGTTGTGGATTTTGTTGTATGTTCGTTTTTTTTCTAAACAAAAGATACGTTCTGGCCCTCCTGTAGCTTCTTATTTTGCTTGTACTATCTTCCTTCCTCCAAATATCTTCACATCATTTATTATTTCATGAGCTGACTTCATGAAATAGTATCAAATGGTGTCTTCATAATAATCTTGCTAGCCCACTCAGGCAGGATAAATCACCCTCTTCTGGACTGTGGAGTTTTCAGAAGGTTATGGTGTCTTTGTTATGTCTAATTCAGTACCTTAATAATGATGATGCAGTCAATGTGGGGGAGGAGAGAGTAGTGAGATACCTAATCTCTTTTAGGTCTCTTCCTTTAAATTTCGAGTTGGGGAAGAAATCTCATGAAGCAGGAATACTGTGATGTTCCTATGGCTGCGTTTGAAGGCTGCTGCAATTCTTCCTCTGGAGTATAAAAATTTCACATGTGTTGGCTAAAACTGTGTATTTTTTTTAGAGGAACACTTAATTCTTTAATTGTAACCTAGACTGAAAATATGACAAAGAAACAGTAACATCTCATGCTTTCAAACTAAATGAAACACTGCTGCCTTGTATCTAGCTTTTGGGATGTGTATACAGGGTTATGATGGATCTACTTTTTCCCAAGCATTACATCTCTTTCAGGAGAATTTTCACAGCAAATGACAAGATTACGTCTATTCTCAATTATTTGCAGGCATCAGACAGATCTGCCAGTGTGGGTGCTACACCACATGCATAGTAACTCTCACTGAAACATCACCTACTGCATTTCTGTGGAACACAAGCACTGGCTGTGTAGCTCATGCTCATTCAGTCTAACATGCTTATTGCATCTGAAATGCCTATGAAGGGGGAATTTCCTGACATTAATTTGTCTTTAAGGAACACAATTGCTAACTTAGATTGAAATTAGCTTCTGAACAAAAAAATCCAGCTAAGCATATCCCTTAGTAAATGGCTTTACTTATTTCCTTTGCTTGTCTGTACCAAACATACAAAATTAGCCCATTTCTGGCAAATATTGGATGGACTTAATGTGCAAGTATGATATAGGTGACCTGTGCATAGTAAGGAAGTCTGACATCCAAAAAATGTGTATAAGCTTTTCCTACAAAGCATGCATTATACAGTAGGTAGTTACTAGCTGTGTTAGAACAACTGCTCTGCACCACCACGCACCTATCAACTCCTTTTCTCCTGTGCATAACACAGACACTTGGTTTGCCAGTTGTGTGGTCACCTCTTTGGCTGAAGGTGCAAGAGCTGTGGGAACCGTTCTAATGGGGAAAGAGGAAAGAACTGTATGACTTCCTTTTTTCTCTGTTTCCCCTTAGAAAAAATACCATTATTCTTCTCCCAGAACCATGCAAAGGTTGTAAAGGGACAGTGTATGTGTATTGTTTTAATCTGTCTATGTTTAACTGGGTTTGGGTTATTTTTTCCTCTCTCGCTGATCTCAAGAGGCAAAAGATTTTAACGCTTCTGAATACTCCTTGTAGCCTTCATGAGGTCTTGAATTTTTTTGGTTCACAGAGTGCAGAAAAAAAGCATCTCAGGTGGGAGGAAGTCTTAAAATAATCCATGTAACTTCTGTTTACACAGAGAGGAATAGGAGTCTGATGTCAGATGCTTGGACCCAGCTACCTCTTATCCTGTAATACAATGATTCAGGGACTTTGCTATGCCTCTTGAGGTCACCTTCTGAATATGAGACTTCCTTGGAGACTGACACGAATTGGAACAAGTGAGAGCTAAACTCTGAGTGTCTCCACTACTGCAGTCCTGTGAAATGTAAACCACAAATATGTCTCCTTCCCTGCCACCCTCCCAGTGTTGCAAACCTGATGGAGAGCTCCTTCAAATCTAAGACAATAAAAATAATTCCCTTTACAAAATTAAAAAATGTGTTTAAAATAAATGAAGAGAGGGAAGGGAGTTTACTGGAAGCTAAGGTGCTAATCACAGATTTATTCTAATTCACCACTTTAATCATCCAGAGGTGGAATACATCCCATTTATTTTCTCAAACTCTGATATCCATTTAAAATCTAAGATTCTTCCCTGATTTACATACAAATCCTGCTTCAGTGAACCTGTAAAGACATGAAAGATGGGACAGAACTTTATTCAATATGGTTTGCTCCTTAACATACTATAAAGCTATGTATCATGTTACCATGAACACTTATATTATGCTACTGTTCCTCACAAATAACATGCATACCGTATTTTCAATAAGTTTTGTGATAAGCTTTCTAAGTAGTGAAATTTCTCAAGGCATTTTTTTTTTTTTTAAACAACATTCCTGCAAATGTCAGTGGCTGTTAACATCTGAATCAAGCTGTTCCCAGTTCATGTGACTGGAAATGGTGCCCAGAGCAAAAAAGCCAGACACTCTGACTCTCGTATAAGTATAGCCTGTGTGGAAATGTTACTACTGAACACAAGTAGAAGTTGCTGAATCCGCATCAGAATACATTTTGGCAGAAAATAAGGTAAGATTGCATTATGACCATTTTATTATTATTACTTTCATTAAAGGTATGGTTTAGAAATGGTCTAAGAGCTGAAGAAAAACACCATGAGCTGCTAATAAGGATTCTGGCTGGACACAAGGCTAACTGGCTCACACGTTGCTGGCAGTATCTGGAACTCTTCTAGTATTATATTAGAATTATTTCACAGGAAAGAGGCTGAATTTGGGATTTTAGCTTATAGCCACCCCAGGGAGAAGTTCTGAATGGCCTTATGTTCTTAAGAGGTTTTCCACCCTCTAAGTAGAAGGAATGCCATGTGATAACCAGCTATGCATAAGGGTAAAGGGCATTTATAGCAATGAAGAATGAAAGAGATTAATTCAACTCTATGCACATGTGAATGAGACTTATTTGGTGTGTCGCATGGGTGGCATCAAAGACAGAAAAGTGTGCCAGTCAGAGATGGCTGGACTAGGAGCGGCTGCAGACATACACTTGCATTTTGTCTCCAAAGGTGTTAGTGTAGCTAAATATATGTCAGATATAACACGTTGACATATGCACATACTTTCAGAGAAACTGGAAGGTCTAAAAACATAGCAGAAAATATGTAACTGAATCCCTAACTGCCTGTGAAGCTCCCAGTCCAGAAGAGAATATTTTTTGTTGTTATAAAAAACTTGATCATGCTTATAGGCTCACATGAGTACTCTAAACTTCATCTGTCATTTAAGAATAAGTCTTTTTTTAAGACCAAGCACTGGATGGCCTATGGCAGGTAGTTGGGGTGCATGCATTGTTAAGATACTACTTTACTGAAAGAAAAGAAGAAGGAACAGTAATTAGCTCCTTCTCCCCAACTTCCAGCTACCTTCACTTATTGTTACCCACTGGTGTTTGCATGCTCCTAGTTACGTGGAAGAAATGTTTGCAGCTGCGTAACCCCCTGCATCTCCTCTGTGGTGGCTTTGAGTCCTAATACTATGGGAAGATCTCTCAAAGCAAGCAGTAGCTACAGAATATGACAGATGTAGTCCTTTGTGTTTTGTTTCCCTTCTTCTTCCGTAGCCTGCTTACAGGGTGTGCTTATGTAGGAGAGAGGAACAGGACAGAAGTAGCTATGCCATACCTCTACCACAGTCACAGGAGGTTTGCTGCTTCGGCAGCACAACACTTGTGTTCTATGTAACTACAGGGCAGGGGCATCAGGCTGCCCACATACACTTGACAAACTTATATTCATGGGACGCAGGCTACCTGCTTGAATGAGTGGATTGTTTTTTCCCTTTTCTTTCATTACAAAAGTTCTTTTCTTTCCTTCATGCCCTCAAGAGGGGACATGGTAGGGGTAAACTAAGAGAAATAGGTGCTCAATTAATTTGACAAAGGAGGCTTATATCATGTTTCCAAAATAGCCTTGGTGTAGTGTCAAACAACTTGTTACTCGCCCTATCTATGATGGATGTGAATTTTGATTTAAACAGAAATCCTCCAAGAAAAACATGATGAGTGCGTTAGATAAATAAATAGCAGATAATGAGGTGTTACAGCAGCTCATGTTCAGTCTTCCAAGATCTGTAACTGATCCCCCTAAGATGGATCCTTATCATCTCTAACTGATACAAAGTTATGAGTTGTCTAGTGATGTCAGAGGGGTAATCTTACAAAAGACAAGAAGCTATACCTTTAATGTTTAAAAATAACCAAGTAGGTGGCTTAATACATCAGACACGCTTTATCTGGTTTGAGATGATAAATGAGGTAACAATATAAACCCAGTTTCTGTGGATATTTCTTCTAGCAGCAGAAACAGTCTGAAATATGTGCAAAAGCCACAAACTGTTGAGGTACCTAATACCACATCGTCCAGTTACATCTGTGTGCTTGTACAAACTGATTGTGCTCAAGAATGCAGAAGAATCCAGAAGCATCTTGTATGTGACATTTCACTAAGAAATGGTTTTAACAGAAGGAAGTGAGGTTGAATGCACTTTCATGTAGTTGTTAGACAAATGGTTCTATAAAACAAAAATTGAGATGTGCTAGGTAAAAAAGACATTTAGATAGTGAGGGCTTATTTTAGATAGCTCTGAAATAGTCTTGTAATCAATTCCAGTTATTGAATTCTTGATGTCTACATAATGTCTGTAATGTATCCCAATCTTAGTCACCATATGACAACTCAAAAATACCCAAAAACCCAGCAGTTTTCAAAGTTCATCATACTGAACATATACAATGATTTTTGCAGACAGTTATACATATACACACACCTGGATCAGACTTTTTTTTTTTTTTTGCATTTTGCAACATAAGAAGAGAATTCTTTGTTCCGTCAAACATTTAACAAATGTTTACATGTTCAAAAGTTTAGTCATTACTGATGGTAAATTCCCTAGGATGATTCCTTCACATCTGAACACAAGAAAACTGTTTCATTGTGTTAGATGAGTTTCTCGCCAATACTTTAACTATTACATTCTGATCTGGAGGTGTCTCTGCTGCATGCAACAGCCTGGGCCTTTACTGTCTTTTCCATTGGAACTTTATGACTATTTCTTCAATGTTCTGCTCTAGCACAGCAGTTTACATACAGGCTAGCTTTTTAATGGAGGGTTTAAACTTATGTTCTGTAAAGCTGCCTTTACATATACTCATTATAAATATTTCAAGACTCTTTTCTCTGCACTTATTTTCATAACAGAACCAGAAGGGACTGTGGAATGAAACATAATCAACAAAAAAATGAATAGCTCACAGCAGACACTATAATTAAAGTAACTTGACATTCTGTCTCTGAAACATAAGTTATACTACATGTTAATATTTGCATAAGGAATAGTTTTCTAGGTCCTGAACAAGGTATTTCTGTATTTTCTCTGTATGCCTTCATCAGAAACCAGCAGCCATTCAATTCAAGCTGCACGAACTGGAGTATCAAGGGTTCTAGGACACAGCCAGAACAGACCCTAATTGAAGAAACAAGGTAGCTGTATCAAGATACATGTATATTTATAAATAAAGATGATTTTTGTGTGGGTCTTGCCTTAAGGTCTCTGAAATCTTACATGAAGTTAGGGCTTTAGTTGGTAACAAAAGCAGCCTTACTAATAAATAATTTGGGCTGATGCCTGTTTAAGGAACTGTAACTTTGCTGAGGACTATAGGATCTGAATCAAAAATCTAACTTTTTTGAAAAATTATATATATATATTTATATATGGAAATTGTTTGTTTTCTATTTTCAGAAAAATCTTAGAATCCTGCATACTACTAAACAGATGTTTATTCAAAGCTATTTCCAGTTGACTTAATCCTGCCTGTATGGACAGTCTTGAGAACTGTGGTTTAGTGCAAAGCCATCTGACTTCCTCTCTGGGACACAGCTGGACTTTCACATCAGAGGGAGAAAGGTCAGGCTGACAATAATGCAAAATTTCACCCAGAAATATTAAACTGCTTAGAACTCTGTTATGGCACTTAAGGTATCTTAGATTAGTATGGATTTCGAGGCGATAGAAGCAGCTTATTTGTGTCTAATTGGATATGGACATGATGCTAGAAGAAAAACAGTAGCATCATGAATAGTCCATAATGGGAGTGAATAACAGTAAATTCAGTGGTGTGGAACAGAAAAAAAGCAGGATGAATTGTCTGCATGTATTCTGTCAAGCATTTTCCTTCTTGTTTCTTAGACTGATGTAAGATACACTTATTTTCATCTTGTCAGTTGAGTATTTTCTAATATTGCTCATTATGGTTTCATCTGTAATCTTCCTGTGCCCCAAATTATAAAAAAAAACCCAACAACAACCCCCCCCCAAAACCCCCAAAAAACCCTAACCAAACAAACAAACAAAAAAAAGCAAACAGAAAACCACCAACCAAACCCCTAAAAACCCCAAACCTTGTTTTCTGTTATGCTTACAGAGTGCTGAGTGCACAGTGAGACCTTGATCTAGGTTAGGGCTTGATGTCAAGCTAGATTCTGTGGCAAGAGTTGCCTTCACTTTTGAATACTCACATGAGGCTATAGTATCTTGCCACAAAAGCAGCAATGGTAATAGTAAGGGTTGAAAATAAAGCTTAGTACATCAACATGAATAATTACGTGTTCCTACACTAAGGCAGGAAAAGTTCAGCACTTTGGTATCTGTGAGTCAGCTAAGGTGTTCTTTGCTCTCTCAGTGCTTGAGGACTCATGTATTTGGATCAAATGAAGACATGAGGCTAACATCTAGGCCCACAGCTGAGCCACCGAGGAACCAGAGAGTTCAAGGCAATACTCCCTTATGGTGTATTACAGAAAAGACTGATCTTCCATCCGTCTTCAGTTTTCCTTCTCAAATTCTTCTTTTACCTTCCTTCACTCTCTCATAACACTACATTGTGATTGAGCTTTTCATGTCATATTCATCCCATGTCAGTGACACGTATGTTCTCTACTGTCCTGAGCCTTTCTGTAGCTTATTGCCCTTTGCTTTGAAAGTGCTGACAGACTTAGTACTCTTTCCTTTCCCACCTTTACAAATACTTGTGTGGTGCTGTACACATGAAATGATCACTTAATTTTACTAAGTCAGGATGTCTATCCTTTTCACAGCAAAAATCTTTCTCAAGTTCATAATTTCTGGAACGCTGCTGATATTTGTCCATCAAATACCTCTTAACTGCACTGTGGTGCAAAAACAAAAGCAGTGAAAGGCAGGCGGAAGTGAACAAATGTAATTGAGTTAATGAGGTTATCCATGTGAGTCTACTTAGACTGTAAGCTTTCTGAGGTAGGAACAGTACGCTCTTTTTGCTTAGTATTTGGTACAACTAGTCCTGGCTGTGACTGTCTGCTAGTGCAAAATGCAGCTAACATGATAGTGAGAACACCTTGAATTACAGCACAAGATTGTTTGGAGTTGTAAGACTCAATTAAAACAAACAAATAAACAAACCCCCTTATCTAAGGACATACATTAACCTGGATGATAGATTTGGGGAATAAAGTTTCCCATTGATTACCTCTAAGGTGTATCCTGCAACATTGTCTGTAGTGACCACTGCTAGAGGCATGATGTTGAATCAGATGTACCATCAGTTCAAATCCCAATTTTTTTTTAAGATGATATATCCTGAAATATTTCAGTATCTGTGGATACTGGAAAGATTTCTCGTACAAAGGCAAATAAAGAAAGTGCCAGATGACAACGTGAATACCCTATTTAAAAGCTACGAATCGGCTCAATAATTTTTTTTTCTCTTTCTTTTGACTACTCTAAAGTAGCCCAACCCTACTTTAGTAAAGCAAGCACTTCCTGTAATAATACCTTAGGTAAGACTAAGCTGGCTCAGAAAAGACCATCAGAATTTTGTTAATTGAACACTTAATCTTCTTCCCCAAGGTGGTGTTTTTCTCCTCAATGCTGAGTACATTATGTAAAAAATAGATAACCCCTCTTAGGGCATAATTCATCCTTCTTATTGTACACATATACAAAAAGATGAGCTGCTATATTGACAGTTCACACAAAGCCTCTTTAAGTTAAATTTAGGACTGCTGCTGACAATTTCAATCTTGTTTACTTGAACATCTTCCCTGAACATAAGTGAAATAAGAATGATATATCTCATGTCATTTGATGAGTGGGGCTGACCAGCCTGGATGTTAGGAAGGACTCTATTTTCTAAATAATTTTATGTAAACTCTTAATGTGATGACATTGGCAAGGGTGGGGACAGAGAATAATAAAACATTTGCCAACTGTTGCATAAATCAATACTTTGGTATTACTTCAGGTTCCTTAACTAATTTCCTAAAGCATTCTAGGCTGTGACATTTTAAACTAAAATGTTTTAGGAGAAATTAAGACATGATGCAAGCATTGTCTGAATTATAACTCTCCACACTGTTTGACATTCTTTCTCAGAAGTGAAGCTTGTAGTAGTTAAATGTAATTGTTCTTAATCTCTTTTCTAAATGTTTTCTCAGTGGAAACTGTCTATATTTTGTTGGATTGTTTGGATTATGTTTGGATTGTGACACAGAAGAAGACTGGAACCCAACTCAGGGTTCCCACAAAGGTGAAATAAATCTGCTGCATAAAGCTAAAGGAAATTGTATAAGAATTACAGATAAAATAGATTATGAATACAGAATGTCCTTTATACAATTAGTCATGTCTTGACAATGTTTGAAAGACATGAGCATTAACGTTTAACAGTGTTAAATGAGAGCCAGGATATGGGAGGGAAAAGTAAAAGCAATGATAATATCTGAGCTGTAAACCTGTGAGATAACTTCATTGTGCTCCTTACCCACAGTGATGGGTGAAAGAAAGTGATGTTTAATCCTACGTGCTTCCACTCATTACTGGCTATCTATCAAGAGACAGAAGTAACTCCTTCCATCGTAGCCACAGATGTGAATCTTGGTACAGGAAAGAAGGTCTTGGATTAAGAGATGAAAAGAGAGGGATGTGATGATACACCATTTAAGGACAGAACAGTTAACACGTATAGGAGAGAATGGGGATGGTTACCAGAAGGAAGAAATGGCACTGCAAGGGAAGGTGCATTAGAAACTGGCAAACTAATGTAGGTCTTTGAAGTGATCAACAATTTCAGACAAAGAAATGAATGAAGATAAACAAGGACAGGAAAAGAGATGCCATTTTGTAGCTAGAAGCAGGTCATTCACCATATTGAGAACACTCTTGGTCTGTGGATGACCTTGGAGAAATCATGCAACAAGATGAAATATCACACAAAAAGTTTTTGGATACAGTGGTGGAGATGAAGTCAAAGGAGAGCTGCTCAGGACAAGAAATTCAGTAGGACAGCTGATGTTAGATACTTGGTCAGGTGAAGATGTTGAAGTTGAGGAAAAAAGGCATAAGAATATGAGAGTTTGGGAATGGGTATAGTGAGCAGAAACACTGATCTGGCAAAACTTTAACTTGCCATTGCTCATGGGAGGGACTTTTCATTGCCTAACTGGATCACACTAGTTACCCTATGTATTTAGCTTTACAAAAGCTGTAGTTCAGTGGTGGCCTCTATGCATGGCAGAATCCTTTTGATGTGAAAACATCATCCTAATTGAATTGCCTGACCTTTATCTGGGCATCTGGGTTATTCAGCTGCACCATGAGTCTTTTGTCTTACTCTAGTCAAATACATTGCCAGCTGTTCATCTGCACTTTATTTGCTTTATAAAGACAATCAGCACCAGAACTCGGCTTGTTATGATAACTCTTCAGCTGACAAAAGAAACAGTAGGAATCCACTGTGTTAATTAGGCCTTGGGTCCCTCACACTAAGGCCTAGCCAAGGACATAAAACATGAGTTACGGATTGAGCCCACTTTACATAGTTGCTCCTGTCTTAGTGTAGGTAAGTCCTAACTGAGCTAGTTCAGTCTAGTCAGGCAGCCAGGAATGCTTGGATGTCAGCAAGTACTGTATTCAGGTGGATTTGTAGCCCAGCTGACGTCCTGTGGTGCCGTGGCTGATCATCTGTTCCCGCCTGCCAAGCCAGCTGCTTTACTACACTGCAAGGTTAACAGAACAGGCAAATGACAAAATACTTGAATGCAGATCAAATTAATTGCACCAATAACAACATCCAATTCTGGGGTACTTTGAGGGGTATTCATAAATCTGATCTTCTCATGTCCTTTGTATGGGAACGTAGTGGAAAGAACTAATATTCTGTAGAAATTATTCAGTTCAGGAAATTAAACTTAGGTGTGCTAAATAGTTCTACAGCTAGCCTTTCTTCTACATAAGAAGCCCAGAAAGAATAGATCTTATGGCCTTGAATCAGGTTTCATAAGTTCCTTTCACTTTCCTGGTCTCTCTCCCCGCTTTTATGAAAATGTATAAAGCCCTAAAACAGAAGTATTGGGCCAGCTAAGGCTCTGTATGTATAGACAAGGCAGGGATTTTACTGAAGAGGGGCCACACTCAACCAACCAATCCTTAAAGTGGAGAATACTATTCCCAGTGTATCAGCAGCTCTTAGCAGTATATATGCTAGAGACTGCATCTATCCAGATTATTCACTGCTGTAACTTCTCCCGATCTCTACTTCATGCATGAACTTGAATTGTTAAATTGCTATAGCAATTTCAGTTTGGGCTGTACTGTGGAGATAGACAAAGGCAGAAATCTGAAGACAGCAGTTATGAACCCCCATATGGATGACTCTCGCTGATCATCATGTGACAACCGCCAAGGACCAGAGTAAGAGGAAGTAAAACCATGAGACACTAACATTGTATAAGTGAGCTTTCCTTTGGTTTTCTCAGAGCTCCTTTCTTTTTTGGCTTCTTAGTTCATATCTTTCACTGCATTGGATGCTGGTTTATAGTCTCAGTTTCAGTACACTTTATTCACTTCTGCTGCAAAGACCTTCATCCTATGAACTCTCAAACAAGATGGGGGCATTCATATTTGTTCATTAGTATAAATAACATTCACCTCGCTAATGTTCTATACGGAAGTAAGCCAAAGGATAGGAAGAGATGTTCTTCACTATCTTAATCAGGTTGGATTTTTTAATCCAAACCTGATTATGGAAATAATACAAAAAATACATTCTAATTACTAAATGTATTTGAGACATTGCAATAAATTTGTACAAAAATATTGCCTTATCTTCAAAACCATCCCATTTTGCAAGCTTCCCCAGGTGGTTTACAAAGTGAGCTTGCCCCAGGGTTGTTCTCTCTAGGGGGAACATATTTATGGTAATTGATAGGAGGATGCTTGCTGTTTTAAAAAGAACTGAAAGCTGATAAATAGCTTTCTTTTTTATTTGACCCAAACTCTGCACATCCATGTGTGTATGTGTGTGAATGTGAATGTCTGCAATAGAACAGGAGCTGATACCTAAAAGAAGAGGGTAAAAAATGATGATTTTTTTTTTGTCTCCATATATTTTTAAAAACAAACCATGTCACTGGACTCTTTAAAAACAGAGAGAAGAACCTTAGGAAAAACTTGATCTTTGTCAACTTTTCCTTCAGACTAATAGATACTTGCTGCAGTAAAAAAGATAAAATTAGAGCCCTAAGTACTTAAGTTAATCCCTTGCCTCCTACAGAAAAGGACTAGGCTAAAAAATCTGCCATTGTTTCATGGCATTTTGGGCTCTCTGCAGGCAAGAAGGTCCACTGATATGATCAAAGTCCACATTTTTCAACCCTGTCATTAAGTACTCTGGGAGTTGTCCAAGAAAACCGAAGAGACAATACGTAATTGTCTGCTTGATTTAAGAGAGTATGTTCTTTTCTAAGGAACGAAAATGAGCAGGCCCAGTTTCCTACAGATTTGTATTCTTTGTTACTTTCTCTATCCTCTAGCACAATAAATCTTTTCTCTTCTGCTCTCATCTTTCCCTATGAAATGCTTGCTTGTGGTGGGTATTCCTAAACTATGTGAATCCTGTTTGATTGACTGACACAGTCAGTTCTGCTTATCTTTCCCCACCTCTACCCAAATACTGATTCTGTATGTGTGTGAATTTTGCAGAGGTTTAATGATCTTCATCTTAAAAGCTTGGTTGACGTTTCCTTCAAAAGCTATCATGAGGTCTGAAGAAACACTCACTGCATAAATTTCACTCCCTTAGAAAATAAAATTTATAACTTAGACTCTTACTCTGATTTTTTGACTGTACTTTACAGTGGTTTAGATGGTAGAAACTGTCTTATCTGTGCTTCTTTGATAGTCTGGTCAGCAGATATTTACTAATTACTTTTCTCATGATGCAGCCTACACTGTGTTGCATTGAATTTGCTTAGCATATATTACCAAACAACAGCTGGCTATCTTCATTTGAAATTAAATTTCTTTGAAATGGACTTTATGCAAGGAAAAGTGGGAGCTGTTCCACAGGATACCTCACTTTTCAGTGGGTAATAGGGAATAAAACAGTCCTTCACACTTCCCTATTTCTCAGGTTTGGTTACAATACTAGCATAGCATCTTGTGCTCCAAATACAGGAGTCCCTGGCTGCAGTATCTGCAGAAGCCTGGATTTTCAGAGACTGTTTCTGTGACCTGACCCTGACCTGCAATGCATACATCTCTGGAATGCTGGCAGGGTTTTGTGTGCAGCTGTTCAGCCAACCCATCCTATATAAGTAACTATGAAAGGTTCTGTATAGCTTTTATGCTGGAAAGTATGTTTTACAATAAAGCAGCAGTAAGACTATGGAAATGTTAGGGGAAAACAATAAAATGGCATGTTGGAATGTGTATGTTTTTTGCTATATTTAGCTGATCATATTTTTAAACAAAAAAAAGCTCTGTTTCACAATGCATAAATGCATTACTGCATTTAGGTGAGAAATCCAGGAGGTTAAACACTTCACAAAGATTTCTGGTTCCTAACCAGTGGGCATTCTGCATCATAGTAGTTGGCAAACATTGCATTGCTGGAGACCCTGCTTCTTCAGATAAGTTAATTTTAAATGTTAGTTCTCACTAGTTAGAAATTATGTGGGAGAAAGTCCAGCACTACGTAGCAGGCATTTGAAAATCTTACTCATAATTTTCTCATACACCGAATAAAATCTCCTAGGCAAGCCAAACACTCCCCTAGCATCATTGCTTGCTAGGTTCAAGTTCCTTATAAAAGGAACCTTTCAATAGGTAAAACAAGTTTCTCATTAGCTGGATCACCTCAACTTAATATAAATGCAACTCATAAGGCATGATTTTATACTGCTCAGACAAGTATTAAAAGAAAAAGCAGAAACTCATATCCGCTAGAAACTAAATGAGGCAAGGGCAGGACCCACTTCATCCCTAGCCACTATGGTCTCTTAATCCACATTGTATTTTCTGATCTCCTGACTTGACCCTTGCCAGTCGGAAAGGGGAAGTGAGTCTGCTAGAGCTTGTCAAGTCATAAAAGACAATTCTCCCCTATAGCTGAAAGAGATGGGGAGGTGTGGGGGTAGGAAACGATTTTCAACTGCTTGGAGCACAGCTTTGGCAGTATAAGGGAGTATTTAATGGTAGTTGATTCCTTCTGGGGAGATAACTTGCCCAGCATGCTCAGAGTGGCAGCTGGAGGAGGCTTCCCACTGTCACAGGACAGCAGGAACAGGGACCTGGCTCCAGCACTGGAGCGAACGAGAATCTCTGCAGGGTGTGTATGGCAGAGGTAAGGATCCCCTGGGCTGTCCCTGCTCTCCCTCTCCAAGCAGTAGCCCTGTCCCCTCAGGGAGTGGGGTGAAGGGAGGCTGGAGGAGCCACAGCGTTGGTGGAAGCAGAGCCCAGCTCCCAGAGCACTGCCATGGCACCTGGGCCCTGCAGTATGATGCTGTGGCTCTCACACTGCTGCCACCTCAGCCCTCTTTTGTGTGGAGGTGAGGCGGAGGGTCTGCCAGAGGCAGCATGGGCCTTGCCTGCGGCCTTGGAGAATGACATTCAGCATCCTCCAGCAGGCCTCTGCCTTGGGCCACCATGTTGTATCTTTACCCTCAGGAGAGTGCCCGCCCTGGGCTTCAGCAGTCTCCTCCACCCCAGCTGCTGAGTGTCCCCAGCAGGGAAGGGGGGCACAGAGCCCATATATACATGAATACATAGCCTGGCCAGTCACTTTGGGCTCTTGGAAGAGCTGGCTATGAGCGCATATACAGAGCCTGCCCCTCAGTCACCGTGCAGGGTGGTATGGGGGTACACGCAGGGCATATGGCGTGGCTCATCCTGGGGGTGCATTTGCTTCGCCCTCCCCATCTTTACTGCACAGTGGTGATGGTGCTTCTGTGCTGGCAGCCACAGTGTTACTGCCAGGGTGCTGTTTTGGGCACTTTGTGTGTTGCCAGCACTCCTGTGGTTTAAACCCTTCCCTGTGATCATACTGGTGAAGCCTGACCCTGCCCCAGAGGCTCATGCCCTGGCAGGCATGGCCTGCGGCAGCGCTGTGCCCATCAGTGGCAGCAATGGGGTATTATTATCTATCTTCACTCTATAGGGACTTGCTTGATGACTACTATTGAGAGCAGAAAGAAATATTACAGTAAACAAATCATGGTGAAAACTGGTCTACCCCAAGAAAGCTGTGTCTCCTTGGGGCAGGCTCCCCTAGGTGCCCCTCTCTCCCCAGGAAGCCCATTTTTGCAATAGGCCCAAAATGCCAGGATGTCAACTGGTCACCCAGCCTTTTTGTGAGGACTGTAGAGGGAACGCTCCCACCATGGTCTCAGCCCTACCCAGGAAGAAGCACTCTCCCTTGGCTGTGCTCCAGGAGGCCAGGGCCTGCACACAGGTGTGGGCAATAGGTGCTCCTGGCAGCCCTTCCCCTCCCAGCAGGGCAGGTGGGCAGGCAGGCAGTGCTGGGGTGGTCTGGCCACTTCTCCAGAGAGGCTGCAGTAAATGGTAACTGTCTCGTTGAAATTAATCACAATCTTGTAACAGGGGTTTACTTTTTTAACAGGAATGTGTTAATGTGGAAGTCTCTAGGAGCACAAGGACAATGCATCTTGAGCTGTAAGTTGTGAATCTCCTCTGTGTGTTGCCATTTGTGTCTCTTGAGCTTTGGAGGAGAATGAGAGGTGAGGAGGATCTCAGGCCTATGCCTGTGATGTTGCCCCTTGAATTTTTGACTGACCACTGGCAAATATTAAATGAGGTAGGCAGGCAGGGTCACGGATGAGCCTGAGTTGTTTGTTAACAATTTATAGCAAGACAAGAGCAAGTTATAGTTACTGTTAAAAATGAAATATCCTTCTTGAACACCTAAAACCTGCTCTTTTCCCCATTTACTTTCTGTTGAAAGTCTCTTTTTTGGTGTAGAATATTGAATACATTCTTAGCTTTTAAAATGTAGCTTATACTGATGCCAAAAGTTTCTGTTTTCTTGCTGACTTTTAATAATAAGTTTTTCTTCAGAAGCTAAAAGACTCCTGAGAATAAACAAACCCCGAAGTACTAACATTTGGTTTTATGTTTGGCTAATGTGAATCTTTTGTACTTTCCTGCAAATGCTGATTGAGAGTTGTATCTATCACTACCACTTTGGGGTAATTTGTGTTCTGTCCCCACCCTGCTTTTTTTTTTTTTTTAAATATCTTTTCTACGACTTATGTGGAAGAAGGAGAGCAAATTCTTTGATGTTCACACGCATATCTCTGTTCTCGTAAGTATGCCTGTTTTGGTGGTGCTCTTTCCCAAACAGACCAGAAATCCTAGTCAGAATCCATGCTTGGTTAGGATACCACATTCAAAGGGACTATCTAGAAGATAGTTTGGTTTTTTTTTTTTTCTTATAGTTCTTTTGTTTTTAGGATTACAGCTACTGATTGAAAAAAAAAAAAGAAGAATCTTTCGTGTAATATATTTAAACTCAGATAATATCTATGGCTATACATTTATGTGGTTTGTTGAAGAACTTACTTATCAGGATGTGCTGTATGAAAAGTTCTAGGAAATAGTGCAGGTATGTGATTTAAAGTACATTATAAGTTTCGAGTTTCTAATTAAAAAATGAAGATCAGTTTTTAACTTGACTGTCTTATAACCCCAGCTTTGTTGATGGCTTGGTTTTGCAGCATAATTTGCACTGTAATTACTGCTGGTGAACTATTAGTTGTAACGGGCGTGTGTTGGGTTCATAATGCAAGTTTACAGAGAAGAAAGGAAAGGGAATGTTTCAGAACAACACAATAATTCTACATTTCCCTTACACATTAAGTCCACAGTATCTTTATAATCTGCACTATGTTAATTTCTCGCAGATTTTAGTGGGAGAAGAGCTTTTAAATAGGATTGGAAGCTACATGTACTCCAGTTGTAACCAAAGGTTAGATCCTTGTCAGTTCTAGTCAGTGAAAATACTGATCAAGGTAGTATTCTACTACTATGGTTTCCTCAAAATGTGCCTTAAGTAGTTCTTACTGTGTATTTTCAGATGGACTGAAATTACCTGAGCTTTCAAAAGTATGTGATAATGCCATAAAAGGTAAAATACTGCACCAAATTAGAAACTAAGTAGGGTATCAGAAAGCAAAAGCAGGAATGGAATCGAAAAGAAAAATCAGTTAACATGGTCTTGCAGGTTTTGCTATACTAGCTCTTGCTGGTATATTTATGAATGCTGAGTGCTAAGAATTTAAAAAAAAAGATTAATTGCTCCATTAGGTAAGTGAAGAATAATAAAAAATAAAACTGAGTGTACAATGTCATCTGATCCACTTACAAAACTTGAGTTCTTGTAGACAGAAGGCTTCTGGTGCCTGAGCCACAGGCCGCTCAGAACAGGACTGACATCAGAGCAATAAGTGGCCAAGAAGGACAAGGGAAAAATTATGATAGTTCAAAATAATTTACTTGCGTGTATTATTGACAGTGCTATTCTTTGCAAATTGAATTAACAGCAATTATTTAGCAATGACCGCAGACCAGATTTGTAAAGGGATTTAGCATCCCTTGAAAAAATGGAGGGGGGGGTGGGAACTGCATAGTTTTTAAAGTGTGAATGATATTCTTTTTTCTTCTTCTTTAATGTATGTCAAGGCAGACGAAAGCAAGTGAAACCTCTGGTAGGAAGAGAAGGATACCAAAACTAAAGAGTTACATAAACCAATAGGATTCATTTCCCTGGAATGATGTATTGTTTTAAGCAATCTCTGGTGAAAGGGAAATAGCTAATAAAGAAGCTCAGGGGTGTGAGGAATAAGTAAAGTCTTTCATAGAAACTGAACCTAATAGACGAAGCAGTTTAGAGATGATAAATCATAAACAGAAATCGATCTAATTACTTCTTGACTGGCGTTGAACCAAGATACTGAACTGCTGAACTCATACAACTTGGCAATTTGGCATTCTTATGCCCTTTTTTTTCTATTGCAGTTATTTTCAGTATAAATTTTAAAGATGGAAGGGAGTACCTGTCTGGACGTTCAGGAAACGTATTTATGAAATATGGATGCTTATACATCTAAACCAAAAATGGAGGAGAAGCAGCAACTGATTAAAACTGTTGCACAAGCTTCCAAAATAGTTAGGAAGTAGCATTGTTTAAATCAATTATTAAATATATAGGGTGAAATAGAAGAATGTTTTACTGTATATTTTTTCCTTAATAGCATTTGAGTAGTGCTATTTTTCTTGTTTGTTTTGTCTTGTTTCATGCCAGATGTTCTTGTCAGGGAAAACAAAGGTGGTGTGTTTTAATATTGATGAGTTGATTCTCCTGGGAATAATAGTATATCTACCTTCTCAGAATAAAAATTGTGGGAGGTTTTTTGTAATGTAATTACCATAATGCATTGAATTTTAAATGCAGCTCTTTAAAACTGCAGAAAGAACTTTTTGTTTATTATCTTTCTTCTATCTACTTTCAGAGTGACTCTCCTTTTAAAACTATGTATCGTGTTTTTGTGGCCTTTAAAAAGTAAACATGTAAATCACCAGAGGTACTGTGTAATCTGTCAAAGTAGCATATGCTTAAGCACCTTATGAACTATTAAATAATCATAATATTTCTCTTTCCAAGGTTATTAGTTCATTAATTTAAACAATTGCAGAGTAATTAAAGTACCTTACTTTAACGTGTTTTTTTTTTCTTTTTCCCTCCAGGAACTTGAATATTGAAGTTCTGAAATTATGAGTTGGTGACGAGCTGAGCTTGCAATGCAGGCAATAAAAACCGTGGAAAAAGAAGTGACTTTTATAAAGGAAGTACTTTTCACAGAATCCTTCTTAAAGAAACAAGAGCGCAGCAGAAGCCCGGAGAGCAGGCAGCTCCGTGAGCTGCAGCCATTGGAAGGAGCTGTCTGCAGCTCTCAGTGCTGTACTGAGCATGTCCCAGCGGAGCCCAGTGCAAGCAGCACATTATGCAAAAAGGCAGCTCTAGCAGATGGGAGAGAGGCACAGCAAGCATTTGCTTCACTTGCATCACCACCGCTTGAAAACAAACCTGGATCGCTAGAGGAGATCGCGCCGGCAGGCCAAAGGAATGAAATCTGGGAGCATGGCTTGATTGCCGAGGGTGTTGCACTGCGAAAAATCATGGGGAATCAAGATGGGAAGCTAAAGAAAAATACAGGTGATGTGCATGAAGGAGGAGAGGATGCCTCTGGGCCCAAGGATACAGATGGCACAAAGAAGGTATCGGGAAGCAAAAGGGGACTGGGGAAGCATGCAAAAGGAAGCGAATCTGGTAAGAAGAAGGGTAAGTCGGACTCGAGGACCTCGGTGTTTTCAAATCTGAGGATCAGAAAAAATCTGTCCAAGGCTAAAGACGGGAATAGTAGTTCACGGGAGGATGTTTTAGAAAGCCAGGCCTTGCAGGCTGGAGAGCTGGACAGTACTCATTCAATTGTAACCAAAACTCCAGATATAAGCATCTCTGCTGATGAAGGGGGTCTCTCAGACACAGATGTGGAACATTTTGAAATCAGAAATGAAACTGTCCCAGCTGCTGCTGAGACACAGGACGGACAAAGGACAAGCTCTGGCTCTGATACGGATATATACAGTTTCCATTCAGCCGCAGAACAAGAGGATTTGCTTTCTGATATCCAGCAAGCTATTAGACTGCAGCAGCAGCAGCAGGGGGCAATTAACATTGGAACTGAGGACCTTGTCACCAAAACAATGGGCCGACACATGGCTAATTCGCAAGCAGCCCCCTTAGATTTTGAACAGTTTCTTTCAGTAACTACCACTGACAAAGAGAGGAGCCCAGACACTGGGGGGGCTTTTCCAGTAATATCTGAAACTGCGGAAAACATTCCCGTCTCCTGTGCAACTGAACGTGAACTGAAAGAAGCGGTAAATGGCACTGGCTCTCCTGGTAACGGCTTATTTGAAACACAGGAACGTAAGCTATTGATTGAGGAACGGGAACAGCTCGTTGCTGGAGTGCATGCTGTAGCTAGTGAACTAGAAGATGATTTAAATAGAACTGTGGTAGAAAACGGGTCTCAGACACACAGCTCCGCACAACCTTTTCCAACCTCGGTAGCAGATGCTGAGACTAAAATTGCTGAAGTGCAGGCTGTTAATTTGCAGGACTCGGTAACAGAGGATGGTATTTCAGATGCAGGCTGTGATCATGCTGCTGAGAATCAGGAAGGGAAACACACTCTGTTAGCCAGTCAAGAGGACCTGCATAATGGTTTATCCACAGAAATGAAAAATGGCATTTTGTCCTCCGAGGAGACAGCAGGCAGTCCAATGCTTGGTTCTCGATGCTTTAAGCCCTATCTAATTAATCCTTGTTACATCAAAACCACAACTAGGCAACTGAGTTCTCCCAACCATTCACCATCTCCCTCCCCATCCCAGAGCCCACTTTTTACAAGGAGGCAGGAGTCCTTCCACAAAAAAGGAAAAGTCTCGATCAAGAAGCAGAGGTCTGCTAGTTTGGCAGGTTTATTTAGTCGTTCTGCAGACTGGACAGAAGAGGTATCTAATCACAAATGCGAGATAACGCAGAAGGTGGGCTCTGCAGACTACTTGGAGAACAAGGAGTTTAGAGAAAAATTTCAAACGGAAAGAGTACCTTTGACTCATTCAAGAAAGTCCTCAGGGGTGCAGGCTTCTACAGAGACATTTCCCAATGTCTTTTCAGGTGAGTGACATGTATTAAGGGTTTTTTTTCCAGACAGTCTTTGAAAAGATATTTAAAATACTTCAATTCAGTCCTTTGCATGTACTGTTGTCTTTAGTTGTATTGACAGTTTTGAAATCGAAGGCCTGATCTTACAAACACAGTCACATTTCATTAAGGAGAATAGCCTCTCTATTCAGTGTCAGCCTGGCAGCACTGCCAGTAAAGGAAGTGCATAACTCTTTGAAGTTTTTCTTTCTGCTTTTCTCCTTTGTCTAAATCCTGTAGGAAAAGGCTGGATGCCTTAAATTATTCTTGTTGAAAAATGCTAAGAACTGCACTGTTGTAGGCAGACCAGCTCTCTGCATAAATAGATCTTTCAGATGCAAAGCTTTCTGTAAATAGGATCCTGTTTGGGGCTTTCTTGGGCTAGGTGCTGTTCCGATGTGCTGTCACTATTTGAGAGCTGCACCTGGTATTAGAATGAGGCAGCAATGAGGATTTGCTTAGTACAAAAAGGAAAAAGCCATGCAAGCACAGGTGGGCAGCACTAGAGAAAGAAACCAATTTTCCCTTCAGAAGGGGAAAAGAGGAAGAGACAAAGATGTTAATGACTTGTAAAGGCAGCATAAAACAGAGAAGAGAAGGGAGAAGAGAGGTTAATACAGTTTGGTACCTGTGGCAGGCTGCTGCTCAGGCTACATAAGGTGACTCAGGAAAGCATTCTTTTACCTTGCCTGTTAGGCAGTTTACATCCTGTCACAAAGGCATAGGAACATAGAGTTTACAAATGAAATCTTGTGAATAGATGGTTATACCTTCTTGCACTTTGAGGGTTTTTCCCCTTTTCTCCTCCCCCTATCTGAAGTTTCTATGTAAAGCTAATATATTCACAAATAGAGAAGACCTCTGCCACATAGGAGATATGTATACAGAGGAAACTGGGCAACTTATTCCATTTATTTTTCACTTAAGAAAACTGTAGAACTGAGAGAACACAGAGAATATGCCCTATGAGCATCCGTTACAAGATTTAAACAGCTGAATCTATAATCAGGTTGGTTTTGAATAGAAGTCTGTTCTAGATGCATGAGCACTCTAACCACATATGTACTGGAGCTATTTGCAAAAAATGCAGTGAGAATTTTTTTGTGCTTTTATGAAAACTAAACAAAATAGTATGATTTATAAGGGGAGCAATGACATGATTTAAAAATGACATGTAAGAAAACAGTTAAGCCATCAACAAATGTTTTGCACAAAAAGACTCTCTTGTTTTATACTGTAGATTCTAAAATTATATAACATGTAATAATTTGCTTTCATATTTGCTTTCTTTGTGCACATTCTACTCTGCTCGACATCACAGTAATACTATCTGGAAACAGAAATTAAAATTAGTGGCTTTTTTGCACAGCAGACAGCTCCAGGAGTTTGAAATACTCAGGTAAAGCACTAAAGTTATTTTCCAGATTCAAGAATACTTTCATTCCTCAGTAGTCTTGAACAGAAATCCCCAATTTCAGCCTTGAAAATCAGAATTCCAGTTTTTAACACACAAATAAAAGCCAGCCCCCTCTGAAGGAGACCAGCCCCCTCTGAAGTGAGCTTAATTTTTTTTTTTGTATTTTAAATCCCTTCCACCTGTTTTCTTAGATTTAGTTTCAGACATCCCTGTCTAAAGTTTTACAAATTGAGGTGATCGCTACTTTCAGATTTATAGCATATAAAAAGCATACTTTTTTGCTATCAACATTTGACAGCTTATAAACAACTTGGGGAGCAAAGCTTTAGATTGTATCATCAGTAATTAGACTTTAATCATTATGGTGGTGCTGTGATGGAAATAAATTTTATGTGGCAAACTTTAAGAACATGGAATTACTTTTGAGAGATCTGTTTTCTTCACATTTCCTCACAAGGTTTTGATTTACTCATTAATAATTTTTGGTTTATTGTGTTTTCCCACCAACACTTTAGACTGTTATTGTGAAGGGATCAATGTCCAATGCAACAGTAGTTCTGTCTCTTATGGAAATTACAGTGACCCTCATTTGCATGTACATACAGCTGTCTTTACAGGCAGAGAACAATTATACCTTTCAGTTCAAGCAGAAAAGCTTGAAACGAGGGAACTGGAAATGACATGATAACACTTCATCTCTTTGATCATTATTATTTTTAAAAATGTATTTACAAGCTGAAAATTATCAAGAATATAAAAATAAGTAGTGCACAAGAAAAAGGGAAATTAAACTTAGTATACCCGTAGACTGGCTGTTATTGATGTAAGAGCAGAAAAGCCTCTTTATTTAAACCAGTCTGCACAGCAACGATTACAGAAATAATTTCCTTGTAATTTGCATACTGCTTTTGAAAAATGTTGTATTTTAATTGCATGCGTCAGATGCATCAATTCAGGGATTACCATCAGGCTTTTAGAAATAGCATTCTTCATAGTGGCTCATTTCTGTCTCTCAAAAAAATCAGCTTCTTGCCTAGAGCATTAAATCCCATATTGCTGTGCAGTGACTGAAATGTTCTGCATTTCTAACTAGAATCAAGTAAAATATTCCACAACACTTTAGTCATTGATTTTAATGACAGCAGGTTCTATGCAGATGACTGGCCTAATTTTGTACTATGTTGTGGTTTGGCTATGTGCCATTTGGTTTTCACAATGATCCGTGTTAACTCTTCAAAGGCTGTTTTAATGTAAAAATGTAGATGGAAAGCAACAACTGGAATGGTAGAGACTTTGCATACCTTAGTTTTTGCTTTATGTAAGAAATATGTTAAGTATGGTATTTCAAATTTGATGCATTGGCTAAGAACATGGTTTGGACAAATTTATGGGCATTTTGTAATTTAGGTATCGGATCTATTAGTTTTATGATGAGGGCAGCTGTGTTTGAAATTGCAGTGACAGTAATTACAAGTTCTAGATTACCTGATGCACAGTGGAGCCATGGCTTTTATGTTGTGGTCCCAGGAGGACAAGAGCTGAACATGAATGAATAGGGTTGGCGCTCTCATTTTGGTATGTGGCAATGAATGATTTGTACTAATGTTAAGAGAGTATCTTGGTGGGAAAATGAAATTGATGTTTCCAAACGTTAACATAACTGAAACGGAAGAGCTAATAGATTGATTTAATTAAAAGGAGTTTATCCTAGCATTAATTTGAGGTGCAGTGATTGCAGAGGAGCTAGTAAGGGTGTCTGTTACATAAACAGAATGTAAGAGTCCCATTAGCTGCCCCAGATAGTAATTAAACTTGACCCAGACAAAACCATGCCCTTTCTAATCTCTGTTGGCTGGCTGTAACACACTTGCTGCATGAATCTCTTTCAAACAGATCATTTATCTTTAAATTTCTCTTCAGAGATTTATATTTGTCCTGC
Source organism: Nyctibius grandis (assembly GCF_013368605.1). Classification (NCBI taxonomy): domain Eukaryota; kingdom Metazoa; phylum Chordata; class Aves; order Nyctibiiformes; family Nyctibiidae; genus Nyctibius; species Nyctibius grandis. The sequence continues at coordinate 42,489,352 of NC_090658.1, read as the reverse complement.
TCTAGCTGTAAACAGGAGATAAACAAAAAATCCTCAACAAAACCTGAAGTCAGTCCTGTGCTTGTGTGCTTGTGGCCACTTTCTGATTTCCACGGACTGCTGGCCTGCTTCTCACAAAGACCACTTTTTCTCACTGTGCTAATGTCATCTGCACCCACTTGCAGTTTCAGTGCAGTGTCTGCAGGCATATACAAAGGTCTTAGTATAGATAAATTTATGAAAACTTGAAAAAACAGGATGAAAGTTTGTTTCTGAGCCATAAAGTAGATCTTTTCAGATGCTTTTTCAGGGTTTTTTTTCATTCTGATTCATGTGATGACACACACAATATGGATTTGTGTCTATTGGCATCCTGAGGAGACTGTTTACCACGCAACTGTTGTTTAAGACTACTTATGGTTTACTGTTTCACTGATAGCATTTGTTAGTAGTAATACAAATGTTTCTTTTATCAGATGGCGGGGTAGTGCAGCCTCCTCTAACTAAGGGAGCTGCCCAACAACAACCCTTCATGTGATATGGGATCACGCACTGCACTGGGTGTTGCTAGTAAGCATCTGGGAAAGATCCTCCTCTTTTTGCCTAGTAAACCCAAACCTGGAGAGAGGGGGTGGGATGGGGTGGGGGGAAAGGGCTGCAATACTGCACTCCCACTACAGTTACATGCGTTTGAAAATGGGCTGCAACGTGTTATTCAAATAGTGCTGAGTGCTGCTAAGGTGCTTTAATGTTACGGTGCCAGCATTGGCAATATGGGAATCAGTAACATCACTGGAATGCAGTGCTGCCACAGGGTTGTTTTGATGGGGTCTCATGATTAATGCTTTGATCTTTATCTAGAACTTCATTGGGAGTAGCAGGTTTTGGTCATGAAGTTGAGTGGCTCCATCTCTCGGGCAACCTCTTTCTGAGCAGCCCCCCCGTTCTGAGGTCTGACTGGCAGCCTGGCTCGTGTCTGAAGTAGAAATATATTGTCTTGGTTGCCTGCTGGTCTCTTTTGGGGTGCAAAGCGGTAAAGGAAAAGGGACAGTTTATAGCTGGAGGTCCATGCAGCTCTGCTTGGATCTGAGACATAGTACCAGTATAATACCCATCACACATGGGATCTGGCTAGAACTGGTCATTAAAGGATATTGTGTGCTTCAGGAGTTTAATTTTTGTGAAAAGAGCAGTGGATTATTCCAGTGGTAATAGTTATATGGAATTTAAGTTTGAATGTATTTATTGGATTGTGCTTTATTATTTTTAAAATATTTATCATATCTTTAAATATTTTAAATATGTAAATATTTTTAAATATTTATAAATTATTTACTAGCTTGGAGAGCTCTGCAGAGAGGACCTGGGGGTTCTGGTGGACAACAAGTTCACCATGAGCCAACAATGTGCCCTTGTGGCCAAGAAGGCCAATGGTATCTTGGGGTGCATTAGGAAGAGTGTGGCCAGCAGGTCAAGGGAAGTTATCCTGCCCTCTACACAGCCCTAGTGAGGCCACACCTGGAGTACTGTGTCCAGTTCTGGGCCCCCAAGTTCAAGAGAGACCAAGAACTACTGGAGAGAGTCCAGTGGAGGGCTACAAAGATTGTCAGAGGATTGGAACATCTCTCTTATAAGGAGAGGCTGAGAGAGCTGGGTCTGTTCAGCCTGGAGAAGAGAAGACTGAGGGGGGAATCTTATCAATACTTACAAATACCTTAAGGGCGGGTGTCAAGAGGATGGGGCCAGAATCTTCTCGGTGGTACACAGTGACAGGACAAGGGTCAACAGACACAAACTGAAACATGGGAAGTTCCATCTGAATATGAGGAAAAACTTCTTTACTTTGAGGGTGACAGAGCACTGGAACAGGCTGCCCGGGGAGTTTGTGGAGTCTCCTTCTCTGGAGATATTCAAAACCCACCTGGACATGACCCTGTGCAGTGTGTTCTAGGTGAACCTGCTTTGGCAGGGGGTTGGACTAGATGATCTCCAGAGGTCCTTTCCAGCCCCACCTATTCTGTGATTCTGTGACTGGGGAGGTGGTTTGTCAGTTGTTTTGTTTTTTTTTTTTTTAAACTGTTCGTAGGCCTCTTTTTTTGCAGAAGAAACTCTATTCCTTGAAAGAGGCCTCACCTTTTTCTCCATGGTGTCTAAAGAAAAATAAACTTGAAATTGAAAAGCATCTCTGGGAATATTTTAGGCTGCCTGTATATGAGGGATCAACTTCTAATCTGAATCATGGTGATAAAAAAATGCAAAAATACTAATTAGCCAAGGTATTTTGTTTGTGCTGTAGTTTAGCCAAGCTCAGAATATGGCCAAAATTTGAACTTACATAAGGAATAGTGGTGATGAAGCGTAAATGTGTAGGTGTTTCTGTGACTGTGGCTTTGATTGTTTTTAGGTACATTTAAAAACATCATTCTGTAGTGGCTAGGTGGAATACAACAGTTTCTGGAAACTTACTTTTATGCCTACAATTTACCTTCTTGGGAGATGAGGTGAGGTGATACAAGGGGAACAGAGTGGAAACAGTGAGAAGCTGTGAAAGGAAGGCGATGGAAGGATGTGAGGACTTCACATTTTGTCACCTCATTCCTACCTTTTCATATGATAATACAAGGCCAGTTGCATTTCATTAAGTGCTTTAGAAAAGGCAGCAAAGTGGGTTCAGGACCTGTGTCACACTATTATTTCTTCTAACCAGCAGCAGCAGCTAACCTTCTAACCAGCAGGTTATTTCTACATTGCAGTTCATGTAAAGGAGGTTGGTGACAATGAGATGGCCTGCATTACCTTGAGTATAAAATGACTGTTCCTCATTTTATTTCCATATTGCTGCTGTCCAGAATAAGTTTCCTTCACATTGATGGAAACAGCTAGGCTTTCTGACCATGAATAGGAAGTGGGTTATGTTTTCTGATGCAAAACCTTACTTTATTCTCAGATAACTAAAGATTGTGACTTCTTTCATCTGTAGATGCATAGATGATAGAACCCATTAAGTCAGTTAGCAGTATTGCAACAGTAAGAAGCAGTGGTGATGAGATTGTTTATGTGTGTGTAATCAACATCACAGTTGTAAAAGTAAATCCTAACAGACATAAAAAAACCTGGAAATATATAAATACATAAGTACAAAAATGCTTGAGAATTTAATCACTTTGGTGTCTTGACATACACACCTAAATAGTGGCAGGGAAGCCTAGTCACAAATGAGATTTATCATTGAGGCATTCTTATTTGTCACTAAAAGTATGAATTATTTGGTCTCAAGATTGCTATGAAATTTATCAGGAGTGTCAGAGCTCTGAACATGATGTGAATTTGAATCAAGAGGAAGCACAGGTAACTTTACTGTGGATCTAATTAAGAAGGCAGCTTTCATTCTAGAGTTTATTTGGTGCTGAGATCTGGCTCAGATGTCCCTTGAAGATGTATAATAAGTAGTATGTACCAGGGGAAAAGCAACTTTCATCTTCTTTGCACTGATAAGGAAAAAAATCACTGTATAAAAGAAGTCAGTGCTGCAGTAACACTATCATTAACTACCTTAACATCTTCTAACAGTCATGGAAGAAAAGGTGTTTTTAATTAAAAAAAGAAAAAAACCCAAAACATTGCCTTCATAATAGAGGGTGTGTGTCTAAACAGTATTTTGTCATGCAAAGAATAAAGACAACACAGCATACCGAGAAATAGTTGAGGGAAATATTTGATTACATCAATGAAAGAACATGAAGGTCCAGTTATAGCAAGGGAGATATACTTAGGTTTTATTCAGTTAAAGTCTAGGAGAACATATCTGTAAAAATATATATGCATGCATATATTTTTTTTCTTTTTCATGGAATGTAGTTCTAATTTCTACTTTTTCCCTTTCTTCCTCTTACCAGTTTTTCTTTATGGATTCAAAGAAGAAAAGCTTTTGTGATAAATATTAAGCATTGTGATAAATATTAAAAAGTCAGCAGTTATTAAAGGTGGAGGAGATTGACAGACCCTGGGTGCACAGGTCCTGGACAGGAAAGAAAGCTAGGGCATGCTGGGACTTTAAAGAGTAGGTTGAAAGAAATTCCTTTTGTCCCACTTCAGAGGCTTGCTAGTTCAGTTCAGTTGTTTTTTGTGACCTGTGGCTGCTTAAGCAAATATTTGGATTTACTTCTAAGGTAGAGATGGGCCAGACTGCATTAAATGTTAAACAAAATGTAGAACCATTGGGAATAAAGAAGTTTTACAAAATTGGGTTGTCAAGAACAGTGTGTATCAGTTTGGACTGATGAAAGATGCTTTTAGTAGTAGCTGCCCAAAAAGACATCAGAGAAGCTTCTTTCTTTAAAGAGCTAGACAGAAAGAATTGTGGCTTTCCAGCAGTCTGTGAGAACCTGGCACAGAATACCGCCTTCACATCACAAATCACCACAGAAACTAAAAGGGTAAAGATGGGCAAAATTAAATACTTGCTGAGAGGAACCTAAGCACCTGGAAAACACAGTACGAAAGTTGCCGAAGATGCATATGGTGGCTAAAAGATTCGGTAGACAGACACATATAGATTCTCTTTCAGCATAACCTGCTATAATCAGGAAAGCTTTAGTAATATATTTCTGTAACCTGCAATAATACTGCATTAGAACCTGAAGAGAAATCAAGGTGAAAGGGGACATGCCATGTAACATTGTGGGAGGGTGCATCTTCTTTATATTTTTAACAATGCATTTTGTACTGTGTACCACTGTTGTATCATATTTGGGGAATTGTTTGGTATTTAAAAACTTAAGCTTTTAAAAGATATTTAGTAACATATAAGATATATTCTTACCTTTCACTATATATATAAAATCTATATTAAAATATATATAGCGAAAGATAGGGATAAAAGCATCATTTAATACCTTGTCTCAGCTTATCCTGCTATACATATGTCATATATCAGAAAATTCAGTGTGGGGGAAAGGTGTAAAATCTTAGTCACCATGGAAGCAAGATTTCAAGGAGCTTAATGCTCAAGTTAGGGAGACAGAATGTTTAAGAGACTTGTTAATCTGCAAGAATTCTGAAAGCGCTGTCACAGGCTATCACAAACATTTAAATGTATTTTGAAGCTCTAGTGATGGCAAAGTTAGAATACCTGCTTTTAGAAAAAGTGTTATATTGTTGTTATTGTGTATGACCCAGGAAATTTTAGTCTTATTATTTTGACTTCAGCAAAGAGCAAAGTTTTAGAATGAATCTTGAAGGAGGAAATTATAAGATATAATTAGGTATTGGGTATACGATAAAAGGGTAAAGAAAAATGGAACAAAATGCAGCATGGTTTTAGCAAAGATCAATAAGACTACATTGATAGTTTTTTCTGTACAGCTGCTTTGTCAACAAAGCAAAAGTGGTAGGAAGGAATTCATCTGGTTTTCTTCACAAAATGGCAGCACTGCAAATCACTTACCTGAAGAAGAAAATTACTGATGATTTTGATGAGGGACATTGTCATGTTACTTCTCTTCCACCAAAGAGGAACAGCTTCATTTTGATCTGCTTCCACCTAGTGTTGTGATAGGTTTGGTCAGGCTGTGGAAGTTTATTGCACAATTAATACAAGAGTAGAACTGTGTCCTGACCTTTGTCCTGATGTTAGTGTTTGCAGAGCTCGACCTTTTCATCACCAAGTGAAATTTCAGTAAACTTTTGTCTTTCTGTATTATAATACAAGTTTCAAAATTAGGAACGGGGCTGGCATCGTGAGTTCATTCATCACGACCAAAATTTGCATTAATCAGTTTTTGACCTGACTGTTTCAGCTTTTTCCAGCATGATTTGTGCAAGTATGGCATATGGTTAAGTAATCTTTTAACAGACCACTGGGCGTATGCTGAAACTGGCTTGTTGCTGTGTCTCACAGCCAGCAGATGTGGAGCAACCTGCTTTAAAATACAGCTGCTTGGTTTGATCATGGGACACTATGGATAAAGAGTGAGGTGGGTTTTTTTTCAAAACTGTTTGTAACATTCTTTCTGGGTGACTTTTTACTTCATTAAATCTGGGGTCTTTCCTTGTCATGTTTATTTTTGGGGAATCCCATTTTCAAATTTTTGCCAGACCTCTGCTTTTTCCATCAAGGGCATTCCTGGAAGAGTTTCAGTGGCATTTGTACAACGTGCCACTTTTGCCCTGCATGCACTGTGGTGGCCCCAGGGGTGGCAATAGGATTCTCTTGCCAGCAGCAGCTTGTACCCTTGCTTCCAAAAGGGAGCACACACATGTGTTCCCTGGCTTTTTTGGGGATGTTTTAAACACTTGAAGCTCTTAGCATTATGTGCTTCTGTCTGTAACTACGTAGTGGGTTGCTTGTTCTAGCTGAGTGAGTTGAAATCTCAGTTATACTGTTATTCTAGCTCTCTTGCACAATCCGGAATCTGTTTAAATGATTAGTGATAATTGTGGGGCTAAAATAAGGGGAAAAAAATTGCTTGCTTGAGTTGCACAGGGGTTGATATATTGTGGTTCTAACTTAGAGCTAGTAAAGAATTTTCATGTAAAATTTTTAACAGTCAAAAAGATAGTAAAAGACAGGACAGTATAAAAGGAGGGGTGATGGAGCTGCCAAGAGATTCAGACAGCTTGGCAAAAGTAAAGTATGGTGTTTCCTGTGATAATCAGATACAGGAATGACAGATGTGAAGTTAATAATTGACAGTTTTATTCTAGTTGTTTGAAGAGTCTATGAATGTAATCAAGACAGCAATCAATATGTTCTTCACTGGAACTTAGTGAATACATATTTCTGACTTCGATATTACGTTGAACTGTGTGTAGGCAGGCATAGAAAGCTGAGGGTGCAGGGGGAGATAGTGTTGATGTATGTCTTCTTCCTAATTCTCTTGTTTAGACAGACCTTCTGCTTTTGACTTCTGAATTTAAGATGATATGGGGGTTCAGTTCATGCCATCCATATGAACAGAGCCCGGAAATATGGAGACAGAACATCAGAGAAGAAAGGACAATCCTCTCAGGCATTTCCGTATATCCCTAATTTTAGTAGTGCTCTAAAAACTAAAACATCAGATATTTTTATATATATTAATTTATTCTTTAGATATATTAATATGATAATATACAATATAAATATATAAAGAAAACAATATATAACCTCTAGGGTTTTTTCCCTTAGAAACATATGTATGTGTACAAGCAGTGCATGCAGATATTAGCTGATACACTGATAATAAACAAAAGGAAATATCTTTATGACAGAATTATAGAAGTTTGTTCCATAACCATAAACCTTGACAGGTTTTGTGATTTTTAAGATTTCTTTTGACTGGAAATTAGACTTTTGACATACTCTACTTTGCGTTTATTCATAGTGGAAAGATTAAATTTTTTTTCTTTTTGTTGTGAAACCATGTTCTGTGTGCAGGCTTGTTGCTTGGTGGGTTTCCACGTTTTATGTAACCAGACTGTGAGAAAACTGTCATGTGGTTTTAGGAAAGTATTTGTCAATGAAAATTGAATCCCTTTTAAAACAAATGAAAAGAAAATGAGCCAAAACAAACTCACAGGATAAGAAATCTGAAACAATTTCCCAATCTAAATCAGCAGAAGATTAGAAACTCTGCAGTGAAAAAGAACAATAAATGAAGTCTCTAATCTTGGAATATTGGGCATAATCTCCCAGGTCAGGCTTCAGCCAAGCAGGAGACTAAATTGATTTGTTAATTTTTTAGTGTGAATGTATATTTAATATGCATTTATGCAGGACTTGGGCTTGTTATCTGAAGAGAAGAAGAGATGGCTAGAGTACCGGTTTCCAGTTCTATTTCATTCCCTAGGTTTCATGTGCACCTTTGAAAACATCTTCTTTCTCAGCAGTCATGTTTTGCATATTATATTTAGGCTGACTGGTACAGGTTAGCTGAAAAACTTGAAATTTGAAAAGATTATGAAATGAAAGGAAAATATTAAAGAGATGTAATACTTTTGATCCTTGAAATATTAATTTTATATGTGAAATAGTAGTCACTCATTGCTTTGTATATTTGAGACTAACGAAAGTACATTAAACAGTATCAAGGTGAAAATGAAGTGTGACTGATTTTGCCTAGCAAGCTTTTGCTGTTTAGTTTGGAGGAATACGATGAATGGCTAAAACTTGTACTGTAAAATGTTTAAGAAATGACCCATAGTTGCAATTACTACCTCATCTCCAAATAAGCATACATGGAAGTCTTTGCAGTATTTCTGTCTCTTGGACATGTTTGTCCTCTTCCGACATTGTGGGGAACGTTTGGTGCTGCACAGTTTGGGTGCTTTGCCAGATTATACAGGCCTAATTTAGCTGTGACCTTGTGGTAGAATACATAGAAAAGGAGACAAGAAAACAATTGGAAGGAATTAATGTTTCAGGGATGTATGCAGCAGCAAGATATCTGAATCATAGTATTTCCTAAGTTTTGAATGCTGTAGAAATCAGCTTTTCTTTTTCCCCATTTTCTGCTCTTTTTTTTTTAAGTTATATAACTATGTTCACAATTGTAATCTTTCATGACTTGAAAAACCATAACAAGAATACAATTGCGTTTTTATATTTTGTAAGACTGATAGAAAACATATTCTAAATGGAAATACATCACTTTGTCCATCTCTTCTTCTTTTTCCTTTTTATTCCTGTCCTAACTCCCAAAAATAGAGCATTGCCTATAGTACTTTTGGCTTCAGAGCTTATGAAATCTCTGCTGTGTGAGCATTTATGATCTCACTGAAGTGGGGGGCGGGGGGCGGAATAAACTGGGGAAAAGAGGGCAAGCTTATTTCGGTTTTTGAAGATGTAAGCAGTATGTGCGTGAGTCACTGTTAACCCTTGATGTGACTCTGAGTAGGGTGTTCAGGACTGGTGTTACACTGAAGCCATTCACTCTGCACGGGGAAAAATTAAAACTGAAAGTTAGTCTCCAGTCTGTATAGGTTAAGATGTGCTGACGCAGCTTCTGTGTGAATGGTGAAAGTGTGGTGTAGTGGTCTGGTTGTTAGAAGAAGAGAATCGTAGGAGATGGGCAGAAAGGGGAGCTTTTGGAGTATAACTCATTCGGATCATTAGTCTCAGCTTGTGCTCACTGACAGCTGTGCTCCCGGGCTTTTGCAAAGGCAGCATGAGGAGGATAGGAGACACAACTTTAAAGATAAATGTGAGGTTATAACAGCACGATATTCAGGGAAACATTATTGCAAGCTCTGCTGTAGCACAGGGCCTCAGTGCATGCACGTGTGGCTTTTTCAGTATGTCTGTGACTGCTGTAGTTTTCTCCTGTTTCTCTCTTCCAATTGTCCCTTTCCCTCCCCTCAATAATTAAGCAAATCCAAAGACAACAACCACATGCTTATGGTATTGCTAGCTCGTAAGGATTTTATTACTCACCTTGTTGCTCTTTGAAAGGTTGGTCTTCTAAGCAGATTGGACAGGAAAGAGCTATAATGTGAATTCATTGAGTTGGGATTTGCCTGTATTTCTCTGTGGACAGCACCGAATGTGCTATCAACATTCAATCATTCCTTAAGCAATCAAGTGTGAGGCAAACCTGCGTTTCAGAAGAGTCTAGATCCTTATTCATAGTGTTTGGTTGAGGAGAAAAAATGTTGCCCTGGGATATAAGGTAACTGTAATAGAAAGACCAAATGTGCTTCCTTCTAGAATAAGCAACCTCTCTCATCAAAAGTGACTCATAGTCCAGGTCATGACAGACAAGGTGGTTCAGATTATCAGTGCTGACAGCCAAGGTCTGTAGCAGTTGCTGCCATATGGAAGGAGGCGTAATACATACACACACACAAATACCTCTTGAGCCAGGAGACAACCTGTGGCTGTGTCAGGCCAGTACTGAGTGGGATTACTGTATGCATGTTATATAATATAACGAAATATTGTAAAATATAAACTATTATATATATACTATGAAATAATATTTTTAGAATGACATCTGGTGAGGTAGGCTTCCTTTCTCCCTCCACCTGGCATTTGAGCAAATATGGTTGAAATAAATCTAAAGTTGAAAATGATCATTCAAGAATACAATTACCTGCATTTTTCAAAAAGAGAGACAGTATGAATGGAAACCATACTGGTGCTTGTGAATTTAAATTCTGCAGTGAACAGCTTACATCTTCTACAATTGTTGCCAGAGGTGGTTTTGATAAACAATGTTACTCAAGTCTTGGTCATGGTGATAGGATGAAATCCTATAATGTCAAACAGGAGATCATAAGATCATAGTGCTTCATCTTAATGAGAATGGTAGCAAGCAGCAGATGACATGGAGGTGGAAAACATGGAATTTGGAAGCTGAGCCAGAAGACCTAGGCTGAGCTACGACAGCAAAAGTATCACAAAATATCTGTAGAAGGCCAGAGTATCCAATATTTCCAAACTTAATTTCATATTCCTATTCTTTTAGTTCATTAACAGTGTAATCCTTTGTAAGAAAAGAAAAAAGAGTCTTTTCATCCCTTACTGGATTTTAATAAATCATTCTAAGCTCCTAAAAAATAACTAATGAGTTTATAGTTGTCTTATTTGCTAGAGGGTTTTGGCAAGATCCTCAGAATACTGGTTTGATCAAAGGCTGAAACTTAACTGTGGTTCTTCTCTAATTCAAAACTTGATATGCCTCCCATGTCCCACCTAACTAACACTTAAGGGAAAGGTAAGAATAGGCTCCAGGTACTTCATGACCTGGGATTTCTGGGAAGAAAGGTTGTTTAAAATATAAAAAATGGAAACTTTTTTAACTTTTTAGGAAAAAAAAAAAAGAGAGCTGAGAGAACTTTGTTCTTTACTATTTTCATGGCATGTAAAAGTAATCAAAAGAAGTTGCTTTACCATTGCATTTAAATCCCTGTAATAGAGATCAGCTGATCATTTAATAATTATGAAATCATTAATAATTTAATTATTCCAAGTTACTTGCAACCATCTTCACCTATTGAGAACACATTCAGGTATTACCTCATGTAAGTTACAAAAATGAGGTGATTAATGATGTCTGAGGAAAAAGGCTGTTCTTGCTGCATTTTATTTATAAACCAAAGGTGAAAAACTGTAGCTCAAAATCTTACAGTTGAAGTTGACTGGAATTTAACCTGTGCGTTAAATATGGCTGTGATTTCGGTTTTGCTGTTTAAAGAATAGATTCAGGGATTAATATTGTACAGTCAATTTCATGCATAAAGATACAAAGTAATTTTAATTTGAATTAATTCCAAGCATGTGTAATGCAGATAGATGGGCTGCTGCAAGCCATTTCTGGTTCCAAACAAAAGGAGTTAAAAGCCTGTGAAGTCCAGTGTTAAAGAGGTATTTTGCAATACCTGAACAAAAATATAACCTTCATCTTATCCTTCATCATAATCATAAATGTGATTCCTGATGAGAGGAATGAATATCTCTTGCTTTGACGTCAGTGCAGGCTCAGGTAGGGTCAGAGGGCAGCGAGGCAGAGGTGGATTTGGCACCAGCCTCCCCAGGCCACAGAGGACTTTGGAGCTGGAATGCTTCTGCTGTAGTGACAACTGGCTTTTATCTGAAAGGAGGTGAAAGAGAAATATCAGATATGCTTAACAAGGGACGAACTACTTCTTGGTAAGTGATGGCTTTCAAATGTTGTTCTCCTGTGTTAAATAACTTTAGCCCTGTCTGGAACTACAGTGTCGCAGCGACTCTATCCACGGGCGGTGCAGCATGGCGTGGTGTTTTCTCAAGGAAATGAGTGACATTCTCAAGTATTGACACACTTTCTTTTGGTAGGGTTTACCTCCTCACTCCCCTTTTAAGGAAAATATGTATTGTCCTTTTTATAACTTTGGCTGGTTTTTGTGTTTGATGAGAGGTGGGTGGTTCTGACACTTGTCATGACTATTCAATTTGATGATAAGCCCTAGATGGTCTGGCACAAGACTTCAGTGGGTTAACAGGCTGTTCTAAATATATTGCCCAGTAAACGCTTTAAACGTATAACCCACTTATTGTTGATACAGAGATTTTTTTTCACAGCTGTTCACAGTGAAGCTATTTCTGTATGCATTGAAAACTGAAATTTTTTAGCTTGCATTTGGTAAAATGCTCTCTACAACTACCTAAAAGGAGGTTGCAGCGGGGTGGGAGTCGGCCTCATCCCCCAGGCAACTAGTGACAGGACTAGAGGACATAGCCTCAAGCTGCGCCAGGGGAGGTTCAGGTTAGACATTAGGAAAAATTTCTTCACAGAAAGGGTTATTAGGCATTGGAATGGGCTACCCAGGGAGGTGGTGGAGTCACCATCCCTGGAGGTGTTTAAGAAAAGACTGGATATGGCACTTAGTACCATGGTCTAGTTGACACAGTGGTGTTAGGTCAAAGGTTGGACTCGATGATCCCAGAGGTCTCTTCCAACCTAGCTGATTCTGTGAAAATGTGTTAACTGAACTGACAAAATGTATTTTTGTAATTCAAATTTCTGTGTCTGTCCTCAGGTCTCCATAGCAACTGTAAGGCACTCACTATCTGTGTTAGAGCACAGTTTTTTCCGAACATTATTACCTTTGTGTTAAGAACTTTTATTTTTTTGACTCAACTTGTATTTGATGTAAAGGACAGCTTAATTTTACTAAAGTTAGAGTTAAATGATTGATTCTTTTAGGTTAAAAAGTACTAGCTAATATCATTAAATGATTTTTACTACCCTATTTGTTCCAAGACTGATAATACACTGGAGAGGATGCTTCAGGCTCAGATGGACAAAATGACATAAGTAATGCATAGTACAGTAAGAGAAATTAAGTTCACTAATGACTTTTTTTACATATATACTTATTCTATATTGTCTGAATGCTGAAGTAACCATTAACCTAACACTACTAAGTCCACCACTAAATCATATCCCGAAGCACCACATCTACTCGTCTTTTAAATACCTCCAGGGATGGTGACTCCACCACTTCCCTGGGCAGCCTGTTCCACTGCTTGATAACACTTTCAGTGAAGAAATTTTTTCCTGATATCCAATCTAAACCTCCCCTGGTGCAACTTGAGGCCATTTCCTCTCATCCTATTGCTTGTACATGTTGAAACATCCAGACAAAAGAAAAATAGGTATGTCAAATCTGACATTCAAAAGTCATGGATAGCATTTGAACATTTAACATAGCATGAAGAAATGTGTAGTTTTCTTGCATAGTCCTATATTTTGTGTGTGTGTGCAGAGTGCCCTTCCTCTGGTGTGTTTCCTTATTATTTTCTTCTTTGCATTTTAGATTAATGTAAAGCATTGACTTCCCCATTCGTCCTCATAATTTGCAGTCTCCCATTTAGCTAGAAAACTTTCTATGCTGTTGAAGTTTACTCAGTGATATAGGGTGATGCTGTGGTAATACGATGTGCTTTACCCCAGAAATGCTACCTATTGGTGCTCTGGTGTCAGTGTCATGCCAGTCTCGTACTCTTATTTTTTTCTAAAACTTGCTTGTATAGTTCAACCTCAGTATTTATATCTAGGAGAATCCATTTATTTCAGTAAGACAGTAGTAGCTAGGGGTCTTTTAGTGGTCTTTTACAGCACCGTTAAACATTGGCAACTACAACCCCAAAGAAAAATTACTAAAACAAATCATAAAAATATTTCTCCCTATTTGCACTTCGCTTCCGTGGTTTCGTACTGTTGCTTTTCTTCATGCAGGGGATTGCTCTACATTGCTGCAATGGGAGTGAATTGTTAAAAATCACAGTCAGTAGGAAAGCCCATCTTCAATTAATGACTTCGAAGATTTAACAACTGAACAGTATCTTTAGCTAAATAGAGGGATATGTTGAATAAGCAATTATATTATCATCACCTTATAGGTGGTGAAACAAAGGAACAGAGGCAAACTAATCAGAAAATGTAACAAAACTTGTGTATCTTACAAGTTTATCTGCTGGCTTATCCCCTTGAAGATACTGTATTGTGCCTAATAAAAGGCTAGGAATCTTGGACTAATAATTCTGAATTATTAGATCTTTAGATGTAGAGATGAAAATCTTAGAAATGACTTCTAATGTTTTAATGTATTGTTTATTTTATGGCTGTATTGCCATATGAAGTTAAAATAGTACAGAAACTTTGGGCTAAATGTGACTTACAATATCCTTTTTATATTGTATCCAGATGTTTAAAAAAAATCTTTTTAGCATATTCAGAAAGCCTGGGAAAATTTAAATTTTGAATAAAATCAACATTCAAACAGAAGTCTTGCATTTGTGTGTAAAACCAGTAGTATTATCATTATTATTGTTGTTGTTGTTATTATAACTACTTTAAATGATAAAATGCTTTCTTAATGCAGTATATTTTTTCTGGAAAATACCTCTGGCTTTCCAGTGAGTGGGTGAAAAAAACAGACTATAGAAACTGATTTAGGTACAAATAGTACTCATATCTAGTTCATACTAAAACATGACATTAACTCTATTACTCCATCTGCCTTTTCTCTTCCAGTAGATCTACTTCATATCCTTATTTATAACCTGTAAATCTGAACTTCAGCATCTTTTGACATTTTAGAGCTTAATCAAGCAATTTAGTATTCTTACAATGTAGATTTTACTACAGCCTGCTTATATAGCTAATTTTTGTAGTCTCTTTCTGGCTAACTGCACACAGCACAAAGGTCTTTCAAACCTTTAGCATTGTCTCCTGTAATGTACTTTATAACATATGCCCTTCTTTCATGCTCTGGTGAGATAAGAAAACACTTTGATCATGAAATCTGACTCTATAATAGGAATACGTCTCTTTTCTCACTCCTCAAAAGTTTTACTTCTCTGAATTGCTGCTTGTGGCACTGCGTTTTAGTCTGGAGCACTCCATTAAATACAATCTTAAACAGAACAGTTATCAGATTTTTTTTTTTATTATTCTTTTATTGAGAGTTTCTACAAAGAAACAGAGCACAATTTCTTAAAGACTGTGATCATTTTATGAATTAAAAAACAAGGGCTCTTGAGAGACTTGATTCTGTAACAACTTTGTGTGGCACCCCTGGAAAAAGATACTTCATTTCTGGTAATGTCTTGGTTTTCCCATTAGGACAATTCTATAATATAAATAAATAGGAAATTGATGCTACAATAGCATCTCATGGTTTTTATTCCAACTCCACAGTGCAGCCAACAAGATGTATATTTTCTTGAATATCCTAATTAATCAGGCTACAGATCAGTTCAAATTATTATATAGAAATATTTTATATTAAAGACTTATTATCAGATACTTTTCTCAAGAATTCTTTTCTTATTTCATATTTTTACTTCTAATAGTTGAGATTTTTTGAATACACATTGTAATGCCTTAGCCTTTGTGTCCTGTAGATAGCTACAAATTCTTATTGATCTGTGTCATCACCTTGGCAGGACGAACTCTGCTGGAAAAGCTCTTCAGCCAACAGGAAAATGCACCACAAGAAGAAGCGGAAAAACTGTGTTCTCGCATTATTGCAATGGGTCTTTTGCTTCCATTCACCGACTGCTTCAGAGAACAGTGTAATCAGAGTGCCCAGCAAAGCACGCCCACGTTTGATGTAAGTACTGAAAAAGTTATCTTTTGTCTGTTTTGCCAAGTGAGACACAATTTATCAATGACTTATCAGTCCTGAGAGAGCTCTGTTAGTCCTTTTAATGAAAATTGCCCTTATGAGAGTGGCCAGCTATTTTTCTGAGTTCAGGTGCGTATACTTTTGTATCCAAGTAAGCGTAAGTTTTAAAAGGTTCTCTCATAATTTGATTTCTTAAATTTTGAACTCATATCTTAGTCTGCAATACTGTTTTTTATCTGTTTTCATTGTCTTTTTTCTTTGAATCAAGGCACTCTATAGGACTACCAACATTTCAATTCAATACCTGCTTCACCAAAAATATAAATTAAAGGAAAAACAGAAAACAGTATGTCACAAAACTTTACAGAACCCAAACAGGATATCTATGCTATATAATTTTTTTCCCCCTGAAAAGACTTTTGATACAAAACAGTGCAGGGGTCAGTGCAAATTTGCTGGCATTCCAGCTACAGTGTTATCTGTGCCTTTGGGCTGTCTGGCCAGAGTGCTATTATAGGTGCTGTTTGCATACTGTTACAAAACTGTTAAGTAGACATTGCCTAACATACTTTTCCTTCCTTTTGGATAATGAATTCAACATTAGGATGCCTTTCTATTGTATAATACTGTACAACCCATGAGGTTTTACAGTGAACTTATTTTTATGATCCTTGCCATTAAATTTTCTCTCTGACACTTCTTTGTACTGGTTTATGTGACTGAAGATATCAGGGTTTTTCTCTTCACTAATTAATTTCAAAATAATGTACAAATATTAACTAATCTACTTAATACCTTACTGGTATAGTTAAGATCATCCCTATTCTACACATTAACGTGAAGCTTGGTTAGAAATACTCAAAAAATGATTGAAATAGATATGACAGGACATAAGTCTTTTTAACTCTTTAAATATTTCTCATCTTTCCTGAAGGATAATTTAACACAACTGGTGAAGGGAAAATTGGTAGAATAAATTTGTCCAATGAATTCTTAAACAAGCTTTTCTAGATAACCTAGCTTATCTAAAAAATCATTCCATGGTCCTTCTTAAAATATACAACCTTTTTGGATTTTTTTTAAAAAAACAATGTTGAAAACATTTTCAAACAGTTTTTTGAAATTAATTGAAAAATGGAGTGTGACTATAAAATTGAGGTTATTCAGGCAACTTAAAATCACACACCATCCGAAAATGTTTATGGTTAAATATATTCAATAATGTTACTGGAAAAGACAGGTTTCTTATTTTTCAGGTTGTTTAAAAAGTCTGACAATGCTTTCAGTTCTTATTTTACCATATATTCAGCTAATCTCTTCTTTAAAATGTTGAATACAATATTATTTTTAAAAAAGTTTCTCCTCGCTTATAAACAGATTTTATCAAATCAAAAGTTTGGAAAGAAGCAGAAGAGGCTCTTTTGTTAACTGGTATACCAAGCTTTGAGTAAGAGAATTATCTAGTTATCTTTCATTGACTGTAACTAACAGGATGGACTTTCTGAAAAGAAACAGTAGCCTAGCCTAGCCTAATGACATGTGAGCAGTGTGTCAAAGTCAACAATTTAAGATGTTGCTGGCTTAGCAGTGATCTTAATTTGAATTGGACTATCAGTAAGCCACAAATGCTCTGTTACTATTTTTCTGTATAAGTCCCCTAAATAGATCATGCTCCTGTAAAACAGTGTCAGAAGTGGTGTAAAGCCCTGGGTACACATGTTCAGCTAGTAGTGCATCCTACTTCAAGGGAGCATACATCTGTTTGGAACACTAGGATGTCAACAACCGAATTTCACATGGCACATACATAAGAGCTGCTGCTGTAGAGTTTGGGAATGTTTCTGCTTCAGCATTGGTGACCAAAGTACAGCAACACCTACCTGTTTATTCATTTCATGCCCTACAAGGGTGAAAATGTTTATAACTTGCAGTATAAACTTTAGTGGCTGAGAACTTCAAAACTGGGCTTCTCCTAGCTGATTTTGCTTCTCAGAGTGAGCAAATCTTATAGAAAATAAATGCTAATAGTTGTGTAAGTAAATGAATCAATTAACAGTTAGTATGAAAAAATTTATGGTGATGCTGTATATTACTTAAAAAAAGGACATGTAAGTTCTGTGACTCATGTCCCCTCTTGCATCTCTCTCCATATTTGTATTTTGCTTTTTTCTTATTTAGGTGGCTTTTTGGTTTGATGGTTTTGTTTTGGTTTTTTGGGGTTTTTTTTTTTCAATTTATTAGAACAGGATTTTAATGTTGATCTAACCATTGATTTCAAAGACAGAGGAATTAGACTAGCCTTAAAGTAATACTTAAATTTCACCCATCTAGAATTAGGAGACACATCATCTTTGACCTTACTCCAAAATTCGGAGCACTGCCTATCCCATATTCCTCCTTCATCTCTGAGTTCATCAGATGTGCCTCCAGTTCCACCCTGGATTGCCTCCACTTTGCCTCATGTACTTTTTACTCAGCTGAAACTGCCATCCACAAAGCTCCTGTAACTCTGTTCTGGTCTCAGCCAGGAGATTTGTCTGCCACCTCGCTGTTCTTCCCCCCTGCTGCATCCAGCTCTGGTGCTTGCTTGTTCCTCGATGTTACTCATTTGGCTGTTTTGATTTTTATCTTAGTCTGGTTCTTATAAAATCTCTTAGGTCACTCCTTTAGATGTTTTTTTTCAGAATTGCCAACCTTTTTTCCACTGAAATCCTTCCATGAATCCCTCCTTTTCTCCTTTTGTGACTGATCCTATGTATTTTGGAGCTTTAACTTACTATTTTTTTACATTGAATAAAATCCCTGATTCCCTTTTGCTTAAGTGTGGTCCCACAGACTTTGTTTTTGAAGATGTTAGGATACAGTTTATCCTTACTTCTGTAAGTTTTGTTCACTCTATGAGCTATTGCTCATGGCTTGAGATGAAAATAAACAGATTATTTAAAAGTCCTGTTCTCTCACTCTGATCTCCTTTTCTGGATGTACTCCAGTGAATTTGATTTAACTTAATATGACTAATGCTGAACTCTCTGTTGTCTTGAAATGTTTGCAATTGCTCACTCTGATTATATTCTCATCTTCTTTATTACTTATGCCTGGTAGTCACCTCTAATTCTCCCTGTCTTACAACTGTGTATCCAAATCTTGTGTCTGTTTTCTCAGTAACACACAAGAGATCTGGTTTTTTTTTTTTATTTCTCCCAAGATATTCCAGGCCTCAGTGTGGGCCTCTGCCTCACCCCATTAAATAATTGTACACGTCTTGTACTTTGTCATTGGATCCTATTTCTTTCTCTTCCACACTGTCTAACTGCAATTAGGCAATCATGAAGAGTAAAGACAACTTTCACAGCTCTTAGTTTCTTGGGCTGTTATTATAATGGCTCCTGGAAGCCAGTTTAAATTAAATTCTTAGCACTTGTATTTCTGGTGTAGGTTATGTTTTGTGGACATGATGCTTACTCCTTTCTTGGTATATGTCAAACATGAAGGACCAACAAATATCCAATGAAAGCATAAATCCTCAGAGAGCTAGCAGCTGTCATCACATTTATGCTGAGGATGGTGTTCAGTTTTCAGAGGTTTATGACTTGGTCAGATTTTGAATAGATTTTAATGATGATTGGAAATAGCATGTTCTTGAAGTGTCTTTGACCTTCTTGTCAAATTTCAAATCATAACCCAAAGAATAGAAACTTTAAAACTGTTTTAAGAACTTATGAGAAAACTTTCATTTTCTGTCTTGGCCCATTTTATCAATTATTTCTTTCAAAACAGATTGTGGCAGATGCCCAGAATAAGAGATTAGTCTGAAAAATAAAAGCTGAACAAAGCTTTAAAAGTAACAGAAGTAGACAGCATTGGGGTTTTAAGATATTGGCTCTTGACAAGCAGTGGAAGCTTTCACTATAGCATTTCCTGTCTACTCTTCTTATAACGTAAAGACTATCTTAAAGAGTTAGCAAATGTACAACGGCAGATTCGCTGTCTAGAAGTATGATGACCTTTTTCCTAGTTTCCTGTCTCCTGGAGAGGCTGCTAATTATTGCCTCACGGATGTCATGACTTCTTACTTGTCAGGCTATCTTCACAGCTTTTCATTCTTCTGGTAGTATTTCATTAAAAAAAAAAAAAAAAAAAGGTTTAAATATAAATTTTTAAAAAAAGGCCAAGCAAGTAAACGCGCAACTTACAGATAGATTAGCAAAAGCCTATTCAAAGAATGTTCTCTGAAAAATCGTTTGCCTTTTGAATAACTATTGCTTGCTTGCCTTTTAAATTTTTCCCTTTTTAACAGTTGTGACTTGTTCAAGAGGGCTTCTAAAGTATCAAATTAAAATAAAATATCCTCTGATTGAATTATATGTAAGAAATCAATGCTTTGTGAAAAACTCTGTCAGTCCCAAACGACTGTGTCATGTTGTGAAATAATTGTATTTCTGTAGCGTAGGTGTAGTCCTAAGTTTTTTAGTGTGTTACCTCATTATGTTATCCTATTAGAGTAAAATAAACACAAGGCTGAGCTGGCTAAACAGTGCATCTTTGGCAAGAAAGTAACCACAGGCAAGTTTTGCAGCCACCTGTTGGAGGATCACAATTTTCAGCAAGTAGAGATCTCATCTCCTGCTTAGCTCCTCTATCACAGAAGCTAGAAGATGGCTGTCTTTGGAGATCCATCAGTAATTTGTAAAAATTATACACACTTGCATTAGAATTTAAACTGTTCATACACCAATAAAAGAAGCTTGCATTTTCCTATCAATGCAAGGCAATTTTATTTAACTTCACTGTACTATTAAGAAATATTGACTATACTTGGTGTTTGCATTTTATCCAGTAGTTGCAATTACTACACGCTGTGGATGTCTAGTCCCTAAATATGACTTTGCATTCCAGATTTTCCGGTTCACACTGTGCAGTCTTAAGCTACGGGCACTTTTTTCTTTCGTAGCAGATTTCTGCTTTTTTTCTGACAAGCTTTCCAAGTAGTTTTGTGTGTTGTTTCTGAACATTAGGTTCAAAACACTTCTCAGTGAAAACTTAAATGATTTTATGATAGAGGCTTTCTATTATCATTTTGTAAGTGCTTTTGAGAAGAAAACTGGGCATACCTTTGTATCCATACTATACTCCTTGTTTGGGGAACATAATATCTATTGCACACTGAAAGGTCCAATAACTACGGTTTTTGTGTGGTACTAACCAGAAATATCCTCTTCTACATGTGTCTGAAATGCACGCTAAGCTTTTGTCTTTATTTCTGGTGTCATTTTGATTGGGCTAGCTCTCCTTACATATTTTTCAGTGCTTTTATTGAATGCTGTTACTCTGAGTACTGCTGTTAATGCCTTCTTGATTTATGAATTATTTCAGTGTATTCTGTAATGAAAGAGCTAAATGCACATCTTGTGGAAGGCGTCTTTCTTTACGGCGTTATGATGTGATCTTATACGTAGGCATGTTTGACAGTTTGGGACAGGAACTTCCCCTTGCACAATTCGTAGTTATGATGCCTGACAAGGTTGTCATCCATTTCTGAAATAATATTTCCACAAGGAAGCAGAGCCAAACAGCATAAATGGGAAATGCTATAAAAATGGCTCTTTTCCTAGCATCTTCTGGCCACCTGTGGTGATGAAAATGCTTTTTAAGGAAATAAAGACACTGCTTTCTTTCTGCTGAGTAGTAGCAGATGGTGGGACTTTGCAGGTCAGCTGGAAGAGGAGTTAGTGACATGAAGACTTTACTTAATTGTAACTTATTTGCACTGTTTACACCAGTCTGAAAATTAGTAGTTAAACAGATTGCAGACAGACTTCTTTCTCAGTAGTCACTGAGCCAAAATACCAGTGATCAGTTTCCAAAGAGCAACTTTCCCAAGAATTAACTTCAGCTAAGAGAACTTCCAAACTGCACCACAAATCTGGCAACGATGCAGGATTTCTTCAAGCATACTTTCAATGCTTGGGAATAAAGTGTGTAAGATTGAATGTAGTCCCATCTTAAGAAATTTGTCACGACAGTATATTGGGGGTCAGTAGCAAATAAGACTTTACAAGTTAACAAGTGAAAATTGTGGAATAGAACAGAGAAAACAGATTGTTAATCTGCTCTCTTAATCTTTGTTTGTCATGTAGGTCACTATGGCAGTTGAGTTTGGCTAAATCAAAGCCCTCATGTCTCCTCTTCCTTTTCCATTGCCCAATCACACTTTGTGACAGTTTGTCTTTTGTGGTGAACAACTCTGAATATTCCTGAGAGTAGTAAAATGGAAACAGTCGGATGATCACTGGGCTGAAGTATTCCTGTTATGCTGTTTCCCTGCTTTCTTTTTTTAAAAAAAAAATAATTTTATATTTATTTTATAGTTGTTGCATCAGGCCCTGCAGTTTTCTAGCTGCCTTCTTGTCTTTTTTCTTTTTCTTTCTCCTTTCCAGTTACTTGTGGTGATGCTACTGTATATACTTTCAGCTGACGTATTTTATATGTAGGATATTTCTAGGTTTTCATGCTTCTTTTTGCAGACAACACTGCTTACCTGCTTGTTATTCTGAAGAACTGCTTCAAGAGGCAGATACTGGATGTTAAGTTTACACCACCTGTTTTCAGAATCATTGTGCATAGGGTGAAAGTGGTAGTCACCCTGTCACCTCAAGAGATCTTTATATTTAATGACTTTCTGTACATTAGTTCACTTTCTTAAGAATGACAGTCATAATACAATGTCTTTTTTCTAGCTTGGAATTGAGAATACAGTGAGGGTTGAATTTGTGTATATTTCATGTCTGTTTTCAAGAGGATGTTTTTACAGTAGTAATAATCACCTTTTTAAATGGAATAGTGGTGAAAGGAACTTTCTAATGAAACAGATTTCTTCGGAAAATTCATATTTGTCAGAATCCAAACTTATTGCAGAACAGTGTCAGTGTAAGTGAAAACAACTCCTGATGGAGAAACTTCTTGCCTCACCTTAGAATTTCTGGAGAGAGCGAATGAGAAAGGACACACCATCAGGTGGTCTAAGCAACAGCTGATAACCTGGTGGTCTTGGGATGTGGTCTGCCAAGTGGGACTTCGAGTCAGAGGTCTAAAGAGGCTAGATCTTGAGGTTCTTCTGTTTCATAAAAGGCTAGCCACTGTTCCCTCCTCCAAGGGAAGTTTGTTGTAAGCTCACCAGTTCAACCTATTCAGCTATATTAAATGCAGAAGTTATTGTCTTGGTCTTCCTATTCCCCAATAACTCTGGAACTGAATGAGAATACATATGGACACCTGAAATTTAGTTTCCTGATTTCCTTTCCCCATGAGGACCCTAACTACAGGGCTATTGGCTCTGTTGGCCTGTCGTATCCCCAGGATACGATGTTGAATCCTGAGCAAAGTTTTATGGTATCAAGCAAGATTGTTCTGTTTTGTTGAGGAGGTTGAAGTCATTTCATGGGGAAGAAAAGTTTCATTTTTTTTTTGATGCTTGAAGTGTTTTTAAATTAATTTTTGAGGAACATCATTTTTCTGAAAAGAAAAAAATCACTCAAAATGTTCATGCATCAAACCTAGTTTTGGACGATAAAGTGCTACTTCCTCCATATATTACAGTATTATGACTGACTTGCTGTTTTTCAGCCTTGGAAGGCATCTGTGCTCACTAGTACAGCCAAAGGCAGTACAAGCCGAGAGCCATGTTTAATCACTGCTCTGGTTCTGTTGGTGGTCAGACAGAGCTTTGTTACTGAACCGTTCCTCAAAAAATAAGCCACTTTCCTCATTCTTGATAGTATTGATTTCTTTATTTTAAAAGCTGCTTAAAATAAAACAGTCTCCTGCTGATAAGAGCATTTTGAGGTAGTCCAGCTCCAATTTCTCGAACTAAAACCTTGCTTGTCCAATTAACTCTTTATATGCAGTGGGAATGTGCAATTGGCTTGCTTTCATTTTAGAGGTTGTATATTATATATTTTAAATTTACGTATATTATATATATTAAACTTCCTGAATGGAAAAAAAAAAAATTCCTTCCATGCACTTGAAACTGTCTAAATGAGAAGCAGTTATACCCAAATGTGGAAGAAGCTCTTCGGAGCTCTTAGCCTGGAAAACACCTTCTGAGTCATGGAGTTTGGCCCCTGCTTATCCCAAGTACCAGAAAATGTAATTCCTCTATGAGTTTATCTAGTTTCATCTTAGATGCAGTTATACTTTTTCCTCTTCCCATTTCTCCAGCTCTTACTATTGGAAGGCTGTCCACATCCAGACTGATTTGATGAGTAGGAACATTCTAAGTACCACTTTGTGTTTACTCCTGGCCCATTTATACCTGTCTGTGGGCATGCCAACCTTTCTGTCCTACCCTCTTCAGGATAACTTTGAATGTTTGGGGCTCTAGTGAAAAATTTTTCAAGTTTACTATTTGAAAATAAATGCCCTGCAACACAGGGCATATCATGGTTTAACACAGGAGCCATCAGGGAAGTTAGTACCAATTCACTCTAGTTTAAGAAAGTTTAGAGGTGCTGTTAATGTGCTTCCCCCATCTACTGCTGTGCTGAGCTGAAGAGCAGAGGCTGCTCCTGATAGCAGCATGCCTCTGCACTGCCCCACCTTTCCCATCTCACCACGTGTGACCTGACTAAACTTTTTTTTTTTTTCTTGAGAATTGTCAAAATACTTCTGGTCAGACTTTTTTCCCCTTGATTCTCACATTGCCAATTCATGCTTTTGCAACCAGTTTGGACAGATGTGTATACATTTATTGCTGTTTCAACTCAATCCCTTGTACCTCTTTTAAGCATTTCTCATGATGGCTATCTTTGTCCTTTGAACTGGAAGCAGATAAACAATTGATTAAAAACTGAAGTGTCGTTGAACAGAAGGTCGTATTACCTGCATATCTCCAGGAGCAACACAGCTGCCAAAAGCATAGATTCAAAGTTGCACATTGTATTCCTACAGTCTGGGATGTACTAATCTCTAATTCAGTCTGGCCTGGGGAGCAAACCTGGTCTCTCTGAAAAATGTGACCCCTTTTCTGAAAACTCAAGGTCCACCAGTATGCCTTCTGATATTGGCTGCAGGTCTAGCTCATGGCCCTAGTTCTGGGTCCACCAGCATCTTTCTATATGTCATTTGCTAGAGGCCCTTATAGTTTACAGTGTTGGCTTCCATCTTTAAAGATTAGCAGGAAACCATATCTTTAGTTCAAGCAGTGAAGGAACATAATTAATGTTTAACATACTGTGTACCTGAAATGTAACACTGTGGTACACGAGAATGAAAATTTCTTACAAAAAGCCGTTCTTCATGCCTACTGAGAGCTGGCTGGGAAGAGAGTGAGTTAAACTACAGACCTGACTGACTGTGGCTCTATTCTAAATGCTAGCATCTGTAAGTGGTAAAATGTGTATTGATTAAGTACCATCAGATCCTGCAGGCAGTTTGCCTCGCCCATGTGCGACTGCTCTGCAGTTTTAAGAACCAGTGGAAAGTGCTGTGTAAGGATGTGTGGAAACGAGAACTCTTCTTGACATCATGTTTAGTGCACTGGACTCAGACAGCTTTAAGCTTTCAATGTCTGCCCAGAAATGAGTCCAAATAAATAAGACTGGGATCATTCATTACAAGGATATATATATATATTTTTTTTTCCCAAAAGAAGTGCTTAAACAGTAAATAGTGGAGTTTGAGAAAGAAGTGGAAATTCCAGATGTATTCAAAGCTTGATCACGGTAAGAGTATTCATGGGCTGTACTTACAATGATATCTAGTAAAAACTGTCTCTGAAATGAAAAGATTAAAGGGGAAAAAGTTGGACGTGGAAATCCAGGTTTGTGGATGCTTGTATTATAGTTATTAATGTTAAAAGCAAATCAGTTTTTTTTTTTATTTCGATTATTTTGCTTCTTTTGCTTGAATAGTATTTCAACATCATAGAACTGGCTGCATATATCTTTCTTCAAAATGTTCTTATAGTCATACAAATTTATGGACTGATCAGATTTGGAAAAAGAGAAATGAGATGGGTTAGTTTATTAACTGACAAGGAGCTTAAGACAAAAGGTAAAAAGGATTAGATTTTGGACAGTATCTTGAGTGAGTAGGAATTAGGACATTCGAATGATTCATCTCTCTTGAAGAGCACAAAAGTGGAGACAGGGTTAATCTTTCCCATTTTAAGTGTGGTTTAAGGACTATCAACTTGAAGTCCAGACCTTCAGACTATGTTTCTGTCATGAGGGCTTTTCATATTTTAAATTGTTTTTAAGTTCACAAGTAATCTGAATGTAGCTGTTGTTAAATACTTTGTTTATGTGTTGAATGCAGATGCATTTTGGTTGCAGTGCAAGTCCCTTCAAGGCATTTTTGCAAGCTTACATTTACCTCTGTAAATTTCTGTTAAATGATGAGTCTATTACATCATCACGGTCTATGTTGAATAGTGAATGAAAAGAATCCCAAAACAAAAAACAACACAAACCAAAGAATACTTTTATACTAACATACACATCTCCCATGCTGGGTTGGGAGTCGGTTATGGAGTTGTGTGATGTCTTAACATATAACTGTTCATAGTTTATATGCTGTAAATTCTATCAGCAAGAACATAGATACTTCATATTTTATTACCATGATAATGTATCCCATCTGTACAATAATTCTGAGACATACCATGTTTTTCTTAATACATCTTAATTAATGTAGATTAATCCTATTTCAAAAATTGGTTGTTAAATGATTGTACTGTATCTTTCAAGAACTTACATGGTAACATATCATGTCCAGGAGCAGTTTAACTGTTTGTCTTCCTCATTCATGCTATGTCAATATTATCTACAGTCTGTTGTCTTCTGTTTTATTGCACTATAACCCTATATGTAATCGTGTTGAAAGTCGGCTGTGCTTACCCAGCTAAGCCACTGTAGAGCTTGTTCTTCCTTGTGTTCCCTGGACTGTGTAAGGTAGTAGAGTGGGAAAAAAATTTTATTCTGGTTTGCCTCTTACTTTTTTGAATCTTATTTTCCTCTGTGTTTTTGAGATTAGGATGGTGAAGAAACAAGACAAATAGCAAAATACCTTTTCCTTTTCTTTACACAGTACATACAATACTGGAAATTAGGCAGAAACCAAAAAATACGTATACTCTGAAAAGCTGGAATTAGACAAAGGGAAAGTACTAAGTTACTGAAAGAACTGCATTTGTCAAGCCTGTTTGGATGTTCAAATGCAGTAACACAGTAATGGGAAAAGGACAGGCTTTTCAAGGAACATAGCATTCAGGCCCTTGTAAAGAACCTGATTTGATTTTGTATTAACCTTTTTATCCATTTATTTTTACCTTTATCTAAGGTCTGTGTATGTGGCTGGATTTTTACAATGTTTTTCATTCTGGAAAGATCTAATGATTTACCTTTGACCCTGACTGTTTGAGACACCCTCTGTAAAACAACATGTTTTACTTTATAGCCAGCATTTGTCTGTTCAAAGTAAGTTGCTCTCAATAGAATATTATCACTCTTACCACATCTTATTTTTAGGCAAGTAGAAGCTTAGTCACATGGAATAGCGATTATCCCCAAAAAAGTGTTAAATTATTTTTTTCTTCCCCCTGCATGTGTCTTCAATATTTAGTATCTGTGTAAAATTAAAAAAAAAAAAAAAATTTTAATCTAAAAATGAAATACGCAGCAGGGCAAATATATATTACCAATGTTTTACTCAGGCAATCGCATGAACAAAGTGTAATGAACATGATCTTTTTAAGAAGATATTACTGTGTGATATGACTGTATTTTCATCCTGTGACTTGATGGTTTTTTTCCAGTTTTGTACTACAATATTTGCATGTTTCCAGATCACTTACTAGGATACTCATGTCATTGCTGTGATTGATCCCTATGGAGCTTACAGTATTATAAAGATTTAATCACAAGGTGTGCATGTTGATGCATACTGGGAGTCACAAGAATAACTACTTGACTTATGGTCAGCTAAAATCCTTCTGTTGGCTTAAAGCATCAAGTTTGCCCTAGTTTTCATCAGACAGTCTGGATGTCTCCTGTTTTTAATAAGTGAATCAAACTCAAAGCTGTCGAGTAATAAAGGATATAATCTGATTTGAGCCCAGAGGATGGAGAATACTTTTAGCTGTTGGTTTGTTTGTTTTTTTTATTTTATTCTAAAAGCAAACCCACCTTTTTAGCTGCCTTTCTATGAATATGGAAATGTAAATGACAAAAACAGGGTTGGAAAGAACAAATATCTCATTTTAATTTATGCAGAAATAATCCTACTTCTTTTCCTTGCTTGTGCATTTGGTGTAAAAAGATTACATAGAGTGTGGACTGAAATATTTTTCTCTAATCTATAAACTAGCCATATGTGAAGTACAGTCATGATGGACAGAACCTGTTATCTCTCTAAGGAAAGAAGTGGCTAAGAGTTCCTCATGCTCAAAAAAGTGCTGAACTGTATTCTAGCAAGTAATTGTGGTGTAGATAACTAAAAGATTTGATTGTCTATTGTTAATAGAGCTAATTCCAAAACTGAAACAATAAATTCTTTTAATATAGATTTATGTTAAGTCTTTGTCAGGAAATGAAGAGCATAAAACCAAGTCTGTCTTGCTATAGCGGTTGACATTGAGCTATTTGTGTTGGAAACTAAGGCTTTGATATTTTGAGCTTGTCTTTCTATCTGAGCTTCTCAACTTTTTTTTTTTTTTTTTAATAACCACAGCAAGACCAGCTTTATACTTGGGCTGCAGTTAGCCAGCCCACACATTCATCAGATTACATTGAAGGAAGCTTTCCAAGGAGAATTCCATCTGTGTGGCCCCCACCCAAACCTCCAGATGAAGAACAAAGACTCAAAATTACGGAAGAAGGTATAGTTCTTGGACACAGACGAGATATATGTATCGTAGCGGGGGGAGCTGCTGTCTTTTGGAATCCAAGATACAAACTTAATAACTTCTAACAAATACTTGATTTTGAAAATCTTGGATTAACATCAGAAATAATGTTAGCTAGTGTGAATCTAATGAAAAATGTTCAGCAAGAATGCATGCTTTTTGTTAACAACCAAGATGTGCACCTGGTATCTGCTGACTAATGGATTTTACCAGGTACTGTGACCTTTGTTCTTTTCCAGTTTACATACCTTCAGAGCCATGAAATACGGGTACTTTTCTCTTCTTAAAAAATATGGAAAACTTCAGAAGCCCACTGGTGGTATACTAAGAGTTATTACAGTGATGTAAGGTATTCCTTTGTGGATTCAGCAGTCACCTGCTGACAGAGAGGTAGAAAAAGTGTATCTGAAAAATAAATTGGGGTCTTGTTTACAAAGTCAGTTTATCTTAAAATTCTACCAGCCAAATTTCTGAAATTGTCTACATACTAATTAAAAGCTTTGTTTAAGATGAGAATTAAAACAAAACAAAATAAATAAAACCTCTTGTAGCTGACAAAGAAACTTAGAAGAGAATTTCAAACCTGTTTTCTGTTAGTAGTGTTGATGGGCAAATACCACAGGTTCTTGGAGGCTTAGCTTTGCATTAGTTAGCATTCAACGGCTCTCAACACTTTTAGGCTGCATTCATCCCCATGACCTCCATGGAGAGCCACTGGGTATTCTCAAATTTTCCATTTCCTACCACTCCTTTTTTTCCCATGCTCAGATTTGAAGAATTAAGTCATTATTTCAACAAATCTCTTTGTATTGCTTGAAGGCTTTGGGTGGAGTTAATTTCATATTTGCTTCTCTTTGTGACTTCTCTACCACTTCCTCTGGAACATGAGCAAAGTATTCCTTGTATGGACACCATTTATCATGGCAACACTTCACTTTTACTGGTATCACTTACTTCAGTGTTCACAAGCAAAATAAGTGATGCCAACAAAAATGCAATACTGCTATATTATTCTGTTTATGCTGTGGCTTTTAACAAAGCAGCTCTATTACTGGTCAAGGAAACCTTTCTGCATCCATCTCACTGATGCAATTCAGGGTGTGGAACGCTGCAGTACTGGACTGTTGGGCTAGTCCAGTTTTTGACTAATGATCTACTATTTTATGCTTTATTCAATGAAAGTGCTGTCATACGTGGTAGTAGAATTCATTGCCTTGTACTGTGAGAGGACAGGTTGTGTTGCTCAACTTGAAAACTTAGCTAATGGACATGTGATCAGAGTATTTATGAACATACTCTGCAGTGGAAAAACAAAAGAGTGACTGTTTTATTATTTTACTTTGATGTTTTAGCCCAGCAGAGGCTCTTGCAAGTTAACAACAATTTTGTTGCTCTAAAATCTAGAAGAACATTGAATACACAAAATAGTTTGAAATGTAAAGTTTTTTACTATTTTTACCAATTCGGAAGAATATTTATACCAAGAGGATAATACTAGTAGTTCTTAAATGTATTCATTTTATACATGGTTTGTTTCCATCCTATGTTGTTCTGTTTAATATTATACCTACTACATGGATGTAATGTGTACAGTACTTGTCTGTTCCTCATCTCAGACACTGCCCTCTCAAAAACTGCAGTAATATTAAGAAAACAGAATCAGAAGTAAAATGGAAAATTGTGTGTTGTGACTATTTCTACATGGAAAATAATTAGTTCTCAAAATTTATTTGAGGTGCTGACACTTAAAAATATTATTGAATTTTTGGTTTTTTTTGGTCTGAATTTGCAGTGTAAGGCATGGAGGAAAAAGGAAAAATTATAATTGTTCTGAATACAATTCAGGTAGATAAATATTTAACTTTTTGTTTGACTGTTCGCATGCTTGCCATGTGGAAGAACCTGGAGGTGAGTGGTGTTTCACGTGAAGCCTGAAGGTTTAACACCTTCCCCAAGATTTATAACTAAATTATTTTACGTATATGTGCCTTTGAAGGGGGAGGGGGCAAGCATTTTTTTAAAGTGTTTAAATTACTCTGTGTAGAGTACCTGTATTTTGCATTATATATCATTACTGCTGTATGGATTAAATAGATACAATATTAACATTAGAGACCATGGTTTATCAACAAAACCATCCAATTTAGACAAAAGTGTAGATCCAGAGAGGAATGTAGCAGGATATTTTTATATGTAGAGTTTTTATTCTTTTTATACACATGTTAGCATGAGGACAATACTAGGCCTTCAAGTTTTAAGTAAGGCGAGAGGAAATTCTGCAGGGTTTTATGTAATCTGTTCCTAAATTAGCAAAGTAGTTAATAATCTGTTTAATATAGGCTATATTAAAGAGTTTTGCTTTGTGCTCTGTGTCATGTGGAGTGTTGGTGGGTGTGAGGAAAGGGCTATTAGAGTGGTTGCGGGGGAGGGTTTGTCAGGTTGGTTGGGATATTTTTTAGGTTGCCTATTTATCAAAAACTGAAGTTTGGAAACATCTAATATGAATTCGAGTTCAAGTCAGCAGGTGCTTATGCCAAAAACATTTTTCAGTTCTGGATTCAGAAAAGTTTTTGGACAAAATGAGTCAACATCACCAATAAGATCAATGTGTATGCCACTAAATTTCATCTCAATACTCAAAATCTGTTTCTGTTTGTTCTTATGGTATTTGACTTTACCATTCTCACACCCCACACATTGCCTGAATCTAAACAAAACAGGGTATCTAAAATTCAATTACTTTAAAGCTTTGCTGATGATGTTATTCCACTTAACATATAGGAAAAGGCAAGTATGCAGACACTAGAGCCCAGTCATCTTGTCTCCCATATGACTGTCCTAACTACCTGGGCAGAGACTCAAAGATCATACAACTTCTCCTGCAAAATGAAAGTCCCAACACACGAAATTTCTGTGTGGTTTTATACCCCAGAATCTAAATTAATCTCTTTAACAAAACTACGCTTGTCCAGACATTTATCTCCTTTGTTTTATGAAAAATGAGGAAAAAAAAATATTTGGTTTGGGTTAAAGGGAAGATTTCATTCATTATATAGCACTTTTTTCCTTTCCTTAACTCTTTTTTTTGTTGTTGTGGTGGGATTTGGTTTTGTTTTTTTAGTTTTGCTTAACAAAGATAAAACCCTGTTAGTTTGCTGCAAATAGATTGTATTTGCTGAATTTTAGCAAACTAACCTTTTAGTGAACACTAAAGTGTTAATACTCTTCCCTT
The DNA here is from genome assembly GCF_013368605.1 of Nyctibius grandis. NCBI lineage: Eukaryota > Metazoa > Chordata > Aves > Nyctibiiformes > Nyctibiidae > Nyctibius > Nyctibius grandis. The sequence goes on along the minus strand of NC_090658.1, from coordinate 42,457,643 downwards.
TCTTTGGAAGAGACATTAATAGCTTTTACCAGAAAATAATCATTCACTGGTTTTGGTGGGGTTCTTTTGGTTGCAATGAGGAGCGAGTATTCAATCCATTAACAGCATCATGAATTTTCTTCAGTAAATGGGCTTATCTGAAAGTCAGCAACAAGATATGATTTATCCATACTAAAAATCTGTCAAAAGGTCTGTCAAAATGATGAGTTATTTCCTGTTAATGACAGGCTATCCTCATCCAGCTTTTTATGATTGGAAACAATTCTGTCAGATGAGACTTGAAATGCTGCTTTAGTAAGCAATTAAATACATAAAAAGTGTTGAGGATTGTTAATTTTCAAGGGGTAGCCTTGCAGCATGACTGCCACTGGCAATGAAGCTTCCACCTTGTACATCTCACCTCCCAACAGCTGGGGTTGTCAGAAAGCTGTAAGGAGGCCAAATATCTAGGAATTATGAATCCAGAGGTTCTGAACCACAACTGCTTCACTATTCCTGCAAATGGTCAACAGATTTGCCTGCTGTATAGTGGTACCTTTAAAAGATACAGGAAGGATGTGAGATGCACATGTTCTCTGAGCAGGTATAAGAAAAATATTTCTGTTCTTGTCCTGTGCACAAAGTTAGGCTATGACCAGTTAAAAGAGGCATCAGTAGCAGTAGCTACTAAGCTGGTTAGAGATCTTTGCACTGAGCAACTGCTGGGGGTATTTTGTTGATGTTTTTTTTCTTTTTACTGGTTATCTCCTATCGGGCAAGGAAACTGAGGCACAGAGATGTTGTTTAAGGTCAGACAAGAAATCTGTAGAAAGTTCAGAATGGAAACCAGAGCTTTTAATTCAAACCCTGTGCTTTTACTACAAGACTCTCTCTTTCCCATAAATAAATTAAAAATAAGTCTTTGTTACTCTCTGCAATGGCTTACCAAAAGACTTGAGGGTCCTGAACATGTATTGGATTGTTACATGCTTGTGTCATTTCCAGCACAAAATCTGTTATTTTATCCAGCAGACAATCAAAATACAACACTGTAGAAACAATGCAGGAATGTACAGTACATGCCTCTTACTGAAATAAATATTAGCACAATCAAGGTTTTCATGTAATTTTTTTTGTACTTAGGTTTGAAATTTTTTTATTAAAACAGAGATCTCAGACTACTATTTTTAGATGGAATAATTGTTATCCAGGTTTTAAAATAAGAAAGGGAATCCAGTTGCGGGGGGGGTGTTATGTTTTGATGCCCATTTTCCAGGTAAAATGTGAAGATAAATGTTCTTAGTCCCACCGCTATTTTATTTTTCATTGTCACAGTGATAGCTGGAGATCTGTAATTCCATTTAAAATTATCATTCTGGGACAAATTTTTTTTTTTCTCCATTTAAATACAGTAATTAAGTGAATGAATGCTTAAATATTCATTAGGAATCTCATTAGTTATTCCAAAGTAGAAAAGAATTGAAGAAGATACCGCTAGAATGGAGTACTGCTGTTTAATTTTTCAATGTAAATGAGTAATGTGGTCAAAATTCAAAAAGTCAAATTAATGCTGGTTCTACGTCCAATGTGGAATGCGGAATTCAGTACAAAGGTGAAGAATTAATTTTGTATCCTCAGCTCTATGTCCCCAGTTCTCGGAAGCTCTGACTGTACACTTCCACAATAAGTGTACAGTCCCAAAACACCCCTTTGTAAGACTGAGAATGTAGACAGTGAATAATAAAGCTAGGATGAAATTGAGATTTCTCAAAATATATTTGCAATTGTGAGGCCAGTTGCATTCAGGTACACTTTTAAAATGGGAGTTTAGATCTGTATCGCTATCTGACCTATTGTGGCGATCTCAAATTTTGATGGTAGGGCAGAGGAGGGCCAGAGGAGATGGAAAAGACAAAATAGCTGCCAACAGTCATCATCCTGCTTATGGGCTCTTTTGGCCTTTTGTGAACAAACGCAATCTGCAGACCTTAAGGACAGAAATATTTCTCAAAAAGAATGGATGGGAAGAAGAAGCATGAGAACTTTTCCTTGACCTCCTATGGAACGTATATAATAGAGCTATAAGTAACTATTTTCCTTTGAGTCAGAAATTTTGAAAATCAAAATGGACTTCTTTCAAGTTTTATGTGCCACACGTTTAAGTTAATAGCATTTAATGTTGGATCATAATAAATATATTGCAAATTGAGATCAGGCTGCCTTTATTTATGCATACAACCTGTTCATTTAATTTTAGATTGATAATTTGGAAAGTGGGACAGTTAACACTTTTCTTTTTAAGTCTACCCTCTTTTCATGAAATTATTTTTAAAGTTTTATATAAAAAATTTAATTGATGTATCAAAATACACATTAATATCTTTCTTCTTTTCAAATTCAGAGTTGAAACCTACTGTCCTAGAAACAGAGAAACTATGCGTAGACGATGTTCAGCGGCTACAGGTAAGATTCTAACTGAAGTGTATGTCTATAATTTTGTAAAAAGACTGAAAAGCAGTACTTCAGACATTTGTGCAATAGTTTTGTGTACTGAATGTTCTGAATGCAAATATTCAGAAGTATGGTTTTCATTCTAAATTTTTATTTCAAAATACTTACATGCTCCATAGTGTATCTAGGTACAGAGATTCAAGGTTCCTGCCTGCCTAAGGTGATTCTTGTAAACTGTTATCGTTCACTTCCCTCAGAAGTAAGTTAACTCTTGGTTCTGGAGGTCTGATGGTGTTACTAAGGAACAGCAATAAAAGATCTGGTTATATTAGCTAATCTACAAAAGTTCATGTGAATAACAGTGGCAGAGATTTTTTTTTCTATTTCTGCACTGACACTTATAGGTAGCAGGTGAACAGATTTAGGGTGCCATGCTGGAGTTCAAAAGGAAGTAATGTTATACTGCTACAGTGGAGACTTAGTCTGCATTGGGCTCGTTCAATGCAAATGGAGTCTAATTTTTTTTATCATGTCACCATTCTTTTTCTATTCTTTAAATGCGGTGCAATTTGACATAGCTGAGGAACTTCAATTTTTTTTTCCTCAAAAGACTTGCTTATTTTCTGTGAAAGCTCTCTGATCTCAGGTACCAGACTTATCTTACTAATGAACAAGGCTATTCAATTGTTCTGGAAGTCATGGAGAGGAAGGCAAAGTTCTGGTTTCCTTCAGTCTTGTTTTGGAACAAGGAGTGGCCAAAAGCTCTTAGTATCTGTTTTTTTCCTTTTCCCCTATTTTTTTTTTTCTTGGTGGAGTATGTTTTTTTTGTGGCTTTTCTTTGGTTTTGGGGGTTTCGTTAATGACTGGATGGTTCAAGCATCACTGCATTGAGCATCATTCATGAAAACGATCAGTGATTTTCTTTTGAGGGAGAAAATAAGGAATGCCTGGTGAAATGCGTGCTACTGATCATTAGACCTGCAAATTTAATCCAGGTTCAATCAAATATTTTACGAGCATAGGTGGGCAGAGTAGGTATATTGCCTTTATGGCTTTTGTCTTGCCAAATAACATTAAAGGAGTTCTACTCACTTACGTAAATTCTTCTACCTCCATAATTAAAAACGTTTAAGAACTAGAGCCCATTAATTAAAATAAGATCACAAAATTATTCTACATTGCAATATTTAAGTTTAAACTAAAATATATTTGTCCCATGATATTTTTATATTTCAGTCACACAAGTTTCAGTAGCAACGCTTTCTAGTATTTCTTGGGAAAAAGAACTTTTTCCTATACTTCCAGAAAGGTATTGTATGTAAGGGGCATATTTAATCTGTCTCTAGGATTTTAATTCATTACAAGAAACAACCTATATAAAAAGACCTTTTTTTATTGGAAACATAATTAATGGAAATAGGTTCGTGAATGCTTAGGTACTTTACCTAAAAGAAACTGATTCTTTTGCTATGAGAATGAGGTTTAACTAGCAGCATTAGAGCACTGTTTGATTGCTTGAGCAACTAACATTTCCTTCAGGTTGTTTTTTTTTTTGTTATTTTTAAAACTAGCCTGTTATGTTGTCTAATTACTGAATTGCTTTTGCTAGTGGTGTTAGTGATCGCCCCTCCCTCTTGCTCAGTGTTGATCTCTTATGACAATAATGTGAACTTCTTCTATTATGTACTATTATTCATCAATGAAGAGCAGAAATAACAATTTTAAATGCATGATCACCTCACTTGCAGAAAATCATCTGAAGTTTTTGCTATATTATATCATCATCATTCCGATTTATTTTGAAAATCAGAGTGGAAGTTATTTGAGGAGCTATATGTGTATAAAATGTTTTCATGTCTTCAAACTATTTCTGTACAGTATTCTACCTATCAATATCTATCTCTATCAATCTATAAAAACATCTAGAAATTAGAATGGTCACACTAACTTTTTTCATCATGTTTGTAGGTAAATCCTTTACTGCAATCAGATCATTCTTGGTGTTACTTGTACTTTTTTTGAAGTGATGAAATACTATGAAATATTTCTGCTAGAGATCTAGCCTCTTTTATTCTTTGTCTAGCTTGTCCATAGTTTTTGTTTCTGAAGGAAGCAAGCATTGGCTGAAGCTGGTCAAGTAGGTGATTTTTCTCTTTCCTTTCCATACCTGACAAAGGAAGAGAGCCCTAGTGTAAAATTTGAAACTCATCAACTAAGTCTACTTATAGGCTTCTTCCCTCTCCCTTTCCTGGGAAAAGATATTTTCCACAAGCTATTAAAATAATTGGAGATGGTCAATATTGACATCGAAACAAATGCCAATGTAACATGACGCTGATAATTTATCTCACGTATGATAAACAGTTAACTAAAAGATTCAGAATAATTCTAAATTAAAAGCACAAGTAACAGATACATAGAGCCTGGATTCTACACTTTCTTGCCACTGGAAGGGGCTTATTTTATATATCCTCTCCATTTCCTTACCTTTATAATGTTAGACATAACCTTCATATTTTGGAGCACAATCTCCTAAAGTTTTTAAGACTACTCTTTTGAGTCCAAAATAGCTAATTTCTAAAAATTACAGTTTAAAAAATAAGGGTCTGGAGGTGTGCTTGTTTTTAGTGCAGGAATTGATAAACAGAGGAAAAAATAAGAAAAATTGGCAACTGTTTCAAGTCCTGGTTTTGAAATGCCAAAGAGGAACAACAATGTCCACTTAGTCTTCCCAGTACGTACAGAGAAAGCTTTGATAGGCCTAACTCCTTTAGTGAAGGAAGAAGAGAAAAGTTGAACATCCTAATTTAGAATCTCTGGCTTCAAACATTATGTCTAGATTTGATAGCTCTACTTTTGTGCAAGAGCCAATTTCCTTACTGTTCCACATCCCTGTTCTTTTGTGGTACCCTTGCAATTTTCCCTACGTTTTAAGTCAATTTTCTTTTGTTTACATGGTAGGTAAAAAAAACCTTAGCAGAAAGGAAAAAAAAAAAAAAAAAAAAAAAGGCATAATTGTAAAATGAGTACATGAAAACTGGGCTTTGGTTAGTAGTGGGACATTACAAAACCAAAAACCTAAAGTTGTTTGGAAGTCACTTAAGTCATATAACACAACAAGGGATTTAGTATTAAAATATTTTAAATTTCTTCTTTTTTTGATCGTTTCTGATGAGTGCCTATTCTGAGTACCAAACAAATTTAAAAAGAAAGCCCTCATTACATTTATTTAAAGGTCAGCATCCGGATGTAATGAATTCTTCATGCCATTGATGATGGCCGGTCTCTGTAATCCTGTCTCAGGAGATGAGGTTTTGCCAGACTGTTCCAATTTCTAGCAGTTTGGTTATGACACAGTTTACACTGAGTACTTAAACTATATTTACAGTGGAAAAGCTTGCCATTCAAGAAATTCTTATGCCTGTAATGTTTCCAGCTCAGTTGTTCACTTTGGTTTGGTTCACCCCATTTAAACCAACAAATAATCCCTCAACAAAAATTATATGCCTTCTTGGAAGGCCACGTACTTCGACTGGTAGTAGCAACCAGACAAAATTTTGGCAGTTTTCAGGCACAGAAGACAGATTTATGCTGTGTGATCTATTGGTGCACTTTCCAACAATATCATAGGGAAACTATTCTAGCCTTAAAAACCTTAAATTACAGGACATGTTTTGCCATGTTGAATATACTTTCCACTTTGAAAACATTATAAACTCTTTAGAGTATTCCTAACTACCATACTTTGCTGGTAACCCCTCTCTTAGCCTTTCAGCAGGGACCTTTTTTCTTACTCTACTCTTTAACTACAGATTATTATAACTCCTTAGGGTAATAACTTAGTGATATTTGAAATGTCCCAATTTTGACAGTAATACAAGAAAAAAGGTTGTGAAAACCTCTAAGATAATCAGTCTGTTTAGAAAATATAAAACTTTGTCGGGATTGGGATTTACTTTTCATTATTATAAAATGTCACAGCTAGACTTTGTATTGGAAACATGTATGCTGCTCAAAACTCTTAAACAAAATTTCAGAAGGATGCTTCTTTTTAAGTGAAGGTAAGATAAAGAAGGTAAATGTAAGATTTGTCTGAAATGGTGAAATGATTCTACTACATGTACAAAAAGAATAAAGTAAAAAAAAGAGATTTTTGAATCCTGTTTTAGTTTGGTATTACATGGCTTTCATCAGGGTAGAGGCAAACCGTAGATGAGACTGGTTAAACATTGTGTTCAACAGCAATTAGAGGAAAATTGGGAACGCTTCCTTTATGAGCTCCCAAACCATTCTGTGGTTGTGGCTCTTTTTAGACTGCTTCATTTTGTATGTTCATTCTTGATACATTTGTTCAGAAGGACCCTGTGATCCTGGGAACATGTGCCACTCCTCTTCTGTCCCTTCACTACTTGCCAGGTTACTTTTTGTAAAGAGGAAGAGAAGGCCTGGGGAGGCAATGAACAGTTCTTCTAAGACATTTCCTACAATAGTATAATTGCTAAAGCCTTAGATTTCAGCAGGGGAAAAAAGGAACACATTTAGGTAAAAAGAAAAAAACAAACCAACAAAAACATACGACGTGTTCACAAGGATCTACTATATTCAATTGTCTCATTGGGAAAAGAAAGGAGTATGAAAGAAGCAAACTTTTTTGGAAGTTTTCCATATGAATCAAATGATAGTGAAGTTTGTACCTATTGCATTTTTCAAAGTAAATACTATAGCTAACTAATGATATCTGTCCTGACACATAGAATTGGATATATTGTTTTAAGGAGAACTGTATCAATGTAAATTTCCTGCAACATCATGCCAGCATACCCCAATCTCGGAAAACAAAAAACTAAAAAAATTCAGAGGCATAAATCTGTTTTGTTCTTATCTTGCAAAAAAAATAAAGCCAAGCTTGCAATATGTGGTGTGCAGGAAATTATGTTCTAAGTGAAGGTCCAATGTGTAATGTTAGAATTGGGATATCTTAGCTTAAAGCGGGTGAATATCAGGAAGCATATGTAAGCAGATAGTGTTTTCTTGTTAGCCTTGAGAATAAATTATGCTTTATCGAAAATGCACAGAAAGGAAACAAAGTGTGTGTGAAGCAAGAGATGATAGAAAACTGGCAGAAGACTTTACTCATGGGGTCATAGGAATGGCTGAAGTGCAGAGCATTTTGCTCAGGCAGTAAAGGGGAGTGAAACCTCTGTCAAACTTCACTCCAGGACATAAGTGCAAATCAGGTATACTTTGCCTTTTATGTTCATGTTAATGAAATATAGTTCTTATGCAGAAGTTTTCAATTTCATTGACAGAAATCTGTCTCTGATTCTTGATATTAGAACTTACTCTTCAGTTTAAATGTGCTACAATTTTCAGGTTTCTTTTTGGTTTGTTTTTAGAAAGCCTAATAAGCATTGATAGATTTTTCATGTTCTACAACTCTAGCAGATTAATTAATTAAACTTTTTAAAATATGAAGTGAAGTTCTCTGAGTTGAGACCTCAATATAATTTAAACAGAGATTGTCTGTTCTTTTTCCTATATGACTAGTAGCTGAACTTTGTGATTAAAACACTTGTCTTCTAATAATGGGCCGAGGGGCTTGGGGAGGAGTGGCTGGAAAGTTACCTGGGGGTGCTGATCGATAGCTGGCTAGACATGAGCCAGCAGTGTGCCCAGGTGGCCAAGAAGGCCAATAGCACCCTGGCTTGTATCAGAAATAGTGTGACCAGCAGGACTAGGGAAGTGATCGTCCCTCTGTGCTCGGCACTGGTGAGGCTGCACCTCGTATGCTGTGTTCAGTTTTGGGCCCCTCACTACAAGAAAGACATTGAGGTGCTGGAGAAAGCCCAAGGAAGGGCAACAAAGCTGGTGAAGACTCTAGAGCACAAGTCTTATGAGGAGTGGCTGAGGGAACTGGGGTTGTTTAGCTAGGAGAAAAAGAGGCTCAGGAGAGACGTTATGACTCTTTACAACTATCTGAAAGGAGGCTGTAGCAAGGAGGGTGTTAGTCTTCTCCCAAGTGACAAGCGATAGGACTAGAGGAAACGGTCTCAAGCTGCACCAGGGGAGGTTTAGATTGGATATCAGGAAAAATTTCTTCACCAAAAGGGTTGTCAAGCATTGGAACAGTCTGCCCAAGGAAGTGGTTGAGTCGTCATCCCTGGAGGTATTTAAAAGACGTGTAGGTGTGGTGCTTAGGGACATGGTTTAGTGGTGGACTCGGCAGTGCTAGGTTAATGGTTGGACTTGATGATCTTAGAGGTCCTTTCCAACCAGAACGATTCTATGCTTCTATGATGAGAACACAAGTAGAAATACTAGAAATGAGGGAAGAAGTGTTTAATTAGAGAGCCTGAAAGACATCATAAAGAAGTCGGCCTACTCAGCCACTAGATGGCAGTTAAGTATTTTTGAATGGACTGTGCAAGGCACTTGTAAGTCGTTCCTGGGGGGGTGTGTGAGATACCCTGCAGTGAGAATATTAATTTTTTTTTTTTAGGCGGCTCTCTGGTGGCTAATGAGTTAGCCTGTGAAAAGTATACACATTCACTGTGTTTAATCTGACCAAGGTTTAGTAATTGGAGCATCTTTCAAAGATAATAAAACTGTGTCTTAAAAATAATAACAAAAATCCCAAAACATTAAATGTTTAGAAAGTTCTGTTCTCTCACTGTTAAGTTTTTTTTTAAATCAGTGAAGAGAACACATTTAGTTTGGTCTACAAGACTTCTAGATAACTGTCCTTGTAGTGATAACTTAAGTTTTACTGCTGAATTATCATCATTTAAATAAAGAGGTCAGTTTTCTGTTGGATATGAAATTAATTTATTCAACCATAATCCTGAATCTTTTACATTTAGTTCTGATGAGGGAGAGATTAAAAAAAAAAAAAGGTTAAAAGTGCATCTGGCATAATTTTTATCAATCAATTAACATATGTAGAATATAAATCATAAACTCCATATTTAAATAAAAATAAATAAAAGGAGTATAATATGTCAAGCCTGTGTGGTAAAAAAATAAAGCAGTTAATTCTCAGAACAAATGTTAGTATTTGTATTATATTCAGACTTCACAATACTTGGATTGACTTCCATTGTTTTGCTTGAAGGCAGTGTTTGCTTCTTTAAAAAGAACAATAATTTGTATAATTTTCAGTGGAGTGACAATAGCACATTTTTGCACTCTTCCTCCTGGCCATGGTGAGACTAAAATTTATTTTGTTCTAACCTGTGTTCTTGATGCTAATGTCAAGATGAAGTTTTATTTATATGCTCATTTAAATTTGAAAGGCTCTTTACTCTGTTTTTTCCCCTTTGTTACATGGCATGCTACCTCAATTATAGCTCTGAAATAACATAAAAATCACAGAATAATTTAGGGCTGAATAGAAACTAGGAGGTCATGCTGTCCAATCCCTTCCCCATGAGCACCCTCCCTCAAGCAAGGCTATCTTAGATGTTTGGTTGTTTTTCTCAGGATTTTGCTCATCTCTGAGGATAGCTAAGTGGTAGTGCTACTATGTACTTCCTGCTTTGCCTAGTCAGTGGTAAAATGATTAGTCTTGCTACATTTCTGATGTGTTGCTTTGATAACAGCTTAAGGAGATGAAAATGTGTGCTCTAAAAACATGTCCATTTCCTGTGAGTCACTCCTAATTCAAATAAGCATACTTAGAGGCATTGATTAAAATTCTCAAGAAACTGCTGGTCAAGTTCAAGTGATTCATCTGACCTCGTCAAGTTGGCTTAACCTGTTTGAGAGACGTCATCCAGTCAAAAGTGAGCTATATTCTAAAGATTAAATTGTTCTTTTGTTTCTCTCAGCAATAAAGATCAGGTGCTACTTTACAGTGGTATAGATCCTGAGAATTTCCACAGGACCCTGTGTATGGAAGAGAGATAAGAAATGTTTTTCTTGGTAAAAATGAGTATTTCTTTAACTTAGAAATATACAAAATAATTTAAAACAAAACCAGAAACAAGCAAAAAAATCCATAACCATGGTATATTGCCATACTTGAATGAGAATGTAAAAGTAAAGCTGAGAAGAATTTCTACTATTTGGATACAAAACAAACTAACTGGTTTAACTTCTACTTACAATCAGATCAAAAGATAGTTATCATTAGGTTCTCAATTTTAAGTGGTATAAGTAAAACCAGTAAGATCACTTTTTTCTCTTCTGTATTTTTAAATACATATTTTTATTTGTTCTTTAGAGAATCATAGAATGATAGAATGGTTTGGGTTGGAAGAGACCTTAAAGATCATCTAGTTCCAAACCCCCTGCCACAGGCAGGGACACCTTTCCACTAGACCAGGTTGCTCAAAGACCCATCCAGTCTGGCCTTGAACACTTCCAGGGAGGGGGCAGCCACAACTTCTCTGGGCAACCTGTGCCAGTGTCTCACCACCCTCACAGTAAAGAATTTCTTCTTAATATCTAATCTAAATCTACCCTCTCTCAGTTTAAAACCATCCCCCCTCATCCTATTACTACATGCCCTTGTAAAAAGCCCCTCTCCTGCTTTCCTGTAGGCCCCCTTCAGGTACTGGAAGGCTGCTAGAAGGTCTCCCCGGAGCCTTCTCCAGGCTGAAGCGCCCCAACTGTCTCAGCCTGTCTTCACAGGAGAGGTGCTCCAGCCCTCTGATCATCTTTGTGGCCCTCCTCTGGACTCGTTCCAACAGCTCCATGTCCTTCTTATGTTTGGGCCCCCAGAGCTGGATGCAGTACTCCAGGTGGGGTCTCACGAGAGCAGAGTAAAAGGGCAGAATCACGTCCCTCGACCTGCTGGCCACGCTGCTTTTGATGCAGCCCAGGACATGGTTGCTTTCTGGGCTGCAAGTGCACATTGCTGGTTCATGTTGAGCTTCTTGTCAACCATCACCCCCAAGTCTTTCTTCTCAGGGCTGCTCTCCATCCATTCTCTGCCCAGCCTGTATTTGTGCTTGGGATTGCCCCCACCCATGTGCAGGACCTTGCACTTGGCCTTTTCGAATTTCATACAGTTTGCGTCGGTCCACCTCTCAAGCCTGTCAAGGTCCCTCTGGATGGCATCCCTTCCCTCTAGTGTGTCAACCGCACCACACAGCTTGGTGTCGTTGGCAAACTTGCTGAGGACGCACTCAATCCCATTGTCTGCATCTCTGATAAAGATGTTAAACAGCGCCGGTCCCAGTACTGACCCCTGAGGAATGCCACTCGTCACTGGTGTCCACTTGAACATCAAGCCGTTGACCATGACTCTCTGAGTGTGACCTTCCAGCCAATTTCTTATCCACCGAGTGGTCCATCCGTCAAGTCCATGTCTCTCCAGTTTGGAGAAGAGGATTTGTGCGGGACAGTGTCAAATGCTTTGCACAAGTCCAGGTAGATGATGTTGGTCGCTCTTCCCTTATCCACCAATGCTGTAACCCCGTCACAGAAGGCCACCAAATTTGTCAGGCATGATTTGCCCTTAGTGAAGCCATATTGGCTGTCACCAGCTAACTCCTTATTTTCCATGTGCCTTAGCATAATTTCCAGGAGGATCTGCTCCATGACCTTGCTGGGCACAGAGGTGAGACTGACTGGCCTGTAGTTCCCTGGGTCTTCCTTTTTTCCCTTTTTGTAAATGGGGATTATGTTTCCCCTTTTCCAGTCATTGGGAACTTCACCAGACTGCCAGGACTTATCCAAAATGATGGATAGCAGCTTAACAACTTCATCCACCAGTTCCCTCAGGACCCGTGGATGTACCTCATCAGGTCCCATGGACTTGTACACCTTCAGGTTCCTTAGATGGTCTCGACCCTGATCTTCTCCTACAGTGGGCAGTTCTTCATTCTCCCAGTCCCTGCCTTTGCCTTCTGCAACTTGGGCAATGTGGCTTGAGCACTTGCTAGTGAAGAGTGAGGCCAAAACTCATTGAGTACCTCAGCCTTCTCCATATCCTGGGTAACCAGGTCTCCCATTTCCTTCAGAGAGGGCCCACCTTTTCCCTAGTGTTCCTTTTATCACTGACATACCTATAGAAGCTTTTCTTGTTGCCTTTAATATCCCTGGCCAGATTCAACTCTATCATGGCTTTAGCTTTCCTAACCTGATCCCCGGCTGCTCGAACAATTTCTCTATAATGAATATGCCGATAAGTATATTCAAAGCCCAAAACTACTGATAAAAGTTAACTTGCATATTCCTGAATGTTTAATTACTTCCTGTGTTTTCAATATTCAGCTTTTCCTGAAGACAAATGATTTTTTCCTAATGTCCATGATACTAAAAAGTTCTTACTTAACCTCCCAAAACGTAAAGCTCATCTTTTATGATTTTATTATTGGGTGTTGGACTCGATGATCTCCAGAGGTCCTTTCCAACCCCTAACATTCTATGATTATGAAGGATTTTATTTAATGTTCTCTCACCCAAAATGATACAACTTTGCTTTTCGTATAGCCTTCACACTTTCAAAGAGCTAGAGAAGCTGACTGACCTCCAGCCACCTGCCTTCAGTATGTTCATGGGTACATTTCTGAAGACTCTGATTCCATTTCTCCAAACTCTTTCCTGTCGTGAGTAGTAGGCTCATATTTCAGAGTAGTGAAGACTATTCATCCCTTTCTACAAAGATTTATTCTTACTGTGGATATTTTTTTGCTGCTTATTCCCTGCTGGAAGCCTGAAACAAAAGCAACATGTGAACCTCCCATTTTGTGGTCTGGCTGAACTCTTGGATAAAAAGGGCAAGTACTATGTAGGAGTATCATACTCTGGACAGTTACTTATGAGGATGTGGCAAAGTTCACCTGGAAAATCATTACCTTTTTTGATCTTCAGTACTGGACCATCAGGAGAAGAAATTAAAGGCGTTCCAAATCCTTCAAATTTAGGTCATTACTGTTCACATTTTGGGCAATGGAATCCTTTCTGTTATTTCTAGCATAAAAACTAGTATAGTTTCTGTATGTAAGGAACACAGAAATAATAATAGAATGATGTAGTTTACACGGTGACTTCTTTCCAAGTTGTCAGTCAATCTCAAGTTGAATTGAAAATCAAGAAAAGGCCTGATGTGAAAAAATTCAGCTCCTTTCTCTAGTATGCCAATGTAGTAATCTTCAAGTTATGCCAGATTTTGTGTTTTAACAGAATGAGATTAAGAACTGCCATTATGTTTATTTTCAGAAGACAGACACATTATGGCTGTTAAAGTATGTAAGTGAATAGATAAATACATAATATAGACACACATATAAGTGTGTGTATATATATGTATACATATAGACTAGGGCCAAATTTCACAGATGTGTGGTGTTTTTTCTGCCTGGAAATTTAGTTATGGAAGGGTCTGTAGGTTTCAGTCACATGTGCACATGTGGAAAACTTGGCAAGACTGGAATGAATTGGATGTAACGTATGGGCTTTTGGTACATGTGCAGATCCAAGTGTACAACCTTTATACAGTACAGCCAGTATTCTGAGGTCAGCTGGATAGCGTACGCACACAAGTCTATCAGTGCAACACAAACACAGTCAGTCCAGCAGTCCCAGATTAAGCATCCAACTCATTGCACATGGAACATGTACAACCTGTTTGAGAAATGCTGGGCACCATTCTATAGCCATACACCTCCGGATTTTTTTTTCCTGCTCATGTCTTTCACACTCAAGTCACCTGGATAAAGCAAGGCTTAAGCTTCCACCTTTCTTTCTTTCTTTCTTTACAGAAAGAAGACTGTTCCACAGTACCTGGGTCCTGGGTAAGAATTCTAGGCAAGACAGAGTTCCCTCATATCTGTTTTAAACCCCGTAGACTTCTGCTGTGGAATTGTCCTTTCGATTAAACATGAACCTTCTTTTCATTACGTGTATTTTTTTCATCTGGGTCTTCTGGTTCTTGTCAACAGCTTTTGACCATCTTTAACATGTGTGAAAAATTAAGTCTTACCTCGCTTATTCTTCTAAGAAAACTATCTAATTTTCATTTCTGATTGGACTTACATATATTTTAAATTTCCTTCCTTGTTGACAATAGCAGAAACTTGCTGTGGCTTATGTTTGTTTGATACTGCCCTTTCTGATCTAGAGGAAGACTTTAAGCTTCTTGCTAGGGGAAAAGCAGAAATCTAATTACACTAGTCTGAGGGCATCTTAAAAGTCAAAATGAAAAATATCTCTATTTATCTAAAATAATTACTGAAGCATATGAATATTGGTGCTTTGTTTTGGTTTTTGTTTGTTTATCTTTTAGACCAAATAAATTTAAAGTATGTAATTTCCTCTGGGTAAATATCTCTGCATTCACAGCAGTCTTGTTCATAATACACTGTTTCTGTGAATACTTAGATATATTGGTGATTCTTGGGTAAAAACACAATAGCAAATCACCGATTGTTTGAAATGCCATGTCTCAAGGACAGCAAAAAATTGTTTCTTAGGGCATGGGGTAAAAAGTCACTTTAATTCATCAATATATTTGTTTCTTGTCTGAATTGCTTAGTCATCTCACTTGATTGCCCATTTTTTTTAAGCTTTAAAAAATACTACTTCTCTTGAAAGACATTTCATGGTCTGCAGGGTAAATTCTCTTGTAAAACAGTGAATTCTTGGTTTTTCCTGTAGTTCAGGTAGAATTTCAGGATTCAAGGATTACCTCTTTTTCTTGTGAAAAGTTGAATCCAGTCTCCTGAGTAAATGAGTTTTTAAAAGAGTGAACTGTTCTGAGATCAGCCATCATTAAGGCAAATCTCTTCAGAACCACTTAATATTGTGTCTAATCCTGTTGGCTCCAGTTTGTTTGTGGTAGGAAAGAATTTTCCAATTCAGATAGAATTGGGAAGCTATATTTGTCATAAAACCCTTGGTGGAGTGTTCCTACAGTGTAAAATGGGAGCTTAGGAGAGTTACAGTCTGGGAAAACTGGATTTATTCTCAAATAATGGAAAACTAATGTGTGGTCTTAATAATCCTAGGAACACATTTCCTTTGATAATGTTGTCTTTTGAAGAATTGATAGGCTTTATTATTTTGTTTGCAGGTGACTGGTAGGGGCATAAGAGCAGATGAAAAAAAGGGGTAATAGAATATTCTCTTTCTGCTTTATAATGAAGTTCTTCAACAAAACTGTTGCTGCTACAAAGTATTGAATTACTAAAGGAAACTTAGTGGATTGGAGCACCATGAGTAGTCTGCAATGGAAATGTCTTTTTCTGCCGTTTTTCCTTGTTATAATACTGTTTGTTAATATGTCTGCTGTGTTTATTCCTTCACTATTCATTGAAAAACTTTTTTGATGTTCCTTTCTCTGGTTTACATTTCTCTTCAAAGTTTGATAGGGAGACCTAGTTGTAATCCATAACTTTTGGTTCAAACTGCTGTTACAGAAAGTTCAAACGATGCAGGGCATTGTGAGTTTTGATAAAGGTGCTTCAAAACCAAACAATGTTTGGTTTAAATGTAATAGTTGCTGGTTTACTTCTGGGATTGCTTTAGGACAGCTGGGCAACTGTAAGATAAACCTGAAATTGAAATTTTATGTTTGAAAAACAGTTCTGTGCAGAAACAATTTTTTAAGTATTAACAAACATATATTTTATTAATAGTCCCCAGCTGGAAGTTACAACTTCATTTTCCAGAAAGAAAAGTGACTTTTAAATGTTTCATATGTCAAAGGATGAGATGAAAAACATTATCTTCCTGAAACAAATCAAGGCAATTAGTATATCAGGTATTGTATGTTCATTTGTAGGCTTCTTTATAAGACCTGTAAAATCTCAGTATTTGAAAGATTTCCTATGAAGTAAGCCTACAGTCTCATCCATAAAGCTTATGATTTTATAAAAGGGAAGAAAAAGGCACTAAATAACTGCTTTGCTGTAACCACTTGGTAAACTTGTTGCATGACAAACTTAATTCAGCTAAATGCTTGAAATGCTGAGCAATATTTTAAATTTAAAGGAAAAAAGTACTAAAAAGTAAATGCATGCAACTAAAAATAATAACTTCTTTATTAAAAGATTTTATGTTGTAAAGTCATGTCCTGTTCAACTTTCCTGGATAAACACAAATGGCTATTTTTGGACTAGGTTTCTTCTTTTGGTACCTTTTGATAGAAGCACATACCCATTAAATTTAGTACAGTTTGTTACTAGTATGTATTTTAAAATGTGAAAATTACTGTGCCATTTAAGGTTAATCTTCCTCTATTCAGTCTACAGCAGGCAGGATCAGATGCTTCAGAGAAGGATATAAAAAATGTGGAAACTCTCAAATACAGAATAACCATTCCAGACAGGAAGCTTTTCTAATGTTACTCACTCAAGGCCTGTCACTTGGCAGAGGAGTTTCAAATTTTGGGTGGGAGGAAAGTTCTCCCTTAGTTTTTTCTTACTACTTTTCTTTCCCAAGCATTCTGCCTGGAGAAAAGCACAATTACTCTGTTCTGAGTTTAGCTGTTTTCGAAAAGTGCACATTTGTTATGTTCTGCATTCCTAATCTGTATTGTATCATTAAGGTGTATATTGAAACCCAGCAGTCAGTAGTGTGTTGAGTCTGTTATGCACAGTGCATCCCTTTGAAGAGACACTTAATGTATTTTCAGTTAACAGAATTAAAGTAATGTAGTTGCCTTCCCACTGCCATGGCAGTGGGAAGGAGTTGGCCTCTTCTCCCAGGCAACTAGCAATAGGACAAGAGGACACAGCCTCAAGCTGCGCCGGGTGAGGTTCAGGTTAGACATTAGGAATCATTTCTTCTCAGAAAGGGTCATTAGACATTGGAATGGGCTGCCCAGGGAGGTGGTGGAGTCACCATCCCTGGAGGTGTTTAAGAAAAGACTGGACATGGCACTTAGTGCTATGGTCTAGTTGACATGGTGGTGTCAGGGCAATGGTTGGACTCGATGATCCCAGAGGTCTCTTCCAACCTGATTGATTCTGTGATTTTATGTCTGCATATCCATGTGTACACAAACACTTGCAGTACTTGTGGTCAGTGGTTGGTTGTTTTCTTGGCCAGGGTATGTGAGGGGAGGGAGGGGTTGCTACAGATTTTTGATTTTGCCAAATATGATCACAGTCTAAAACAAGCTCATACTGATGAAGGTAGTTTCACACTGGAGCAAGTAATTTGCTTAAGCTATATTCTTCCACTGTAAGATGCAGCTAGCCAAAATGATACCTCTGTTTTTAAAGGCTTGTCTTAACTAGCTTATTTCTGAGCATCTGGAATACCAGTATTCTTGATCTAAATTTAATTTTTTTCACATAGTGATGAATGTTGTCTGGTTTGTGCTTATTATATATTTATTTTCTTTCAAAGGATGATTTTGAGGTGAAATCTGAGGAGCGTGCCAGTGTCATCCAACAACTTGAGCAAACTATTGAGTATCTGAGGACCAAAATTGCAGAACTAGAGAAACAGTTTCCTGCTGCAGAGGTACAGACTGCTGAGAGGGAGCAGGAAAATGAGCACACACACGCAGTCTGCGGGGAACTCAGTAGTGTGACTCTTCAAACAAACAGAAAGGAGACCGTACCCAGGACTGTGTCACAAGCAAGATCTGTACAAACGTCACCAACGGAGGATTATTTAACACACACAATGCCTTCAGCCAATGCACTGCCACAGCCAAGCCCACAACCACACTTAGAAGGGGGCAAAAATGAAGGGCCAGCTCAGACATTACCAGGTCTAGAACTACAGCCCACGTT
This sequence comes from Nyctibius grandis, assembly GCF_013368605.1. NCBI lineage: Eukaryota > Metazoa > Chordata > Aves > Nyctibiiformes > Nyctibiidae > Nyctibius > Nyctibius grandis. The sequence continues at coordinate 42,439,521 of NC_090658.1, read as the reverse complement.
TTGTTCTGAAATCTCCTTAATTCTGTCACCGAAGCTAATCTCTGTGCCACTGGATGCAAGCCAATCAGTACAGAGTATGCCACAGTCACCTCTTCCTGGACCCAAAGTTGATTTGTCTTTTGCATTTGAAGGAGAGACTGAAATGCCAGCTTCCCATCAGCCTCTAAGTACAGTAGATGTGACTTGTAGTGAACATCCTCCTTCTTTGCTCCCAGAGCCCACATGTAGCGTTCCCCCATCACTGCCAGCCACCGAACCAGCTGCTTCCCTGTCTGGAGCACATGGCCCTTCACTTGCTACTCCCATGTCCATGGCAGGAGTACCACCCCAACCACCCCTGCCCGGTTCAGGACTCCCTCCTTCTGTTGACTCATCAATGCCACACCTGGACCACTCTTTGCTGGCCATGCCACCACCCCCTCCTCCTCCTTTGCCAAGTGGGGAGACACCGATGCTGCCTCCAGCCCCTCCTCTCCTGTGTGCTGGAGTTCCACCACAACCTCTACCACCACCTTTGCCCGGAGCAGGAGTCCCACCCCCTCTGCCTGGTTGCGGCATCCCGCCTCCCCCTCCACCACCACCTTTACCTGGGGCTGGTGTCCCTCCCCCACCTCCTCCTCTGCCTGGCCTGGGAATGACACCCATACCCCCAGCACCACCTCTGCCTGCAGCAGGACTGCCACCACTTCCCCCACCTCTGCCCGGAGGGGGCATCCTGCCCCCTCCTCCTCCACCTCCTCCACCGCCTCTGCCTGGTGCAGGTGTCCCCCCTCCACCGCCTCTGCCTGGTGCAGGTGTCCCACCTCCACCGCCTCCACCACCTTTGCCTGGTGCTGGTGTCCCCCCTCCACCACCTTTGCCTGGTGCTGGTGTCCCCCCTCCACCACCTTTGCCTGGTGCTGGTGTCCCCCCTCCACCACCTTTGCCTGGTGCTGGTGTCCCCCCTCCACCACCTTTGCCTGGTGCTGGTGTCCCCCCTCCACCTCCTCCACCACCTTTGCCTGGTGCTGGTGTCCCTCCACCACCCCCTCCTTTGCCTGGGTTGGGGATGCCACCTCCAGCCTCACCACCTTTGCCTGGAGAAGCACCACCCCTTCCAGCGCCAGCCCAGGGCAGCATCTACCCAGCAGTCCCTCAGGTCTGTGGGTTTCTTCCTCCTCCGTTACCATCTGGTTTATTTGCAATGGGGATGAATCAGGAGAAAGGGAGCAGGAAACATGTGATAGAGCCTTCTCGGCCAATGAAGCCTCTTTACTGGACAAGAATTCAGCTCCACAGTAAAAGGTAAGTCGTAGAGTTGTGGAGAGTGGTGTTTTCACTTTATGGCTGTCCTGATAGTGTCGTATGTTACGAGCAAAAGTCTGTCTTTACTGCTAGGCAGGCCTTTGAGAGAACCTCAGTGCAAACATGACTTTATTTGTAATCGGATATGTAAACAGGGTGCCTGTTTTACTTAAAGCGCACAAACTCTGAGTAACGCTATTTGCACATGAAAGCTCTTTGAGGGTGGTGTTTCCTGCTGTCCTTTGGGGTTACATACCACGCGTTGATCAGAAAACCGGGGGTGACTGTGTGCCACTGAGAGTTCCATGAGATGGTTTTTAAAATGTTGTATTTGTGCTTCCCCTCAACATTCAAGATAGTGTTGGTCTCTTTCTGGGGCAGCTTGAAAGTTTTTGTAGAGACTTCCTTCTAGATTAATTTACACTGAACGCATTTTATCCTCCTCTTTGCTTTCTCCAATGACATAGAAATCCTTTGGTTTTTTTTTTTTACCTTGTACACGCAACAGGCAGATTCAAACTACAATTTATTTGCATGGCAACATAAAGCTATTCTGGTAGCCCTTACTTTGATGTGACTTTGATATACTTGTTTTCGGTTGTTGATGCTTTTTTGTTTGTTTGTAAAATATCATTCTTGGTCATGAAAAGAAGTTTCCTTAATAATCTTTTCTTTATGTCTCTAAGTACTGATTGTAAAACCCTTCTGCTGTTATTTAATGATGAATTTCTTCTTTCTCTTCAAGTTCTTGCTACTGTGACACAGGTGGTCTGCAGATAACTGTCTATTTCTACTTCTCTTTTTGTCCATGTCTGTATGTTTTATAGCCTATATACAACCTATTTATATTCCTGTGTATGTAAAGTGGGTGAATATAAATGAGCCTGACCATTATTGTGTGTGAACAAAGAAGCAAACAAAGTATAGGGGAGAATCAACAGTATATGTTATCAAAATGCTAGCAGAAGTTAGGCAACAACTTTTAAATTGCTGCTATTTTATTTTCTTCGTTCCTCCATTTATGACCTTATTTAGTTTGACATTGCCCTACATAGGTCTTTTGCTTAACTTTAGAGATTCTAGTGCTTCACTTGTGTGGGAAAAAATTGAAGAGCCTTCCATAGATTATCATGAGTTTGAAGAACTGTTTTCTAAAACAGCTGTTAAAGAGAGGAAGAAACCCATTTCGGACACCATTACAAAAACAAAGACTAAACAAGTGAGTACTCATTTAATTTCAGATCTTTTCTAGGCTGGCTTTTACATAAAGACAGATTTTTGCATGCAGCTGAGATGAATTTTGCCTGATGTGAAAATGTTACCATATATATATATACGCTATGTAGAAATATAAGAAAAGGAGAGAACGTAGGATGGGTTTCAAAGCTCTATGTGTTAAATACCAAAGATTTCTTCTTTATAAATTACTTTTCAAGTATGTATTTTCTTAAAAAAAATTTGCTTTATCTACTTAAATATTATCAAAATTAAAACTAAAATAATTAGGTGCATATATGATGCTTTGAAATTGACTGCACATGTGCAATGAGTGGTATAAAAATTATGCTGATTAATTTTGTAAATTAGAGTTGCATATGAATTACCATGGTTTCAGAGAAAAATTATGTTTAAGTCCTAATGTTATACCAATCATGACAATTCTAAGTTTGTGTTGTGTTTATATATATAGTGAATATGAAGTTTATTCATACAATAAATTATGAGCACAGTTGGGAAATCCAACATTAATCAAACTGGTTTCTTGAAATTGAATGGTGTACAATAAAATAAAAATAAGCATATTTTAAATGTAGAAGTTTAAACTCTGGGGTAAGAGAATTGAATCTGAATATTTACATGACTCGAGAGCTGTAATCTTCTTGTTATCTGTGTGAAAACTGAATTGTGGTGGTATGATAATTAATTTGCAATTAAACTTTCAGGCTATAGAGGAGAATGTTCTTATGTAGAATCCTAAACAGCAGTCTAAGTTCTTGTTTTATCTTGTCTTCACGTTCCTGTACTCAGCTCCGGACTAGGCTGTTCTTTCCATCATCTTTTAACATACAGGTTAATGTTGTATAAGATTTTTTTCCACATTGCATGTACAGTAAGACTCTTCAAAATCCCCAGTGCAGCAGATCTTATGTTTGAATATGACCTCTCCACCTAATAGTTCTGGAGATCTTGCCCCCACAGACACACTTTGGTCAGAAATATAAACGTGCAGGCGCTCTTTACTGTGCTGGCAACCTGCTGCAGGCAGCAGAGCTGATAATGAAGTTAAGATGGTTATCCCAACGTGTTGGATAAAACCTTTATCTGGACGGATGGGAAGGATAGTTCAGCCATGCTCGTGTGGCTGTTCATCCTCTTCCTGTGTGCTGCACTAGTCTGTACTAACTGGGATGTGAGGAAAGGTAACAGTGCTGCTGCTACCATGCTGTCCTGCAATAAATCTCCAAAGTGCAAGACCTTTGTTCTTCTGCTCTCCCTCTAGAAAAAAGCCCCTTTTAATGGTTATTCTTAACTAAATTAGTATGATAGCTCTTTCAGTGAAAAAAAATGAGTGCAAAGGTATACTTTATGCTTTGCCTATGAACTGTTGGTCCATTCACATTTCATGAGGTTTGGTGATGCAAATATCTAAACAGAGTAGAAATGACGACTGTTTAACTCTGTCACGTAAACAGTGGTTAAAGACAGACAGCAATTATGAATAAACATTAGATGTGGATTTTAATACTAAGAGTATTTATTTTTCTTGCAAAGCCAAAATTTAGATATGTTGTCAATAAATAAATAAAACGTAGATAAACCTAAATGAAAATGACTGATTGTTCTAAACTTATTTGAAAAGAACAAGTTGTTTATGACAGAAATTTCCACACAGAAGTTTAAGGCAACCTAAGTAGGTGTCGTCATCTAGAATGAACATTCCTGTGGGCCACTTAAATAGACAGAAGAGAATCACTTGTGTGTTTCTCTTCCTTTGGTAATCACACAAATGTACTGCTCTCCAAAAGAGAGAGAAATTGCCTAATGGAGAAGTCTGATTTGTTGAACTGGGGGGGAAAAGATCAGCCAAACAGATAATCGCAGGCTTTCATTAGAATTACAATTAGAGCTATCATTTATTGCAGATGTCAAAGTTAAATGTTCACGTGTGCAAATCCAGTTTGGTCTTCTCGCAGTATTGAATTGAGATAACTGAAGTAGAACAGCTTCACAAATATATTCTACGTAAGCCCTCTCAGCAGTTTGGAATGCAGGCCTTCATTTTTGAAATTCTCTTCATTTATACCGCAGTAAACACTTGGGTAATGAAGTCCATCCATGTTTAGCAGAAGAAGCAGTTATTTAGGGAAAGCATGGCTGTAACGCCACAACTGTTTTTATAGGAAGCACCAAGTGTTGTTTAAGTGGTAACTGACTTGCATGGCTTCTATGATAGTTACGGGTGTGGTAAAGATCTTACAAATGGTGTTTCTGTAGTGATTTTTACAGGGACGTGTTATGCAAAGCAGATGTGTTCTGTCACCTGTTGAGCTATGGAGGAGCATTGTACAGAACAGAACCAGGACCCACAAAGCTCTCTCTGCTGCTTTCCAGAAATACTCTAGTCTGGCAATTGGTTTTGTTCTTTGCATTGATGTGCGAGTGTACTGAGCAGATGTATGGCTTAGGTGGATTGGATAGAAAATACCTGCTACACGGGAAATAATAGTCAGGAAAAAATGCCCAGATTACTTTTCAATGCATAAAATATTTGGTACTCTACATAAACATTTGATCTCAATAAAACAATGTTTTTATTGAAAGGTAAAATAAAAATGTATTTACAGAGGAAGACACATGGTGAGGGGGAGGAAATTCTAGTAATCTGAAGAAAGATTTGATAGTTTTGGGGTGTTTTAGTGGGTGAAAGATTAATTATTTTGGACTATGCTGCTGTTCTGCACACATAGCTGTTTATGTTATATACCATAGAGTATATGCATATGTTTGCTTGTGTATGTATATAGGTATGCATGATACAATTATTTCTAAATGGTGACCCCTTTTTAAGTGGTGAAATTATCTATATTGTTCTGTATTGCTTTGTGATTTTTTGAGAACAATTGAGTTAATTTCATCCTACCCAAATATTGGTTCTAATTGTTTTTTGCATGGCGTGATCATCTGCAAATAACTTAATACAATATAAATCAATAGTGCCTTAAAAAAATCAATATTACATCTAGCACTGAATGAAGACCACATTAAAATCCATTCCAGAACTTGAAAGAAAGAGAAAAAAATGAAGTGTTAATATTTATTTGTGAATGCAGTTGATTTTGTTCTTACTGTCTCTCATTTGGTGCTACGTCAAAAGCTGTGATTTATTTTACTCTGTTAATAAGTATATGTCAAATTCTCAGCTGCTGTAAATGTGTGCAAGCTCACTCAATAAGAATGCCTACTAAATCTTCAAAGAAAGTCCTTTATGGGCTATATTATAGGTGGGGTTGCCATTGCTACCTATTAAAGTGGTCTGGCTTTCATTATAAGTCCCTGTTGTTATAACTGTGCCCAAGTTTAATTCTTTTGGCTGCAGCTTCTGTTGGGTTGGGGTTCCCCTCCCCTCCTTGGGTGTCTCCTTCATTTTGGCAATGTTAAGAAAAAAAGGTCTGGTTTTGCTCATGTCCACATAGTTTCATAGACTTGAAATGTGGAAAAATTTTATCAGATATGTCTTGTTAGTTGTGTAGAGGGTTTCTTAAATTTTGCCACTCTACAGGCTGTATCTCAGTTCCTGTTGCTCAGGAGAGACTTCAGGTATAATTCTGAAGATTTTTTCCTAACGTTGTACTGGCAGGTTGGAAAACAGGGGCTAGGAGGAGAGAGGCAAAGGAAGATTAAGATGAGTAACTGAGGAAGAACTGAGGAGATCTGAGAGGTGAAAATATAGACCATAATAGGTCTGATTCTGTGTCACCTCTTATTCTGTCTAAAGTAATTTCTCTCAGAAACTTGTTGTGAGCCTTGGGTATTCTTGACTGGATGTTCCTTTCAGCAAATATTGGATCTCATCAAACCGATGGTATGTGACGCAAGCAAAGGGTGAAAACTCGCTCTTGAAGTGTCTTGTTCAGCCATGCCATGTAGTTACAATGCTAGTTTTGGTTACATGGCTAGATAGTATTTTTCATAGGACCCTTTCCACAGCTAGCGTGGACTGTGTGGAATGAGCAGAGTTCATAATGATTACTTAGGAAATGAAGCTGTTACCTGAGTAAAAAATGCTTTTGTCAGTTGTTGCAGCACTTAAAAAACACGTAATTAGTGAAGCAGGAAGAAAAAGGATAGTCTCATGATGAAGGCCACATACACAAGAATGACGGTAAATGTAACATTAAAAATGTACCTACATGGCAAACATTGGCCAGTGTGCACTGAATGGGTTCAGTGGAAAAATGGTAAAAAATTGCTTTGCTAACTTTTGAATAGTCATCTTAGAAGCCTTACTGATAACTCTTTAACTGTATTTTTGGAAAATAACATACATGTAACTGCGATGAACTGTTCAAGACCAGATCATGTGTTTATACTCTATCATGTAAACAAAATAAAAATGTTAAAGATATTCTCATATGGAAAGTCCACTATTAATCTATTGACATTAAGATTTTAATCTCCCCCTTCCACCCCAGAAAATAAATAATAGGTTTCTAAAGTTTCATTTTCATTCTGTTTCAAAAGACTTAGATGCAAACAAGATGTATCAATAAAACTGTTTAGTTAATGATTTCAGCATTTTTGAATTTTTAAATTGAATATAAAGAAGCTGTGGTAACAGAATACCCCTAGAAATAAAATGCCACGTGAAATAAGTATAAATTGGTAACTAAGATAAATGCCATACTGAGTTAAAAGTTTATTCATTAACAAGGAATGACATAAAGGAAAAATTATTTTTCTGAAAAGGAGGGTTTATTCCCTCCACAAACAGTGGAGGCACTGTGTTAAAGAGCTTACTGTATCCACACTTATTGATCTCTTACCTGTGTCAATGACAAAATTATTTGCTGAGATTTTATGTACTCTCCAGAGATACAGTTGGGGTTCTGATGCCCCCACAGACAGGAATTTTAGAGGACATGGCTGATGCATCATTTTTATTTATACAAGCAAATAATTAATAATGTCATGAAGTTATTTATGAAATTAAATAACATCTTACTTATTTGGCTTGTAAGAGTAATTTCTTTTATGAGATGCTGTATGACTATGATCTGTTTTTACTTCTCTGTCTCTTCTTTGTATGGCTTATTGCATGTTTTGTTATTATATTATTTGTTTTGTAACTGTATCTACAAAGTTCTCTTTGTTCCAAACGTAGTTTTACCTGACTGCATATACGTATATCAAATATCTCTACCTGTTCAGGCTTCCCAGGTTGACGTCCTCTATTAACCACATGCATTTCTCATGTTTCCTTCCTGCTTTCTTTTCTTCAGATCATATATTTGCAAGTTTAAAAACAAACATGAGCTTGGCATCTGACAATCTTGGAAACTCATCTTGTGACCTAAGAGCTCTGTGGGTTTCTCTATTTTGTTTGTGTATCCTCACTAGCACTAAAAATTTCTGCTGACCTAACAGCCTGTTTTAGATGCTGCTGCTTCTGCTGATTCTGTTTGGGCGAGAGGTTACTAACCAGAGAAGCCGTGTAGAGTGTCTGACAATGGCCTTGTGTTTCATTAACAGGGCTAAGTGTCGGGACCTGCACTTGGGTCACAACAGCCCCAAGCAATGCTACAGGCTTGGGGAAGAGTGGCTGGAAAGCTGCCTAGTGGAAAAAGACCTGGGGGTGTTGATCGACAGCTGGCTGAGTTTGAGCCAGCAGTGTGCCCATGTGGCCAAGAAGGCCAATAGCACCCTGGCTTGTATCAGAAATAGTGTGGCCAGCAGGACTAGGGAAGTGATCGTCCCTCTGTACTTGGCACTGGTGAGGCCGCACATCAAATAATGTGTTCAGGTTTGGGCCCCTCACTACAAGAAAGACATTGAGATGCTGGAGAAAGCCCAAGGAAGGGCAACAAAGCTGGTGAAGGCTCTAGAGCACATGTCTTATGAGGAGCAGCTGAGAGAACTGGAGTTGTTTAGCCTGGAAAAAAGGGGGCTCAGGGGACACCTGAAAGGAGGTTGTAACAATGTGGGTGTCGGTTTCTTCTCCCAAGTAATAAGTGATAGGAAAAGAGGAAATGGCCTCAAGTTGCACCAGGGGAGGTTTAGATTGGGTATTAGACAAAATTTCTTCACCAAAAGGATTGTCAAACATTGGAACAGGCTGCCCAGGGAAGTGGTTGAGTCGTCATCCCTGGAGGTATTTAAAAGACGTGTAGGTGTGGTACTTAGGGACATGGTTTAGTGGTGGACTTGGCAGCGCTAGGTTAACGGTTGGACTTGATGATCTTAAAGGTCCTTTCCAACCAAAACGATTCTATGATTCTGTTCTCTATGCTCTGGAAGACCTCTGGAGGGGAAGGTCTTACTGAAAGCTTGTTCAAATAAAGAGAAAAATAGGCTTTGGGTTGGAGTGAGTGAGTTGCAGCTGTTCTGTGAGATGAAAGCTGGATATCTAAAAAGCATAACCCAGATCTTGAACCTCAGCAGAAAGATAGCTGACACCCTGGGTTGTGTACAATTCTTGCTGTACCTGACACTGTTGATTAGAGGCATCTTAGTTACAGCCATCTTTCTAGGGAGGCTGGCGATCTCGCATTTCCATAGCCAGTAGTTCTACACCTTTCAAACACTTTCTTCTTCATCTCTCCGTGGTGCTTCCAACTCTCTCAGTGCAAGGGCTCAGTGCAGTGGACATTGTAGCATTGGATGATATCAAGGGAAGAAGAAAAGAAGGAAATATGGAGATAGCAATACGCATTTCTTCTCCCATCTCTCTGTCCATGTTGATTTTGCTGGCAAGAAGCAACACTTTTTAGTACAGTAGTTTTTAAATCTGATCAAGAAAACTCAAATTGCTTCAGAATTAGATGTGCATATGGATTGAATGTGTTTCACCTAGAAATTAGAGTGTAGTACAGTGGTCCTGATGATTTAGTAAAAAAAAAATCACTGTCTAACTTAAGTGTGAATGTACTTGTCTGTATTATTATCAGATCCTAACTGACAAGTTACAATTTTTACTGTCAGCATGACAATCAAGGTTTTAAGATTAAGTTATCTTTTATTTGTAGAGAAGTATTGGTTTTGCAGACTTTTTCCTTATGGCTGTATTTTGTTACTTAGTGCTGACTTCAGTACAAACAGCAAGAATAAATAAGTTGTTATATTCACTTGGAGTACGTACAGTGAATAATGTCATACTTTTGACTGTAACTGTATGTCCCCCTTTACAAGTGGGAACATGAAAGCTTTTACATCATGGGGTTTTTGTTTGTTTGTTTGTTGTTGATATCTCCTACTAGATATCATAGTGGGTTCTCGCCCTTCTTTGGGAGATGTTTTTTTTTTTTTGGAGGGGGATGGGGGTTGTATTCTTTACCCTTTCCTGAACCCCGCACCCTTCTTCTGTGTCTCCCTGATTTGATGTGCTAACTTTTTATAAAATAACTAAGACTCTTAATTTCAAATGTATCTGGGCATGTGATATGTTTTGCAAGAGTTCGCAAAAATGTGTATAATTGCATGCCTGATTTGAGTATGCAGTGACAAGATTGCTCATAGCAGTTGGGCTGATCACCTGCGAAAAATACCTACTGAGTACATTGCAAACTGTGCATGAAAATTCTGGCTTTTACACAGTTTCTAAGGAAAATTTAGCTTTTTTTTTTTTTATAAGATTTTATATTGTAGCATCTGAACATGCGTTTGCATTACTAACCCACAGAGACATATTGACAGTTACAAACATAAGATCTAAAAATATACAAACTGAACTTTAGGTACCCTAGTCTTTTATCTGATGACAGAAGGAATAACTATAATGGTGGTACATAACAATGAGATAAACTATCAAAGAGAAGCTTTAGGTATGGAAAAATAAAATCTTTGTGACCTATTTTTAAACAAAAGAATTTAAACTTTACTGTTTATCTTCATCCCCTACTCTACCCCATAAAGTTAGAATATTGATGTCATTTTTTATTAAGGGACATTTTATTATTGTTCAGCTTCCTGTTGAGGAACACAATGCTTACCTAACTTACTACTGTATACCTGAATCTGAGCAATCTAAGTATTTTTTTTAATCTAATGTAATAAGTGAAGAATATTAACTGGGGTAGCAATGTCTTACTAAGAGATTACTTCTACAGTAATAGTTTTATGATATTCATTTCAAACAATACTATTTTAGTGATAAAGCAGCATAGAAGGGCATGAACTGTTTCTCATTCATATCATTAAAAGGGTTTATTTATGAAAGCACAGTAGGGTAATAGAAAAAAAAGAATGAAAAGTAAATATTATGTTTCATCTTTACCCTCAAGCATGAAGTTACAGCATCCACAAACTGGCAGACACAGCTGCTTGGCTGCACTAATTTACGTAACATGTCAACAACATGGGTCTAGAAGTATATGACAAAGAGAATTTTGAAACCTTAGGTATCTCTTTATAGAAAGTAACCAGTTAGTTTGCAGGGGGGATTCCGGGTCTGATTAGGGTAGGAGACAGAGAGTTACTCAAAATTACAATTTATGATTGATGTTCTGTGGTAAAAGTTGAGATCAGTTAAATCATTATGTGTCATCAGCATGGATATGCTGTTAGACAGCCAGGACTGGGTGTTGGTTTTGGGGGTTTGGTTTTCTTTCTGTAAGTGTTAAGTAGAAATGTTTGATCTCCTATTGTACCAAAATGACCTCACTACTTGAAGTAGTCCCTGTTTCCACTCTCACAATTGCCATTACTAGCCAGAAGTCATTTCTGGCTTTACCTTTGAAAAAAATAAACCACCCACAAATCACCACACACACAAAAACCCCCACTCATAAGAGAAAAATATTATTCTGTTATATCTGTAAGACAAGGATATACATGTGAAAGATGTGATGGGTCTAGTTCTGTGACTGCCAATTTTACATTTGGAATACACTTGAATTTGCAGAAAAGGGCTGTTGTCACAATGCGTAGTGAGAAGGTGACTGCATTACTGCCCTGATCCTGTCTCTTAACATCTTGTTTGGAGCTTTGGGGTTTCTGCATCCTCTCTGCAATGGTTACAAGCTATAGGCCTTTGTACAGTGGAGTTTCCTGCATGTGACTTTTTGTAATGTACAGTAGTTTTTCTTAACCAGCGAAAGCCTTGGGATAATTTTGCTTAATGTTGGTGGTCAAAATCAGAACCAGAGAGCAAGAATCATTGCAAAATTCCATGCATTAACTAAATATTATTCTGGGGAAAGGAATCTTTGTATTTTTGCTTCAGGGTTCTCATCAAACATGTGTCTTGCATTACCTTTCACTAAATATCTCTTTGAGTGTTTTTGCTTGTATTAAACAATCAGGAACAAATTTGGCATGTAGTTTGTTTACTGCTTAACAATGAGGACCACTCAACAATTAGAAAGTTTGTCCTAGACTTCAGGCTGCAGATAATATCTCTAGCTTCCTTTTTATTTATTTTTTTAAAATTGTTTAAAGCAGAGTTCCAGAATCCAAACTAAAAAGGAGCTGTGTATTGTGTCTGAGGCTTTAGATCTTGTAGTGATTGGATTTATCAAACTTTTGTTGTTCTGCCTTTAAATGGCGTCACTCGTCTGTAGCCTGTAGGCCCAGACTATGCAGCTGATTTATTTTATTGTTTTATTTTTAAACGTGGGAATTGCTTTAGGCATTTATGCTAATATTCATATTTTCTGAATTAGTGTTGTATTGTTACAGCCATTCTATTGGAGGAAACTATAGTATTCATGCAACTGACTGAAATGGGAATGAAATGCATAATAGAGATTAGTATAAAAGTTGACATAAAACCTACATATTAAATAAAGGCAGACAAAACTAGTAGCTGCTACATAAAAATGCTTTATCTGTTGCTGTTCTGCACCCGTTCACCTGACAGTCATGCTCTTCGGTACTCTCTTGATGTTGCAGTTCAGAATTTTTGTAGCAAAGACAACCTATTCTTCAGAGGGACAGTGCTTTCCCCGCCCCCCCAACCTCTGATCACTGCCAAAATGTGACACTCAAAAAAAAAAAAAAAATTATTCTCCTGTCCATCAGCTCACTTTCAGAAAAAGCAGCTTCTTTTTCCTGCTAACTTTTAGGCCAGATTTCTTTCAGAGCACAAGACTTGAAGCGATTTACTAGGCCACTAAATCTGGTTTTATAGCATTGATGGGAATCATGCCCCCTAAGAAGTCATATTCTAGCCTGCATCGTAACAACATAGTTAATTTATTTGGTTCCTTTTTCTCTAGTGTTGGTCCCCTTGCTGTATTTGTAGACCTGATCTCAGTAGCCTTTGAGCTTTAGATTGCTGATGGGTGGTAGAAACAGCAATTTCGCAATTTGAAGCAAATATAGTAGTATATGGGTGCTGACACCATTAGAAGTGGAAGAGTCCCAAGAACAGACTCCAGCTCATCCTTGCTCTTTGGGCCTCCAAGAGAGAGTACTGTAGTTTTGCTTCCTTTGGAAAGGTTAAGCTGTGGACCCTTCCTTGATCCTAGGTCCATTCACACCTGAATGCAGTTATAACATTGTTTTGGGGAAGACCACTTAACAAAGCTATTTTATTCTCTGTTTTCTTTTTTTGTTTTGCTTTACTCCTGGCCTTTATAACAGCTTGCAGCAGTTCAATTTCTGTTTCATTTTTGCAGAATATGAGTGACAAGAAATGTACACACTTAGTCCAGAGAGGCTCTTGCCACTTTGTGTGACTACTGTTATTTCCTTATGGGACTTTTGGAATGGGTTTGCATTCATTTTTAAATTCACCTTTTTGTCAACTTTAGGATGATTTTCTTCTTCAAAATAAAGGCAACCAAGGACTCCGTCTGTATGTTGATGACAGCAGCAAGCTTAAGTTTTTCTTTTATTGTGAGATGTTTCAGACTTGGGGGTTGGAATCACCAGTTTTCCCAACATCATCTCTACTGAATTCAGTCTTGTTAGTGGAGTGGACAGCTTTAAGGAGAAGTTTTTTAACTTTTGTTATATTACATACCACATTGTTTCTTTGTGTTGCACTGCCTTTTCTGGAAATATGGTTTGGTAGCAACACCCGTTAAAGAGTTTCTGTTATTTCTGAAATTTTTAATTTCCTAATAATATATTACATGGATTAGACAACTGCATAGGAATTTCTTGCTAATTTCTGACAGATGACGTCAATAGCTATGCCTTGATTTTAGGTCTTCAACATTGGGAATGATAGTTATGCCATACTTGGTTTCTAATGTTAAAATTTTCAGTTCACAAGCAGAACGCTGTATTTTCACTTCACTGTAACTAGTTAGAAATCTGCAAGGAGAGGAGGATGAAGTACCTTCCTAGTCAATGGTTATGAATGTTTAAGGGGGGAAAAAAAACCCCAAACTAATAAAACAATTGGCTAGCCAACAACATCCTCAGAAAACCTATACTGTAAGCGCCATGAGTTTCTCAAGTTTCCTTTCCTAAGAAGTCTCAGTGGCAGAGTTCTGGGTCAGGCTTTTACTTCTTCTCTTCAGCTGCTCCTCAAACATCAACATACAAACCTGTGTCTGAAAACTTAAGTGAATCAAAGTTGGCCACAGGGCAAACATCTTGTGGGTACTTTTATGGGTTTTTTTTAAGATGTGAATTGGATCATAATTCTTTACTCTGGCAAAATTAATTCTATTTTTTGAATCTCACTTCTACTAAGTAATTTCTAAATAACTTTGCCAGTGGGGCTGTAGATGATACAGCACCTTGGTGCTAAGATAGGAACTGTGTAACTTGAAAAAATATGTATATGCTTCCTGACTGCAATGTAAAAAGAACTTGAACTTACAGTTCTAGTTATCTGGCTTTTCTTCTTTCCTCCAAGTGATTCACAAAGGTTTTCTTCAGTGCGTTTAGTACAGTGTAAAACTCAGCAACCTGAGTAGGCTGAATATTAACCTCTTCTGTCTACGTAGTAGTTGTAGCCCTGCATTGAAAAGTACTTCATCAAGAATCACATCGTTTTACAGATAAGAGTCCTTTCCTGGCATTACTTGCTTCTCATACCAGTGATATAAAATTTACATTAAGTTGAATTCAAACAGCTTAGAGCCCTGTGGAAGACTGTCTGTGAATTACTTGTTCCTTTTATGCTTGCAAAGCAAATATGTACTAGAGTGTATTTTAGTGGCTAATTTTAACCCCCTAAAGCAAGGCATTTTGATGGTTCGATTTTTATTTTTTGTTTATTTTAAAAACAAAAATGCTTTGAGACCTTTTATATTCCCTAAAAGTGATCAAAGAAAATCCCAATATGTACGTGGTTATTTTGCTTTTAAAATAAAATTCATATTGGCGTCTACTACGTCAAACATTCAAATAAAATAGAAATTCTTACAGTTTTAGCTTACATCAAAGATGGAAATCATTGTGTGGTTTTGGAAAACAAAGAAATTCCAAGATAGCCACAGTTGGAATCTTTTTTTATATGACAGCCTGTTTCGTACACTTAGTAACATCAGTGTGAAGTTGAAAGTGTGCATCCTAATGAAGGAGGAAGTCTAGGGGAACTTTTATAGTGACTCTTTTAAGATTAAGATTCAACTAGGTGACATAGTTACTTACACTTGTGATGGATCCATGCAGCAGAAGCAAACTTAAAAAATAATAAAATTACTCATTTTTAGATGTGTATATAGACTACAAGGTACTATTTCTCGAATTTGTCATTAGTAGTGCGAAATATCTTGTACATTTTCCTGCAGATTAATACTAATAGTTGGGTTTCTTTTGGCAGGTTGTCAAGTTGTTAAGCAACAAAAGATCTCAAGCTGTTGGAATATTAATGTCTAGCCTTCATTTAGACATGAGGGACATTCAGCATGGTAAGTTAAATAAGTACTGTTGATTCTAGCTCAGATCACACAATTAATAATCTGGAAATGCTAATTATTTTTATCTTTTGATATATAAAACAAATTAATAAGAGGCTTTTTTTTACTCTCTGTTTTTCTGAAAATAGCTTGTTCTGGCATTTATTTCCCCCTTTCTAGTAACTTATTCCCTTGTCCTGTACAGAAAATAAAACTGTTTATTTGCAGAATTGCCATCTATAGTTTTTGGCATCAGTTATCTAAGTGGTATAAAATACAGACACTTTGATTTTTGGTCTTTCTGAGGAAGAAAGTGTGATGTGCTGTTTATTTCAATTCAGATAGCCTCAGGACATATCCAGAAAAGTGAATTATAACAATTTATTTGCTATATAAAATAGTTCCTATATTTGGGTTAGCACAAACTGTGGGGTTCTTTCATCTTCAACAGCATTTTTTATAAAGGGAGATCTTTTGGGGGAGCGTAATACTTTTCACATTTATGCTAAGAGACAGTAGTGCAAAAAGGTGAAAAGTGGAATTGTATTTATATTCAGAGCACCCTTTATGTATCCCAAAGGCTTTGGATAGATTTGAAGCAGATTGAATTATCCTGTGAAGTGCCAGCCTATCTATTAAATAAATGTGGTTTCAAGTATAACACAGACTTCATAAATCACAGAAACATCTTGTGAACTTTCTAGGCTACATATTTACAACCATGCATTCAGTTTACTATGATTTGCTTATTTTGTGAAATTATTCATACATAGAACAAATTTCAGAGCACTCTGTCAGCTAGTGAGTAACTCTTAATCACAGTTTTAAGTTTTTATTAAACTGTTTTGATGGTTACTAGACTTCCTCAAGCTGAAGCACTTAAGATGGTAGTCATAGAGCAAGGCGCCAGTACTGGCGCCAAGAAGTACTTGGTATTTCCAAAGCTGGCAGATGTAGTTCAGTTAAGTCATAGAGCAAAATCTGAAAACAATGATATGGTCCTTTCCTTCAGTCAAATATTCACTTGGTTTCAGTTAATAATGAGAACCTTATGAACAAAGGAGTCCGCCTAACATCTGTGTCTGTGGTAAAGCCAACACAAGTTCATTGAAAATTTGCTTGCTTAACATGCAACACTAACAATAACATGGCATGAATGTCAGTAGTTGAATGGGTCAAACAATATTATGCTTAACCTTTATCCTATTACAATATTAAGCACACATGATCATCTAAGAGTTATGTGCAGATTCTGTATATTCCTCTTTCAATAGCTGTTTTCTAAAACCAAAAGTCTTTGCAAAGGGGAATTTAGTACTGCTTTTATTCCCTTGCTCTGCAGAAGTGGTTGAACAAACACGAGAGAACTTTTGTCTGATGGGGGGAGATTGTGGAAATGGTTGGAAGATCCTGGTGTTAAAAATGTAGTGGTTTTTGTTTTAAGAATATAAAATAGGCTTGAAGGGAAAGTGGGGAGGAGCAGGAAAGAAATTTGCACGGTGGGGACAAGGAAAATAGAGGAGAGAACTCAACAAGAAGTATTTCTGACATCAGTCACTCCATGCAGAGTTCTCTGAGTGGTCTAACCATAGAGCCTGTGGAGAAATTCTAAAATCACAGGACCAAGTATTTAGATTCACCTTTCTGTATGCACTATTTTTACTTGCTTATTAAAAAGTAAGGGTTTTACATATTTTTGAGTTTTATAACTTACTGGTTTATCTGCTGCAATTTGAATATACTAATGAGAAGGTACTATCAACAATTAAAATAATGTTAAAGAGAGCCTGCATTAGCAAAATAGGCAGTTGGTATGTTTGCATCTTTTTACATTAAGATTTAAGACGTATGACAATAACTACTGCAAAAGATGTGATCAGTGTTCTGTGTGCCCTGGACCAGGGTTTTAGTGGTGATCTTGAGTTTTTGCCGTGTTTAATGTGCAGTGACGCATACATTTACCCATATCTCACTCAGTACAACACAAGAAATGTTTTTTCATAGATTTGAAAGGCAGTCAAATGAAACTTCTTTTCCCCCCACTCTGATAATTTGTGGTACTAGGCAACTTTCTTTATAGGCTTTCTTGTAAATATTCACTGTTACACATAAAGCATATCTGTGGGACGCACTGTTCATGCAAATTGCGAAAGAACTGTAATTTATTTTATTATTTCTTTTTTTTTACTGGCCATAGAAAAGCACCCAGAAAGAGAGAGAAACTTTCAATGCAATGTGGTATTCCGTCCATTTCTTGGTTTGCATGCGACTGTGTTTTATTTTTCTGATGGTTTAGATAAATTTCAAAGTGTTACAGGAACAGAAGGGAAAACAATTGTGCTGGGTATTAATTCACCCAATAAATTTAGGATTTCAAGTTTTAATTCATATTGTGTTTAACTGAAGAGCTTAACATAACTTGAAACCTGAGCAAATGTTGTATTTAATGTCTTGTAATTTTTTTTTTTGGTTGGTTGGAGGTTTTTTGTGTATTTTTGTTTGTTTTTTAAGATGCAAAACAATGGTGAAATATTGTCTGCAAGAAACAATCCTTGATGAAATACTGTTTTGGAAACTTGAAAATTTGATTTTTTTATGATATTTTGTTAACTAATCTTGAACACTTAGCTACTTTTTCATCCATGTGTGATCAGATGGCATTTAATGGAATATCTCAGTATTGTAGTATATGCTAAATAGCTTTGATGATGATGATGATACCCTTGTTAAGTGTCTGCTTGTTGAATTACATTTGTCTGCTCCCAACTTTGAAACAGGTTTAGTAGGACAAAGTCCCAAACCCTGGCTGCTCTTAAAATATTTTTATGGTGTGGAAGGAGTAGTTGCAATAATCAGAGCACATTTGTAATGAACTCTAGTACGTCTTTCTGAAAGTGCTTTAAAGTAGGGTAGGTTGATTTTTGTTGTTGTTGTGAGGTTTTTTAATATATTCTAATTGCTAACAGAACTTCCAGCTATTTTACACAATCTAGGCTAGAACTGTAAGAAATGTTGATCTCTTTAGTCGTGGTGCTATTTCTCTATGTTTTTAGTACAAGATGAATCCTCTTCTCATGGTTTCTCTGGTTTCACACAAGGTTTTACTGACGCCTGTTTTTTACAATCATCTATCAACTGTTTAAAACACTTTATCCAGGCATTTTCCTTGCTTTTTAATTTTCACTATACCACAAATATGCTTTATCCAGTGTTAGGTTCCCACTGGAAATGTAGCTGTATTTGGCTGTATCTTGAAGCCAAAACTTGAGAAATGCCAAACAAACACTCCTTACATATTTTTCCTTTATAGCTCAGATTTTTTTCCTAGAGAAAAGACTTTGGTTTTAACATTAGTCTTATGTTAAGAAAAAAAAAAAAAACAATTCAGAGATGCAGTGTGTGCTTAAATTAGAGATCCAGCAAGATTCCAGTTAACTGCAGATAGTAATCTATGATGAACACCCTATGCAGTTAATATATAATTGCATGTTAAGCCTGTGTCTGCACTTAGGGACCAAGTCTCTTAAATAAGATATCTCTTTTTAATAAAGATATCTGTCATCACATGAAATGTAACAACTGCTTGAAATTGTAATTATGTTGCAGAGAAGGTTGTCAGTGCCTTCCCAAATCCCCTTGCTTACAAAGATACAATGTATCGTCTGTGTTTAAGCTTTTATGGCGGTTAACAAGAGCAGTAAGAATAGCAAAAAATTATTCTGTGTGTGGAAAAATAGAAGGAAAAAATTAAACTGAAGATGTCAGACAGAAGAAAAGCAAATTTTATATTTCATGCATATAAATATTATATTTACTACACAGATTTATATCTAGTATTTCTTTCCAAAATGGAAATTAATCTTTTGGTCACCAAAATCATCTTAGTCTGAGCGCACCTTGTAAATGTTGAAAGCAGAAGTCTGGCAAAAATGGTGTGTGCAAATTTGTCTTTCGAAGTTGACTGTAATCTTTTCCAATTCATTAAGTTTCTCTTAACAGGGTTTATCATTTCAGGCACTGTGTTACTTCCAGCATGGCTGCAACACTCTAATTATATTTCTGTAAGGTTTTTCATACCACTTTGTGGTTGCCCTGGCTCTGTTGGAAGTAGTTTGGAAATTTCTGCCTCTGAATTTCGGACCAGCTTTCTCGTATCCTCATTTAATAAGTCATTTTTCCCCCCCTCTCTGAGACACTGGTAATCTACAGAATTTGATGGAGTTACCTGTCCCACTCTGATAATTAAAAAAAAAAACCCAAACAAACCCAAAACAATATATGGAAGACCAAGGCTCTTTTTATTACAGCTCTCAACTCATTGTTGGTCAGTGATACCAGGAAAGGAGGTTATATAAAAGAATGTAATAGGAAAAATAATTATGGAAAGGGCAGGCAGATTCACCTAACAGCTGGTAAAGCCCAACCTTTTAATCTGCATTTGATATTATTTTACTGAAAGTTGTATTTGTGGCAGAGCTTGCTCTGCTAACAGAAGTACAGCTTTGATCAACAGGCATATCTTCTGCCCTGAATTCAAGACAGATGTGCAGGAAGTGAATGTACTTTAAATGTTAGTGGGCAAAATAAATGTTTATTCTTTATTATTTGGCTGTTAGTGACAAAGGAACATGAGAAAAAACTTGGGGTTTTTTTTTCTTACTTGGCTGCTCATACCAACACTTAGAAATTAGGAGCTAAGAGAGACTTTCTCAAAGGTTAACTGAATGATTTCACTGGAGGAGGGGGATAAAATGTCTCTTAAGCTGCATTATTTAAATGTTCTGTGCAGGAATTCACGCATTTAAGTATCACATAGTCTCAGTGGTCATAGGTCCAAGAGATGCTCTAAATGGAAAGCAATCAGGAAAGAATGACTTAACATCTGGAAAAGAAGACTCATGGTTAGTTTATCTTATGAAAGGTCCAGAGGTCATCTGAGCATTATTTATCCTAATAACGATGTATGTGAATAAGCAGAATCATTTGAAACTCATAATACTGAAATATTTATAAAGAATGAGTATCTTCCCAAAAGACATCTTACTGTTTAAACAAGTTATGAGGACAAAACAATACAAAATTGGATCAAATTCTTTGGACATTGTTACACTGAAAGGTAAAGCAGCTGCCAAAAATTGTTATTTCTGTTCATTTAAGTTATAAAAAAAAAAATCCTATATATAGAACATTTTTTTCTGACAGGTGGCAAGTCTGTATTTCTTTATTAAAGGAATGATCCATAAAGTGATTGTAGTCAGTGCAGGATAATTACAAAGTCTGAAACTTTACCTGTTAGTTCTGGCTTATTAATTGAGAATTAAAATTTTTAAAATTTTTTTTTTCCTTAATCAAATACTGTGCATTCAAACACCTAAAAACTTAAAGATTATGGCTTAAACTTCCCCTCTGATAGCCTTTCCAACATGTGTTTAGATTCTTCTGAGACACCACCACAGAAAGATTAGTTGGTTTGGCATTTTTCTGTCCTGTGAACTTGCAGTTCTTTGAAACTTCACAGCATAATTCTCAGCCTTATTCCTCTATTTCTTCTTAGCTTTATGCTACCATATTCATTGCGCCTGCTGTTAGATTGCAAGCTTACACATTTTATTTGCTTATAATTACTTTACAAGCCTCTATTGTGAAATTATTGGTAAGGAAAACAATAGAATACACAAAAAGACTTTTATAAAAGACAGACCAGAGTTAAATTAGAGTGCCACACATATGTATTGCTGCAAATGTTTCTATTTCTTTGATGCTGTTAGTATGTCCACAGTCTTCTGTACTGAGCAGCCGAAAGCAATTCTGGAGCCCTTGTCTGGCCACGCCTGCCAGAGGCAGCTAGTGAGGAAGGACAACCAAGGTCCTTGGAAACAGGTGGCGTTTCTAATGGATGTAGCATAAACCCCCGAGCTGTGGGTGAAGGCCCTGAAAGCCAGTCCTGAGTGCTGAAAGCATGCCTTAAGTCTTCTTTCCTACCCTCAGATATTCTGAAGCTTAGTTCACAGTGACCAGAGGCCAATAAAGCAATAGCTGTAGTTGTTAAGGAAAAAATACAAACTTGGTTATTATTTTCTTTAAGCATGCATGCAACACATCCATATAATGAAGGACAGAAATATTCATATCACTAAGAAAGGAACTGAATGTTTTATGATTCTATGTGGTACATGCTTTTGGAATTTACAATGAAAAATACATTTATTGAATTAAACCAGTTTTCTATAATGCAAAATACATTTTAAAGGAGTTAAGTTTTTTTAGAGGAGGAAAATCATACTGAGTTTTTTCACAATATTTGAATCAGCAGAGACTAATTACTGCCACATTGGATAGTTTTGATAATTAAAGATTTTTGTTGTTAAGAACATATGAATGCAATTTAATAGAGAAGTTTTGTAAGAAACTGTAACTGCATTGTTTGTCTGTTGTTTCAGTTGAAACAGTTTGTTTTTTTTCTTGGAAGTCTGATTAACTTTGAAACTTTGAGAGAAAAGTTTCAGGAAAGTTCTGTTCTCCCAAAAGAAAAGCAGCAGTACTGTTAGTTCTCAGTTGTGTGCCATGTAGTCACTCATAAGAGGGATGATTACAAAATTCGAAGCATAAAAGCAACAAAAAGTGTGCTATAAACCCTAGTACCATGCAAAAGATTTGGGGGAGGAAAGGAGGGAGAAAAAGAACACCTGGTCTCCTTCCCACAGCAGAAATATTTTCCAGTGGTCACACTTTCATACAGCGCTGAACTACACAGAGATTTAACATTATGAAAATTACGGAAGGCTTATTAATTGATTAAGACCTTCCAATAATGCAGTCACACATTTTTTCATTAAGTCAAAAGGTTTAGAAGAAAAGGATATTTGCCACAATGATCCATTTGTAATTTGTTCAGGTGTGTATTAGATTTGAATACATTTGTACACATAAAAAATTTATATAAAAGAATTAATGCCACTTTCGTGTATATAGCCATTAAAATCTAATTTAAATACAAGGTAGTTAAAACGAGGATTTAGGAAAATTTGCAAGGTGAATCCCTTTTCATCTTTTTTTTTTTTTTTTTTTTTTTTTAAATTCAGTGTACCTATTTTTACTGCATTTTTCTTAACATTCTTAAGGAAGCAATTAAAATTACATGCTATATTTGATCAAATGGGGATCTATCTAGCTTAGTACCCGATCTCCTGTGTGGATAAGCAGGAAAAAAAAAAAGAAAATGAGTGGCACTGACCCCTCACTATGTAGTTTTTATAGATCACAGAATCACAGAATCACACAGAATCACAGAATGTTAGGGATTGGAAGGGACCTTGAAAGATCATCTAGTCCAATCCCCCTGCCGGGGCAGGATTGCCTAGACCATATCACACAGGAACGCGTCCAGGCGGGTTTTGAATGTCTCCAGAGAAGGAGACTCCACAACCTCTCTGGGCAGCCTGTTCCAGTGTTCAGTCACCCTCACCGTAAAGATCTCTATTTTATCTTTTTGCAGTAGTCGTCTTTCTCCAAGTTGAAAAGTTTGTTTGGAACGCCTGTCCTACATAATCTACCTACTATGATTTTTTTCCTTGTCACCTGTCTACGATCCATAGTTCTCTTTCTTCTCTTTGCAAATGAGGTGACTAGCTCTGTATGCTATTTTCAAGATTTATGTGCGCCATATGTCTATGCCATGGTATCACACCATTTTCTGTTTCAGGCTCCATTTTTTCTGTATTGTTACTGACATTCTGTTTGCCCTTTAAGTGTTGCTAATTATTGAACTTGTGTTTTCAAAGAACTATGAAAAAAATCTGTGTGTCTTTTTTGGGGCAGTAGTTGCTAATTTTGTATCCATCACTTTTTACAGTTTGGATTCTTTTTTTTCCATCTACTTTGCATGTATTGACACTGAATGTTTGAGAAATCCTTTTGTACGTGTTTGTGGTCAGCTTTAGAGAGGCTAGCTTTTATTCTGCCAACATTACCACCTCACGTTCAAACCAGCACAAGAACCTGCAAAGATCCTAGTAAGCTTCCACTGCTGCAACTCCATACTTTGAAAACTGATCATTCATTTTTGCAATTGATTTCTTATTTTTTTGACCAGTTTTTATTTTTAATCAGAGTTGACCTTTCCTCTTATCCCATGACAGCATAATTTTTTCTGAAGCCTTAGGTAAGGATTGTGAGGAGCCTTTTGCAAATCCCGTGTCAGTCTGATCACTCTTACCTGTGTCTTTGTTGACTCCATTAAAGCAGTACTATTTAATTTTTTGCTCATGAGTGTCTATTACAAAATGACATGCTACCTCTCTTTCTCATTACATTGGTTTATCTGTATGTTCTTTAAAAAAGCTGTTCTTCCATATAATACATAGATATTTTCCAGGCACAGAAGTCAGACCGACTGGTTTGTAGTTTCCAGCATTATCTTGGGAATCCTCTTAAAATTTGTATTTGTATGTTCTGAAACTTGTTCCATTTGAGATGGTGCCCAAAACATATAACTTGAACTATAGAACTGTCTGAGATCCTCTTTGACCTCTTCTGTGGTTGTGAATCCTAATACAAATACTTTGTTTCACCTTTTCTGATTCTTTCTTTTGTGCTCTTTTTACAGCCAGATTATCTGCATGCTCAACTGTTTCCTGTCAGGCTTCGTACATCTGATGCATTTGAAAGCAGTTTTATTACTAGATTTATGTATTTGGCAAGTTGGGTTTAGACCTTTTTGTTCTTGTCTGATTTACATTGAAGTTACAAGACTTTTTGCTTTTCTATTTTCTTTGGCTGATTTCCACTTTTTGAAGCATATCTTTTGTTTACAGGTGTCCCCCGTGCTTTTAGGTTTAATCCTGGATGTGATTTTGAGGAGTAGGAATACTGGGGATGTAAAAAGACTAGGGAAAAAAAAAAGGTGCTTTTGAATTTTTCAGTTTATGATTTGTTTTTTTCTCTGAACCTCTGATGTAGTGTCTGTAAGCTTCCTTCTGACCTTCAGGCTTTTTTACTCTTTTAACTGGCTTCTCATTTTAATGTAATTGCTCCTTGTAAAGTCTAATTTTATGATGTTCTCTTTAAAAATCTTTTCCCCCTGTCCTATAAATGAAATTTCATTTAAGACTGTTATGGTGTCTCCAACTGTTTTGTACACTATTCAGAAGTAAATCAAGTGTTGCTTCTCTTTTAGTATTTCTGCCTGGTTGCTTTGAGTAATAATTGTAATATCCTAAAATTTAGACTCTGCATGACGTCTCAAAAATACACTTAACAGATTAAACCTTCTGCTGTTACGTTGTCTATGTTGCATATTATTTTACAGCTTTTACCATTTAGAAGTCATGATTAACACGCTTGTTGAGTGATCTGTAATAGGGCACTAACTGTGTGTGTTTTATTTAGGCATGAGCTCCCTCAGTAGGGAATGCCGTAGGTCTGCTCCAATTGACTCCTGTATCTTTCTGACTCACGCTTCCTTCAGTATTCGTTGCCACTCTTCTGCAGGTACCAATTATGGTACCATATACAACCTTATATTACTGGTGTCACACTGATTATCTTCCTTCTGTTATGTTTGGAAGAGCCGTTAAACCCATCAGTAAATATAAATTTGCCCATTGCAAATGTTAGATGCCTGGAAACTGTATGGAAACACATCATAGACACCGCCTGGACTTTATCTGTTGAGCTCTGCTTGTCTGGGTCATTTTTCTGACTCATCTCCCTTGGTTTACACCTGGATTTTCCTCCCTCTCGCCGCGCCGCTTTCCTCTCCATCCCTGCCGGCGGAGGGGCCGCCCCAGCCCCTGCCGCACACCTCTCCCGACACACCCGCCCCTGCAGCCCCCTTCGCCGCCGGGCGCCTTTCCCCCCGGCGGCGGGCCCGGCTGCCCCCGGCCGAGCCTCCCGCGCCCCGGCCGTCCCCGGGCCCCCGCTTCCAGCAGCAGGTGGCCACCGCGGCCCGCGCTGCCGCCGCCGGGCGCCGCCTCCGGGGAGCTCCGCGCCCCCTTCCCCGGGAGACGCCGGCCCGGCTGGCGGCACTGCGTCGGGCAAGGTGCTCGACCTTGTGCCTTCGCCTCGCTTTCCTACTTTGACGGAGGCGTTGCTTCTCGGCATACGTCTCACCCAGTGAATACCCTTTTTTAAAACACAGTTCAGAGTGAGGAAGAGAAAGGATGATGCAGAGATGGGAGAGTGATTTGTTTGCTATATCCATCCATCGTCCATGGTAGGTAGGGTAAGAACAGTGCAGGGGAAATTATGGTTTTCTACTGCAAAAATTGTGAAACATCTAGTCTGAAAGCCCGCTGTTTCCCATGCTGGAGCCATCGTGTCAGTGTTCTGTACCGGTTGCTTTATGAGGTACCTGGGTTTCTCCTACTTTTTTCTCTTTTGTTCTGTTGTGATCCCTAGACAATGAAAGATCAAGGTTATTTCCCTTGTTCTCTGTTCCACAGGAAACCTCCCCAAGCAATACGTGTTAGATTCTATTTCAGTGTAATGAGTTTTCTGTTTTTAGTGAAGCTGTGATTGCTTTAGCTACTGGGACACAAAATACAGCTCAATGGCCTTGAACTGAAGCAATGCAGAGTGCCTCTTGTAATCTTAAAGTCCTCAGTAGGCTGAATGCGATCATGATACTGAAATACACATAGGGGATTTCAAATAACATTTGTTTTTTTTTTTTTTTCTTAGAATGTATATATTTTGGTTTTC
This sequence comes from Nyctibius grandis, assembly GCF_013368605.1. Classification (NCBI taxonomy): domain Eukaryota; kingdom Metazoa; phylum Chordata; class Aves; order Nyctibiiformes; family Nyctibiidae; genus Nyctibius; species Nyctibius grandis. The sequence goes on along the minus strand of NC_090658.1, from coordinate 42,413,521 downwards.
CACATATCCAGGCATTTGGTCTTGTTGCTATCCCAGCCCTTATTTCCTTGAGTTATTAATATCAGCTTTTGATAAACACTTTGGAGCGTGAAAAAAGATGAAACTTAAACCATAAACACACATCCTTCTGCCCTCAGTTATCACAGTACTGGGATTTGAATTACTAAAGCTGTGTCATCTGTCATCTACCTAGCCAAAAATATTTTTGCATTATTTTCATAATCCCATCACACTTAGAGCATGGACTAAATATCACAAGATCATTACATCATTTTCTTAGCATCTGTAGTTCTTTAATACTCTAACTTCTGAATATTTGGTGAAAGGCTTAATGTGCATTAGTATGATGAAATCCCTGGTGTTTATTCAGACATGAGACCTAGCAGACATGTAGAATACCAGGCTACATCTAAACTGCTCTCTGCTGTGCTGAAAACAAAATTTTAATTTGATTTGGAGAATAAATTGAGAGTATGTAATTTTATTTCAGTGAGATACTACCATCTGACAGAGGGAAAGGGAAATTTACTTTTGAAAGGAAACCTCTCAAACATTTTGTGTTTGTAATTCTTGAAAATTTTATTTTGACTTGTGACTCCAACAATGGACTGTACAGCGATCATAGGTAAATGTGGACTTGCTTTGCCTGATTTCTGAATCCCTGTAAGTTTCCATGTAGTGTTTTCTAACTAGCTCTACTACTATAGATACTGATATCATACACAACTGGCTAGCTTGAACCATAAGCAAGGAAAGCTTGTTTCTGAATGATCTTGCATGTCTTCACGGCTAAAAGAACTTGGAGTACTCTCTGTTGTAAATCATCAAAAGGTAGCAACATTCCATGTAGTCTACGTAGAATGATTTAGGCTTGTTGATGTTAAAGAAGACTAGTAGAGAACTTCAGAGGGACCTAGCAAAGGGCAAACAAGCTGCTCAACGCTAGATTTTTAGAAAGAGCATTCTAAGCGTTTAGTCTGGCTGCTAAATAAGCCAAGTCATGTAATATTACCTGCTAACTTCTGCCTCAAGTTATTAGTCTGTATGAATACAAACATTTTAGCAGTATAAATGATCTTGAGTTCCAGATGAAATTCTGAACCTTCAACCTTTTGCTTTCTTTGAAGTCACTGATAGGTCTGTCATTGACTTTGGTGAGTCTAGAATTTCATACAAATAATTTAAGTGATGGAGAAGTCGATGTATCCTGTGAAACATTGTTCAAAAGGTTAATTTCTCTCACTTTTAGCACTTAAAATCTTATTTCCATAGCAAATTTGTCAGATTAATTTACAGACATCCTTCATTCTTTCCTGCTTTTGGTCTGCGAAATTATGGACCCATCTACTTTCGGATATCTTCTCATGCAGGTATGCATAAGAACTGTAATCAGGTTGCTTCTTAACTTTCTTCTTTATAAGCTAAACAGATCAAGCAGTTCAACAAAAAGACAAGTTCTTGAGGTTATTCTGCTATTTCCTTTGTTGGTCTCTGATATTCCACCAGCTATAGCTCTAGTCTATTGTTTTGACTTATAGTTACTCCTTGAGAGACAAGGAGCCTTACGTTAGTGATTGATCATGATTACTAAGAGTATAATCAAGACAATTCTTCGGGTGAGTTCGAGTCTGCTCGGGAAAGAGCAGCTCTCAATTAGTATTGCCACATGGACTTCACTGAGGATTAGTAACTACTTTTAATATCTTTCTTTTTGGTGTTGGTAAAGATATATTTAGTTGCAGTAAGCTGAGAGTCAGATTCCTATGGAAGCCAGAGATACTCTCCTTTCTGGTAGTGTTTCATGAGCCGTTACATTTTCAGATCTATGAGTTAGGCAGCTGTTAACTCATTTAGTGTTGACACTTAAGTAATTTAATGTAAGTATTCTAAATTGCCAACTAGACACACCTGGAGCTTTTTTGAGAGCACAAAAGCTAAGATACTAAGCTGCTTAATGTAGAGAACACATTTTTTGGAAAAAAATGTACATTTGTTATCTAGCCCGCTAACTTTATCAAATAAAGATGCAGAGTGCTATATAACTGTATGAAACTAGAATGTCCTTGGCATTATTGTGAGGGATGAATTGTGGTCACTTCATCTCAAACAAATATAATAGCAAAAAAATCAAGAGGTTCAATGGTGGATTAGAAGAATGATTAAAGAGTGGAATGCATATAAGGAATATGCAAAGACTGTGAACTGTTCAGAGCTGCTCGGGATCACAGAGTAAGGCAAATAGTCAGAGATCCCATACAAAAAATTTAGTGTCTTACTAGTGATTATGATATTAGAATAAGCAATGAATGATTCTTCCAATAGTTGGAATAATTTAACCTAAATTTATTCCTGACTTTGCACTACTTTAAACCTAGGTTTCATCTTTGCCAGTGAACTACTAGATGATTCCAAATAAATCTCTTCCTCCTTCTCCTGCATTTTGTTTATCTTTATCATTTAGAATGAGCTCCCTAAAGCATGAAAGAAAAAGCTTGTCTCTTTGCTTATGAACTGGACTTCTCAGAGTTAGCCATGGCTTTGTTTACTTTGAGCTACTCTAATGAAAATAGATAAGGTGGAATTAAACCAAAAGCCAGCAAATTTGGATTCTGAAAAAATCCACATGTAATTAAGTCTCAATTAGTTTGAAGCCTGAAGGCTTGTTTGTATTCCAAACAAATCTTGCTAACTTCTTCCAGCTGCACTCAATAAGAGATGCTACCTAGTTCTGCAAAGTTTGACTTGCATACATCCTTTGACTGTCACAGTTACACCATCACTGGTATCACAATTAGCCCATGGAACTCCCGGACATAATGTCATTGAAATAGTGATTGAAAAGCATTAGAGCATACATGGATTTAAAAGAAAATTCAAACACTAACACGCAGGAAACACAAATTTTGTTTCACTTGACTCATGAATACAAAGCTATAAATAATATCTAGCTGCAGACAGATTGATACACAATGTCAGATCTACTGCACATGTGCCTTGCATCTGATGTATTTGTGCAGTTTTTTATAATGTGCACCGTAAATACACGTCATGTAAACATCCAAAAAATATATTCCTCAGATATCCTGTTCTAGTAGTCTTCCCACCAAAAGTGATATAGTTGATAGGTATGACAAGTTTCCTTTTGAGAATCTCTAAACGGAATGCCTGTGGCATGCTGCACTACCTTAACCAGAAAGTGAAAAAGCTTAGTACAAGCTCATATTGAAGTAAAAGCCAATAGTAATGTTTTTTTATAGCAATAATTCTATCTTCTGTAACAGAATTTCTTACATGTAAAATATATCCATATGCCAATGATTAATTTTATATTAAAATCTTGTTCTTGAAACACTTTTAAAAATACAATTAAGGGACAGGAAGTTTGCCTAGAGAACAACAAAACCCTGCTATAAGCATAAGGCACAATTATTTTTCTTTAACTTATTTAAGTGTGTCTTATGTCATTTGCATTTGTGTACTGTGCTAAGCCTTAAGTAGCGTTTTGGGAGTTATCATGGTAATCCTTTCCAGTTCATTGAAAATCGTGAATCCTGCCAGTCAATCTTGCACTTCATATTCACTCCCCAAAGACCAGCCCCTGGCAGGTTCATTGAGACTCTTCGGTCCTCTACACACTGTAGTTTAAAATAAGCATGATCTGGTAAAATGTCAGTCTTTTCTCAACCTTCCTATATCCCACACCCATGTTTTTTTCACCTGCCAAATTCAAACAAATCTTATCTAAACAATTAAGATAAGCATTGAAGTACTCTGTATAGTCAAATCAGCAAACCTCTCAAAACCAGAACTGAAATACAATCTCTCTAAATTAAACAGTCTACAATGGCAATCATGTTTGTATTTAAACATTTTGTTCTGAAAGGATTACAGCATTGATCTCCATTTTTTTTCCTGCCTAGACAAGAAGGCGACATACTGAGTCAAACAAAATGTATTTGTTCTTTAAGAACTGATCTTGCACGCTTTTTATAAATAAACTACATAGGTGTATGAAGTTAGACTTCACATAATCAGTAACTGCTGTCCTTAACATAGTACACAATTGTTTGAAATGTATGTAATGTAACTGTTTATATTAACTATGTATAGCTATATATAAAATCTAGTTATATATTTTGGTATGGGGGTGTGTGCGTATGTATTTATATGTATGTAAAAAAGCTCTGTCCATGCAATTTTATTGCTATATATTAGAGATACAACATTAGGGAATCGGAATGCTAAGGACAAATGTTTAAAAAACTGAACTGTGTTTATAAAAGAAGAATCAGCGCAAAAAGGGATACTAAAGATTCACTCTTTTTGATGAAGTCTCCTACTTCTGTTACTTCAAATTTTGCAAATGCATATTCTTGCTTAATTGATTCTTATTTCATTGCTTCCCAGAAATGAGTGCACGTTCTTGAAGGTATTTAAAAATTTTAACTCCTTTAAAGACAATCTGAAGCAACAGCTAAACTTAATCCATGGCTTCTGCTTGGAAATTTTGTATACTGTTTTGGTTTCTTACACAAGCTTTAGATCAAGGTGAATTACTGCCACAGTAAAACTGTGTGCAAGCAGTTCTAAGTGCTGTTTCTTGCCTCTGTTCCATGCTGTATGTGCTTATGTTGAAGATCCAATCTCCATTGTGCTTTATGCACTTAAAGTTTTCATCCTGAGGTTAGAGCATTTGCTAATAGATAAACATACCACAAAGGTACTGAGGGCAAGCAGGTAGGTAATAATAAGAAATTGTTTTAATTTATGCTAACTTTACCCACTGCAGCCATCCCCTACCGACCCATTATCAACAGGGGTTTTTTTCTGCAAGTTGTGCAAGTCCAGATACTCCTGTTTGAAAATTCATTTATTTCACTTATTTTCTGAGAATATTTAAAAATTATGCAGTCATGGTCCCTGTGTGCTTTGCTGCAGCTCCCATTAGCACAGGGACATTTGGTTTTACCACTGTAGTTTCCATATTTATGTAAACATAACATTTATTTCAAAAAGGCCCATTTGGGATTTAACTATCTCCATTAGGAGATTCACATTTCTATTGTTTGAGATAAAGAAGAATCACAAGGTAATAGCAGCGGTTGTCAAGCTGTTGGAAGTATCACAGACAAAAACATCACCTTGTGCAGTAGGCCTGTGTTAGATGAATGATGCTAATAAGCTCACATGCAGGGAAAAAAACTAAAAGACCAAAGGATAGCAATTTCTGAAGTTGTGGGCTTACTATGTAACCAATAAAAGACTGCAAATTTTGCAGTTTGGTTGATTTTTAAATATAAATATTGTTGGATTTAAATCTGGGTTTACTTTGCAAGTAGCTTGATATTGCGTTATACCATAATCTTTATTGCAGCAAAGGAAGCCACTGCACTTTGATTTTCTTCTGAAGCTCTCTTGGCACTTTTTTGATGAGAATGTTGAGGTAGATGTTCTGCTTCTGAATTGAGCAGTTCAGCCATCAGTCATTCCAAGGAACCTGATTAAATTGTCTACATAGAGACTTTTTTCTCATTTGCTTTTATTTGCATGTGTGGTGTTCTTGCATTTTCATCCAAAGACATCTGTCAGTGAAGGCTTCCATTCTGATTCAGTGAACAAACAAACAAGGTTTTTTGTTCTTTTTCTTTAATTTGTTTTCAGAAATGTTTCATAAGTTGATCAGGCCATATAATGTCTGATTTGTGTTTCTTGTATCAGAATTTTCCATTTCTTAAGGTTTTGCCAATATATTAGTTTTCTAATGATGTTGGGTTTTGACCATTTCAAGGAGCAGCTATTTTTTTTTTAATTAACTCAGAAATAATTGTTCAAAGAAGATCATAAAACATGACACATCTGACCTACTCATCTACTCATGTGCCTTTTTTTTCTTCCAAATATCCTTTTTAGATATTTGAAAATGAATGTAAGTCTCATCAAATTTTCAAGTACAATTACTTGAAAACATTTAAAAAGGTTGAATTACTTTTAATGCTACAGTTCTGACTTAAAAATATGTAGTAATTTTGAGACACTATTTATGTGCATCTTATGGTTTATATATAATATAGATGCGGATTCTTAATAACAACAAAATCCATTTTTGTTGTAAGACTGGTTGATGCCTTTTCTGTTTCTTTCAGTCTTCAGCTTGGAGTAATATTCCTGGAGTATAGATGGTTTAGTTGTTAACATGAGCAGAATTACCTGGGGATGGAAGTTAGGAAAAAGTATCATGGAAGTTGTAACCTCTCAGTATCCTGTAATCTTGCATGCTCGAGTCACATGATGGGCAAAACAGCTGTGGAACCCCCAGATCTGTGCCCCACACAGAACTGCGCAATAAGAGTACCATAACTGTCTGCTGTAGGAGGTCCTTCATTCAGTACATAAGAATCAATCTGCCTTTGTAATTTGCTGAAGTGACTGTCTGTTGCTGCCATTTGACAGGGGAGATGTGAAGTCTTACAAAGACTGTTGATGCTTTTCTGGACAAAGAGAGCAGATGTGAAAGCGAAGAGTCAAATATGTGTAGGAGTAAAAAAGGAGTGGCCTCTTGGAGTGCTAGTGTTTGGTTTTTGGAGAGTCGTGGAGAAGTCAATTGTGGTGGAAATCAGCATGAAGAGTTTGGGTGGGTGGTTTGCTTGTTTGTCTCCCTGAAGCACGGATCTGAGTATAGCAGGATTGGTTCAGAATTACTTTTGCAAATTTGAGGTGGTTTTGCTTCAGCTACTGCTTCTTTCTGAGGAGCTAAACTGTAATCTGTTATCAGTCAAGTAAGATTTGGAAATTGCTCAGTCAGTTTTTGGGGAGACAGCAGTGCTTCTGGGAGGTCTCAAGAAGAGGACACTCACTTTTAGAGGGAGTCTGTAGACAGAAAGGCTTAGGAAGCATACTTGGAAAGGCCAGAGAAATGGAGCATGATTTGAAACCTGCCCTCAGAAAAGGGAAGACATGACCAAGGTTTGGACTGAATACCAGTCTTCTGAAAGTCATCCATAAGTGAGATTGTGCTAATGAGAGTTATATGACATAAAAGCTGGATCCAAAGGATCAGGTTGGTAATCCTTTTTCTTCTTCCTGAAATTCTACTCCGTGGGAAATTATGAATTTTGGACTTTTCATTTTAAAAGGAAATTCCAGAGTTTTGGACTTGCAAACAGAATACAGTTTCTAAGCACTGGTTAGTTGTAGGAAGTCGTCATTTCTTTAACAGTTTATGTAAGTGGTACTATCGGTGAATTTAGATTCATAGACTCAGGCAAGTGTAGGTTTGCTGTGTCTGTATCACGTATCAATTTTGTTTTAGTGGTAGCTGGTAGTTCAGATGCTTCTAGATATAGGAATAATCAACAGTAATGGTCTGTCTTACAGTAAAAAAATTTACAGCTACTTCCTTTTATAGTGTTCCTGAGAATACACTGTGCATTCTCCAACTTCCTGCTGGTGTCTTCTCATGCATTTCTTCTTCAGGATTATATTTGCTGGCAAAAACTTTGATCTCGTTGGTGGCTTGGTTTCATACTGTGTTCCCCTGAAGATATGTGTGTGGTGATTACTCATTGTGTTCGGTTTATTTTTTTGTGTTGTTTTTTTTTTAATTGTGTCTGTGTTCTAAATTGGCTTCTATGTGTATAGGAGAAGGTCCATCTGTTCTCAGAGTTCAAGCATGCCTCTGAATATAGTCGTGCGCTTTACACTAAGCTCAGGTCTTTTTAGCAGTAATATTATCCTCCTGTCAGGTGAAGTATCTTCTGAGGTACCTAGCCAGAATTGAAAATTACTAAGAATAGTAAGTCTTTTTCTCAGTGCATATATTTTATCATCCTCCCAGTTTGAAACAAGTACCTAAGTTAGCTTTGTTATTGTGAGTTTGCGTAATTTATTTTTTGACTCAATTTATATTGTAGAAATACAGAATAGAAACTCTTCCATTCTGCTAAAACTTCTGTATTCTGCAGTTGTCTAAGATAGATATAATTCCCATGCCAAAAATATCAGTTTAAATTTTCATGTAGATTGTGACAAAAACAATGAGAATATCAAGAAAGTTTAAGACCGACAAGAAATTCCTAAGGCCTTTATTTTGGCTATTTTCAAAATACTTTGAAATCTCTTTCTCCTCCTCTGTCCTTTATAGTGTCAAACAACCCTTTGCAATTGCTCTTCATCTCCTCTTTTTACTGGTGGATTTTCTGTAATCATCTGTTGACCAGTGCTTGCTTAAAAAAAAAGTCATCGATTTGTAGTTCCTTTTATTTTTATCTGTACGTATTTGTGTGTATATCTGGACATACTTGGTTCAAATTTGATTTAATCATATTTATATATGTGTATATATACATACAATTACATATATGTACATTGAGTAATTTTACAGTATTAGGGATTGAAACTGGTGCTGGCTTGCTGATTTTATTGGTGGCAGTGTAACAGGAATCCAAGAAAACAGCAGTACTATGAAATCTTGAAGGTAAGAACTAAATACCTGAGTGATGTGATTAAAAGAAAGTTTTTTCTGTTAGAGAAAAAGCCAACATATATCTTCCTACTGTCTTAGGAATGTATCAGAAAGGCTGGATGATGTGCTGGCTATTAAAGATCATTTCATAGTAGTCAAGACCAGGAAACAACAACGTCAACTTTGAAACAAAAAAATCACTTTCTAAATTAGTGACATGGGTGAAAATATCCAGCAACTGCAAGATTATTATAAACCCTTCTCCAGATGTTTGCATCAAAGTATACTGGAATTGTAGCATAGCTCAGAATATTTTCGTACGAGGAAATTAACGTTTGTCTATATTTTTCATCGTTATTTTGCCACTACATATGGAAACTTTCAGTTAGATATTTGTGTAGTCATGCTGATTGTAGGGAGGGGGCATGTTTAGCTAGTAAGTTTGGCTGCATAAGGAAACATCATTGTTTTTATCAGTTCAAATTGTCTTGATAATGGCATTAAATATGCAACAGTTGTGATTTACTTTGCCAACTATCATGTTCTGCATGACAATGCTGCAGTACTGCCAAGGAACAGAAGCTCACCTGATTCTTTAGAGTGGGGGCAGCAAAACCTTTGGTGAACATTGAAAAATCCTAGTGGGCTGCTAGAGTGCTATTTACGAACATATATATCTTTAGATGAAATATATAGAAATATATTTGTCTTGGGAGGGGAGGATTTGAAACATATATACAAGGATCTAATTTCTGCAAGTCCTTGTCTCAGACTGATTTGTTTCAAGCAGCTCCCTGAAGTATGTACACTCTTCTGCATACCAGTTTTATTGAAAGTACACAGACCTGGCACCATTGTGTTTGCCAGGCATTCTCTTATCTCCTGCAAGCATTCAAACAAAAGCGTTCTATTGCTCCCTGAGTAATCTGTGGGTGATCTTAACGTTGAGCAAAAATCAGAGCAGAAAGACATGTCATATTTCTTAGTGCAGGAGTAGACAGTCTCTGGAAGGAAGGGGAGGGGGATGGAGCAGGGAGAAGACAGCCACAACCCAAAAGAAATAGTTGAAGGGTTGTGAGCGTGTTCGTATATTAAAACATTGCGTAAGTGTAAGAATGCTGAAATGTAGGGGTAATACAAACTGAGTTTCATAATATATCCTGGTTTTAATAAAGCTGTTTGTATATAGGTTTGACATGTGTTTTCTTAAAGTAGAGCTCTGAAACCAATCTAGACCCAATTTCTATTTGGATGTTAATGTCTCCAGTTCTACAAGGAAAATTTGGCATATTTTTAAGCATGCAGATAGTCCTATTGAGCAACAGGAATTATCAAATACAACATATACTATGGTACCTTGTTGAGAGGGCATCTTTAAGTCTCTGTTGCAACAATTATTACACCTGGGGGAGGGGGGAAGGAGTTTTAAAATATCTGAAATAATTAGTAGCAGATTTTTGCATGCACCCCCTCCCCCAAAACAAAACAAAACAAAAGTTTCTTCCTGAACTGTTAACTATTACATTGCCATTATCTTTCAGATTTTCTTGATTTTTGGTAAGGGAAAAATAGAAAAAAAATATTCTTAATATTATTTCTGAAAATTAAAGAATTTCCTAATAATTTTTTCTTTCAGTCCTAAAAATTAGCTTCATGCCCTGCTTAGAGATACAGTGTAGCCTGCTTAGTTTAATCAAGATCAACACTTTGTTTATAATTTTCTTATACTGTAACTAAAACTATGTCTTAGGCCTGGAAAGGGGAAACATGATGAGTCCCAGACTCAGAGTGGTGTCTCTAAATGCTTTAGAGCAATCAGAAACAAATGAGCTTGAATTATATTATCTGTAATCTTTAGGTGTATACACAGAATTTCTCTGCGACAGTTAAGGGCACGGATTTATAGGACATAAAGTAAACTAGTGCTGGGTTTCTATCACTGATCAATGTTACAGTTTCTAGATCTTGCCTAGGGGATTATTCTACTTATTGGAAAAGTGCGTGCGCGCGCACACACACGCACACAGAGCCCATTATAAAAAAAGGGTACAAATTAATGAAGGGCAAAATGGGAAAAAGACTGGTATAGTGTGAAAAAAAATAATTTATTACCATCACATACATTCTAATGCAACATTCTAAATTTCTTTCAAGATCTAAAATCTGGATGAGGAAAGCTGGATTTATCTGGCTTTTAAATGAATGATCAGTGTGCTTGCGAAAAATATGTAGGAGGACTGAAAAGTACCATTTTCAAAATAATTCTTTGTGTTAGTTGAGAATAATTTTTAACTAGTTTGCACAAACATTTCCTGTGCCTCATGAAATGTTCCTAATATAAGTGAGGAACCAGGGTTATGTTCCTAAAAGTGTGCCCTTCTTAATGACTTTTTTTTTGTCTAGGTTAGGTAGATGGAAATCTCTCTGCTGTTGAACTGGCTTTTTGATGCTGAAAAAATATAGTATGTGTGTGGCGCCAGAATTGGCTGGGAACAGGAAAGGCATATTTTGTATATGTACTAAACCTGTCGGCTTAGTGCATAGAAGACTTGACCCTTGTCAGGTGTCTTGAAGTTAACTGGCTGACTTATGGATTAATCAGTTTAAGACTGAAGCCAACCAGTGACAGGAATGAGCTTTGTTGTGTGAGTGTGTGTGTGTGTGGCTGTGGTGCAGATTTGCAAATTTTTATAATGCTTTCAGTCGGACCGTGAAAGTCTGATGTAAAGCTTATCTCTGATCTCTGGCTATGGCCATACTTGTGGGATCATGTTTGTGTGTTTGGGGGGAGGGAGATGAATTCTTTAACACTTGACACCTGGCTCTACCAGGTTTCTAGCCCATAGTCTTAGGAACAGCACTATTCAAGGCATTAATAAAGTTAAAACCCTTAAGCTATATGACCAGTAAGTCATAAAAACTCTTGCTGGGTATTGTGCTCAGTCTTTCTCTCACAGCTGGATTATCATCTTGACAACTAATTCTTTTTTCTTTTGCCTTTTTTATAGCTGTTGTGAACTTGGACAACTCTGTGGTTGACCTAGAGACCCTTCAAGCCCTGTATGAGAATGTGAGTAATCAGAGGAAGTCCATACAATGTAGGAATACTGTAGGTCCACGTGAAGGTATCTTTGGTTTGCACAGTAATATTCAGAAAACTTGTAGAACGTGTCCTATTTTGAAGTGACTTTGTTTTCCCCAAAGCAATGAAAATAATGAAAACTTTTGACTCTTATTAATTGCCATTGTGTGTTCTATACAGTGCATATATATTAATTGTCATTGTGTGTTTTATATAGTGCATACATTTTTATATAAGCAACACAATCAACTTCTAAATGACTAAACGGAAATTGGTTTTGCTCCTTTTTTTTTTTTTCTTCTTGGGTGGGGCAATCTTTGGTCAACAGGTATCAGACCTTGTACTCTAGGTCTTTGACTTCACTTAGTAACTTCGCTACTATAGCAATGCTGTTCAGTAAAAAAAAAATGTTTTAATAACAGCAATCATTCCATTTGTGGAACTGTAGCTTTTAATTATTATTATTTTAGAGATTCCTCCAAAATAATTTTAACTGTTTGAAAGGAAAAGGTTTGCTCTAAGTTAATGTAATAAAAAGTAGCATAAACTGCCAAAGGCTTCATAAATATCTGGTACTAATCATCAGAGTGTGTTTGACCACCAGATATGCAAAATCAGGGATTCGAAATATACTCAGCCATGTTCTAAAACTTTACAAAGCCAGCCACATGTAAAATTCAAAAAAGTGTATCTCAGAAGCATGTTTCTGCCTTCAGCTGAGGCCAGTGAGCATTACCCCTTTCTCCAAGCACATCACCTGAATACATGGAGATCTGGCTAGGCAACCCTGGAAAGACCAACGAGGCTTTCTATTTACCCTCCAAAGAACCAGAAAATCTGAAACATAAAGCTGTGAGTCACAGAATGGCATTGGATTTTTTATTTCCCTCATATTATAATTTTGATAATATGTTAATTACTTTTACACCTTTCAGATTTTTGGTTTTTAGACTCTAGCTTTTTATGGCCTGCTATGGAATGATTTATTGATTTATGAAATTTCTCATAAATAATCCACTTTGGGGCCTGAAGAGAGAGATAGTAAGCTCTAGTCCACTTTATAGAAAAACTAAAAAGCTAAACAAAACAAAAAAGAAAAATATTGGACAAGAACTAGAAAGTACTTCTATTTCATCCCTGAAGAATTATCTGCTCAACACTGTTCAGGTCAAATGGGAAACCTATTCTAACTACCCTCAAATCTTTATAATTTAATCACTTCTTATCCTTATGCCACAGCATTTCTGGTTTGACCTGTGTAATTTTTATTTTGCATTATTTTTAATCTGCTCCCTTACACAGCACAGCTATATCCCATTCCATACATTCTTTAGCATGTAAAAAAATGAAGTAATTTTATATATTACATATGCATGATTGTGAGAGTGTGTGTTGTGGGAAGTACAGAATAGATACTGTCCTCATGATCAGGTTTTGCATACTTCCCTCTTTTATATTGCATAAGACTTTTTTATTTTGTTTAAAAAAATAGTCCTCCTATGTAGCTAATGTACTAGTAGGATACTTTCCAAATACTTTCTTCATGTCATCTCTAATATATTTCAGAGTTCCGGTATAATGGATTACCTGCAAATTTGCAGTTCATTGAAATAACCAAATGCCATTGTGTTCCTTTTGTCATTAAATTCACTAATTACAGAAAATATCTAGGAAATATTGTCCTGATTGAGGAAAATATCATATGTTAATCTCAGGCAAGACTCAAAAAGTTGGAATGACTATGATATATTTCTTTGCTTTGAATAGAATACAGGTCAGCCCAACTTTATCACTGTATTTTCTTGGGTACCAGATGGCAAAAACGGAAAACCAACCAAAAAACAAACAAAGAACAAAAAAACCCTCAGTCTTTGGTCAAAACGCATCAGACTTTGCACTTGCTTCCATTGGTAGCTTCACTAATTATAACAATATTGTTCAATAAAAAAGTATAAACAATGGGTAGTACCAGAGAGGCTGGCATGTTTGACTCCTCCCTTATTTCTCAGCCTCATCCTGCATTGTAAGTGGGGATAACTTTGCCTCTTTCGGCTACTTTGTAGCCATTAACTTAATTTTTAGTTCTTAGGGTTTATTTATTGGATTGGGGGTTTTTTTGATGGATATTTAAACACCACTGTACTAGTTCTCAGCCTTTCTATTTGATCTCTGTGCAGCATATGGGAGCATTTGTGTTACAGTCTTCCCTCAGAATGTAATAACTTTTTTTTGATTGCATATGTTTGGCATGGTGCTTTCTCTTCTTAAATGTGAATGAAATTTGGGCAGTCTCCAAACCTAAACACACCCTAATTTCAAAAGCCACAGTCCCAAGGGCTCAATTCCTGTTTACTGAGGAATTAAAGTCTTGTTAAACCACAAAGTTACTGCATACATCTTAGTCACTTTTTATAAACGAAGAAACCCACACCCCACCAAAGACCCAAGCTCTCAATAATTAATTTAATAGTATTAAGTAGTATTGCACCAAGTGAGGAGGACTTTGTTACTGCAGCACTGTATGGTACAGTCATACAGTTCTTACACATGGTTGTGTAGTTTGCTTTATAAAAAGTTGCTTAAATATGTGTTGATAATCAGCTATGTATTAAGATCTAGAGAGTTTTAATAGGAGAGTCTTAATAGATAAACCTACATGTGGAACAATTATTTTAATGTGCTTTTACAAACTCCCTAACAGCAATGCTTTCAGGTGGCAGCTATAATTAGAGAGAGAGAAGGTAGATAAAATTCAATGGAGTTGTCAATTTGCTGTATGTGTTTAGGCCATATTGGTTGTGACGAGAAATGTACTTATTTGCAAATAAATGAATGTTTAGTTTGAAAAGCGGTAGCCCCTTAGCAGCTGAGATTGTAGATAAAATATCACTGTTTGAAACAAGATAAGCCTGCTCCTGCTTATATCTTCAATATATGGTGAAAATAAGTGTATAAAAATGGATTAAAAATTGTATCAAAGGGTTATCTTTGATTTATGGATTTGCCTGTTTCAAATCTCTTTACATCACAAAATGAAACCTGCATACTTTCTTAATTTGACTTCTGGTAAATTGTCCACCCTGACTCTATCTTTAAAAGACTTAGGTCAACGCTTTCAAAATCCTAAAAATGCCATTTGCAAGAGCGAAAAGCACTCAGAAGTGTGAAGTGCATGGCTCCACTCTGCCACTAAGATTCAAACCTGCTCCTCAGTTTTCTTGTGATTTTTTTAAAAACTGGCAATTACAATGCAATGCCTAAACATTTTTCTGCAAAGGCTATAGATTGTACCTGACTTCTGATACATGACCCAGCTTCAAAGGAATATGATAGTTGTTATGAACCTGGGTATCTCTGTATATCCTTGTTGTTTCAGTTACTTTTGACAATAGTCTTTAGAGAAGTCACTCGATGCTTTTGAAATATATAACACCAACTTTGAAAATCAAGTTGACCAAAAAAAACCTACCCCAAAATTAAAAAACCTACACATATTTCAGCTGATCTAAACTCAGAGCTAAGGTTCTGTTGCAAGGAAAAAAAACTAACCAGGAAATGTAAGATTTATGTTGTGAAATGGAAAAATGGCCCTTACCCTATATTTAGTCTTACCAAACTTCCTAAGTTTATACTCTGGCAAAAGTGGGAGAAGTTAACCTAGAGCAGTGTGTTTTGCAGTAATTTCTATCAGATTTATGCTGTCTGATTTTAGATATAGTTAATACACAATTCTAGTGTATTCTACTATTTTTTCCACTTATAATATTATATAATAGCTAAAATTCAAGGAAATAAATAGCAGTGACATTCAAAGAAGTGCTAATGCAATCAGATCAATGACTTTTATGAGAAGTATCTATTGAATGTGTTCTCTCTTGACACAAACGTTGGAGGGTAATATAAAAGCTTTTTTTACGTTATCCATCCACAATTTAGAGAATAGATAAACATTAACTGTAAAGTTAACTGGTAAAAATTCTGAGAAATAATCTTCAATAATACCTGTGCAGGAGGTGTGTCGGCCTTATTCTTTTTCTATCGTAATTTAAAATACACATAGAATTCTGGATACCAGAGCCAAAATTAGGGATTTGAAACTCAGGTTTGATTCTGAATTTGCACCATATACGTAGACCTCTTGATTTTGCTGAAGAGTGTAAACTCTATCCCTTGAGTTGTACTCAGGCATACCCATAAGTGGATCACAATTGGCCGTTGTATCTTTGTCAGTTGTTATTTCTTTGCATACAAAATCTGCAAATAATGGCTTAAATAAGGAATAGTGAGTCTGCCTAACCTTTGCCTGTGGGATTTGGTGGAGAAACATTAACAGCTTGAACATGCAGGTATATAGTAGATTGCTGTGATAAGCACTCTAATACTTCAATATATGTAGAAGACCAGAAGAGTGAGTACTCTTGCCATTTATTCTAAAGAATTTGCAAATAACCATTTAGCTTTATGCTCCTTGCTAAAATATTTTCTCCTCTTTAACTATTATGAAAAATTTTCAAGTTATTTCCTTTCAGTTTAACAGAAGAGAATATACTTTAGAGATTGGTCAGAAATAACAGAACTTAATCTAAAAACTGTTAGTAAGAAAACTTGTTTACTTTTACAAAAAGCTCATTTACAGTTTACAAGTGTAAATTGAACACATGAGTTTTTTGAAGTGTAAGCTGAATAAATAGATCTTCCTACAAAGGCATGTCATTTGCATACCTAGACCTCTGTGGCTCTGATGACATGACCACTAGAACAACACTACATCTCTTGGCATCCTTCCGATTTCTAAAATCTGTAGATTTCATTCATTGCCGAGACAGTTTTTACTGATTTGAAAAGAAATGGAAGCTTCCTTTTTTTTTTTTTTAACTCTCTATTGGGTAAGAATGTTCTAGATCAAGTGAAGAAATCTGTTTACACCTGCTCCCTAACACAAAACCAAAAGCAAGTCTTTCTCCTCAACAACACCTGTAATACTGAAGTGTAAATTCCTGTAGTTGCGTCTTTCCTAGTCCTCACCCCATGTCCGGATGAGTCTTCTAAGATTAAAAATTGATACAATTTTCTGATCTTAGTATCTTGAAAAGATAGAATTATGCAAGCAAAATTTACTACTGTAATTATATTCGTATGTCCTATGCCTGAGTTGACAGAAACTTTACATAGAAAAGTACCTTTGGAGGATAAATCTCCAAGTTTGTTTTCTCACACTGAAGTGATACTGGAGTAGGGAATTCAGAAAACTAGGTGTTATTGATGGGCCTCTGCCGGTATACTAAAATTAAAAACTGGTAAATTAGTCTCGGTCTAGACCTTATTAACTGAGAAAGGCATGATACAGTATACACAGATAGATCAACGAAGGATCAAGCAAGCCAAGGGAAGTGATTATTCTCCTCCTCTCAGCACTGGTGAGATCACACCTAGGTTGCTGTGTCCAGTTCTGGCCTCCCCAGTGCAAGAGACATGGACATACTGGAGCGAGTCTAGTGAAGGGCCATGATGATGATTAAAGGCTTGGTGAATGTATCATACAAGGAGAGGCTCAGAGAGCTGGGGTTGTTCAGCCTGGAGAAGAGAAAACTCAGGGGGATCTTATCATATGTACAAATACTTGATAGGGGAGAGGGAGTAAAGAATACAGAGCTAGACTCAGTGATGCTCAGCGTAAAGACAAGAGGTAGTAGGCCTCTTGAAACTGATATCCTGGAAGTTCCATTTAAAAACACAAACACCTTTTATTTACTGCAAGGGTGTCCAAATACTGGAACAGGCTGCCTAGAGAAGTTGTGAGGTCTCCATCCTTGGAGATATTCAAAACCTCTCTGGACACAATACTGAGCAACCTGCTGTAGCTGCCTCTGCTTTGTGCCAGAGGATTCGACTTGACAGTCTCCAGAGATCCCTTCAAACCTCAACTATTCTATTAATCTGTGATACAGATAATACCACCATTATAATTTCTTAGTGTCGAGAACAAAGACTACTGCTGGGGAAACAAAAAAAGTTGTTTGCATATTTCCTATCTGTTGGCATATTTAATAGATAAAATCAGACTGCTTTAGAGAAGATCACCCTTGAAGAACATCCATAGAAATGCTGGGTAAATATTAAGAGGTGCAATATTCAAGACAGATGGCCTTGCAGTCATTTCCAGACTTCTTGAAGTAATCAGAGAAACTCTGAAGTGCTTTTGCTCTGAGTGACTTTTCAATATCTTCATCTTTCTCTTTCACATCAGTATTTTCTCCCTTTTCACATGAAAAGGCATTCAACAACCTCAGAAGAACTGTCCAAACCTGACTTTCTGTTTTCAGATGGTTGATGGAGCTGTGGCAGTATGATTTGAGATAGCTCCATACCTCTTCTGCTAATCGTGCAAAAGCATGCAAGAAAGAATGCACATGCAGCCTATCTTTTGCTTTGGCATTATTTAAGTAGTTAGAATTTAATTTGCCACTATTGTCTTCAAGTTCTGTGATGGAGTAAGTTAAAAAATGTGTGTAGTGTTTTCTTAAAGGAATAAGGGTAGATATATTTACTTCTTTCTTCACTCTTGCACAGATTCATGTTTTGAATCTATTCTGAAAACCACCATGGATGTCAAAAGAAGGGTGAGAAGGAGAAATTTCCATTCCACTTTTATTCCTTTCTATGCCATTCCATTTTCCAGTACTGCAGCTGGAAAAAATAGTTTCTCTTGTAGCATGGAGCACAGAAAGAAGTGAGGTGCTCTTTCTTTTGATTGGAATATTGAAGAAAAGACTGCACAATATACCACAGGGTTCTTCAAGAAACTCGGCAGTTTACATGTAATTGTTTTGGCTTATTTAGATAAAAATGGAATTAATTTTACTTCAAAGAAGTATGCAGTAGTTCTCATGTATTGTGGTATGTATGACAGTTCCATTATAAATCAAGTATTTTTTGTTGTTCCGTAGTGTTTTCCAAACACCAAATAAAATTTTAATTGCAGTAAACAATACAAACCTATTTTCATTTAGTTTAAAAAAAGACATTATTTAAATATATATTTAAAGACCAGTTTGCATTCAAAAGCCACCCAACAGATTTGGAAAGAGAAATGCAACTTAAGAAGAGAGTTCTTAGATCCAAAGACTTTATAAACAGCCAGAGAAAAGGGAATGGGAATGAAGATTATTGTCTCAGTGCATGGTTGAATGAATAAATCTTCTGGAGATTAGTAGTAGTCAATAATAGTATTTGGAAGATGTTCGGTTTTCCATCGGATGTATTTATACTCAAAATCACTCTGTGGACTAAGTAGTTTTACCATGAGCAGATGCTAGAAGGAAAAGAAAAGTCTATGAACATGATTTGTTACAAGGGCATCTTTATCTGTGTTGTTTGACTAGGGTATCAATTAACACTTTTTAATTACTTTGTTTCCTTTATTCCAGAGAGCACAATCAGATGAATTAGAAAAAATAGAAAAGCATAGCAAGGCATCCAAGGAAAAAGAAAATGCCAAGTCTTTGGATAAGCCCGAACAGTAAGAACATACTTATGAAAGAACAGTTTTGCTCACTTCATAAAAATTTCCCTGCTATAGTAAACTATCTAGAGATGTTACAAAAGAAAAAAAATACTGTGCCTACTGACAGTGACCAATATCATTTTCTTTAATCATTCCTACAGGTTCCTCTATGAACTCTCGCTAATTCCTAACTTTTCAGAACGTGTATTTTGCATCCTGTTCCAATCAACATTTTCAGAAAGCATTTGTTCAATCCATCGCAAGCTTGAATTGTTACAGAAACTGTGTGAGGTGGGTTGTGCTCTGTGAAAAGGTAGAGCTAAATTTCTGATATTTAATCTTGTTAAGTTGTACTCATATTTCAAAAGTTTTCTCTTTATTTACTTTAAGTACTCATTAAATCTGAAGGATAGCAGAATAGAACATTTTATGATTGTACTTCAACATCAAAGCAAATTTTAAGATTAGCTTTTGGTACTGGACTATATCATGTTATTGCCATTAATGCATATCAGTCTCTGGAAAATAGGTACCTTCTCCTTTTGTTAAAGCAAAATCTTCCTTATTCGTAGTGACCATATCACTACTTTCCAAATGAATGCCAGTTCAGTCCACTTTGTGTTTGCTTGGATTTTGGAAGTGTGCAACTCAGTAATATCTCTGATATCTAAAATTAGAGATAGCAATGTTGTCTTTAGCTAGAAGATATTACCAGAATTTTGTGGTCCTATGCAAAACAAATACATGGTTTTAAAATGCAGATTTCATCAGTATTTTCATAACTAAAAACTATTTGAAATATTTTATTTAATTGTTTTATCATTTGAGATATATTTTTTCTTTGATTAAATGTTTTAATTGTTCCATGTGGGTGTTTTATGAACTTATTGCAGAATTCTCTCCTAAAATAAGTATAACTTTCACCATATCATCAGTTAAGGAATTACTATTTTGTTTTTCTCAACAGGTCATCTCTGATAATATTGTATAGTTTCCCTATTATTTTTTTCTAAGTATTCATTTTGGAGGTAACATTCTCCATTCACAACAAATTGCATAGTGGTAATTATTCTACTTCTACATGTTGCAGTAAAAGGTTGCTAATTCCCTGTATTTGAACCTTTATAAGTATTATTTTTAACACAGTATCAACAGGGGCTTGTCAGTTAATACTGTTAACAGTAAATATTATTGTGAGCTTGAACAGAGAATTGTTTCTCTTTCTGTTTTGTAGACATTGAAAACTGGGTCAGGAGTTATGCAGGTCCTGGGTTTGGTTCTTGCCTTTGGAAATTACATGAATGGTGGAAACAGGACGCGAGGACAGGCTGATGGGTTTGGACTAGATATCCTGCCAAAACTGAAAGATGTCAAGAGCAGTGTAAGTTGACTCTAGACTTCCTGGAGGCCTGAGAATGTTAAATTCTCAGAAAAATACTTTGTCTCCATTTCCGAGTCAATGTTGTGAAACTTATGAAGGCATGTCAAAGCGAGTTCTTTTGTTACTATACTTAGCTGATCACACTTCTGGAGTTGGATGTATTTATGTAGAAATATGAAAACGAACCCTCTCTTTTCATTACTGTACAAACAAAAATATGTTAAATTATGTCTTAGTTCCTCCTCTGATATGTATTTGACTTTTGTTACACTGCATACTTCCAACTTTTCCTGTATTCAGAAGCAATACTATGATCCTTACACTTGAAAGGTTTGTTACAGAAGTGGAAGCAGTTGTAAAAGAAAAGTTAACTGTGATTTTATGCTGATTCAAAATATTTGTGAGGAAAAAAAATAGTCACTCCTGAAAATTATTGAATAGGCATCCTGAGCATTTTGGATAACCCAAAATTCATCCTTGATATACATCATCATTACAGAGTGTGCATTTCACATTGGACCACGGAATCACCTGAGTAAAGAGTGATTGATCACAGCAAGTACTTGTTCATTTAAGATTTTTCTGGTATAGTCATCTGAGTAAGGAGAATGATAAGTAGTCTTGTTTCTTGTACAGTGCTAAACTGGAGCTTGTGTGTTACCAGCACTTTTTGTCATTGGTTATTCAAATTGGGGCTGTATTCAAATATCTGCTTTTGTTTACAGGGAAACAATAATCTTTGAGTCTCTATGGCTATGATGAAAAGACTCATCTGAATGTGGACAGTGGTATGAGAAAGGTTATAGCAATAATTCTTGACACTTTAAATTGGCCCCTACCTCTATCTAGTGAGTCATTGTGAAGATCTGCTATTCTGAAAGTGGCAGAAAAATAAGAGTTTGTTTTCCTGCTTGGTCACTCACTAAATATACATGCTTTAGCTGCTGGGTTTAGGTAATGTGAGCAGACTGTTGTTTACTCTGAGTGGAGAGACAATGTCAGCCATTTGCCTGTAAAGAGGTGAAGGAACTTCATTCTGGCATGTTTCCTTGGTTAGCCAAGGGAGTGATGATCTGAACAAAGCCTTGATGACTCTAGATACATCACCAGTTTTAGAACTTGGCTCAGTAGAACATTTAGGCACACTGAATTTGGTTTGGTAACTTAGGTCTTTAGTACGTAATTTGCTGGAAATATTGTGACCATTAACCTTGCAATTGCAAGATATATCTTCAGTTTATTTGCTACTGATCAGTCAGAAAAATTCTTACAAAATAGTTTTCTAAAACTATCTGAAAATGTAATTGTGTCAAAAATTCTCTTCAAATAAAGATTTTCTGCTGAATTTTCAGTACAGAGATTACAGAGGGGAAACCATGAGAAAGTTCCCCCAAAGACTCCCAAAAGTGGCAAAATTTCGGAAAATAATTAACTTAGTTTAATTTAACTTTGATTTGGTTACAGTTACAGATTAATAAAAAGATCTGAATGTTGCCAAACAAGTTGCATGCATCAACCCAGAAACAGTTTCTCTTTTCCTTCTTGGGAAATTTCAAAATGTAAGGATTCAGTTTACAATCAGGTAAGTTTCAAAAATCAGGAGTGACTTACACAAGTGTTATATCTTTGTATTATTTTCTTTAAATGGTATTTCAGGGTGGTTTGATTTTTAGTGAAGGCACCAAATCAGCAAAGTATGTTCTGTACTTGGCACTAAATATTTCATTTACTTGATTTATCATTTCAGATTTGTTTTTTTTAGTGAGTTTCAGTAACACAGCAAACATTATTCTTTTCTATACAGGACAACAGCAGAAGTCTTCTATCTTACATTGTCTCATACTACTTGCGTAATTTTGATGAGGTGAGTGAGAATTAATTTTGCTCTTTTAAAGTCAGCTTAAAAAATTCAACTTACTAAATTCACTCTTCTGCTGGCTGAGATGAGGAAACATGCGCAAATATTCTTTGTGCTTTCACCTATATATTTTAGTATATAAAAGAGTAATAAGCACTATGTAACTGTTCACTTGTGTTTTTGTCAGGATGCTGGAAAAGAACAATGCATCTTTCCTCTTCCAGACCCACAAGATCTTTTCCAGGCTTCACAAATGAAGTTTGAAGACTTTCAAAAAGATCTCCGCAAAATGAAGAAAGATTTGCGAGGTACTGAACCTAGACTAGATGCTAACTATATGTTGCTAACATCTCTCTGCTCTTATTTTTTGTATCATTTTGAGAAATTAGATGATAGTATGAAAATAGTTGTGTATTTTTGAATCCTCAATTACTATTTTGTTTCCTTAATTCATGACCATTTGAACAATAACAATTATTTTCTGTAGATAACCTAACTGGTTTGGTGTTGTTTATTTTAATAGCCTCTTCCAGGTTAAGTCTTTTGTTTTAAAACCAAAACAAAAAAATCATAGAAATTTTTTTTTTTTGGCAAACTGATCTCAACAAGTCTTTCACCATAAAAAGAATTGCAAAGTGTTGGACCATGTCCATGACAAAAAAAAAAGTTGGTAGTCAGGTCCAAATACTATCTAGCAGATAAAAATAATATATATGGCATGTTGTTAAAAACAGTTGAAATAACCTGACTTTACTAAAATGTAATATGCAAATGTTTTTTTCTCATGCTTGTGGAATGACTTCTTTAAATGAACTCAATAAGCTTAAGATTAGATGTATTTGCTAGACTTTAATAAAGAACACGTATCACATATTATACATTTCTTAATAGCATTGGGGACTAAGCACTAAGTTTAAGTTAAGCAAGAGTACAGTTTGCACAAATGATGGCTAATAACTATGATCTTCAATATTCTTGCTAAAATTCACTGCTAGACTGGCCAGGTATGTAGCATTATGCTAAATCTTGGAGAGAAGAATTCAAGTCAAACAGCAAAATGATCTTTATATTTTTGTTGCCTTGCCAGCTTTGAATGCTATGCATCAAGAGGCCAAGGAATGGTTTGGTAAACCATTAGTCCCTGAACAACCTAGAATGCAAGGTTCTGTATTAAAAAAAAACAAACCATAACATGGTTACTAAATGATATCAGATCTTCCCATTTTGCCGCTATAAAGCTTTCTGTTTGGATGTTTCAAAATTCATTTTAAACATTTAGAGGTAACATTTAAAGTTGTATCAAGGTCACTTAGTGTAATACTGAGGAGCAAACTGCAGCACCATCCATTTGCTGCCCTGAACAATATAGGGGGCAAAAGTCTTACAGTTCAGCCATGATAATTTATTTCTATACTTCTTGCAACTTTCAGATTATCTGAGGGCTGATGTCCGAGCTTGCACATAGAGAAGGAAGATGCTTAGGTTTGATTGAAAAAAAGATACTTGAATGCAGGTGTGTGTTTACAAATATCCATGGGGGCAGATATTAAGCCTCACAAGTTCACCAAAAATGTGTTTATATAGACAAAAGGTTAGATATTTTTAGATCAAGATTGAAATTTGCACACAGACATAAATCTGTTATGGGATAAATTCACACTGTGCAGTGATCAAAGCAGGATTCTGTAAAAATGGAAATTACACGCTTTGCTCTGCCATCAGACTGCAGTTGAGTTCTTTCTGTGCTTCCACTCCAGCCATTAGGCTGGAATCTCTGTTGTCAGTCTGTTCTGCAGTTAATGAAACTGAAGAATAACTGCAGACACCACCACTCTTTCCCTGTTCCCTTTGGTACAGACTTTTTTGGGGACAGCATCGGCCCCCTTCTGTATCCTCTCCTGGATATGAAGTGACAATTTTAACACTAGTCTGCAATCTCATTCATGACTTTCTTAATAGTCCTGAGTGATGCAAAATGCTTTGTATTAGCTCTCTTTTCCAAAGCAAAGTGTCACCCTAATTTCAAAATAATTTGTGACTGCAAGAGCATTCCCTGAAAATTCTGAGTATTCCAATAGCTTAATTTTTGTAATGCTTTCAGTGAGACAGAATAGCCAAGTTTAATTCCAGTCTTTAAGTAAAGTGTAAGTTTTAGCTGAATGGATAAAATAACTTCAAAGTGGTTTTCCTCTGCATTTAGTTTAAGTACACTACCAGATTCGCTAATGTGATCTGGAACTGTATGAGTTACTAGAGCTAGCAAGTGCCTCATTAAATGACTGAGCAGGAAGACTTAAAATGCTGAGCAAATTCTGACAAAATCCTAAATATGATCCTCTCCTTCTGAAGTCAGTGAAAGTAAATGAGTATTGAGTATTCTTGGGAAATATTGATTATCACCAACTTTAAAGCCATAGAAATAGATGCCCATGAATGCATTCCAGTTTTATACTGAGATGTGGACTGTAAACTTGGACCTATTTTTATCAGTAATTAGATGGAAGATATTTTGAGAGGATTTCACCATTGCGTGGCAGGGGTGTGTTTGCTTTGTTCTTTATCACTGAAAAAATGAAAATTGAACATAACTTTGATACAAGCAGTATCACCAGTTTAAAGGTATTCTGTCCATGTTAGTTTCAAATACTCTGCAAACCATGCACAGTGAGATCCCACTTAGTACGGTGGGGGAAGAGTGTATTGGTTCACCCAAGAACAAAAGCTTCTGGAGATATTTTCTGAAGTTATTAAAAAAAAAATTGTTTTGTAAACAATAGCAGTTCATTCTAGCAATGCTGTATTATTCCATCAAAATATGTCAGGAGCATACACTGAGACAAGCAGATATAAATAAACTTTCTGGTTCTGTGAAATAATCTTGTTGTCATGCTCGTTGTCAAGCCTGATCTTGGGCTTATGCTTGTATTAAAGGAGTTGTTATGCTGATTACTTCAAAAGAAAAAGCACTCTTGATGTTCAGTTTTGTATGCTTTTTTCCCTTTTGTCTATGGAGGCTTTTGTCCATTTTTAGGTTTTTGTGAACTGTATGCCTCACAGTTTATAAACGTTAGAAAAGAAAGTCTCTTCTAAGATTTCAGATTAAAAGTGTAAGTCCAAAAGACTTAGAAAGCAAGATTAATAAGACAGAAATTTACAATTTCTTTTTAAATTGAAAAAAAAAATCTCCCCTAAGATTATAGTGGAAGCTACACTAGCCATGTAATATTGAACTTATAAATTGTTCAGTTTGGGGTTTGTTTTTTAAAATAATATAGACCCCAGGGATAAAGTTTATATACTATTTTTTTTTAAGATAGAGGACCAAAGAACAGGTAGATCCTTTTACTAAAAAACCAAGAGAGTTTGGCTCCATCTGTTGCTCCCAGATTTCACAGCTCTCCAGGATTCTCACTTTAGCCTTTTTAACTTCAGTGACATATAGTTTGTTAAGCAACTTGATCTGCTTTTGATCTCTCCTGGCTGTCAGCAATGTTCCTTGATGCAGTCATGCCAAGCAATGACTTCTGTTCCTATGTCATTCCACAGAAGAAACTTTAGCACTTGCCACATGACTTAAATCAATTCACCATGTAGAGAAAATTGGGCATCCAGGGTCACAAGAGCAGTGCATGTCTCTCACCGATTAGGACCTGTGTTGTGTATCTATTATTATCAGTATATTTTTCTAGACACTTCAGAATGCTAGAGGTAAGGCAGAAAGATGTGGTAAACATGTATTGAATTCAATTAATGTTTTGATCCTCTCTTCTCTGACACTCTCTGGAGGTACAATCATGGTTTAGGAAAATGTTGAGTTTGTGGACCATGAGATTCTTCAAGAAGTATTTAGTTTAGGAAAGAACTAGGGCACTAAAATGGCAGTGAGAGTTACAGTATTTATGAAGCACTTATGGCAAGTTTAAACTGTTTAGAAGCTGTTCTTTGACTACACATTAACGTTTTAGCTTTACAATAGTAAGTTTATTATTGTAAATCAAAAACTAATTCATCAGTTGTCATTTATTGCAAAACTTTCACTGAAACTCAGCTACAAGGGAATTAGAAACAATGTCAGATAGAAAATAAATCTGACTAGCAGAATTTTGAAGAGATGAATAATACCATATAATGCAGACTGCTATAAAATCGAGTTGAAGTCAGTACTTGTTTATATGTCATAATGTTGTCATATTTAATACCTTTGATTGAAAACTGATTACAAGTAATAATGAATTAAATATTGGTTTTGTAGTGACGCTTTCTTTTCCTACTGTGAGTGTTTACAACTCATTTAAAAGTCTCCATCAATAAGAAGCTAGGCTGTGTGGCCCAGTACATCTCTGATTTGGAATAAATGTGACTGAAACTGTGTATAAAGTGTTAAGCATTTGCAGAACACTTTGTATTTTAAAAAGTATGTTCCAAGAAAATCCCCACGGTAACTTGGAAAAATGCATGTTCCCTATTTTTTTTTGTGCTTCTTACAGTCACCTAAAATTATCCATTCAGGTTGGATCTGCTAGTTGCAGAGCTGGTGTGTGCTCTCAGGTTTAATACCTGCTGTATCATAGCTTTGGAAGTAGCGTATTGTGCAATAGAAAGTTGAATAGCAGTTGAATTTGGGATGGTGTCAATGTGGGATTGAGAGGGATGGGATAGTAGTAGTCATGTTATCCTTTGACCTATTACCATTTCTTTCTCATACAGTTGTCTAACTATTTAGACTTTGACAAATCATTCCTCTTGCCTCAGTAATGGGTTACCCTCAACACCAAGAAAGAGGCCCCAACCCTAAGAGTGCAGTCGAGTTATAGTTTCAGGTAGACATTTCCTCTTTGTGGCCAACTCTGTGTCTGGGGTGCATGGATTATTTTGCAAAATAAGATTGCTTCCACTGTTAGCTCTTTCATAGGGAATATTAAAGTTTGCAGGCTAAAATAAAAAAAAATGCACCATTCTATTTGCATGTCATCCTCTCTCTCTGTCTCGCACACATGTCCTCATACCTTTTCAGACTCACAAAACGCTCTGTTTCCATCACAGTTCTGATTATGGAGCTAAGACTTCGTCAATGTTTCAGTGCCACTTCTTGATCAGGAACAGGATCTGTATTAATTTCAATTTCAATTATTAAAGTTAAGCAGCCTAAGCCATTTAGGGTCTCACTACAGATGACAGAAAAGGAAGGTATTACTCTCCTAAAATTGATTGTTCTCTCCTAAAATTGAGTGCTAAGGAAAGGTCTTGGGTCTAGTCTGGTGATCTGTCTTTTAAATAGCTAAAGTTTGATGAAATGAACTCCATCCTAAGAGGTGTTGCAAAAAACTAGTATTTTTTTATTGTGCTTCTACACTGGTATTCCAAGCTGTTTGAAGAGAAGAAGGCAGGGAGCTGAAGGAGAGAACATGGAAATGGAGAAAAAATTGTATTC